>NC_052948.1:39767419-40406169 GCF_013358895.1 Oreochromis aureus | reverse complement strand
TCCTGAACTCTCAGCATGCTCTCCTTGCGGCGCCACTCCTCCTCATTGTGCGTGAGCTCTGTGGGGCAGGCCTGAGTCCGAGCACGCTCTTGCTCCAGCGACTCAGAGCTGTGGACTCCTAAAGAGCATAACTGATCCTGCGCCTCAGCTAATCTCCAACTTGAGACGATCGAGGCCTTCACACAGCGCTGCTGACTCTGGCATAGCGATGCCATGGGACAGTCACAGAGGTTTGATGATGTTGGCTGGTTTGAGGTAAATGGAAAGCAAATGACTACTGTTAAAAAAAAAAATCAGCTAGCACTTGTTAGCAATAGAATAAATGAATAAAATTTAAGAGGTTGTGCACTTCAATCAAAGCCCAAAATCTTTATGCCAAGTTTGAAATTTAGCAACATATTCATGAGAAAGTTATTCTGAACACATCTTTTCTGGGGTGGCAGTAGATCAGGAGGTAGAACAGTTCTTCTACTAACCAGAGGGTTGATGGTTCGATCTAGTCTGCATGGCAAGATACCGAACCCCAAGTTGCTCTACCATGGATTCATCGGAGTATGAATGTGTGCGCAGAGAGAAGGCACTTAGGTGTACAAAACTAGTGTTTGTGTGGGTGAATGAAGCAAGTTGTATAAAGCTCTTTAAGTGCTCAAGTAGAGCTATATAAGAACTAGTCCATTTACAATTTACCATGAAATGACTCCGAGTGGTAAATGAGGTGATCACCTAAAAACTGAGGGATGACTCTGCATCACACACTAAATGTAGTTCATTAGCTTTTAAGCTTTCAGGACCACAGTCAAGCTGCGTTTAGTTTAAGGTGGAGCATGAGGGTTAAAAATAAATAAACGCTTGTTTCCACTTCACCAGTGCTCGCATGCCTTCTCTGCTAGCTAGTAATCACACACAGCTGTCATTGCGCGCAAGTCGGGAGGGGGGGTACTTCCCGTTATGGCCTCTGATCCCATCAACCATCCCACCTAGGGGGTATTTCTTCCCAACCCTGATTTCAGTGGTGTACTGACAAGATAATGACGCAGCGAGTAATCTGATTACCCTATAAGCATGAGCTAAAGTGGAATAGTTATTGCACAATTGCGGGTTAGCAGCGTGAACACTGACATTTAACACTAAACTAACTGGTAAAATATTCCGCTGTTGTGTAGGGTGGAAACTGTGCTACAGAATAAAAGAAAATGTTACAACATGCTATAATAAGTTGGCACACTCCAGCTATCTCCAACAGTACTGCTTGTTAGCATGCCGTTAAGCACCTCTGGAATGAGATAACTTAAGTAAGGCCTTACCTTTTGGTGAGGGTAAAGACCACTAAAGCCCACGGCCGTTGAAAGTGGCTCACTGCTGGGCTCTTCGCTGTGGTGAAGTGAGTCTGCGTTGCCCAGCCACTCCATAACTGCTAAGCAACTAGCTGGTTAGCTCTGCTGTGACAGTGAGACCCGCTAGCTAATGCTAGCCGTGTTTGAGGAGCCACAGACAGTGTTGCTCTTTATATTCAGCCGCCTCACGAGATTTATGTGGGATCTCAATACCTGTGTGACAGCCAACAGAACACAAAAGGGGATATGATGCATCAAAAAATCACTCCTGCTCCTGTGGATGATAGTGTAACAACAACAACAACAACTATCGTGTCCCGGCTACGTCCTTAATTTTTTTTAAGTGATGACGCAAGGGACACGTGGGGAGCAACTTTAATGACGTGAAGCACTCAGAAGTTTTTCTACTGAATTCTGTTGAGTTCCAGTAAATTCTGCTACAAGGATGCTTTCTTATAGCAGAAGTAAGTTACTCTTAACTAGAAACTCAATTTTTTTTTAAATGGGAAATTGTACAGATGGTCACGACATATCTGGATGTTTCCACAATTATTTCTGACATCAAAGTTATTCAATATTCAAACTTCAATAAGTCATTGATACTGTAAAGAGGCTTGGATAAATTTGAAAGGAATGATTGTGTGATTGAGAAAAAATATTATTCAATATATTGGCTGAGTTTTTGTATTTCTTACGCCCTACCAAAGAAAAAAATGTAAATTTTGAATAGTACATTTAGTACCCTCATTTCTTTACATTTTCCTGGCAAAATTGGAAATAGGTTCAGTCATTTATTGAAATATTTGTAAACATACATAGAAATACAAGTTCATTAGAACTGTATGAATTTAAAGGTTAATATTTGCAAAGACCCCCCTGTTCGTCTGCTGTAGGTAGATTTTTTTTTGTCCTTCAGCTGTCTAGTTTCTTCAGATTTGTTAAAGACACCCTGCATACCACGCCAAGATATGCCGTTTTCAGCTAATAGCTCTTTGGTATCATTTTGCGAAAATCCTGTGTTATCTATTTACTACGGATGACCCTGAGAGGCCAAACGGACTGCAACTTAAGAAAACACCAGCAATAAGAAAAACGCAACGGAACAAGAAAAACGACAAGGGAAATAGGAAAAAAGAAAACAGAAATAGGAAAAACGAAAACAGAGGTAGGAAAAAGCACAAGGGAAGTGTTTCTGGGGAGACAATAACCCGACGGACCAGTTGCAGGAACCCAAAACATGGTAGGCGTGTTTTATCATGATTCATATAATACTGATGACGGATTTTTAGGCTAATAGTTAGGCTAACACACTTACCTCTCATCTTTTCTTTCCTGACAAAACCGATAGATCCTCCACTTCTTTTAAGTGTCTCCCAGCGCAATTCTTAGTATATTTTGGTTCCTGCACCTGGTCCGTCGGGTATTGTCTCCCCAGAAACACTTCCCTTGTGCTTTTGGAAATCTGTTTTTTCCTATTTCTGTTTTTGTCTTTCCTATTTCCGTTGTCGTTTTTCCTATTTCTGTTGTGTTTTGTGTGCTTTTGCAGCGTTTTTTTTTTATTGCTGATGTTTTCTTAAGTTGCAGTCCGTTTGGCCTCTCAGGGCCACCGTAATTTACTGTAGACCCCCCCCCCAAAATGCTAATTAAGATTGATTCTTTCCTAAGTTTGTTATAGATAGATGATCAAATAGAAGGACTGGACTGAAAATGTGTGAAAAAAACAGCTGATGTACAATGTACTAATGCAAGGTAATATTGGTGACCAGTATAACGACAAATATATGACCAAACCTCAATGTTTAAACAATTAAGAAACCCTAAAATCCTCAGTGTATCTCTTTGTCAGTGAAAAGAACAAATCAGCGTCATTGTGTGTAGCATCTTCTGGAGTATTAATGGCAGTGATTGAAAATGTCTGCAATTTCAAGAGTGCGCAGTTACACATTAATATATGTGGAAGGTTAACTGCAAGAGATTGGACAGGATTCATATTGTTATACCTTCTCTACTCCAGTTTGTTGACAGACCACGCTGCTGCGATACAGAAAACATAAAAGTCACTACACAGGTTAGAAAAAGGAAAAATATTACCTACTTATTCTGATTGCCATGTTACGGGCAATTTAAAAATGTAGTAAACAGCAGACTGTTTTGCATAGACATTTGCAAGAATGGATCAAAGCATCAAATTTGTGCAAAAAGAAATGAAAAGAAAAAATGCTTATATTGTGTAACTAAGCCACTTAATGATGTGGAAGATGAACAAAAAGTTTTAATTCTTTTTTTTTGTGTTAAATGTGATCTGAGAAATGTAACAGCAACGTACAAAAACTAATCAACCTAATTATTTTTCATGCTTTGCGTACTGTGACCGGACGGTGGCGGTAGTGTACTTTAAACTGGCAGGACAGACCCCCACAGAAAAGACATAGAGCAAGAATAGTCGTGGTGAAATATTTCTCCCTAGTTTCAGTTTACAGGCAGCATTACCTATGGGACTCGTACCGTTTTAAGTAAGCTCCGTATATATAGAGTCTGCTGTTACATATTCAGGTTTGCAGTTGGAGCTTTGGCATGATTTATCAGTTATGGTGTGTGAATATGTGGCCAAAAAAAACAAATGCATGTATAGTTTAAAAGGAAGCGCCGCCTAAGACCAACTTGTGGGCGAAATTGGCCCAAAAGCGGACCAAACACACTGATTGTAATGCATTAACACGAAGCTACAAGCGAGCTGGCTTACTTGAGGTGCGCTAACTGTATAAAACTGGTGAGTATATTCGTGTCGATAACGTAACGTTATACTGTTGTGAATAAACATTTGTGTCTTGTCGACGCTTTAACAAATAAAGGTTATCTGTGTGGTGAAGAGCAGCGTAACAGCCTGGCTTTGAGATTCTGTAGCTAGCTAGCTTACACTGAGTTTCATCACGTTTGATTTTTATTGACCTTTTTAGATAATAAACCTCTTAGAGGTTAACAATAGCATTCACACAGATACTTACAGAGGGTGTGCTTTTTGGACTGGGTCACACAAGATCATGTTTGTTAAAGAGAAAGTGTAGAGGAAGTTGGAGTGCTTTCTGTCACCAGGAGGTGGGGATAGAAGATAATTTAAAAAAAAAAAAAAAAAAAAAAAAGACTCCACTGCAGGTGCCGTATCTAGTTTCTCATACTCTGTAGTCTAAAATAGATGCTGCTGCCCCTGACTGTATCAGTGCCAAAGGCCCCTTCTAGAGCCTGCAGATATTTACATTGGAGAAACAACCGGTTTTCAGGCCCACAAAAAACATCCTCAGTATGAAACTCACTGTCACTGCCAAATGGCATCTTGCCCTTTCCCAGGCTGCAATTCCCACAGGTTTCCCTTGTTGTACTGTTGTATTTATTACATTTTGATTTATTTTTTTTTAATTTGAGGACAAATGGATAAAAATGCAGTACTTGTACTGTAGTACTGTACAGTACTGCAGTTCTTTCGCCACTAGTAATATCTTAATATTTTTCTAGGAGAAAGGGGGGAATGTACAGTAAAAAAGGGTGAAAAAATAAGAGTTTGTATAATTCTTAACAACCTTGAAAGTCCATATTTGGTCTGACAACCTTTATTATTCAACATAGCCTGAACTTTCTTAGGCAAGCCTCAGGAATAGTTCTCCAGGCTTTTTGAAGGACATTCAAAGCTCCTCTTCTCAGTCCAGATGATCTCACACTGCTTCAGTCATGTTGAGCTTTGGGGAGGCCAGTCCATAACTGATAGTCTTCCACTGTGTGCTTTTCTGTCCAAGCATTAAAACACCACTGGCTGAAATGCAGCCCCAAACCGTGACGGATTTGCCACTGTGTTTTACAGAAGGCTGTAGACCAGGGGTCTCCAACTCCAGGCCTTGAGGGCCGGTGTCCTGCAGGTTTTAGATATCACCTTGGGTCAACACACCTGAATCAAATGATTAGTTCATTACCAGGCCTCTGGAGAACTCCAACACATGTTGAGAAGGTAATTTAGCCATTTAAATCAGCTGTGTTGGATCAAGGACACATCGAAGACCTGCAGGACACCAGCCCTTGAGCCCTGGAGTTGAACACCCCTGCTGTAGACACTCACTGTTGTACTCTGTTCTCACCGCATCCGTACAAACTGACAACTATTTGAACGAAAAATTTCAAATGTGGATTCATCACTCTATAAGATCTATCACCACTGATGTTCAGTCCAGTTCTTGTGTGAACTGGCGTAATTCAGCCTTTCTTCCTTGTTTCCCTCAGTTAAGAATTACTTCTTGACAACCACTCTTCCAGTGAGGGATTTCTTATATGACTTAAGTGAACAACTGAAGGATCAGATGCATCTCTCAGGTCCTGTGTCATGTCTTTGCTAGATTTTTTTTTTTTTTTTTTTCATATTTCTTGAGGATGTGACTTTTTTTTAGGGACACACTGCACACCATGTTGAGAGATGCCAATTTTTTCTGGCTAGGGAATTTTTCATAGATTCAGCTAAAAAACAAAAAAGTGAACAAATTATGTAATTTTGCAATAAGCTGCCAGTAAAGTGCCTAAAACTTCTGTAGACAGGATTCATAGGTCAAGTTAATAAATGGTTCAACAAACAAACAAAAAAAAGCACACGTTATAGTATTAAAACTTTGCCTAAAGATGGCCGTGTTCACACACATTATCCAAAAAACTATCCGTTTATTGTGACAGTGAGATATTTCAACAATGTGTTTTGTTGTTCTCCATTTCTACACCTACAGAGTGATAGCGGCACCTCATCCTGCAGACAGAAATGAGCCATACTACTCCAGAGGCATCGGGTTTGTACCATAGTTTTCTTACACAGATACCTCCTATTAAGGTTTCTTCCAAACAAAAAAGTCAATTTAGTTAAACTGTAGATTTGGTGGTGGCTATGAAGACTCTAACACACAGCTGATTAACATCAGTGTCATGTACATTTGGAAGAGAGGAATGCTTTTTAAAAAAAAACAAGACATCACCAGCATTGCAATAAACTTATTTTTTCAAACATTTTTGTTAATTGAGTTTCATTTGCTCAAGCATAACTTTTTTTCAAAAACCTGATGGTCACAAATAACAGGAAAGCTTCTATCAAATAAGCTTACGCAGAGTTATTGTGTTTTTGTGACAACCCTGTTGTTTAATACATACGGACCAAAGGGCAGAACCAGTCCACCAAAAGGGTCAACTTTTTTGTAATTAAAGTTTTTATTATTTTGAACATTTAAACAAACATAACATAACAACACAAAACAACAAAAACCACACTCGGTGAGGAAAAAAAATTATAAATAATTAAAAAAAAAAAATTGTAAATAATAAATAAACTGTTGCACACACAAGACCCTTAATTCTTAATTCAGACTGTATCTCACATTGTCATCATGCTGTAGACCTATAAAAACAAAAACTGTCCCATTGTTTTGTTAGAGTCTCTGTGTTGCTGCTCAATCTTCCCAGCATTTTCTCACATGTGGCATTTTCAGTCATTTTCTCCTTCCACATTGTCAGGGTTGGAGTCCAAGGCTCTTTCCAAAGTGTTAAAATAAGAGGAACACACATCACAAGCCCAGTGTTTAACACTCTGAAGCCTGCTTTGTCTAACTGTGGCACCTTGCCTCTGTCCCCCAATAGGCACAGTCTTGGTGATGTAGGTAATTTAAATTTCACCCAGTCCTCCATATATTTTAAAACATTTTCCCATATTGGGGAGACCCCCAAAAGGGTCAAATTTGACCAAATTGGAAAATGTGAAAATTTCAAAGGAGGGCAACATTTTAAGATTTTCACAGCTGCCTTACTAATAAAAATATCGCCCACGTCCTCGTGTAAAACACCAAAGTAAGTTATTGTTTTCCATTAAATAGCTGAAAAGTTCCTTAATTTTCACCCCCACTATGATGTACAGAGTTTTGCAGGATTACATTCCTGAATTGAAAACAGTAAATTTTCTATGAATGAACTTAGATCTTTTTCACTAGACAGAAAATTACTATTGTTTCTTAAACAACAAGCCAAGTGAACTGTACTGATGAGTTTCTTTGATTTACTGCAAATGCATTTCTTTATAACAGTGTTGAAATATATCTTATTTTTCTTATGTTATCTCTGGGTGTGTCATCAATATGAGTTAAATGTCTTTATGCTTAAGTAAAGGAAACTATTTGCGGGTGTTTTTTGTAGGTCATAAGTAACTACTTTCAGTTTGGGCTTTATGTGGCCCACAAATTAAAAGGGCTTGGACACCCCTGGTGGACGTGGACTGATTGTGTTTAGGTGCATAGCTACTCCTCAAAGACCCAGTCTGAGCCAGTAAAAATCTGTGATCTTATAGTCAGGTTGGCTTTTTATCATCAATCCTATATGTTCAAGTATATTTTCTTCTGAACATTATCACCTCCGGAGAACAAATTTCAATTTTTTAGATATCACATTTGTTGATTTAATCTAAAAATCAGCAACAGCTTTTTAAGACTTCTGCAGCAATTACTTATCAATCAATTAATCAAATTTTTATTTCAAACGTGTAAGTTAAAAGTGTAAATACACATACAAAACAAATAGACACAAAATAGGTGAAAACAATCATATTCACGTGGAAAAAACTAAATGTTGAACATTTCCTGTTTGAAACAAAGTAGTCTTACCCCGATCTATCTCATCTTGTATTTTTTCCAATTCCTTCTTTAAGTTCCAGAATTAAGCCCTTTGTTGTTGTTTTTGTAAAGGTCTTATACTTGTCTACCCCTTTTAGACCCTTTAGGCATGTGTCACTCTATATTTGGTGGAATCAGCTTGTAGTGGGTCAATTACGAAGAGGCAGTTAACATATAAACACGGGTTTAATAAGCATCAAATTCTGCAAGTGCTTGTATTCTCCTCCATTCCACCATTCTGTAATAGCACCTGTTGAAAGCCTTTTCCAGCACCTCCAACAAAATTCAAAAGAAGAGAAGTACTTGTCGAAGAATGTTGTGGCATCCTTCCAGTGGAGTTGAGCCACTTGCGCAACCACTGCCAAGTCACACTGAAACTGTTCTGGTGGCTGTAATGACACCAAATGCCCCTTTTAGACACTTGATCTTTGTGTTTCCTTTATTTTGGCAGCTGCTTGGCAACATGCAGTCAGACTTGTCTGTGGATTTAAAACTGTCTAATTTTCACTGATATTGTTTTATCCGCATATAAACAGAAATTCTAAAGATGCACTTGGATAAAGTGCATAATTTCTCCTCCAAATTTCAGATTTTCTCACGTTCACAAAAAAGAAAGGAAAAGAGTCACCTTCTAAGGGGTGAATGAGTGCATGTTCTCTGCATGTGTCTCTGTATTTGTATGTGGTGATAGGGTTATTATGTTATAATGAATGGGGAGCCTCTAGCTCTGTCATTCATCCACTAGCCAAGAGTGTAAAGAAGCTACATGCTCAACATTCCTCTCCTCTCTCCCCTTCTCATACAAACAGTGAGACTGAAGTGGGTTGTGGTGTTTGTGTGAGTCCCTGTGCACGTACCCTATGCATGTTCAGCAGCAGGATGAATGAGCGCGGGCAGGGTGCATAACAGAAAAGGAAACTCAGCGGCCTTTCAAATGTTGAGAACCGTTAAGTGGACTTTTGTGATGCTGTTTTTTATGCATGTCATAATCCATTTCATACAAAGCCACCGTGGGTAATAAAAAAGCAGTTTTGTCAAGTAGCTGAATATAATTTAATGTCAAGTAGAATTAAATTAAAAACACTGACAGATGTTAAGAAATGATCTAATACAAATGTAAAGTTTGCGTTTTGTGGATCAAATCATGGCAATACACTGATGTAGTGCAACTAGCATTTTCATGAATAATAAATCCAAATACAGTCAACAGAAAAGTGAGATAAAATTAGGCAATACTATTATAAGAGTATTGCTGCAATTTAGTGAATTGCAAATTCACTAATTTAGGGTGAATTTATTAAGAGAAGCTGAAGAATCGAAAGGAAATGTTGATTGATTGGGGGAAGAAAACAAAAACAAGCTCTACTAAAAGGACCGCTGCAGGAAGATGAATGTAAAATTCATCTTCAACAGGGAACATAATAGGCAAAAAGTGTCACACCAGGAGAGATGCAGCAAAGAAAGAGGCCAGCTCAGAGAGAGGAGGGAGAGGTCTTTTGGTCTGCTTTCCCAGGCTATGCATCAGGAAGGCTGTATTTTTTACACCATGACCAGCGCATAGCCTTTTCCTGGGGAAATCCGAGACAAAATCAAGAGAGGCTGGTGCAGGGAGGGAGAGGAGAACAGGAAAAGTAGCCCTGGGAAGGAAGAAGGGTTGCGGCGGTGAGGGCAGATACAGTGGAGGCCACACAGCATGAGTGACAGAGAAAGAAGCTGGAGTTTTTGGGAATGCTCCGTGGAGCACACGCACAGGCAGACACAAATTGTAAAAAACACATGCATGCTCACAGCTTCTCTTGTTTCCAAGCTCTCGTACCCACCATGGCATTCCTAAAATGTGCTTCGAGAGTCTTCTCTGGAGTATTTTGGCTGCACGTTCAGCTGGAATGCAGAGCTAATGCTCGGTTCCCCTACTGTCCAACCAGCCTCAGCTATTAATCCGATGTTATGGCTGCTCTGCTGTGCCTGTTAAAGAAATAATGTTTGACGTTATGGCTGCTCTGCTATGCCTCTTGTAACAGTATTTTCTAGTGGATCGCATTACTGCCAAGTTAAGAATTATGTGAGACAGAAAATAAGAATTCAAAAGATTGGGCAAACAAATTTAACTTTTCATTTACAAGAATTGGGGAGGGGGTCAACAATATAAATTGCTTTAAATCTGTGCAAAACTTATAGCGCCACCTTGTAGCTTTTTGGGTTTTTTTTCAGAGGATTTGCATCTTTGAACAGATCAGTTTTCGCAAAAAGAGCTCTTATAATACCCCAAAAAGACAGCCATTGAAATAGTTTTAGTTTAAAATAAGTATAACTCTACCTCCGATTCCTTAACATGTCAAAGGTCAAAGTGAAATCCCACTGTGTGTGTGTGTCATTGTCTCTGTGCCTGTGTGTGCGATATGCCCCCAGGTCTTGACCCTGCCATGCTGAGAGACCAACTCTTCGATCTGTGGAACCGGAAAGATCTGCAGATGGTAAGAGTCACTTTCACAGCGTGTGTCAGGTCCATATATGCAATACTGAGTGTGTGTGTGTATGTGTTTACAAAGGTAGCAGGATGGAGCTTTTGTGTGTCTGTATGAAGCACTTGCACAGGAAGGAACAAGTGAGAGAGAACCCTGAATCCTTAAATGAAGCTCACCAGTGTGTGTGTGTGTGTGTGTGTGTGTGTGTGTGTGTGTGTGTGTGTGTGTGTGTGTGTGTGTGTGTGTGTGTGTGTGTGTGTGTGTTAATGAGGAAACCAGACTGCCTGTCAGTAGGAAGGAATTTGTGTTGCTCTGAATGAACTTGAGATCTGTGTGAGTAGGATATTGAGTGCTTAACATCTGGTTTGCAAATTAAAACAGAGCCTGGATTTGTCACTCATATATTATTTTCTCGTGTAGGTGCTCGTGCTTTTTTTTTTTTTTTTTAACTTTTTACACAAAATGTGTCAAAACACTGAAGGAGTGAAGACATTTTCTAACTCTAACTTGAGTGTAACACTTTGGCCTTAAGGGTACAATTAAAAGCAGCGATTCTCCTTTTTATAATTACGAAAACATTTTTGAAAAATCCACTTTAAAGTCATAGTAATAAAACAGAGTAAGCAAGTGCTCGGAGTTGTCCATGAGGTTTTGATTCAAAATAATCTACCATCACACTTTAATGTTTTATACATTCATTCAACCTTCTCCTCTATTATAGTTTTACCACTCCCTTCTCCTCTGTCCACCCACAGCTACATTTGGCAGCCCTCCAGGGATTTTCAAAGCTGTCTGAGCCTCTGGAGGCCTTACTAACAATCCTGGAGAGCTGTCCGGGCAAACAGAAAGGTCGGAGCCACACCCTTGGCCATCACATACTCATGGAATTCCAGACATGGATTAAGGAACATCCTCAGGTAGATAGGCAAGCAGTTACAAACCTTCTGATGTGGTTAGCAGTCTGACTTTTTCATCCTTTTGTGATTTTGAACTGTACACAAAGACTTGCTGACTTTACAGTTGTGCCATCATTGAGACATTTGAAAATGAATACCTGAGCAATTCATTTTATTAGTGCAGACAAACGAACCTTCTCATAAACACCTCTATAGTAGTGTAGTATTCTTTAGTGTTTTAAAAGGGTATTTTTGATTTCTATTTTGGATTGGGGGTTTGTGTTCTTCATACAGGTCAATCTGAGTTCAGTGTCGGAACAGCAAGCAGTGGCACTCCAACGGCGTGCTCTCAACTTGCTAACAGATACCCAGCCAAACTTTGTAGACAGTCTCATAAACATCTACCAACTCAATTCACTGGATCCAGCCATACTCCGATTGCACATTACTGGGTTGCATGCTCTCAACTGCTACAAAGAGGTGGGTGCATGATTTCATGATATTATTATTGTTATTGCAGAAATATTTAAGAGAAAATAAAATAATAGAAAGTGAAATGTACCCCCCCCCCAGGCAGCAACGCTCAGTATTAAGCTGAATTTACAGGAAGAGTTAAATATGGAGGAGGTGAGATATCCAGTCTTTGTAGTCCTTGTATTTAATTATTAATTAACCATCAAATGTCTTCTATATAAACTCACTATTAAATCTCTATCCAACTTCCTAAATTTTCATCTCCAATGTTATTCTGCAGATGTGTGTACCACTAATCGTGCAGGATAAGATGTCGGTGGCCGTGTCCTTTGTCTCAGGCTACAGTCATCTAGAGGAACGATTGGTTAAACTTCTAGACTCTTGGTGTCACCCCAGCTTCTGTGTGGCAGAGCTAAACAGGTATGGTACATGTATGTGAACTTGATACAGGTGTCGACATGCAGAGCCTTAAAAGAAAAAGAAAAAAGTTGTGTAACTGTGTGGGTACGCATGTTTCCACAGTCAGTTCCCTCGCCTCAATCTGACCAAACAACGGATGGAACAGATCCAACCAAAAATGCTCACCAAACACGTCCTGCGACTCATGGAGAAATTCAAGATCGATAAAGGTGGATGACTGGGTGCATGTTTCGTTCATGCATATTGCAGGTGGATGTCTCGGGCAGAAATTGTAGTGACCTTGTCTTTTTGGTGCAGGACTGTGTCCCAATGCACTGCACAAGAGGAGACTAGACTCTCTGCGTTTCCTCATGTACAAGAGGTTTGTGGATGTAAGTGATGGAGCAGACGTTCAGTTTTATTTCAACGTCATTATTTTATTATATGTGTTGTCATCAGCATTCACCTTTAGTTCTTTAGCTAAACCGTTTAGAGTAAAGTAAACCAATGAAAATGGAAGACAGATATCATTTTTTGTTTGTTTTCCAAAAAATGTCTTTCTGACATGTTTGGTTTTTTGCCAGTAAAAAACAAACAAAAAACTTTTCAAGAAACTCGAGGACGCTTTACAAAACATTAAACAAACTCTAAACTCATTAGGAGGGGGATAAATGTGATCAGTGTGTTTAACAAGCTCATGAGTTTCTCTGCTAACTTACAGTTCAGTGAGCTGTGCTTTAGTTTTTATGTAGTGATATACAGCTATGTGAATTTTCACGAAATTCTATGCAGTCCACTCTTACTACTTTCATAGGAACTTAAAAGGTGATGTAGCAGCCAGGTTCTGCTAATCAAATACAGTTGATTGATTTGACAGTTTGCTGGTCTGGAGCGTTCAGCTGTGTATTAACACAGTGCCATAATCTTCCCAGCAGTCCATGTCCCAGCAAATTTCACTCCATGGTCAGACTGTGCAATGCTCAGAGAAATTCCAGGACCTAGCTCTCTTAGAATCTATAGCTTCAGTTAGCATGTGAAGAACTGAAGTAGTAGAACTGAAGCGTCTTCCCTCTAAAAAGAACGTGACAGCAAGGCTTAGATTCGAAAGTTGCATCTGGACAAACCACAAGTCTTCTGGGACAATGTACTTAGACAAATGGAACCAAAGTGGAGATGCTTGATCATAATGCACGGCTCCATGTTTGGTGAAAACTAAGCAATGCACAAACAGCTCATACCAACTGTCAAGCACAGTAGTGGAGAGATTTGTTTTGCAGCTACAGGACTTCGGTGCCTTGCAGTTACTGAGTCAGCCATGAACTCCTTGGTATAACAAAGTGTTCTAAGTCAAATGTGAGGCCATCTGTCTGACAGCTAAAGCTGGGCTGAAATTACTTCATGCAACAGGTCAATGATCCCAATCACAGCAGCAAATATACAACAACATGGCTGAAAAAGAAAAGATTCAATGTGTTGCAATGGCCCAGTCAAAGTCCAAACCTCAGTCTGCTTGAAATGCTGCGGCAGGACATTAAGAGAGCTGTGCATAAACAACTGCCTGCAAAACTCAATGAGCTAAAGCAATGTTGTAAGGAAGATTGGGCCACATTCCTCCACAATGATGTGAGAGAGTGATAAAGTCATACAGAAAACAATTACTTCAAGTTAATGCTGCTAAAGTTTGTTCTGCAAGCTATAGAATCAATGGGTATACTTAGTCAATAGAACTTATTTTTTCACTTGACTGTGTGTATTATTTTTTGTGAAGTAGCAGTTCAAAGTGCAGTTTAAACAAAAAAGCAGAATGTGGTAAGAGATCTCAGTGTCAAATCTAATTGTGTGACATAAATGCACAAAAGGGGAAATATAAAGTTTACTAAAAGATTTTGAAACCCACGTCTGTGCTTAAGAGAAGAAATGATTTGTCTCGATAAGATAGAGAAGATAATTAAGTCTTACTGTCACTTTAACTGACACTGCTTGCAGAGGATGAAAATGTAGACTGAGGACTAGTAGACAATACGATCGGATATTATTATTATCGAATTTTCAGTTTAGCAGTACCCTATTGTTTAGCTGGTAAATTCTCCTCACATTGTAGATTAAAAATTGTAATGAAGAATTATTAAAAATAGCATTTTGTATATTTTTTCTTCATAGAAAGGCATGACTGAAGAGAACTGGATTGATCATGTACAGGTGGGTTTGTATGTGTTTATATGTGACTTGATGAAGCCTAAATCTGTATGGCGCTATGTTTTGTATGCATTAAGTTTATTGCTGTGTATGTATAGTATGTAGTGGCAGATGACCTTGAGCTGCAGATCCACTTGGTGGAGATGTTGGTGAGGTACTCTTGTCTTCGGAAAGCCTCCCAGTGGTCACTGAGATACAACATCCCCAGATATCGACTTCCCTATGGAGTATGGGAAACCCAGCAGAGTCTACCACGTGCTCTACAGTAAGTTGGCCAGAACATGTATAAACATCTTCTGTTACGCAAATTGTGGTATGTACAAGCTGTATTTTTTTATATAAAGGGAAATATGGACTCTAATTTTTCTTCTCCACATCCTGTTTCTCACATATTACTTAGTGATTTCATGCTGCTTTTGCAACAGCTGCTCAATGCGGTCTTATAAACAAAGCTTTTGTACTCACTCGGTTCTTTTTCACTATTTACATATTTCGCTGATACACTCGACTGATTCATAACACCTAATGCATTGTTTTAGTCTCTTTTTTTCCTCCTATTTGGTTATCAGTTTGCCATTATGGAGCACACAGTCTCTTATGTGCACATTCATAAAAAACACACGTTTCTCACCTCTGCTCAGACAGATATCTCTGAGTGATACTGCAGAAACTGAGTGGGAGTCAGCTCAGTCTCACTGTGAGAAATTCTACCAAGTGCCACTTACCAAAGACAAGGTGCACTTTGTGGACACACCAGAAGCTCTCGAGAGATGTCAAAGCATTGTGCTCAAGGTACAGAGGATTAAACAGCATGATGGGAAAAGTGATCATCTTTTTGAAGAGGATTTGTGTAACTAATTGTCAATGATCTATGGTTGATTAGGATGATTAATGAAAGTCTTTATTTGCAGTCATGTATTATTCAACTTTCTCTCCTGTGTTCTGCTATCTGTCCTTTCTTAGGAAGGCGTTGTAGTCGGAGTCGACATGGAGTGGCAGCCAACATTTGGCTGTATCTCAACTCAGCAAGTGGCCCTGATACAACTTGCAGTTTCTGATCAGGTTTTCCTAGTAGACCTCTATGCTAGGAGATTCTGTGAGCACCCAGAAACAATTCGTTTCATTAGGAGCTTGTTCTCCCAACAAAGTGTCCTTAAACTAGGTTAGGAAGGATTCAGTGTTATATCCAAGTCATTGGCCTTTTTTTTTTTTCTTCTTACATATTTTGGTCTCCTACATTTCTCCTTTTATCGCAATTCAGGATATGGTATGGCCGGTGATCTTAAGTGTCTGTTGGCCACCTGGCCCCAGTTACAAGAAGACCCACTGAAAATGGAGGGGATGCTTGATCTTCTAAGTATACATAAAAAAGTAATCTTTCCTTTCATTTCCATAACTTAATATAACGGAGTTTCTAAATGAAGTCCTGCACTGTTTAAAATAAATACAGATGCTATTTTATGTCTGTAATTTGTAATGTAGATTCAACATAGTGCACTCAGCCGGACTCATAATGGCCCTAAAGAGGTACTGGTGGGAGAGGACTGTGCAGAAAAGGGCCTCAGTCTGTTGGTACAACAGGTCCTGGGAAGGCCCCTGGACAAGACAGAGCAGATGTCCAACTGGGAGAAGCGGCCTCTACGCATCAGCCAAATTAGATATGCAGGTAAGGTATTGTGCACGCACAGACAGACAATGACAGAGAGACAGATGGTCGCTGCTCTCTTCTCTATAGAATATCAGAGATTATTTTGTTATCCCCTGATGAACTGCAAACCAATAAATCCCCCCTTCTTCCCCTCTTTTTCTCTTGCTTCTTAACATCTTTTAGTGGCAGATGCCTACTGTTTGCTGGAAGTGTACTCTGTCCTCTCCCGCAACCCAGCATCTTTTGGGCTGCCTGATGACCTGCGCAGCATATCTTCAAGCCAATCGGAGATGAGCAGAGACAAGAAGCTGAAGGAGAAAAAGGGCAAGCAAACAAAACAGACCCTTGAGAAAGAGGTCAGGGATCAGTTGCCTTTTCTTCTTTTTTATACATCTTTATATCTATATCTAGATAGGTAGGTAGAAAGGTGTGTTTGTCTGTGTCTGTGTCTGCGTGTGTGAGTTGGTATAGCTAATAAACTATGCATATTCAGCTGTTTGATTTATTGACATCGTTATTAGACATTATTAACAGGAGCGGAACTGGCTGTTGCAGTAACTCTGCAGCATTCAGACCAGTGTGTGTGTGTGTGTGTGTGTGTGTGTGTGCAATAGTCAACCAAAGACGCTGAACTCATTTCAGACGGGGGAGAACAAAAAGTAGAGAAATAAAAGTCACTACCATGAGTGATAAGATGAGCAATTTTCGAGTTAAACTTCTTATCTTACGTTAAGAAAACATATACTTTACCACCTGAGCCACAACATTATATAGATTTTTTTTCCCTCATGAGTTGACTTGATGAAACATGTAGTAACTGTGCTTGCTGGTCTAAGAGGTAGAGAAATTTGAAATTTGTTTTATCTTTATAGTTATTTCAAGAGTTCAGTTTTAAATATTTATCCCCCTATTTCACAAAAGTTCATTATTATACTTGACCTGCTTCATTCATATTTTACTTTTATTTGTTTTTGGTAGGTTTCATAACCTAATACTCAACCTGGACATGTTGGAATTCTACTCTGAATGCAATTAACAATTATCAGTGTTGTTGAGACGAAAACCAAACAAGGGACCTAGTAAACAGTTCCCTTATAGAGGATCTTTGCATCAGAGTGGCATTTTAATACTTGAAGCAAAGAGTATGTATTCAGTTAGTCTTTTTGTCTTTTTAATAAGGCAGAATTTCATGCAGAAACATGATTGCAGTCACCAGCAGGATTACTGTAGGTGTTGGTTCCGCTTCATAGACAGCAACCAACCTATTTACATGTAAAGCAGAATCTGTTAATTTACCTATTCGTTCTCCTGTGATACATTTTCATGTTACATGTAAATGCTAAAACCTCTTACTGAAAACCCAACTTTTGAGCCTTCAGCCTGTAAGGAGGGACAATAAGTAATTGACAAGGACACTTCAGCAGTTCCTAGCAGCTCCAGGGGTGCAGATTTAAAGCTCAACCAGTGCTATGGCCTCCCTGAACTGTGGTGCAAGTGAAAAGAAAATCCCCCTGTGGGGATCGGTTAAGTATCACATTATTGTCTCTGTCCATTTAGGAATGTCAGGGGGCTCAAAGGGTCAGCCCCTCTCGTTCAGATCCAGAGAAAGGCGTCTTGTATGGTGAGAAGCCTTCAGAAGATTCCCCACCGCTACCCCCTCAGCAGTTGCGGGTGGTGTGTGACAACATGCTGCAGGGACTCGGAAGATACCTGCGGTGTTTAGGAGTTGACGTGGTCATGTTGGAGAACACTGATGATCACAGGGTTGCAGCTAAGGTTAGTCCTGCTAGTTTTTCTAAATATTCACATTTTCCACAGAAAAAGCACTTAGGATGTCACAATATCAGATATTTGGTAATCAGTGCCGTTACCATTTAATTTTCACTTTTTCCATACCCCATTTATTCATATCAAAAATAAATTGAATGAATGACCTCATTCCAAAGAATGTTGCACATACTTACGCTGCTATATTGTGATGTTATTAATGGTATTGATGTCAGCCTTAATGATCCTAAAAATACGAGCTTGACTCGCGTCACAGCAACTTCACTGCTGAAGCCCAGAAAAGGAATGAATTTTATTCAAATGGTATTAGAAAGAACTGATTGCTTTTAACTATTCATAACATTTTCCTGGTCATCAGCTCAAATCCTAAATATCTGCACAAATTAGAGCAGACCTGTTCCTACACCTGGCCTTGCTTCTACTAGGCCACAAATTACTGTACCGTAGCGTCTTCACAACCTATATTACCATATAAAAACATACCATCATGTTTTCAGAATTTTATGTACCAAAGTACATTTCAACAACTTAAATAAGCATGAGTGTCATTACCGCATACATTTATTGTACTCTTTTGTTCTTGTGTGAATTTGTTGTGTTTCAGTTAGCGCAGGCTGAAGGCCGTGTCATACTTACATGTGGACAACCATTCCAAACTGTAAGTACACATGAACTCAAGAACAAATCTAAAATTTAAGCAATTTTCATGCATTTGTGTGTCTGACTTGTTTCCTGGTACACATAGTTTGTCTGTATCTTCCTGTACAGTTGCGTTCCCAGGTGGCGGAGGGTCGCTGTCTCTCCCTAGACTGCTCAGAAAAGGCCAGAGACCAGGCGGTTCGAGTTCTCAAACACTTTAACGTCCAGCCCACTCCCAGCGATATATTCAGCCGTTGTCAGGTATTTCTGTGTATGAAAATATTTGTTTATGCCGTGTGCTACACAGTTGTACGTGATTTTCATGATCTTTTTGTGGATAGAGTGAAGATGTCTGCAGGGACGAAAAGTTCACAACAGACAAATGAAGAAAATAATACATGACTTGATGCAGAGTTGGATACAGATAAAATCTGTGTAATTCAACAGTTAGTCCAAAATATTAATATTATTTCTTGGTCATTACTAGTTACCTTTAGCTTATACACAACTTTAATCAAGAGAAACACAAGAATGAAAGTTATTATTTTAGTGAGAAATATCATGAGTGGAAGAATTTCTTAATTTTTTTTAAAGCTTCTGCTTTAGTAACGTAGTTGAATTCAAAGGAAAAAAGCTTGTGGTAAAGGTGGTATGTTTAAGACAGAAAGAAAGTGGAAGCATTTTTGAACTCTTTACTGGCACGGCTACAAGGAAATAAAGTGCTGACAGCATGGGAAGATGTTGAGCATTCTTATGTTCCTTATGTTGGAGATGGAAAAGAGACTTGCACTTGTGGTTAAGCTGTGCAAAAAATCACACAGAGTTTGGCTCACCTCTCACCTCTCACCCCACCCCACCCCAACACACACACACACACACACACACACACACACACGCACACACACACACACGCACACACACACAGGAGTCAACAGGGAGAGGCCTTACCTCACTGTATTTTGTGGTTTTCTTCATGACTGATTTTATGATGAAAGATATTAACAAGCTGATTGGTGTAGGGTGTGTGTGGGTGTTGTAGTAGTAGCAGGGAGGCTAAACAAATGTATTTAGCAGTAAATCTAAGGTCATCTTTAGTAAAAGGAGGAGGAGGGTGAAGTCGATCCACGTTACCTTTATGTTCAAAGTAGCCATTTTAGAGCATCCAGAGTATCTAATTATTATCCCTCCTGAGCCTGACTCCCTCTTTGTGGAGGTATTCTCAGCATGTCCAAATGGGGGCAGACCCTGGGGCAGACCCAGGAGACTCCGAATGGGATTGCATATCCCATCTGGTCTGGGAATTCCTCAGCAGGGGCTGGAAGATGTTGTGAGGAAGTGGGATGTCTGTGTTTCATTGTTTAGCTTGCTGCCACCACAGCCTTGACCAGTGCCACTGTTGGGAGATGGGGGAAGATGTATAAAAGATGCAAAAACTAATGGATAGGGAAAAGGAGAGTCAAACATGCAGTGGCTCACTAAGAAAATTCACCATAACACAATGGATGAGAAGTAGCTTTAAGATGAAGACTTGATTTAAAAACATGGAAAATAGAAAGTAAAGGAATTTAACTGCAGAAGGAATAAAGCTGAATAATTATCTGCTTCCTAACAAACCTGTGTGTATCCATAAGTAATACTAAAGTAGCAGCTCATGTTTATTATTCAGATCCGTATTTTACCATGCTTGTGGAAAATATGTTAAAACAGTTACACTGCATCAATAACAGTCTGATTTATAGTACCTGACCTACAGATATCTCTGTGGGTGGCTGTTTTAGAGCGACTATGTGCCATGCCGGCTGTGTGTGTTCGTGACTGGGAGTGGAATCAGTATAGTTGAAAACTTGGGTGTTCTAGCGTTCTTCTAGGAGGGGGTGATGGGGTGGGGGTGGGGGTCAAATTTGTCAAGACACCATCAGCTGCATTCCTTTTTTTTTCCTTTTTTTTTTTGACCACCTTGCTGCTACCTCCTGTCCTGATGATATAATGAGGATCACACATACCCAAAAAAGCAGCAACTGACCATTGGCTAAATAGTCATCCATCTACATCCTTTACTTAGTACACACTTCCTACACAACTTCAAAGAAGTCACTCCAATACATGCCATATAAATGCTGAATAGCATATTTAAATGATTACATTTTTCCCACATAACTAGTTACATCTCTGGCACAGAGCTTTTTTATTAGTTCATTCAATGAAAAGCTCTTTCAACCACTTCCGTCTCTCCCACTGCCACTTTTAGAATATGTTTTAAAAGAATAAACTTAAAACAGACTGACCAATGTTATCTTATTAAAATAAATTTTCAGAATTATTATTATTATCTAAAGTAATATTGCTCAAATATAATACAGTCGAACCCCAAACCATTCACAGTTCAGTCTTCACAGATTTTTCCATAGATCAAAATTATTTGCAGGAGCCCGCATCTCTGCCAGTTCACCGCGTAGACTCCTGCTGTTCAAGTGTTTCACTGCGTATTTGTGTACTTTGTGTGTCTTTGTCTCTCGTTTTTAATCTAATTTGACTTTGAAATGATTTTAAAGTGTTTTTGGATGACAGTTTAAGGTGTATTTGGTGTTTGAACTATTAAAATAGGCAGTTATAAAGGGGGTCTCAAGTATTTGCGGTTGTGGCCACTAACCACTGCAAATCCCGGGGGTCGACTATATTCCTTTTCATTGTTTGATTAAATGATATTGAAGATTAATGATACATTTCAGTAAGTTGTTTGTACTAAAGTTTTGTTGACCTCTGTTTAAATTGTAAAATATTGTAGGGGTGTGTGTGTGTGTGTGTGTGTGTGGCAGAGAGCAACAGAGAGTTTCACCCTGGGGCTCCACAACAGCCCACCCAGGCAAAGTTAACCTCTTTGTTATCTGATTGTAAAGCTATCAAATTAGCAATGGATGGCTTAGTTTCTCTCCCTTTTTGTCTATGTGTTCCTCCCTCAATCACATACACTACTGCTGAATGTCATGAGGAAAGAGAAGTAAATCACACACACACAACAGGTTAAGCGCAGACTCGTGTAGGCATGCATATGTAAAGTGTAGGGGAAGGGGAAGGGTTAATGTTTGTTTCTGTGTATCAATAGGCCACACAGATTTTAGAAGCATAGGAATTTGACCCCAAGAGAGAACGCAAGATAGAGAAGGGCATCATGTTTTTACTTTTCTGCATAGTTGTGCAATTGAAAAAATACTACTTCATGTTTTTAAAAATGTATTTAAAATGTCGTGTATGGTGTTTGAGGGATTCATATGGAAGTGGTTTATCTTCCGTGTGACTGAAAAACCTGGCTTCAGAAACTGAGAGTTTGTTCCTTATTCAGGCAGTATTAATACATATTCTTTGGGTAAACAAGGCAATGCCTTGTATTTATATAAAGACCCATCTGCTGTTGGGAGATTTTAATCCGTCTCTGCTCTGTGGGATATGGCATCAGTCCCTGAAACCTCATACAAAATAAATGATTAAGTGAAATAAAATGAACACTTTATAGAGACCTTTTTTTTTGTTAATATGCAATTTCCTTTTACTTTCATCTGCATTCTGTATCACATTTCTAAACAAATCTACCTGGAATTTAAGTTTGATTTATTTAGCTTACTGTGCTTAATATGAGGTGAATATCTTTCTCCAAAGGCAAGCAAGCACATTTAAACCATTAACACTGAAATGATTTTAATTGCACTGTGAGAGCTCCAAAAAACATAAAATTATTTTCAGCTTTAGTACAGAATGTTAATGTTGTCAAAACCCAACCATCCATTTTCCTCCACTTATCCTATTCAGAATCATTGGGGGGGGCTGGAGCCTGTCCCAGCTGTCAAAGGATGAGAGATGTGGTACACCCTGGACAAGTTGCCTGTCTGATGCAGGGCTATGTTATAAATATACTGGTTTAAATATACATTACAGTAATACATTTTCATAGATATTTAATATAATCAAAATATGGCAATAATTAAAATAACATTGGCAGTAAAGCAAGTTATACAGGTCGGTTTCAATGTTCTGTTTCTTCAAAAATATTTACTGTTATAAAATGTTAACAGATATCACAGAAATGAACTGTCCATAGTCCCTAATTAGAATCTTCAGCAAGGATATTCCTTTGATGGTAAAGCTAGTGGTTGCTCCATTGCAGTTTCCCTACTTAGCTCTATCCAACTCCCACCACTAATTCCTGCTCTATCTATACTTTCTATTCAAACACACACACGCGCACACACACACACACACACACACACACACACACACACACACACACACACACACACACTTCCGCTAGGCCTCCATGAGATGGCCCACACTGGCCTATTACAGATATGTTCAGATAGCAGAGATTAGCTCAGATGTAGATGTGAAACCAGCTACACACACACTCACATATATATTGGGTAATGCAGATTTGAAACCCCAAACCAACAAACACATATTATGACTGCTGCGTGCACACAGTCACCTCAGCACCTTCGAACACAAACAGCAAGACTTGGTCACAGATGCGCTCACACTCAGACTCAGGCGTAGACACTGTTGCAGCTGAAACGCTGGTTCCCACGCACCAGATGACTGGGGAAGTGAAAACAAGAGCAACAGGAACCGCTGCACTGTGAGAGGGAGGGGTGGGAGAAATATGAGGGGGGTTACGGACAGGAAAAGGAGAGGGAGGGAAGGCGATAGAGAAGTGAGAACAGAGGTGATGGTGGTGAGGTAAAAAGATGAGAGACAAAAAAGGGAACTGCAGTGAAAGCAGTTGAGAAATAGCGAATAATATGGTTGTGGAGAGAGGGAGAGGGAGGCTAAAATTACACACTGAAGCTGAAATGTATTTGAGGAAATGTGAGAAAAAGCAAAGTTGTTTGAGTGAGATAAGTGTGTGTTGAATGAGGAATAGCAAGAGGAAGAGAGAGTGAAGGAAAAGGAGGGGTACAGGAGGGAGGACTACACGGCAATAGAAAGACTTGTTGTCTCTGCTTTGATCTACAAAGAGAGCTGCAGGCTGAGAAGCAGGAGGAATGTGAGAGGTTGAGACACGTTTAATGCTAACCTTCACTTGCTGTGTGTGTGTCTGTGTGTGTGCACGCGCACGCACATGTGAGTACAAGTGAAACTGGGTTAATCTCTGCCAGGATGTAAACATGATAGGTGTTAAAATCCAGTAGCAAACAACATAGTTTTTACTGAAATAGATTCCCTTTTTCAAACTTGCATGCAGCTGAAATTTTTAGATGCCCATGGATATGAACAGTATCATACTATGAAACCTGAGTGCCTTCTCGTATTTTTTTTGCAAACCTGCACTGGTTTCTCATGCTTGGCTCTCCTCGTCTGCATCTCTATGCATGTGCCTTCCTCTCTGGTGACAAAACAGGGGTCGTATTTGTGTGTCCTGCTGTTTCCCACTCTCCCTCCCCTTGAGGGACTAGAGATGAGAGGGAGCGACAATGAGAAGGGGCAGGAGGAGACTGTTGGGAGGGGGGCATTCCATAGGCACGCCAAGACATTCCGAGGGAAACCATCCCAAATATTTCCCACTGTGTGTGGCGAGGGCTTCGCATCTCCTGTTGCACACAGTTTGAGAAAGTGCTAGAGGTAAACACACAGGGAAAAAGTGTTGTTCACACACAGGACAGACTGCTTTTTGTGACACATACATATAAACAGTAAGTTTTGAGTACATACATATATATACATAATTATAAGAATGATATACCAGATCTCTGTCTGAGCTGCTGTGGGGTAGCCAAATAAGGAAAGGCTATTGTGATTGTTGTGTCGCTTCTAAGCCCCGGTTTATAAGTGAGTGGGCAATGGAGACGTGACCACAGATATTATATAGCTCTCACTGAGATAATGTTGTTGTTGTGGATATGACCTAGTTAGGGAAATGAGAAGCTGACACAATGAGTCATTATTCATGTGCTGTACAGACGTATTTCTGTGGATTTCATCGGAAAGGACTGGAATTTATAAAGAAGTAATTGAAAGAAGTAGATCCTAAGCATTGTTATTAGAGGTAACAAAACTAAACCAAAACTAGCTATATAAAACCATGCGATCTGATAGAAATAAAAATATTAACAGAAATTATATTGGGAATTAACAAAAGCATATCTAAAGTAAATTTAACATGTAGAGGAAATGTATTTAGTTCTAGTCTTTAACAGTTTGGTCCAATTTTTCAACACAGCTTATCCAGGCTTTGGTAAATGTGTTAGACGTGAGACGAAGCTGTCTACATTACTGAGAGTTAATTGCCTCCAGAAAGTGCTGGGTGTGCATTGTAACATCTATTCTGAACTTCTTAAATCTTGCTCCTGACAAACACTCTCCATGTGATAGAAATAAATTCAAACTAACACTGAAACTAAACTTTTTTCAAACAGTGAAAACTAAACTGAAATCAGCAAACCCATTGCGGAAACTTACTAAAAAATAAAAAGTAAATAAAAGAAATTCTAAAAAGGAAGTTGAAATAGAAAATAAAAGACTATAATAACAATAACACGTAAAGGAAATAGCAGACGCACCAGCAGTGGATTTAAAGAAGCGTTCTTAAGATAGCGGCAGCATTAAAAGTGAACTGGAGGTGCATGAAGAGATGATCTTAAAGAGGATCATCTTTAGGATCATCTTCTTATGATGATCCCAGAGAGTGAAATCAGGCAAGGGTTTTGATTCACATACTTGGAGTGTTTGTTTTGGAAGACGTCACATTTCCAGTAGTGCGAACACGGCTGTTTTTGTAGGGAGCAACTTCTGACTGTGTCCAAACCTGATTCTTCCGACATTATCCAGATACCATTTGCGACAATAGCATTAGCACAATTAGCAACAAGACTACAAGAAAACTAGTATTGAAAATAATACTAACAGTTATTAAATTAATAATAGCATTTTCCTGGACAGCATAAGGATACTGGGACACCACTCAATAGTTAGGAAACAAAATAAGTTGATGTCTCTGTTATGTAAATGTTTATTTTTTTCCTGAAGAGGTAAACCTTCAGTTCTTCTCTGAGAAGTGTATGTGTATGTATTTGTATCTGAACTCTGAGAGATGACCGTACCACGCACTCGTTAAACTCGGCGAACTCTTGTAAGGCAGGCCATTTTTTGGAAGTGGTGTGAAAATCCCACAGAAAAATCTGCAGCTGTCTGAGCAGACACAATAGCGGATACACATACGAACTAATAGATAAGAAAGAAGATGATCCATCACTCACCAAGCATTTAAGAAATCAGGCCTGCTCTGTTTTCCCACAGTCAAGTTGGCCCCAGGATAACATAGCAAGGCAGTGACACCTGCGTGTGCGGGTGGATGCATGATATGTATCTGTCTCTGTGTGTCTGTCTGTCTCCATGCTTGTGTGAGAATATATAGTTGCTCAAACCCCACTTAGGTTTTCAGCACTTAGAGGCACGGATAAATGTGCATATATGTTGTTTTCTTAGAGATGGGTTTTAATTATAGATGGAGGAGTCATTCTGGAGATAATAATCTGTTAAGAAACCAGCTTTTTGCTATTTATTTTCTGAGGTACTTATTTTCTACGCAAGTGCAAATGATAGCATTGTGGAGTGTAGTTAATGGAAGAAGGCATTTACAGTTTTTGCTCTCTTTTATTCGTATGCACACCCCTCATCAGCATGTGGGTAGAAATGGGTTTGATATCAGAAGCCTGGTATTGGTCTGCCCGCCCTGTGGTTAGTGAATGCCATAGTGTTATGGCCATGTTGGTGACATAACTTTGTTTTGTAAGTGCAGGAAATGAATATACAATTGTTTAGCCTAGTTACAGGAAAGCGTACTTTGCAGTTTTGTAATTATCTGACATGGAAACAAAGGGCAATGTGAACACCTACATTATCTGGCCTACAAATTGCAATAGAAATTAAATAAGCTGTTTTGAAGAACAGTAAGGATTCTAAAGGGTTATGGTGACCATGTACTGGAAAGAAGACTTGGGTAGATGGTGATGGTGATTGTCAAGATGAGCAAGGAAGAAGGGAGGACTTTGCCATTGAACAGCAAACTTTTCACCTTTCATTGCAGAAACATTTTAAATAAAACAAAGGCTGGTGATTGGCAGGTACTCGTGTCATGATTCATTTGCACTCAGCAACGAACGTAATATGTCTTTTTAGAGCTGCATGACGACGTGTGTGTGACATCGTGACACATTATCTGTTTTCTTACTCTGTTGCTTTTTTTACCATTTTTAAACTGATGCTCTTTTAAATAACACTCTCCTTTACCTCTAAGGTTCTTAATCTCTCTCCCCCACTCTGTATCGGTTTCTTCTTATGGCCTCTGTTAGGTGCTGCTCTCCCTCACCCACAGTTCTCACCCGGCTTCCCTGCTCTGCTCCACTCCCAGTCTCATTCTCCGTTTCAGATTAGCCAAGGCGAGGAATCCGGTGCAGCCGGCAGCTGGAATGTCCTGTTTGTCCTGCTCTGCTTGTGTGTGTGTGAGAAGTTGGTGAGGTTGGTGCTGCTTTTTGATTTTGATGTGTTCCATTGTCTGAGAGCCAAGCTGCTTCCTGCCCCTGCTTTCCCCAAAAGCCTGGGAGAAGCGGAGAGGATAAAAAAGTAAAGGGGTGAGAAATTGTGAGAAAACACACCAGAGACAGGCTGAGATGAAGAGAGGGAAGGAAGAAGAGGTAATAAGAAGGAGAAAATAGCAAGGGGGAAATGGCTAGGAAGGGAAAGATGAGGCAGGAAGTGATGGAGGGATGGAAAAGGGAGGAGAGAGTTAGTGAGGGAGGAAGAGAGGTGAAAAGGAAGGAGGGAGAGCTTCAATAGGGCTTTTCCTCCAAACACCAATACAATGAAGTAGTGCGTAATTTCCCATGTCCCCCCGCCTCACCCCCCAAAACATACACACATACACATACAAATACACACAAAGTTTCTCAAAGGTGATAAAGCTTTCGTCTCCATCTTCAAGTGTTATACTTTTCTCTGTCATGCTTCGTGGGTCTTTGTTTCGCAGGCTTCATCTGTCTTTCTGTGGTCTGTGTGTGGTCTGACACTACGGGATGCACAAGCAATGCAGATATATAGGGATGAGGAATTACGAGGATAAAATGAGCAAAACAAAGTGATAAAGATAAGGGAGGAGATGCAGAGGAAGAGGATGTCTGAGCAGTGAGAGAGGAAAAACAATTGCACAGCAAGAAAATACCAGAGGAGAGAAAATGGCTCAAAATGCCATTTGGGTGTATGTTTTGTATGTGGTACATTTCCCTGTGAAAATGTGGACGTGCATAAATCACTTAACATGTACTTTTGTGTGTATGTGTGCGAGCGTTTGTGTGTGTGAGGGGCTTTGACGTGGCAGAGCAGTGCATTCCTGCTGGGTGGTGATGTCATGAGAACTAGCTCTCCACTTGCAGACAGACAGCCCTGTTTATGTTCCCCACCAGAGGAGAAACCACACTGTGTGTGTGCGTGTGTGTCTGTCTGACTGCGTTATTGGCTCATGGGGGAGGTGGGGAAGCCAAGAGGCACTCGAGAGGGTCTACTTTCCCCTGCCGCTCAGGGAGAGGGAACCACTTACTGATGCCTTCCTCTGAAACATACACAGAGAAAGAGGAAGTTTCTCATGTTTTGCAGAGCACAGTAGCTGCACAGCCAGACTGTGCTGCTGTGAGTGATTGCCCTCTGCTTCTAAATAGTCTCCTAAGGGACAGAGAATTCTTTGCACTATAATAACAAATCTTAGGTCAGCTAGTGACCACAATACCACACAGGGAATGGACCTTTCATCATTAAAATCACATTTTAATACACTGTTATATAACACAAAATGTGTTTTCTTAAGGGTTAAAAGTCAGGCTGCAAGTATAATTGGGGCTTGAGAGAAACCAGTTGCAAAAGTAGGTCAAAGATTTATTGATAATACCTTTAAAAAAAAGAAGAAGTTGTTTCTCCATAAATGACACGTGCCCATGCATTTGTCTTCCTTGGGTCTCCTTCACTATTACCCACATACTTTTCTTTGATCAATAAAAGTTAAGTCCCACCGGTAACTGTAGAAAAATGTTATGAGAACTTGCGCTAACAATTGCACTTTCCTTTCCCAGATACTGCTGGTGTGATTGTCTCTCTGTCTGTGGTCATGGTTTAATGGTTTCCCTTGCGATAGTGAAATGTGATCTTTGGTCTTCACAGCTTAGTGAATCATAAATCATTCTCCCACACTCTACATGCACCATAACATAGCAAGCCATCCAAGCTTATTCTGCCTGCGCTGCACCCAACCACGGTGATAAAGAACTCTTGTCAGCCACGCTAATGCCTGCCAGTGAGAAATAGCTGAGAGGGTTAGGGTTGTTATTATCATATCTCTGTGGCACACAAGCCCACTTCGGGAGCTTTAGGTGACTCCTACATGTGCAGTCATGCTTTTAAAGCAACCTTGCTTCCTCACATGCAATTTGACATATGACTTACTTCTGCTCATCATTTTAAAACTACAGCTTCTTTTGCACTGCGATCTGATTGCTGTGAATTAAGAGGGAGGCTTGATGCTTAAACCAATAATATAAGGATTACTTAAGACAAATATCTTAATCGTAAACATGGAGGCTGTGCTTTTTTCTTTTATAGATTTAAGACTACTTAACCCCATGCACTTGTCAGTGTTACCCAATTTTCAAGTTGGAAGGCTTGTAGACAATATTGAGAACATTTTACTATATCATATGGTGATATATCATATCACCATCTGTATTGTCTGCAAATGCATTTTTTTCCACATGTATAGGTTGATATAAAACAATATCTGAAATAAAGAGATACCTTGACCGTGGCACCTTTGTGCTCACAGTTACAACAACCCCTATGACATGCAGGAATTCTTGGAAGCAATTTATGTGTATCCTCCCCTGTTATATTTTTCTAATGTTAGGTTACTAACTGCATAATTTTAGTTGCTGTTCAGCTCATGATTGCTGTCTCTCTGCATGATGAATGTGTGTGGTCTGTTGTCTGTGCTTAGTGTCACATAAGGGTGGGGGTACTGAAATTCTCTTGTTGCATGTGTCTTCCTGTCTCCTGTTTATAGAGTTTTGTGACAGTTAAGACAAAAAAAAACATAAAAATCTTTACCAGAATTCTACAAAGGAACCAAAAATTACAATTTCTGATTGTGTGCACTCTGATGCAAGAGCTTCAGAGCTTGTTTCACAAGAGCTGCTTTTAATTTTATCAGTCATGAACTCTTTTGCACTTTCGGTGTGGTTGACTTAGCTGATAGCACAGAAAACCAGCAAGAATGGGAACCACTGGTCTATATATCTTCCAACAATAATCTCATCTATCCTGTACATATGTGCACATTATGTGTTAGTCCAAGCTTGTGCGTGTGCATGAATGCTGTTTCCGAGAATGAGTTGTGTCAACACTTGAATTTAAACCTCATGGAGACAGAGATAATGGATGGTAACCCCCCACCGTCTGTGGCTTGTGAACTAAACCACGGTATTCTGTGTGTGTGTGTGTGTGTGTGTGTGTGTGTGTGTGTGTTGTGTTTCAAAGTTGGCGCTCCGGTGATGTATTGCTGTTTTGTTTCTACTTGATTCTCATGGGCAGAACTGTGAATACAATCACAGTGGAGGCCTGTATATACTGTGAACGTTGTTTAAATGTCTGAGCTGTGTTCCTGTTCACTCCTTGTGTGAGCGTGTGTTATTGTGTTTTGTCTTTGGAATGCGAGGCCGACTCGGCCTCAAAACCTTAAACTATGCCTTGCAGTGGCTCTTCCCAAAGCATGCAGTTTGCGTGATGCGATGCTGTCAGAAAGTTAGAAGTCTGTTTGCTTTGGGACATACACACATTCTCTTTGTTTTGTTCTGTCTCCTCCGTTACACACACAGTCAGATTAAAAGTGAAAGTGCTAGTCGGATGGGAATGGTCAGAGGCACACACCCCCTCACTCCTGGGAGCAAAGAGGTAGAAGGCTGGAGAGGTCAGGCTACTTGGCCTGGGAAAGGCAAAGGGGGAGGCACTCTGGATAGATTAGATAGATCAGTAGAAATCGGAAAAGAGCGGAGAGATTAAAAGGAGAAGAAATGGGATATGTGTGGTGAGTAGAATAAGGAAAGAAGGAAAAGGAGAAATCAGGAAGAGATAGACAGAAATTTAGGGGAGATAAGTGTAGAAGTAAAGACTTGAATGTCAGGGCTACTGAGAAAGATGCAGGATATAAATGGAATGGAAAATTTAGCCCACATTAGGTAAAAAAAAAAAAAAAAGATGATGATGATGATGCGCCACTTGCGTCTTTTCCCCATTTCCTTCTCTTGGAGGCCAAGGAAAACCAGCATCTAATGTTTCTCATCGGAACTGCATCCCAGCAATTTCGTTAAAGCCATAAAGACAGAGGAGTGTGTGTGTGCATGCATTTGTACTTAATGGAGACCACAAGCAATGCATGTGGACCAAATACAACTAAATACCAAACACAAAATATGAGCTGTGGTAGTTTTGTGCTTGTTTATAAGTGCTATGCTGTGGTTACCTGCCCCTGCCACACACAAAATTAAAATTAAATCTGTAAACAATAATGGTAGCCTTACTTATTCTGGCTATTCACATTAACTGAGACTGTAATTAGACTTGTGTGCCTTTGTTTATGTACTTTCATTTTAGTTCACAAACTTGTTTCAGTATTTGAATGCCAACCATTCCAACAATCTCATTCATTCATTAGACCAATTGCACGTGTTCCTTTAGAGGTGCATGGTTGTGGGTGTGACTGGGTGTGTGATGGTGTAATAATACTGTGCTGTTTGGGTGTGGGTGTTTGTGGTTAGGGCGTTGCCTTTTTGTGTGTAACACAGCTATCTAGTAGTTGTAGGACCGTTAAAATTACGAGGAGAACAAGCATCTCAGCATGTCCCACCATCTCAAACCAAAGCCGCATATCTGTGAATAAATGTAACAGCTCAAGCCACCCAGTGTCTCCATTGTTGCTGGTGAAAACCAGAGGTGAGTGGAGTGCCTGAGTACCTGTCTGTCTGAATGATCCCATGGACCTCCTATGCCACACACACATACGAGACGTGCACACAGAAATGCACACTCACGGGCCTCCTTGGACGCAGGGAGCCCTTTCTTTCTTTCTTTCCCTCCATTTTCCTGCTGTCTATTTTGGTCAACTGGTGGCCCGTTCCCACAGTGCTGCTGTTCCCATGGTTATCGCCGTGGAGATAGCGAATGGGGGTTGGAGGGGGTGGTGGGGTGGTGAGCTTGATGGAGAGCGGGAGAGACAGCGTTGCTCTGTTCGAAGAGATAGGGGACTATGTGACTGTAGAGGAGGTGGGGGTGAAGTGGGGTGGGAGGGGGGATGAATGGTATGGGTTTGAGTGTGTGAGTGTGTGTGATGCGACGCTCCCATCAAGATCACAGGTGGCAAGTGTCAATCAGTGCTTTAAAAAATTTTTTTTAATAAATACATACAAATAAAATGGTCTAACGTTAGCATATGTAAAGTTGTTGTATTTATAAGTTGTACGTAATTTAAGGTATCTGTCATATTAGATGCATATGATAATGACTATAACCCATATGAGAGATCTTTCTTTAGGTAGATGCTATTTCCTGAGATCGAGAGCTTGAGTTGAGGTGCAAAAATTGAGGTGGCAAAAGAAGGGGTGGGAACTGGGAGATGGTAAGGGGGTGTGGAGGGTGAGGGCCAGCGAAAGGAGAGAGCAAGCGATCATTGGGGGGTGGGGAGGGGTGCGGGAGCTCAGGGAGAGGGATGGATTCAGTTCCCACACTTCTAATTACTGTGTCACTGGAGACTGAAAGGGGACTGCCCCTGGCCCTAGGGAATTTGCCGGGGCCGGTCGCAGAGAGGGTGCAGCAGTGGAGGGAGGGAAGGGGACAGAGGGCCAGAGGGGAGGAAGGGAAGGAAGGGTGGAAATAAAGAGGGTGTATGACACAGGAACTCTCTCCATAGTCCTTTCTTTTGGTTTTACCTCATCACATTCACACTAGAGGTGAACCCCTTTACCGTGAGTCCCCTCCCTCTCACCTACCCAGATACCCCAACCTCTCACCTCCGACCCACTTATGCTTAACCCTTCCTTGCCCTCCTCCACCTCAGTCCTCTCTTTCTCTTCAGCCTTTGTTTGCAACCATGTTCTGCTTCCTTTCTACCCAAACCCTCCTTTTTCAACCTCCCCCTCTAGCTCCCTGCCTTTCTAATGCCCTGGGCCTCTCCTATGTCTCCTGTTGATATGAACAAGACTCCAAGAGACACTTTGAAGTGAGTTTGAATTCACACATACACATATTCTCCTGTCTTATCCTCATTATTGCCACTTAACCCTGAGCCCCTTTCCTCTTTCATTTCCCTTTATCTCATCCTCCCATATCCTGTCCACTGTGAGTTATGTCTGTCCTGATAACATTTATGATGACTCAGATAGACGCGTAACCAAGTTGTCCTTTCTCACATGTTGCCCAAAACAGGATATAGCCCGCTTCAGACTACTGGAAATAGTCTGTGTAGTTTAGCTGAGCTTGCTGTCTGGATGGAGTATGTAGGACTCCTACCTCAGCTATCAATTAGTCAGAGAAGCACTAACGACATTAACATATTTGTCAGAATTTCAGTCATAGTATCTCATTACGAACCAGTTGGCCCTTTTGAATCCCAGTAAAGTCCTTCATAAGGACAGTTTTCTTTTCTTTCATCTCTTTCCAGAGTCACCAGGTTTTGCGTTTCCATCGTCTTTCTTTCCTTTTTCATTTCTCTCAAACCATTTCCTGGGTCCCTGATGTGTTCATCAGAATTAAATGTAGTGGGTTGTAGAACTTGAGCGGTTACATTTTTTGGACTAAAGACTTTTAAGTTTAAATTGAATCATCAAATTTTTTTCAAGTTAAAATAAGAACAAAAGCACTTATTTGATAGTGCAGTTATGTTTTGGTCCCAAAATATCAACAGCACAGGCTAATTATTTATTCATTTTTTGAAACATAGATGTAATTTGTGTTGAAAGTATAAGATAAATGCACATATAAAGCAGTGCCACAACCATATAAGCTTTGTTATTAAATGATAAAGTTGTTTTTACAAGTGAACAGCATGCCTGAACATTTCTACGCTGTCAACAGAGCTGCATGTGAGGACACATTTGTACAACACAGCTGGATCTTACATACACAGTTAATTGCCAGGTAAAGTCACAGTAGTCACCTAGCTGCCAGCCATATAATGGCAATTTTATGCCCGCTGTGCAGTACCTCGAGGATGGCACTGGACGACAAAGTTGATCTTAGTCATCTGCTGTCGCTATCCATCATTTCTGCAGGTTGTGTACCACTTCTTTTTTGTAACCTATCCCGTTGAGCCACTTTTGCCAAAGCTGGCGGTCACAAGTATACATTCATGTCAGTTTTTACCACTATTTTAAAATTATATCAGTGCAGAAGATTCATAATTATGTAGAGGGAGATATAACAGCATTTGAAAAGATAAGACTTTTTTTGGGGGGGGGGGACACAACTCTGCAGCTTTTTGCTTCTGGTTTTGACCCCCCTATATCAGCAATGATGTGGAGGTGTTATAGGAAAGGCCACACTTATCATTCAGGAGAATGATGCAGCTACTACATGTACCGTAATGGCAAGCATAAATGGATGACTGTGGTTGCGTGATGATGATGATGATACGAATGACTAATTTTGGGTATACTCACGTCTTAACCTGTTGTTTGCATGCTCTAAGCAGGCAGCACATTCTCCTAAATCAGTGTTTTTTAGCGGTGAGAAAGCATGTGAAGCTGCCTATGAACTGTTTGACACATGTGAGAAAGGGCAACTTCAGACATTGTCCCAACCTGATTCTCCTGCCATTGTTTGGAGTTCATGCATGAAAACAGCTTAAGTCACAGATTCCCAAAGTGGATGCTGCAGCATCCTAGGGTGCCTCATTCACAGACTTTGCTCATTCGGGGAATTGAGCTGTTTTAGTTGTAGCTATTTTGAGTCTGGGTAAATAAAAAATAAAAAAAGTGAATTCGCAAACAGTTCTGGATATAATCATGGGTGTGAATGTCATGGCAATTCGGGGCTTAATTGATGATGATTTCTTTGAGGTGTTCTTTTTTTCAGGGTGGAATGATTGTAGAACATAGATCTTTAAGCACTTAAAAAAAAGAATTGCAAAAAGTGCACGTTTTAATTTCTTTTGGATTTTCTCCAATCCACACAGCATCAAAAGTACAGTATACATACAGGCTAAAATACATACACCCCCATTAATATTTGGTTAAATATTCCATAGCAAGTTGTACCTTGACCATCAAGCACCTGGTAGAATACTGGGTGGACATGTGGCCAGTCTTCCTGCCAAAATTGGTAGAGTTCTTTTAATCAGTTGGCTTTCTGGCATGGATCAAGCATTTAAGCATAGTCCACAAATTGTCCATGGAATTGAGGTCAGGATGTTGGAAAAGTAATTCAAAAGCCTAATTTGCCATTTCTAAACAGCTGCAGATTCCAGGATCAAACAATTCAAGCAACTGTATGCAAGTAGAAGTCATTTGGATATGTCACCACTTTGGCTACTTCTGGAAGAAGACCCAAACTGTCAGCTCAACTGTCAGTCAAATGCCTTCTCGAGAAGTTTTACAGTAAGATTTGGCCACACTGACCAGAAGTATGTTCGGGGGAGTTAAGGAGAGAGTTTCAAACCTAAGAACAATATCAGCTGTTAAGTGTGATGGTAGTAGCATCATGCTGTGGCCCTGTTTTGCTACGATTGATACCGGTACATTGCACAAAGTGGATGGAATAATGAAGAAGGATTACCTCCAGATTCTTCGAATTCCCCTTAGATCAAGAGCTAGAAACTTGAGCACCACTGGGTGTTCCAACAGGAGAAACACATGTCAACATGTGTATTCTTGGAGTGGATAGAGCAGCCTAACATTTTGCTTCTAGAAAAGCCCTGAGCTAAATCCTACTGAAAATCTGTGGGTTATGCTTAAAAGCCAGGTCTGTGCCATGAAACCAACCAATTTAAATGAACTACGAAATGATCTACAAATTCAGCCAAGAAAAGTCGTCAGATATCCAAAATTATGCCAGAAGCTTGTTGGTGGCTACCAAAAACATCTGGTCAAGGTAAAATGTTCTAAGGGACATATAACCAAATATTATGGTGACTGCGATAGGGGTGTATATATAGTTTTGAACCCTATGTGGATTAAGATTTTTAAGCCATTAAAGACATATGCTGTAAGAATAATTTACTTCATACAGCTTCTTGTAGTCCGTGCTCCGTGCTCTTCCGCTCCTGTGTGTCCCCGCACACCGTGCTTGCTGCTGTTATCTTCCACGCTCCTTCCTGGAGAAAATAACAAAGAAGCAACTGTCAGGACACTCAACCACTGCAGGCATGCACTCACTTAACTTGGCTCACAAAGAACACTAACGGGGAGTCTCACACAATGATCCCGCGCCGAGGAGTGCTCAGCCACTCTCTTAAGTAGCTCCCCGACAAGGCTTCATTAGCTGCAGGTGTGGCCAGCCTCCAGACAGGACACACCCACCAGGCCTGCCTGAAACCCAGTGCTCAGCCACACCCATACACGCACCCACTTGCCTATACATACAAGCATGGAGAACACAAGGACAGCAGCACAGTGCAGCAAACTTACATAATATAAAACGAGTCCACAAATGCTCATGGACCCTGGGTCGCTCAGACCCAGGTCCCTGACATATGAACAATTGACTGTACTGCTTGTCCTCTACTTGGAAAAATAATTCACCACATTATGCAACAAGTCCTCACACAGAACAATAACTTACACTGACTTTGTCTAAAAGGACTGACATCATAGTGGGTTGGTACTACCTAGAGTCTGCACTCAGCTTTGCAGATCGCTATCTATATGTTGTACTTGTTTACTGTTATCTGAGTTCACTATCAAGAATACCTGGAACAGCTGTTCTGCAAGCAAGAAGTTGTAACCTACAAATAACTTCTTTGTAATCGTGTAAAACAAATGTAAAAACTGGTCTTTGTTTTGTTTTTTGTTTTTTGTTTTTTGTTTGTGTTTTTTTTCATACTTCTCCCCTTCGCCATGATTTCCGCTGTCACTTCATTTCCTATTGAGGCCTGCTCTTTCACAAATCAGCATTAGATCTGTTGGCATCACCACAGGACTATACACTGTTGTTTTTTTGGAGAACTGCTTTTGAGCCTCCAGTCCTCCACTCTGTGAAGCCTAACACCTTTGCAAACACAGTACCTTTAATTCTCTTAAGACTGTTAAGGGCAGTCTTCACAGTGGTGCTAATAAAGTAAGTTTTATCTTGCTAATTTGAAGGTTGTATATCAGATTGCAAGGGAAATCAGTTTACTGACTACTCTGTCTCAGGCAGTATGCAAGTCTCCACCACCAATGATCTGTGTAATATTTCACAGTCCTTTAAGATGATGTGAGATGACACTTAAAGTTAGATAACTCTGTAGAGCTTTTATTAAATCCTGTTGTGACAGGACAAAATGCACCACTATTGGCTTTTTGAACTCTCATGTCTGATTATGCAACCATTTGAATTCCAAATTTGACTATCGCCTTGACTGTCCAAAAGCACGTGGGAGAATATTTTCTTCTTCATTTCCTCAAATCAGTTCAGAAGACAACAGACCAGACCAGACCGGCAGCAGCAGCAGCCACCACTGCTGACAGTATTTACAGTCCTGGATGAATCACTCTGCATTATAATAACATTCCCTGCGTTCTTCTACATCAAGAACAGCTTAGGAAAAAAGTAAAAGTAAGAGGAGGGGTGAGGAGGAACGCTGGGGGATGAAGTATGCACCGGCAACACTAGATGTTGTGCAAAGGAATCTGTTGTTGGCTCTCCCATGACGAGACTGTGTATGTGTATGCGCACGCAGATATAGTTCAGGTTGGTTGATTCAGTGGGTGGAATTTCAGTTTGAGTTTGTGGGTGTAGTGACAGTTTGAGAACTGTCAGCGCATGTCGAGGAAAGCTGTGGATGTCGTAACATCAGCGTGAATGGGTGCAGTGAAGGCATGGGAAAAATGAGTGCATTGAGATGGTTTTAGTGTATAAGCACGTGTAAACGTCACGCCGCCTAAGCAGATGGTGGGAAAACATTTGGAGCACCACTTTTGTCTCAAAAGAACAAATATCAGCTAACGGTGGCATGGATGCTCTGCACTGTGGAGAACCAGTTGTCTTTAATTGGCCATGTGACAGCACCACAAAACCCACCATTTGTCTCCTCGGCAACAGTGCAAGAACAAAAGAAAGATGGGAGGAAGAGGAAAGTGCTTACCGTAACATAAAAAATATCTTGTAGCATAGCTATGATAATCACATGCACATCTACCATCTATACAGTTCTGTGCTTTCAGTAACATTAACAAATCCATGCAGAAAAATTACTTGAAGTGTCATGTATGTGATTATACTCCAACTATCCAGTATTCCTGTTACTAGTATTCATATTCATATCATAGGATAATTAAAAACACAGAGCCAGTGAATTTCTACTTTTCCCCCTTTTATTCAAATAATTAACTATCAGAACTGTTTGCAGGATAATTTCCTATTGATTAATTAAGCTTTTAGCTGTAGTTTGGAAACAGATTGCCAACATAATTAACCAATTAACTTAGTAGGCCAATTGTTTTATCTAATGCACCACTTGATGTGTAGCCCATCTAACATTAAAATAACAGGATTTAAAATTAAATTAAAATTAAGTCCCATTAAAAAAAAAAAAAAAAAAAAAAAATATATATATATATATATATATATATATATATATATACATACATACATACATACATATATATATATATATATATATATATACATATATATATATATATATATATATATATATATATATATATATACATACATACATACATATATAGATCAGCCTGTCAATAGAAGCTTAAGGTTTGATCCATTTAAATAAATGTGCTTTTTATGTTTTTAAAATAAGCTGTTTTTATCCCTCCATCAAAGCCAACTGCCCAACACTGTCAAGGGACCCTTTTAGCTGGTTGTTTTCCTGAGCTGTTCGGCTTAGACTGGCCCCAGCTATCTGGCATCTGAGAAGAAAAAAGGAGTACTTAGGGAAGAAGAGAAAGAAAGGGGTTAGAGGTGAGAAGCAACCAGAGAAGTAGAGGGAAATGGAAGAAAACACTGTAAGAGGGTATATGGAGCATCAATGAAGACATAGAAGAGATAGAAGAGAGAAGACATATGTTCAGTGGGAGACATAGAGGTAGAGGTTGAAGGTTGAATGTGTTTTTTTTAAAGAAGAAGAACAGAGCAAGCTGACTGTGCAGTGCCAAGAGAAAGCATGTGCTGTTTGTGTGATGACTAGACTGTTATCTGCAAGACTGCATTACCTCTTTTAAAAGGACTAATAAAGATGGACTAAGAGTGTAAAACAGAGAAGGAAGTAAAAGGTAAATTGTTGAGACCAAGCTGGAGGTGATAAAATGGTCAAATGTAGGAAAACAAAGTTGACATGAGATTGAAACAAGAACTAAAAAGAATGAGAGAGATGGACTAAACAAGCAGTAGAGAAAACCTGCTTTACATATTGTCAAGAAAAGTAAAAAAAAAAAAAAAAGTAAAATAATGCAAACTTTATCATGATGAGATAAAACAGAAAGAAAAACTATTAAATGGTACACAAAGACTACAAAAAAAAAGGGTAATTTAACACATTGGCAGCCAGTGCCTAGGAATTGTGGAAATACTGTATGTACATTATAGTAAGATGTATTGTTTCAGTCATATACTGTAAAAACATGATCTAAAATTGAACAAGAATTAGTTAAATGAGTAAAGCATAGATTAATTTTTTTTGGCCGTTTAAAACCGTTATAGGGCAGCACGGTGGCACAGTGGTTAGCACTGTTGCCGCACAGCAAGAAGGTCCTGTGTTCAATTCCACCATCAGGCCGGGGTCTTTCTGTGTGGAGTTTGCATGTTCTCCCCGTGTTTGCGTGGGTTCCCTCCGGGTACTCCGGCTTCCTCCCACCGTCCAAAGACATGCAGTTTGAGGGGATAGGTTAATTGGATAATCCAAATTGTCACTAGGTGTGAATGTGTGAGTGAATGTGAGCGTGAATGGTTGTCTGTCCCTGTGTGTTGGCCCTGCGACAGACTGGCGACCTGTCCAGGGTGTACCCTGCCTCTCGCCCTATGACAGCTGGGATAGGCTCCAGCGCCCCCCGCGACCCTGAAAAGGATAAGCGGAAGCGAATGGATGGATGGATGGATAAAACCGTTATAATTTAAAACAACTAACTGAGGCGAGCACAAATGGTAAATGGCCTGTATTTATATAGCGCTTTACTAGTCCCTAAGGACCCCAAAGCGCTTTACATATCCAGTCATTCACCCATTCACGCACACATTCACACACTGGTGATGGCAAGCTACGTTGTAGCCACAGCCACCCTGGGGCGCACTGACAGAGGCGAGGCTGCCGGACACTGGCGCCACCGGGCCCTCTGACCACCACCAGTAGGCAACGGGTGAAGTGTCTTGCCCAAGGACACAACGACCGAGACTGTCCGAGCCGGGGCTCGAACCGGCAACCTTCCAATTACAAGGCGAACTCCCAACTCTTGAGCCACGATCGCCCAAGGAGCAGTCTTGGAGAAAAAAAGTTAATGAGGACATGCAGAAGGTTGGGGTGACAGAGGAGGGTGCAAGGATAGGATGAGATGGCAGTAGATCCTCCCAGGGAACAGCCAAAAGAAGAATAATAGTTGAGATCGAAACATGTGGCACACCTGTTTTGAAAGATTTAAAAACAAGCTAAGTAGATTGGGAGTATCCCCTTTGTGTTTATCCTTATAGTTGAAATACAGAGCACACAGCATCTAAAATGAACTTTTTAACTGTCAGTAATTAAATTAAAATCTGAATTGAAGAAGTCATGTCATCAAAACTGTGCAAACTGTTTGCTGTTACCAGCTGTGCTCAAAAAGTTTGCATGCTTGATCTCCTCCACTGTCGTAAAAAGGGGTTCCTTCAACTTGAGTTTCATTTTGAGAAGAGGACAAACTCTCATGGGGACTAGAGCTGGTGAGGCAAAAAGATTTTGTTAGTGTGGTCGAAAAGTCCTGCATGACAAGCTAGCAAGTACCACAGAGAAGTGCAGGTGAAGATTACACTAAAACTCAGGGAGTTTTAGTGTAATCTGCTGACGGATGAATTCACAATAACGCAATTGTAAATAATAATAATTATAATAATAACAACCCTGATGAGCACACTTCTGTTTGCACTCCTTAAATGATGTACTTCTTCTGGACTTGAAAAATTCAGACTCTTCCATTGAAAACAAGAGATGCATCTCGCGTCACTATCATCCTCCATAGGAAATTTGGGCCCGTTTACTGTAGTGAAGTCACGGAGCACACAGTCAGCAGCAGTCACCTTGGAGGTGCCTGAGAAGATGATCTTACAGGGGAGATTTTTAAATTTTATTATTATTTTACGGGCTGGTTCATAAACTCGATCACGTCTCGTTAAATAGAGAACAAACTGCCCCTATAGTGAACGGCTTTTTTGCACTTGGCATCTGTTGAGCTCTGACTCTGCTCAAGATGCAGTTAAGAGCACAATTACCACAGTCATGTCATATTTTGTGATTTGTATCCTTGGGAACATTAAGAAAGACTTCTACAATTTGTGCTTCATGCAGGTGAAATGAGTGGGTGCAAGATGACTCAGGGAAGGGTGTGCATTTCTGTATGAGTTCCATGTGAGTTTTTACATCTTCTCCATGCCTGTGCGGTGTATATAAATATGTGTGTGTGAGAGAGAGAGAGAGGGGTGAGGTGAGTCAGAGGAAGGTGTGTGTGATGTCAAGCCTGGGCAGGCTCTGCTGTGGTCCAAGTTCAAGTTGCTGTCAGGTGGTAGTGGTTAGTTAGGAGAGCTGGTAATTACCTCAGGCTGTCAGATTGAGATACTGGCCAGACACCCGCAGGATACTGTGGGAAAGTGAAGTTAACGGGTCACTGCAGTATCTTCCTCATGCTGCTGTAGCAGTAGAGAAACAACCCTTAGAGGTTTAGATAATGTAGTATACAGGAAGAGTTTTTGGGCATCTATCTACAAAAGTGAAATTAAGTAATAAGTGTGTTTTAAGGAACAATAGCAATGTAACAAATATGCATTATACCCACATATAAATTCAAAGATGCGCTTTGTTTTGTTTTTAAGTCAGTGTTAATTCAGCTGGACTTATTATTTGTTGTTTACTGCTTGTTTTCAGACGTTTTCGCTCTATGTAATTATACACTTTATTTTCTTCGTTTTAAGTAATTTATGCCCATGTTCTGATTAACAGGCTCTGTACTAACCATCTTAATTCACTAATATTTATCAGTTTCCCTTCATATTAATCAGCTGTATTGTGGTAACACACACAAAAATTTAAGTCCAGAGCAACTTGTTCTCTTTGTAAGTACATTTTTTTAAATAAAGCCTTCACTAATTATTTGATCATTTAATAGAAATCATATTGGCACAGTGTATGTTTTTTTTCTCACCACCTAAGTAAATGGCATTACAGTGTCTCAGGCTTTATTTTACCCTCAATGATAAGATTTTCAGTTAATGATTAACACTAAAATTCTGCCGGTCTTTTCTCAGCTAAATGAAAGTGTTTCCACTCTTTTCTTCTGTCACGAACTTGGTGTGCAAACTCTCTGACGACATTCATAAACAGAATGTGTAGATAAAGGACAATTTTTGTTGGCAAAACTTTCTGGTTTCCTTTTTTGCCTGTTTGTAGTCCTACTGCCATTGACAAATCATGTTTCAGCAGGTTTTGGTTGATTGCAGATAAACAATCTGTGGAGAGCAAATGAGGGGTGAAGTGCATTAGATACCCATCAGCTGTGTTCAGGTGATGATTTAGCTTTTTTAAATTTTTATTTATTTATTTGTTTATTTATTTATTGTCATTTGCAGACAATTACCAACTGACTGCTTATGCTAGACAGTCAGAAAATAGACAGCTGCCTTTGGAAGCTAAATCAAGAGACTATCTGATGGGTTCCCATTGCATACCATGACCTTGGGACTATGGTCTGTTCGCTTTTGCTTGCTCATCAATCCCACGTTTCTACAGGAGTCTGAGTCAGATTGTTTCCAAGATCAGCATAAAATCCAACTTAAAATAAATCTACACAATCTTACAGGAGTAACAGCATTTTATGTCTGCTCAACGAAATGACAGGGGATTCAAACAGCAGAACTTCCCAGATGTGGGAACAATGAATCTCTGGTCATGAATGTTTTCTTTTGCTTTCCTTGGGAAGAGTTTTTAAGTTTCTTGAAAAAAAGGAGAGGGAAAAAAGTTCCTTTCTTACATACAGCATTTATGCTTTAGACCACAGCAACCTCGGACAGTGGAATTTTAAGTATTTTTTAACCTTTACTCAGATTTACAAATTTACATAAAGACTTCAGCGAGAACCTTTTCAAAGGGAGATGAAGATGCAGTTTGTGCTCCCCTTTCACTCCTCTCCTCTCCAGTTCCCACGCTGTCCTTTACCTGACTTACCACAATTTGAATCAAATCACTAGTGTCCAATTGGCTGCTGTGATCATGTGACCGGCATCAGCCCTACAAGCACCGCCTTTTGAGATTGGTCTAGGATTTTCCCATGGGAGCTGCATACAGAGCCAGTGCTGTGTGTGTGTTTGAGCACGTTAGGGGAAAAAGTCCCACCACCACCTCCTCTCTGCTGTCCCCACTTTCTTTCCTCTTTTTTTTTTTTCTTTTTTCCACCACCTCCCGTCCTTTAAAACACAGTATCAGACTTTAGATGGCCTTTGTTGTCACAGCAAGGGACGTTAAGAGTGTGAGAGTGCCTTAGATTCCCTGAAAAAACATGGAACAAAGGCCAGAGCAGCTCAATGTAGTACGTGCCTAAAACTTTCTAGAGCTTTCAATTTAAAAAAAATCTAAATTGTTTTAAAAAATTTTATGTGATTGCCAATTTCACTTTTGGTGGTCCTTTGATCATTAGTCACTCGTCTGGGTTTTATGTAGAACAGCCTAGTGGCGATGAGTTGCAGTAAGTGTTGAGCTTTTGCATCTTCACATCTTTTGTTTAAAAACCAAAAGAGAAAATAAAATCATGGTGTCTGACTAACCTGCAGAATGCCGTGTCAAAACGAGCCTGTCCAAACGAGCAGAGTCAACTTTGTATGTTTTTGGTACCTTTTAAGGTTTCATTATAGTGTATGTTTATTTACTGTGTGTCTGTCTGTGTTTTAAATACTGTCTGGCTTTAAGAATTTTGTTGTGTGACCACATAGTGATGATAAAGAATCTTTTGAATTTTGTACTTGAAATGGTTTAATGAAGCCTATTCCCTGTGTGACAGCTGCATACCTGAGAATTCTGCTAGTTAAGTAATGATGTAGGATAAACAAACACCAGCTGTCGGAGAGTAATTTTTCTTATCAGCACATCTGCTAATGTGACAAATTGAAAAAGAAAATCACTTCGTACTTAGCTCATTTGTCTAACAGAGCTCTGCAGGATCTCTGATTAATTATAGAATTATTTTCATCCAGGTTGCGTGTGTGTGAGACGATGTGCGTGTGTGCCTGCCCGTCCGTGGCTTAGCTTTGAGAGTTCAGAGCAGGTTCTGGCTTGCTCAACTCTGGGAAACTTTGAGCTGAGCAAATAGCTCGGTCTGTTTTCCTGGCTGCCGCCACAGTCGTATGTGTCAACCATGTGTATGTGCTGTTAGCATCTCTGTCCATGCAGTTTGTATGCTCAGTGTAGTGTAGCCTGTGCAAATTGTGAAGTATTTTATCTGTGCGGTTAATTTTTGTCTGTGTGTGTGTGTGTGTGTGTGTTTGCATGTTACGTGGTTTTGTGTATGCGTGTAATTCAGCGTACAAAGAGGAGTTCATGCATGCAGCCAGGGAGAAGTAGTCTTCATTCCCACAGACAAGACAGATGATTACACCTCTACTATTCCCACACCTCCAGTGTTTCTTCCCCTCTTTTCCCTGCATGCCCTCTGTCACCAAAAAGGCTAACACTGCTCTACATGTGCACACAAATGAGATGACTTGCTATTGTTTGGGGTGGGTGTATGCTCCTGAATTTTCCCAGGTGAAGAGAGGCAAACCTTAAGTGAACTAGTCAAGGATCACTCTTGTGCGAGTGGTTTGATTTACAGCCCACTACTAAGTAGAATGCTGTTTACCGGGCGGAGACCTGATGTATTGACAAGGCTTTTAGCGCTGACATGCTGTCAGGATGTTTACAGACAAATGTAAATGTGTCTGTCTTTGAGTTCGGGGCCGGCACACAAGAGGCCACTAATGTCTTTCCATTTATCAGGGAAGGACGTTATAATACGAACATGTGAATGCTACTGAGGTGTTAACACTGTCTATACACACAAAGATCTGATCGTTCTGTAACACTTATGGCCTTTCACACCAAAGCAAGAACCTGAGAAAAATGTGTCTTTGCTAGTGTGCGAGTAGATCAACGCAAGTTATCAGGCGCCTCAGACCTGTATTTTTCCTAGGTTTTAACATAGGTCTGCAACTTTCTGTTTTAAAGCAGGTTATTAAGGTTAGCCATTTAAGAATTTACTGTGTACTCTGTTGGGTTTTTATTACCTAAGGTAAGGTGATGTTTTAAGTATTTTGGGTCATTACAATGTGAAGCAAACCTAGGTTGTAGTCTGTAATCAGTATCCTGTGTCATATACCGGGTTAGGAGTGACTTGATACTGCACTGTACTTGTAGTTTATTTTTATGTCATCTGTCTGTATATCAAATGTATATCAACCTATTAAGGCAAAAAAAAAAAAAAGAAGATCTAAACACCCTGACAGCTAGAATGAGGGGATTAGATGTCTGTTATGTCTGTCATTTTTCTGTCATAAATTGGCTCCACTTCTCTCATCACTGTTAGTCAATAAAAAAGTTGTTTTATTCAACCAGTTAATCAGATCAGTCAAGCTTCATTTACAAAGTATTTCTCACGCAGGGTAGTACAGTTCCAGGTGTTTCTCAGATCACTGAGAAGCTGATTACAAGGCAATAACCATTAGTAATAAAGAAGAATTCATATGTGATAATGAGCAATTTTTAAATACTTAAAGACAAAACAGCAATAAATAAATAAAAAATATAAATAGCTTATAATTGGAATAAAAGTGCAAATAACATTAAAGAAAAAATAAATAAAAATAAAAATAAAACAAATAGAAAAATTAAAAATAGAGATAAGAAGATAAATAATTACAAAATAGAATCAAATGTACAATTTAAAAAGAAAACCCAGTAAGTGAATAAAAATAAAGTAATGCGATGGAAAGTAAACATCCAACATGATAAAATGGTAAAAAATAAAAGTTTGTGACATCAGTAGCACATGCTCAGTCAAAAGCCAGGCCTATCTAGGTAGGTAGGTCTATGTTTAAAGATTTCATGACTTCCAGCTGCTCTCAGCTCCTCTGGCAGACTTTTCAGGTTGTGGAGGAGCTGAGAGCCTGTGCTCATATACACGAGTGAATCCATCAAGTAAAAGAAAATAATTTTGGAAATTGACAGGCAGCCAGTGGATAGACTTCAGAACTGGTGTAATGTGCTCTCACCTTTGAATATTTCTCAATCAATTATAGGTGATGTAAAACATTTTTATATCAAAGCATTACTGTAATCGAGCCTGCTACATAGCAAAGCATTTGTTTTTCTGCGTCACTCAGAGAGAGAAGGTCACACTCAACGTGGGGCGATCGTGGGCTCAAGAGTTGAGAGTTCGCCTTGTAATCGGAAGGTTACCGGTTCGAGCCCCGGCTCGGACAGTCTCGGTCGTTGTGTCCTTGGGCAAGACACTTCACCCGTTGCCTACTGGTGGTGGTCAGAGGGCCCGGTGGCGCCAGTGTCCGGCAGCCTCGCCTCTGTCAGTGCGCCCCAGGGTGGCTGTGGCTACAACGTAGCTTGCCATCACCAGTGTGTAAATGTGCGTGTGAATGGGTGAATGACTGGATATGTAAAGCGCTTTGGGGTCCTTAGGGACTAGAAAGGCGCTATATAAATACAGGCCATTTACCATTTACACTTAAGAGTATTTTTCAAGTGGGGAAAAGAAAAAAGACTCTACATGACATGTTTCTCTCTCTGAGCTTCAGAGCCTGTGACTATAATTTCAGTTTCGTCCTGCTTGTTGTCAACACATGTATATCTAAATTGCTCAGTGATCACTGGTTAGATGAATGTGAGTCATACTGTGTCCTTAATCGTCACTCCATTTTTTCTTTTTTTAACTGACATGTTGGTCAGAGCTCTCCTCCACCATCATCAAAATATCAAATCCCTACAGTAGACACATTGTTCTCTTTTGAATTTATTATGCGTGTCATTGTGTTGTTTTTGGAGATGGGTATGGAAATGTTAATGTTGTTTGTGGCGGCCGTTGCACTTTCTGACACATTTGCTCAGCCTACATTACACCCACTTAAATAACAGCAAAATGACAGCCACCAGTCAGCTATCATGAAAATGAATATGAAAGTTTTTTGTGATATTTTGCTAGTAAGGAGTTGTTTTTTGTCACATCATCCATCAAGAATAAAGCTGATGATTTTTAATGGTGTCAGGATTTAAAGTACAAATGGTCACATTTGCGACAAGCTTGTAAACAGGCGAGAATATTTTCTTTTTTCCACATTTTTTAATTTTTATATCTGCTGCTGGTGACTGTTTCTTTGTTTCTCCAGGCGTGTAACAGTGATCAGTATGTGGCAGTGCCTCGAGACGATATGGTCGGGATGCTTAAAAAGAAAGGTTTGTCAAACTCACACAGTATTATAGGAAAGGCTATACTTTCTAAAGCATTTAAGGATGAATCTGCAGTCCATTATGTCTGCAGCTATTTTGTCTCAGCATTGATAACCTCACTTCCTTTTCCCTTTAAGAATAAAGAAATACAATTTGTTGTTTTTTTTTTGTAGGACTTCTACCAGACCAGGACAACACTGACCTAATGCACCAGGAAGAGGAGAAGCATGATGACATTTTGACCCCAAAGCTCCCCAGGTATGCTCTTCAGTGTCGCTGGGCCTCCCTTTCAGGGCTGGACCCCGACACCCTGACCTTTCCCGGGGGCGCGCCTATTCAGCTTCACACCGTGCCCCCTACCCTCCTGCCAAGGATCCCTCTTTTCTACATCTGCACCAGATGTGGCAAGGTGTTCTGGGAGGGCTCTCATTTTGGCCGTGTCCTCTCAATGTTTCAGGAGGTCTTGCACATTTCAGACGAAGACAATGAATCTGCTGCAGTGCCCATTACAGCTGCTCAGCAGAATTGACTGTTGTAGAGTCAGTTTACATGAAGACTGTGACATTCAGCTGTCTTATCCCATGCCCCTCTACACATTGAGGAAAGTTCCTGTTCAAGTTTCAACACCAACTCTTCCATAGTTTTCCTGAAGGTAAAGTTGGGTTTGGGCTCTTAAAATACAGTGACATTTCCCCACATGTAATCAACTTTAAATAAATTAGTCAAAGTCAAACGGGTAACAATTCTTCTTTTTTTTTCTTTTTTTTTTATACCTGGATCAACAGATTGCCTCTCAGTGAGCAATGAATGAAGACTTTATTTTTGTTTTTAAGCCACCAATTTTTTTCAGATGGAAATATTTTGACAATTTTTAAATATTTTGTGTTTATAACAGTTTAAAAAAATCATTTACATTTCAAACAGGCAATAGAGTGATCGCATTTAGACCTGATCGTATTTGTTATGAACTGTATTATACCTAAGAAGTGGTTTGCGTTGTGATACTTTGAAATCGAAAGAGTTAATTCTTTAAGAAAGTAAACATATGCATCAATCCTAAGTTTGTTCCATTCAGCAGTTTATGAGGTCACATCCTGTGGAAACTGGTTTTTATTGTTTTGACTTGAACGCCCTGGTAGGTGGCGATAAGGTCAGTTCCTTGGCCATTTTAGTACTCAGTGGTACGATACATTTTTATTCTCTGTGATTACATTCTTGTAATATTTAAATGTTTAAATGCGTGTTTTAATAAAGAGAGTTTTTTTTCCTCTTCTTTCTTAATTTGTAAGAATTTGCAGTGTACTTTCACCAGATGTTTTTGTTTTCAGTATGTTTCTAAATTCACGAAGCAGATGGTAAAGGACCGAGGGTGGACAGATTGATGGGATTATCCAAGCTTTAGCCGTGTCTGTCAGGTGTAGCACGTGTGTTGGTTTTTTGGGGGGGTTTTCTGACCCTGAGGCTGAAGAGTAGTGGGGTCACAGAGTAACCCGGCACATACCAGCAGAATCCCTTCACATTTTCTCATACTCCTTCCCACTGTGAATTTGTGTGATTCCAGACAATTAGATCTCCCAAAATGTTCAAATAGGTTTTGGAAGCTCTGCAATTAAAGATTTTCTGATGTTTTTTTGCTGAGGAAAGTACATGAAGCTACACCAGAAGGCGTAGTTAGTCTTTTTACAGTCATAAAATCTAAGAATCCCTAACTATAGCCAGATGTGCTCTTAATTTTACTGACAGTAATTTTCAAAGACGGGTCATACTGTGAATCACTGAGGTAAATGTGTTTTCAGGAACAAAGACAGCTGCAGAAGAAAAGTTGGAGGTTGGTATCTCAGGATGAAACTTGATGCTCCAGAACATGCACGCTATAGCTTGGTTTATCATGCCATGGGTAACCACGCTGAGGTTTCAGATGTAACGTGTTAAATTTGTGTTACCTGAAACTCCTAGGACTTGACATGCTGGGAGTTTGCAGAGAGCTCAGCAGCCTAAATTTAACTGCAACAAATGCTGGAAATATACTCATAAGACAGTTTATTAGGTACACCTTTCTAGTTTTGGATTGGACCCTTTCGACTTTCAGAACTGTCTTAATTTTTCGTGACATGGATTCTACAAGGTTCTGGAATTCCTTTGAGATTTTGCTCTATGTGAAAGCATCACATCCTAAAGGTGCTTGGATTGAGGATCTGGTGACTCTGGAGGCCATCTGAATACAGTGAACTCATTGTCATGTTCAAGAGACCAATTTGAGGTTATTAGAGCTTTTGCACATGTTAATGTGCTAGAAAAAGTGCACAAGACAATGAGTGCACTGTGATCATAAAAGGATGAACGTGGCCAACAACAATACTCAGATAGGCTGTGGCATTTAAACCATGGTCAGTTGGTACTAATGGGCCCAAAGTGTGACAGAAATACCCCCTGAACATTACCAGTAACACCAGTAGCAGCCTGAACAGGCGATACAAGGCGGGATGGAACCGTGCTTTCATGCTGTTTACACCAAATATGACCCTACCATCCGAATGCCTCAGCAGAAATTGAAACTCATCAGCCAAAGTTTTTCCAGTCTTCTATTGTCCATATTTGGTGAGAACATAAAAATTGTACCCTCAATTTCCTGTATTTAGCTACAGAGTGGCACCCGTTGTGGTCTTGTGCTGCTGTAGACCATCTGCTTCAAGGTTGGATATTTTCATGTGGAGATGCTCTTCTCCATACTTTGGATCTGCCTTTCTATCAGCTCAATGCAGCTTGGTCATTCTCCTCCTGACCCCTGACATCAAAAAGGCATTTTTGCTCAGAGAACTCACAGTCACTTTGTATTTTCTCTTTTTTTTTTTTACTCTTCTCTGGAAATCCTAGAGATGGTTGTGTGGGAAAATCCAAGTAGGTCAGCATTTTCTGAAATACTCAGGCTAACCAATCTGGCACTAACAAAACCACATTCAGAGACGCTTAAATTGCTTTTCTTCCCCATTCTGATGCTTGGTTTGACTTTCAGTGTGTCATCCTGATTGTCTCCATCCCTAAATGCACTGAGTTGCTGCCATGTGATTGGCTGATTAGATAGTTTCAGTTTAACAGATATACCTAAAAAAATTGCTGATGGTTTCTTTGGAAGCCTCGACCAGATGTCCCGTAACAGTCTTGTCTCAGATCCCCTAATTTCAGTGTTTTGGAGATGTTAAAAAAAATCACATGGTTACCAGTTTAGCTCACCTGGTTGAGCAGGTGACCATATGCTACAAGGCTCAATACAGAAGCCCAGGTTTGATTCTGACCTAGGGGCCTTTGCTACTTATCTTCCACCACATTTCCTGTTTGAAAAATCTTCACTGTCCAATCAGATGAAGGGGAAAAGATTCACATAATTTAGAGAAAATTGACACTTTAGCTTTCCATGTGTGAATAACAGGCCAGTATTACCAGCTACACGACTTTAAAGGCCTGTGCAAAAATGTAGGCTTAGTGCTTTTGTTGCAGCAAGTAATCCTACACCATCCCTAATGCAGTCATCTGTAGGGACATTATAAGTGCCGTCACTTCTGAAGAATGTTACCAAAGTGGGTGTCTGTGGCAGTGAGTGGGAAGTTAACCATTCATTGTTGTGAGTGCTGGGTGAGATGCTGGTCCACATCAGAATCTCCTGCCTCTGTGTCCTATGGGTAAATCTTATGGAAGAAAGTTAATATAGTTAACTAAAACTAAACCAAAAACTACATGAAAGAAATCATTTTAGACTGAAGATAAAACTAGACTTAATTTGTTAACTTGGTCACATTTGTCAAAACAAGAAGCCTGTGCACCTTTAGTGCATGTGTTACTAAATGTGGGACGCCTAAGAAGGGACTTTGTGTCAAGTATTTGTTGTCACTGTTAATTTATTCTATTTTTCTGAGCATCTGAAAACAAATTACCCAAAAGGTAATGTCAAAAGTGAAACTGAACTTTTAAAAAGTAAGCTTAAAAATACTCTGTGGAAATTACCTGAAACTAAACTGAAGTTAAAAACACATTGACACATTGCCAAACAGCATAGTGGAATTTAATAGGTACGTTTGAAAGAGATGTTTTTATCCGTTTTTGTACTGCTTTCTCATAGAGGTTTTATTGGTGGTATATATGTGGGCAGGTCTAGACCTGTTCAAGCTACAGAAAAATTGCAACATGAAAATTAAAATTGAAATTCTAGTTCCCAAGAACAGTGCAATACTGATGAAAAGCTAAATGAAAATATCATATGAGTATTTTGTGCGTTTTCACATATGGAAACCAGCTCTAATAAATCATGTAAAACTACACTTTAAGGTGGTGGGGGGAGGGCTCATGATAAACGCACAGCTGATGCTGCATGAGACCTTCTCCAGAGGAAGCTGGATTAATCCACCTCTGTGACGTGTTAACAGTTTAGAAAAAGATCCACAATCAAGTACTGCTGAACGAGACCGCTATGCTGGCAATGGTGTAGTTTAATACGAAAATAATATGACCTCTTCTTCTCGAGCATGCATCCTGGAGTCCAAGCATTTGTTGGCTTGTCGCCAAGCAGCCTGTGCAATAACTACAGTAACATTAAGCTTCCCCGAGGTGTATTTTATTGGTATGACTGAAGCGGACACCCTAACTTCCAAATAAACCCGGTGTGTGCTGTCCCGTCCTTGTCCGGGTGGTCGCAGCCCCTGCCTCTGCAGAGCGCGAGGTTTCTGCTGCAGCACCGTGTTATTTGATCCTTGCTCTTTCTTTGCTGGGAAGAAAAGCTCGCCTCTTTCCCACGCTCTGAGGACACGTGGTGCCCGGAATGAATTGGATGCAGAAGGCCCTCCCCTCCCGGTAAAACGTCACCCCTCTCGCTCTGTCTGGCTCTCTCTCTCTCATAAACTCAAGCACGCATGCTTTCAGGTATGAATGTAAAAACAGGTTTAAAAAAAGAAATTATGTTTTAAAAAACTAAATTTAGATTTATGTTCCATCCTGTTGTGTGATTTCCCCGTTTGGGTTCTTCTGCAACATGGAACCCAGAGGAGAGACTCCTCCCGGCTCGTCTGGCCCATTGTTGCCCCGGCATCGGCGCCAAACTCGGGCACCGAGCAGCTACGAGCTCTTCGTTGCTCCTTTTGCGGTGCAGCACTTAAACCTCTCTGTATTTCGGGGAGGGGGGTGTTATCTTGTTTATCATCGCACGACAGCAGAGCAAAGACATGGCTGCACAAACAAAACCAGAACAGGCTTGCATTATCTCAATGCAACCGTTTTCCATTTAGGAGTTCTAGGAAAGCTGGCCTCAATGCACCCTCCGTGCCCAGCCGACCGCTCTTGATAACTGCACAACCCCATCTCCCCACCAAAACAAACAAACAAACAAAAAAAACTAACTAAACGTTTTGGTAGGTATACGTTTTTTATTTATTTATTTAGTTGTTTTACCTGACGTCATATTAACTGAACGCGAGAAACGGTGGGGGGAAAAATCACAAGTATTTTATCTCAACTTACTCTGGCAACTTCCCAGGCACACATTACCACGAAAGATTGAAGAGAGAAGTGCATGTGTTGGGGAGGGTCTTCGGGGAGAAACTCATCCAATGGAAAACGTTTGGCTCCTGTAGTCTCTGCAAATGTTTTCCAAGTGTCCAGACGCATTGCAGCAAAAGCTCTGATAGCGGACAGATGTTCTTGATTTTCCAGAAATTGTTTTGCACCCTTCAGTAATTTGAGAGAAAAAAATGCACACATGTACAGTAATGTGCAAACATTTTGCGCACTAAATGTAAAATGAGGAAAACAAACAAATACATAAATTCTTCACAATTCACGAATTATACAAAAGAGAGTTTTCCAAGGTATAATTATACCTTTGCAAGTGACGGACAACTTTATCCCAACGTTCTGGTTAATTGGCACAAGCCTTTTGTAGTTTGGGTTAAGTCTTTGCACAGCAAAAACACAAATAGGAAACAATTAAACCAAAACTTTTATTTTTCTTAAATAATAATTTGAAAAATAACCAACAATCTAAAATTCCCCTCAATCTGATGGGATAGATTTGCTCTGCAAACGGCCATATATACCCTCACTGACTAATTCTGTCCTACGGAGACAACGAAAGGGAACACACGTCTGTTATTGCAGCCTACATCATCGACTTGACTTGGTTATTCACCACGTTTGACTACACCACATATGGGTGACTCAGAGCGGCTGTCTTTGTTTTGGAGCATTTGCAGCTGTGGACCACTTGTAGGAGGTAAGAAAAAAAAAAAGGCGCACAAATAGTCACCTGCACATGTCCCCAAAGACATCCAGAGTAGATGAAATTAGCTCGTTTCTGTTGTCATTTGAACGTGTCTGAAAGTCAGGTATCTACATATCCATAAACATAGAAGAGAGTGGCCTAGAACTCTTTTCTGAGTTGATTCCAGAATATCCTGCAAAGTCAGCTTTACCTGTATTGATAAAAAGGACAAATTTTCTTACATGTTCAGTGCAAGAAAGTTCTCGTGTGCCTAACTACACGTTCCCTTAATCGTGTAACTAAACCCAATAAAATATTAGCCTGTTTCAAATCCATACTGTGCATCATGCCGCCTTTAAAAGCCGGTTTGCAATAATGGAACCAGTTAATGTGGTATGTGCAGCCGTGTAGGCTAACTGAAAGCACTACTCTGTGGTTATCTGTGGCTACTAAACTGTGACCCTCAGGTGCCTCATTCATGATTTTAAAGGACACCCTCCGGTCAGCTTAAAACGGAGAGAAACGTCTGTATGCACCTAATAATCAGCCGACTTTCCCAAGATTCGCTGTGTCGTCTTCTCCTTTAGATTAAACTGAGCAAGTCTGAGGCTTCATCTGTGGGACCTCTATTGCTGTCTCTCCCACGGACTGCCGCTCCGACCCACAATAGCACGCTCATGCATGCAGATAGAGCCACAGACGTGCGCCAAATGTACAGTTCTGACTGTGGGAAAACCTGATAGTGTGAAAGCCGCCAAACCATCAGAGCGGAAAGCGGCTTGTAAAGTGTTACACAGATGACACGGAGAACGGGTCGCCAAACGGAGCAAACGGTCAGAGAAGGAGGCTGAGCTGCAGGTAGCCTACCTGGTGCGGTTTCTACATAACCCCTTTTCTCCGTCTCTGCGTTTATCTAACCATCTGTGTCACCGTAACGCTTATTTATTTGTGCCTAGCCGTGTTTCTGTCAGTTAGTGGGATATCTATCGACACCTTTTTCTCTGCGCCACACACACACTCACACACAGGCGCCCAGTTCCCACGGTGGTGGGGGTAGCTGAGCGGCGGTGTCAGTCTGTGCAAAGCGTCACCTCTTTTCACTTGCAAAAAGGAAGTAGCGCAGGGCTTTTGTTATCTGAACTCTCACAGTCTAGTCATTTAAAAACAAGTGGACTATATCCGCCGTTTATGATTTAAACAGCCACCTATAATCTCCTCCTTTGAGGTGTTTTTATACCGGTAGGTATGACGGCGACAATCCACCCGTTTGGGGTTTGTTTTTAACTGTGACTATACCATTTGGTTTGGACGTAATATAGCCTAGTTGTGTCGGCTACTGGTAGAACGGCGTGTACAAATGTCTCCCTTGTGCCTCAGTCTACTATTTGGACGAATCTCATCTTCTTTCTTAGTTGTATTTCACATTTATCCACAAATTAACTGAGGCGTCTGTGGGGAGTCCCACACTCCGGAGAAAGTTGGAACACCAAAATCAACACATAGCTGTAATCCACTCCCTCTACGGAATAATTGTCATTATTTGGACGCTTAAAACCCCCAAATTCACAAAAAGCGATGCCAGTTTTTTCCCCCCAGATTCAATGTAGATTCACTTAACTGAGATTTAAAAAAAAACAAAAAAACAAAAAACCCAAACATTTAACTTATACAATCCTCGATCCATGGTAAGAAGTGAAATTCTGTCGCCTTTCCTCCTTTGAAATTGGAAAGAAAATTTATATGAAGGTAAATTTGAGTAATAGACACTCCATTCTTTGAGATATTTTTTGCGATTAAGACTTTCATTTGATTTTATTTCTTAGTAACAATTTTCATCGAGCAGCAATTAATGATCAACTTTCAACGAGCAACACTTGTCAGTTCCCTTCAGTGTCCAGCACGCTGTCACTGACACCTGACTGACTTTTTGTCGCAAGTTCCTGTCGACGATAATCCAGTGGAGGACCTTTTACAGCGTGCCCGCTTTCTCAGCAGTTTACAGCGCTGGCAGCACCGTGTCTGTGACTTTCAGTCCGCTTCACGGGGTGGGCTGCAGGAGATCGGATATAGAGATCACCGTAGGATTGCTGCGGGCGCCTTGTTTAATACTTTGCAGCAACATTTGGCTCACCCTCGGAATACCACGCCCCCTCCCCACAGATTCACAGGACCCTGATCCCTCCCTCAAACCGAACCGGCAGCCTATAACCTCCCCGGATCTCCACCCATTCCTCCACAGTTGATTCTTTGGGAAGGTATTGTCATGCAAATGAAGGACGCGTAAAATATTCTCTCAGAGCGCAGCGGAGGGCAGAGACTCACACGGACCGCAAGGAGGACACAGATCGCGCCACTCGGTGGATTTCTATAGTTTGAGTCGCTAGGGACCCGTCCATCTGTCACAGGTAAGTCCCAAATCTGCAGCGGATAACAGTTCTCGAATGTTTAGCGGTAAAATTCAACCAGTGTACCCGTGCGTAAACGTGTGCGCACGGTGGTTCCGCGCTCTCATTCTTGGATGTGGCGGAATGTAGGGTCTCTCGCACTCTGTTGGTGAGGATTCTGGATTCATGCGGGCTCCTCTTGTCCTTTTTTTTTGTCTTTCCCAGACACCCTGGTCACATGAGAAGCGACATATAGCCAGGGAACAGATCGAACAGTTCAAGGAAAACCGACGGGGATCCAACACGCAGGAGGCTGCTCTGTGGAGATAGTGGCCATACTTCCAGTTTTCCCAAGTAAAGTCGGAGGTGTCTCTCTTCTCCATCCCCTTGTGCAGACTACCTGCTGCTGCTACTGCTGCTACAGAAGGGGAACTATATTCTAAAGTCCCCTGGATCACTCGAGAGCACCCTTCTATTTTCTAGGGGATTTATGATCTCTCAAATATTTACACACCAAGTGTGCCATTTTCTCTCTTGTCCTTTTTGGGATATATATACACACATATATGTAAAGTGACCTTTTTCCGTTTTAGTGGGCTACTTTAAAGTGCCTTAACTGGTTATAATCCAGTGTAACTGTGGCATTGCTACCAGACCAGAGACGCTCAACAGGGAGAAGACGATCATTATCAGCTTTAGAGTCCAGGCAGGATTACTTGTTCCCCACCCCCCAGCGAGCTGCAACCATGAGCCAGGCGGATGTGTCAACTTGCTCCGCGCCGCAAAGGGTTTTCCAGGAGGCGGTGAAGAAGGGCAACACCAAGGAGCTGCACTCTTTGCTGCAGAACATGACAAACTGCGAGTTCAATGTCAACTCCTTCGGGCCGGAAGGACAGACGGCCCTCCATCAGTCAGTAATTGACGGAAACCTGGAGCTGGTAAAACTGCTGGTGAAGTTTGGTGCAGATATCAGACTGGCCAACCGGGAAGGGTGGAGCGCTTTACACATCGCCGCTTTCGGGGGCCACCAAGACATTGTGCTATACCTCATCACCAAGGCCAAGTATTCCTCTGGCGCCCGGTGATCAGTCTCTGCTGTCAGGTAAAAGAAAAAAAAAAAGAAAAAGTAGAAAAATTAAAACAAACAAGCAAACAAATCAACAACAATTTAAATATAAAACTGCAACACAACACACGGGAAAGCCAGGCTCTTGTAAAAGCAAAAAATAAAAATAAAACAAAAAAACAATAAAACAAAAGAAACCCAACAAAAAAAACAAAAACTGCCATTATTTACATAGTTGTGCCAAATCATATAAAAAAAGGAGATAAAGAATAGGCCTGCACAATAATCTTTCCTCACTGTAAACCAAACGGGGTCCTCTCTGCACTCCCGAGTGAAGCACCGCATGGTTCATACACAGCGCCTCAACACGAATCTTTTAACAAAAGAAACCCATTTCGGTGAGTTTGTTGGTACTAAAGCTTTCCTCTTGAATGTTCGTATTAGATCGTGTCGTCCACTATAAAAGAAATCAAGTCTCTGTGTATCGCATGTGTGTGTTTGGACTCCAGAGAGCAGATGGCCCAGTTTTTTTTCCCTATCCCTTGAATAGTTTCTTTGTGGGAGCGCAGATTTGACCTGTTGCTCCTCATTGTTCTGTAAAACCCCCTTTTTAAGTTATTTTATATGAAACAGGCACTTGATGCTTTATGGCTGCATGCTGGAATATCTGAAAGGGAAGACACATGAACAAGAGAAGAAGGGTTGCCCTCTGTTGGTTACCAGAGGTCTTATTTTCTTTAATAAATTTTACTGATTCTCCTTCTTTTTTTTTTTTCTTTTAAACTCAAAGAGCGGCATTATGGCTATCCAACACATTTTCAGATGTGTAATCATTATGTAACAACAACTGACTTCATAACTGTTGTGAAGTACTGTACACAATAGCTTTACTTTGTTTCTGTTTCTTTTTTTTTTTAAAGGAAAAGAGCGATGAGAGCGCTCTGCAAGCAGATCTTGCCATGCTGGCGTCCAATTTTTCAGGCCAGTGCGACCACTTTGCCAATGGTCATTGTGTTACTAAAAACCGCTGCTTTCGCTTTGTATAAAAAAAGACGCATTTGGAATTCACTTTATAATCTACTTTCAGTATTTTATTAACATCCTAGTCATCACTGTGAAAGCAGGCTGGGTTTTTTGTTTTTTTTTTAATTTATGAAGGTACATTGAGAAGATGCATTTTTAAATATATTGTGGTTCTTCTTAAACACGATCTGTGTTGTGTAAGGATATAATGGGTGACTCAAGCTGCTTCAGACTTTTTTGTGTAAACTGTCCCGTGTGGAGGTAAGACCTGCCACCCTCATCCTACTCGCCACAGTTCTAGATACCCCCACCCCCCAGTAATAGGCTGTCGACCCCCTCGGAGAGGGCTTTCTCATCCTCCCATTAAAGTGACTCTGTTTGGTTGCCTTTTCCCAGCTACCTCGTCTGTAAAGTATTCTCAAGTCGTTCTGCTTTTCTCACCACCGCCTTGTTTGGAGTCTGTGATCATCCGCATGCCGATGGGCTGTGTGTGTCTGCTAAAGTAACCTCACAGCCAGATGGACTTCAGTAAAGAAGATGCAATGAACCCATTTTTGCATCCTCCTTCGGGACAGTTTTCACACTACAACCAAACCAGTGCTGACAAGCAAAACATCATTTTGCCTTTTCTGCAAGGGAGTCTTTGGTTCTGTCTTTCTTTACACAAACACACACATACACAAGCACGCGCACACACACACACGCACACACACACACACACACACACACACACACACACACACACACACACACACACACACACACACACACACACACACACACACACAGAGCCATTGTTGCATGTCTCCCCTATAATACTCCACTTTGCTCTCTCTCTGTGTCCTTATCAGCCTGTATGGTTGTTTTAGTTCCATTTATTTTCTCTCTTTTTTTTTAGTCATACAAAAAATGGAATTGTATCGCATGACTTATAAATGCAGGGAGTTTTATTGCACAAAATCGGAGTCTTGAGCGCCCCCAGTGTTCGTATGGGGTAACTGCAAGAGCCAAGGCTTTGGAATAGTTACTACTACTGAGCAGGACCCTAATACTGTTGGACGATGAAGACTTAAAAAAGATCAACAACACATGACTATTGCAGGATGTCACAGAAAAGGAAAATTAGGTCTCATAAATTTGCCTGCTGCATTTTGAAAGTCATGGCACCCTAACATTTGTAACAATGCTGCTTGTATGTTTCTTTTCTTGTTAATGTTGATGTTGTTATTTTATTATTATTATTTTTTGTTTGTTTTTAGAAAAAAAATGCCTACTGCTCAAATGGCCAACAGAATTTTCATAGCAGCACTGGCTGACCTCATGAGAAGCTCTTGAGAAGGTGTGCACGAGTGCGTTTTCCCGTTAAGGTGTATGTGCTTATGTTTGTGTGTGTGTGTGCGTGTTGTGTGTGTCTATGTTATTGTGTACTTCTCATGAGGCACGTGTCCCATTTTCAACCTGGAACAACCGATAATTAACCGAAACAATAGTTCCACTACATTAAGGTAGATTGGTATCAGGCAACAAACGAAATATGCATCGCTTGTCTTAAACTTGATTTTTTTTCTCTTTTGTTTGAATATTGCACTGATGACTGTTGTTGAAAAGTTGGCTTTTATGTGTCAACATTTAAGTTTTTTTTCTGAATAGAAAAAAAAAGCAGACACAACAAAATACTATTGTATAAATATATGCTCCAGGTGATGATGTCCTAATGTGTGTATTACTTTGTGGAAAAAACATGATGTTTTTCAACAAAGACGTGTGTATCTCTGTGATTGGGTGTATGTATATATACATATGGATATATATATCGATGCTGAAGATGATGATATCTTGGGGCACTTTCTTTTCTGAAGTGCTGTCTTCCTGATTTTGTTTGAAAGGGGAATAATACATTTGATGGTAAGATCATTGTAACATAATAAAGAATTGCACGGTTGTGCAGTTATTTGGCTCGCTATGGTCATAACATTTATGACGTAAGGAGCCTGCTGCCGGATTGGTGTACACATTGAGATGATTTTTTTTTCTATAAAAAAACAAAAAGGAAAAAAAAAAGGAGAAAAAAAAGAAAGAGAAAAAAGAATGAAAGAGTGCTGACTTCTTTGGGCCAACTTGTGTTTCTGGTCTTGCTTCATTTCAAGCAGGAGGAAACGGTTGAGTTTTCATGTGTGATGCAGATGTTCCATCATCATGTCTGATTTTGGATTTTTTTTTTTCGTTTGTTTGTATTCTTTTATTTTTGAACATTTGTAACACTGTGATGATGACATCATGTCATGTGGAGATGAGTGCTGTATTATTTTTGTACGTTTGTGTACAAGCCAGTAAAGAAATCATTAAACTTAAAATCCTCTGTGTATGCATACATTTCTTCCTTATGTCCCAAGCAAAGGCTACCCCCGCCCCCCTCCCTTCACATTTTTCATTGAAAAGGTTGGTTTGGGAAACACCCCCCTCACCCCCACCCTGCTCTCTCCCTCTCTCCCTCTTTCCCTCCCTGTCTTCCAAGCAGGGCCCAACCCAGATCCCCATTCTCTCTTTTTGTCATTCATCTGGCCTCATCCTTTCACTGCAGGGATAAAGGAGCCCAGTGCATTGTGGGTAGGCTCAGTTTAAAGAAGGGTCCCCTCCCCTGTGTGTGTTGTGGGAGAGATGGTTTTATGTTACCCCCCCCCCACACAAAAACTTTTCCAACACACTCTTCTCCTATGCTCTCTTCCTAATGATTAAGACCCAGGCTTTGCACCACACTTCAGCTCTCTGCTAACAACCAGGACTTTTGTGTGTGTTTGTTTTACCTTACTTAACTGTCTCTTACTCACTATTTATACTCCCTATCAAATTATCTTACCAACCCTTTCTTCAAAGCAAAACTAATTTTGGAGTTAGACTTCTAAGAAGCAAGAAGCAAGATGATTTTGAAGCAAGAAGTCCGACTTGCTTCAAAATCATCCACTTTGTTGAGGCATTTTGCATCTTTTTTGTGATTTTCTTGCAGCTTGTGTTCAATATAATGTTGCATGAAATGGGCTTAAAAATGGATTGGCCATAAGTGTAAAAGGGGGATCTGTGCTATTCTGATATGTTGAGTCTTTTACAAGCAAAATGGTTATGGAAGAGTGTGTTAGTGTGTGCATTCTGCTCTGATTTCAGTTTTTCTTTTTTTTTGCATGTGTGCTTAATTTCATGTCAGCATTGGTTAAAATGCAATACCTGTGGCGATTTTCCTCCCGTCTCCCGTTCAGTCTTTGAGTGAGTCACATCAACTATCTTTCTTAGAAATAATGACTCGCAACTGATATTGCATAGGTGTATAGCGGTTGGTGGGAAAACAGAGGCAACAATACGTTTTTCAACATGTCAGACCTGTTCGTATTGCAACATTTTCTGGGTGTTGACCAGCTTCAACTGTGAACGTTTGAGTAAAAAGGGGTTTCCCATGTGTTCGAAATAACGGTTGTGGTCTGAGAGTTGCAATTCAGAGAGAAAAAAAAAGCAGTAGTGTTATGAAGTTTTTACTGACAACTTTGTGCCATTGTTGAAGCAGCTGTTAAAATCGGTGTCTGCACCGCAGCTGAACCATAAATGACCTCAGCTCAAAGTTTCAGCACTGATCTGATGTATTTGAGTTCCTCTAGACACCAGCCCTTCTCTGTTTTGATCCCATGGCAGGCAGAATGTGTTATCTCGCCTGCTGCTCGCTTGCACATTTCTCCCCAAGTCCCTGCCTCCCTCCCTCTCAGTCTCTCACTTCTGCAGGATGTTTTTGTTGAGCTGCGTTCCCATTGTTCACACACTGAGTTGGCTGGCCTCCCAGGGTTGATGCTGGCTGCTAGGCCCCCTAATAGGTTCTTCATGTGCCTTGGCTTTCCTTGCTCATCTTGGTCATTGCATGGAGAAACTTGCATTAGTGAGCCAGACAAGACATTTTTGGAGGCATTTTTGCAGAGAAGGCAGAGAGGGAAATTGTGATGGATATTTGTCCAGGGAATTGCTGGAAATCCAGAAAACATAGGGGAATCACATTAAAATTGCTTCACTAAAAAACCAAACCGGCCACACTGGTAAAGAAAAAAAAAGGACAGCCTTGTGTTTGCATGTGCTTGTATAGTTTTTGTATAAAACACACAGAAGAGACAGTGTTAAAAGCTGGTGGGGTGATGTTATAGCAGCTGCAATCAAGTGCATCTGGGTGATTATTTTCCATCGCTATTCAAAAGCCCATTGTTCAGAGGCTCATAAAATATTCATATCCATGCTTCCACCCCTCATTTGAAGGGATGCACTTAATCTGAAACACGCAAGATTAACTGAACATCTTGTGATACATGTAAAATGCCATTTGACTGGTTTTGCAATGATAAATTCCTCTTTTTTTTTGTTTAATCAGCACATGTTCAACATGTGTACAGTGTACACGAGAACTTCTGACTTCCTCAGAATACACTGATACAGGCTTGATTGCTCTCTGATTGGGTGGTAATGTACAACAAAGGGCTTCTCTGAATGAAACCTGTTGTATAATTAGGTTGAGAACACATATGAGGAACTTTTAAGAGTTACTGCACAATAACTCAGCCCTGTGTGACTGTCGAGCGATGACAGCCACACAAAGACGAACACATTGAAATGTTTAATAGTGTTTCCACCATCTTGAATCAGACAATACAACATGCTGCAACTTAATTTCTTGTTGTCTACCCTGTGACAACAAATTGACTTCTTGTTCTATGCATAATCAGCATCATTTTTACTTGGCCAAGTTTGTGCACGCAAACAAGGAATGTGACTCTCTGCACACAAAAGGAAACTCTTTTAAACAGACAATTTTAAATAGACAGTTTATAAATAGGCAGCTCGACCCAGAAATAGCTGGAGACCTGATGGCTGAGTAACCATTACTGTTATACTTCTTTGATATCTTCCACTTACTGTGATGTACTTGGTGCACCATAGTCTTAAGTTCTGCATGGACAAGTACGCAAGGTCAAAAAAAAAAAAAAGATGAAAATTGACATCACTCAAACCGGAGTGGGCTGGAGTGGATCCTAGTGAACTTGCGGATAAAGAAATTATACCCAAGCCTTTACCCTTGCATCCAAATATTATCACCCCAGGCTCTAAAAACCTGCAGCGACAACAGCCATAATGCTAGAGTGGATGCCTAAAAATGGGACAAAGTCATGTTTATATCCATCTTTTATATACAGACATGTTTTTTTTCTCAAATTGATGATGTGAAAAAACTGATTCATCCTCCCGTTTGCTCTGTTTTTGGTCTGTCAGACAGTTTTTTTGGGCTGTAACTTCTTTACAGCTACAAGTTTAAAATAATTTTAAAAAAGTGAAATCTCTTTGGTCTCCACACAGACTGTTTACTTGCATGCCACTGAAGCATGCTAAATCAGGACTAGGATGCCAGGGGAAGCCTCAAAATTGTCCTTTAAAGGTATATTCTAGATATTCATATGCAGATACGTGTTTGTAGATACCCCTTAGTTTCTTAATTTGTCTGCTGTTTGGAGGATGGACCCAGCATACAGAGATACTCTGCAGATACTGTATTCAGCCTGGACGGGTATTTCTCTAACAAGTAGGCTGTGCTTGGTGATAAGATTGCTTGTTGATCGCTTCCATGTCAGCTGTTCTTACTTGAAACCATTATCATATTTTCATCCACTGTAAAACTATTATTGTGATATTTTTTCTGTTTTTTTTTAATTTTTATATATGTATATCTTTTATAGCACACAATTTTTTGAACCACAGCCCACATGCAAGGAAATCAGCGCAGAGTCACAGATGACAGTGAGCTTTAAATCCTGCTGATACCGCACTTTCTTTCTCAAAACAAAAACACGCCTGTCGCTAAACTCAACCAGTGGACTCCCCCACCCTCGCCAAAGTCTGCCTGTGAGTAAGAAGCGGAGTAAAAGAAGTGAGAGAGCGTGAGGGAGAGAGACAGGTGGTCAGGCTGGTCTTTTCCTTGCCCTCCGCTCCTTTTTGAACTTTTCTTTCATTCTTCCAGTTCATTCTGTGCTTCTTTCCATAGCTCCAGTGACAAGGCTCTCCATTCACTGCCTCATTCTTCCACCCCTCCCTCCTCCCTCCATCTCCCTCACACACCCCGACCCCATCCCCTCCCTTCTTACTTCTTTGTCTAACTCGTGGGGGCCTGCTTTAGCTACTATTCACCAGCCAGACGGACCGCCATTGACTGGGCTCCCCCCACCCAATTCGCCCCCCGCCCCTCTGCAAAACACCCTCACACACATATGCACACAGCAACCTGGCCATTCTCCACCCTACGCCCTGTATCAGGCAGCTGCTATGCTAATAGGGAGGAAGGGATGGAGGGAGGGAGGGATGAGGAGGAGAGACAGAGCAGCCAGCCTATAGTAAAAGGACAGAGGGAGGGAGAGCAGGGAGATTGACCCCGCTCCGCCATCTCCATAGCCATGCCAGAGCAGCAGCAGACCTCCTGTTACACAAAGGGAGTCCTCCCACCCCCCACCCCTCTGCCTTCACCCCTCTGTTCCCCTCTTTCTCATTTAAATCCATTTTATACCCCAGTGGTAAAGGGAGCTGTAAGTGCAGTATGTAAAGTAACCTTACTCCTGCCCTGCGGGCGTAACCATTCAGCGCTCAAAACAGAGAGAACAGCCTCTGTGTGTGCTTGTGTGTGCGTGAGAGAGTGTGTGTGTCCATTCCCCTGCTTTGTTTAGGACCACAGCCCATACCTCCACACTGTGCTCACACACACACACACGCTACCACCTGTCCTTTTAGTCTGGTTGCATCTCCCATTATAGTCAAGTAGTTGTAGACACATTAGAAACATGCATGCACTGCACTCACAGGCACAGAACGATTACTATTTAGTGTAATTTATAATCAGGTTGGCAACTGCTACTCCAGTCTGATATACCGACAAAGTTTCATGGCTATAATTTAACCTTATTTGAATTTTTGCGGGGCTGCTCAGATTTTAATCCACACACGGCTGAAACTACTATTTTTTTTTTTCAATATTAAGTTTGTCATGTATGACAAAGAAAATAAAAAGGAATATAATATCCAATTTTTGTAAAAAGAAAACTGGAAAATTGAAGACATTGTTAAAGTCTCTGAGACACAAGCAATGGCCATTTTTCACTGTTTCTGAATATTCAATACACAAACAAGTAATTGCTCATGCTGGGAAATAATTAGCCCATTAATTGCCAAAGATAGCTGGAAGCAGAGAGTGTCTAAAAATGAAAATGATTTTAAAAAATAGATTTATCTGCTAATTGATGCAGTTCTAAATGAAATACACTGAGAGGCTTTTCTGACATTCTGCCTGCCACATTTACATCACTGTGGTGGAACATGTTGTAATTATATAGCCACACTGAACAGAACAAAACACAGGGAGAGTCAAGTTCATGAAACCTTGATGAAAGTTTACCAACCATGAATAATGCACAGGTATTGTTTTCTAAAAAATATAGATTACATTTGAAAATATAATGAAAATGAATTAAATAATGCTTCTCGTATTTATTTTTCGAGGGGGCTTAAATATGTACGTCAGGAAACAAATGTAAATGTCGCTTAATCCGTGAGTTTTGTTTGTCACAGTGGTTGTAATGCTATGCAGCGGCCCTCCGCCTGTGTTGGCATGTTTGTGTGAGCTCAGCTTTTTTTCCTGGTAGCATGTGCATGTCTTATTTGTTGTGTTTTGGTGGAGGGGGGAAAGGTGGTGGTGGGGTGTTGGCAAGAAGGCATTTCTCTCCCTCTCTGTACCTCCTGTTCTGTTATTTGCCCCTGTGCAGTGTGACCCTGTGCCCCATCACGCAGGCACGTCCCATTTGACATCTGCCTGTTTGCAGGAGGTGGGGGTGGGGGGGTATGCAAGGGGTGGGTTGCCCATATGGAGCTTCAACCCACCACCCCCCAAACTAGCCACACACACACACACACACACACACACACACACATACTTGCACTGCAACTCCAGCATCCCGTCTCCTGCTGCCTGCACCATTTGTCCCACCATGTACAGTTGAAGGTTTCTGTGTATAAAACTCCTATACCATAGTTTTGTTGGTTTTTTTTCCTGTGCATAAATAGTTGCTTGTTGCTTTTTTATTTTCATGATCTTACTGAAACAATAATTGCTATTGGTGCAAAAGTTAAGACACTTTGCTTATTGGACTTCCATCAAAAATGACTGACTTAACCAGATGCATCTTACCTTTATAAATATTACTTTTACCAGCTTCCTTTAGGCACCAACTGGGTTCATTGTAGATCCCCAGTTAGTTACTTAGAGGATCCCATGCTTGTATCACCTCTGGAGTTGTCATCGGCTGACTCTTATTGACTTGCCAAGGATCAGTTAATGACTATTGAGTATGGAAGGCTGGATGGATGGTCCACAGTTATCCTGTATGGATTACCCTCCTACACACTGATTCAGTTTGATGGATACACAATGAGGAGGCTGGTCACAGGACCGGCTCTAGGCTAACGAGCTCGGTGGAGTTTAAATGGTCCTGTGTAACACTGTCAAAAACTGGCGCTGATATTGCACTCTGTGACAGCACTTGTTCTGTCAAGGCCTGCTGCCTTTGTTTAACAGGCCGTTTAAGATAATACCTCTTATGGGCTTACAGTGAATTAGGCTGGTAACACATATTGTGACACAGCTGGTGCAGCAGTTTTTGCTATTACAGCACAGTAAACGAGGATTTAATGGTTTGGGAAATTAATCTCTATATACATTGGGTGGATTGTTACTTTCTAGGCTGATTGGGTGAATCCCATCCCATTTAAAAGCCACACAGATGGAGGATAAATCCAGTGTGGAAAAATGCATGCACTGTAGTTTTTATTCTGGGAACCAGTTAGCAAGTTTAGTAGTTAGCATGGGAAAGACAAAGATGTTGATGATAGTTCTTGAGCCATGCCTCATTTAAAAATTCATTTTGTCAGAAAAATGACAAATGACAAGTGATTCATTGACATATGTGCAAACATACATGGAAATACAGTACATAAGGCAAAAACAGAGTTTGTACAATGCTAACAAGCTTGAAAGTCAATATTTGCTATGACCACCTTCATTCTCCAGCACAGTTTGAGCTCTCTTAGGCAGCTTTTTCTCAGTTTTTATTTAGTAGTCTTCAGGAATTGTTCTTCTTTAAGGACATTCAAAGTTCTTTTTTGGATGTTGGCTGCCTGTTGTTCCATTCTTTGTCAAGATGATCCCACACTACTCCAAAAATGTTGAGTTCTGGCCTCCGGGGAGGCCAATCCATGGCTGAGAGAGTTCCACTGCATGTTTTTCTATATAGGTATGTTTTTACTGGCACTGTGTCAAGGTGAAAAATGAAGTTTCCTACAGCTTGCTCCAATTTTTTTAAGTACTCCCTATACAACAGGCAGAGATATGGCAAGTTTCTTACTCCAATAGCTAATTTAGAATCACCTTGTTGGGACAAAAATACTTTTTTTTATGTCTGTCTAAATGTGTTGAATGTGTCCCATTCAAGACATAGGATCAAAGTATGTATTTTTGTGGCAGGCTGCTAACCTCTGTGCCACGTCTGAAGAACTTTTTCTGTTTTTCACGGTCAGCTATATTGAGGAAATAGCATACTGTCAGTAGACGAGGATCTTTGATTTGTCCACTACTGCAACTGTATATCTCCTGTTTTTTTTGTCAGTCACTAATGTTCCTGTATTTTTTTTTTTATCTTTGTAAAATCTTGCAATCATATTTTCAATTTCCTTTATCAACTGTCAAGAAACTGGAATACAGACATCATCATCGACAGAACCCACAGGTACGTATTTCATCTCCGGCTCCTTTCATATGGGCAAAATACAGAATCACCAAAATCTGGGACTTTCCACCAGTTGCTCTTAGAACTGAAGCAGCTTCTCGGATGGGAGGTGAAATGTCTTCAAGGACGCTTTTCTTTCCAAGCTCCTTAGACTATGATGATCTGGATGACTGAGAACCTTCACAGACAATTACCAAAACTACTCCCAGTGCATTCATTGTTATATGCATGTGTGAATTGGTGAACGTGGTTTGTAGAAATGACTAGAAAAGAGCTATGAAAGCTGGAGAATATTTAGCAAAGGTATATAAATTTGTACATAAATCTGGCATTCACAGGTCAGTTTTTAACCATGGCCATGCAGCTTTTTTACTTTTGTTGCACTGATTCTCTACAACCCCAACTGCAAAAAAGTCGGGTCATTGTGTCAACGATTTGCAAATCTCTTAAGCTCATATTTTATTCACGATAGACCACAGAAAACACATTAACTGAGACATTTTTACAGTTTCATGAAAAAAAAATTATCACGTTTTGAATTTGATGGCAACATGTCTCAAAAAGGCTGCGACAGGGGAAACAAAAGCCTGGAAAAGTAAGTAGTACTAAACATAAACAGTTAGAGGAACATTTTGCAACTAATTAGGTTAATTAGTAACAGGTCAGTAACATGATTGGGTATAAAAAGAGCTTATTAGAGAGGCAGAGTTTCTTAGAAGTTAAGATGGGCAAAAATTCAACAGGCTGGGAAAAAGGAAAAAAAAACCCCACTTCTGTTCACACGATGTGGAACAGTTTCAGTCATGTTCGTTAACTTAAAATTGTGAAGATTATATATACAATGTCATCTGCTACACATAATATCGCTCCAAAAATCTGGAGCAATTTCTGTGTGCAAGGGACGATGGCAAAAATCAATACTAGATCAGGAGATTTGGGGCCTGATGTGGCACTGCATTAAAAACAAGGCATGATTCTTTCATGGAAATTACTGCCTGTGCTCAGTAACACTTCTAGAAATCACCGTCTGCTCCGTCACGCAAAGAAGAAGAAGAAGGCTTATGTGAACATAAGCCAGAAACATCACCATTGTCTCTGGGCCAACGCTCATTTAAAATGGACTGAGACAAAGAGGAAAACTGTTCTGTGGTTAGACAAATTGAAATTTGAAATTCTTTTTAGAAAATGTGGAAGCCATGAATGGCTTTTTGTCAGAGCTTAGTTCAAAAACATGCATCTATGATGGTATAGGAGTGCATTAGTGTCTGTGGAATTGGCAGCTTACAGATATGGAAAGGCTCCATCGATGCTAAAAGGTATATACATGTTTTATAGTGACATTTGCACCCATCATGAAGACGTTTTTTCAGGGGACGCCTTGCACATTTTAGCACAACAATGCTAAACTGCATACTGCATCTATCAACACAACATGGCTAGTAGATGAGTATGGGTGCTGAAGTGGCCTGCCTGCAGTCCAGACCTTTCACCAACTGAAAACATTTAGTGCAACATGAAAAGAAATCCCAGGACTGCTGATGAGCTACAATCCTCAATCAGACAGGAATGGGAAAACATTCCCCTCCCAGATTCCAGCAACTAGCCTCTTCAGGTCCCAGATGTTTACGAGCTGATCTTTAAGGAAGAGCGGATGCTGCACAGTGGTAAACATGGCCCAAATTTCTGGAGACGTGCTGCTGCCATCAGATTCAAAATGACCTTAGTTTTCTTAAATTTCACATTTCAGAATAACATTCAGGGGAGTCATTCGAACAACTTGCTTCTTGACAGTTTAATATGTCAGACTCCATCCAGAGTCCATATATATATTTCTGTATGTGTGTGTGTTTGTAAGCCTGTATGTATGCATCTATATGCATGTGTCCCTATGTATGTATATGTGTATCAGGGAGTAATTATGGAGAATAAAGGCCTACTTGTACGGAGTGAAACTGTGGGTTTTGAAGTGAGATGGGAGATGATTTTCTGTTTGGCTGAGCAGGCTCAATGGTCCTATTCAACTAGCCCCCTTACTGCCCATTGTCCTACCACCACCAGCCCTTCACACACACACACACACACACACACACACACACATAGGGCTGTAGTGGAATTGGAGAGGAGCCCGGGGGAGAAAAAGCGGTGAAGAGTTGGGGGATGAGGGAGGTCCAGCTGAAGCAGAGAGTGAAGTGAGTAAGAAAAGGTGCAAAGGAAGATTTCTGAATGAGGTACAGAAGTAGAAATAGCGTCATGATGCTTAAATTGTATCTCTGTAACACTCCCAAACTGTTATATATCAGTTGCTCTTGGATTTTATCCTTGTGTACACAATTTACCCTAGTCAGCTGTCCTGAAGCATGGCTGTGAGCTGTCATCATTTGTTGTCACATTGGTATGTGGTCAGTTCTATCAATGTGTGTATTTTAAAGACACAATTTGGGGCATGTTGATATCTGCTCTTCTCAGGTTAAGATTACATACACAATGACCATGTCATACTCTAAGTTAGACCTCTTATCCAGTGGTTAACCAGTACTACATGACTCCTCCCAGAAAAGGCCCTCAGACAATACAAACACACGGTGGTCAGACAATAGTCTGGCAAGGAGAGAGAGGAACTCACACCCGTCAGGGGTTAATAATCGTCTGTCACTGGTTTGGAGCCTATTAGGACATTGATCTGACTGTGCCTTTTATGCCACCTGGGGAAAAGGAATGTGTCGGGTCTCCTATTGTGTCTGTCTGTGTCTGGGAGAGCATCGAGTGGTCATACCCTCTGTGTGTGTGAGCGTGAGAGTCAAAGAGAGGTCAGTCAGAGCGGAATGGGCCGGAGCGTCACACTGTGCAGCGACAGTGGAGGGTTGGATATTCTTGAGGTCAGCTGGTCAAAGGTCATTCAGCCCTTATGTTGATTTCAAAGCAGAAATCACTGCATGTGGAAAATTGCATTTAAACATGTATGAAATGAATACAATGCTATCATAGCAATGTTCGTCCAGGATCGACACTGCAACTGACCAAGCATGTTCTCTCATTTAGTTAGCAATAGCCAGGAAGTTAGCTAATGCTATTAAAAACTATCAAAAGCAAACCACCATTAGTAACCTGCATTTGGCTTACAGCAAACCTAATTGGATAATATATTTCTTATATTGCAAAAATTAATAATGACATACACCGACCAGCACATAAACACATGCATAAGCCCATTCAACATAACGCTCACTCTATCATCGAAGACATGCAGCCTGAGCAGTTAAGTGATAATAAAGACATGAGCAACTTTTGCAACAGCTTAACTTTTACACAAACAAATGACATCCACAAACTGAGTTTCAGTCATAGCTTCTCCTGCTTGTTAGATAAATTCATCTCCTCCTCTTTTTGAAACATTATTTCATAATGAAATGTCTCAGTCAAACTCATTTGTTAATTCAGTTAAGCAACATTTTGTTTACTTATTATAAGCAACTGTCTGAGTAACCTGTAAACTTAGGAACAGTCATAATTTATTTGGAGTAGAGCCTTTAACATGTAGTCTTTGTGGAGGATTGTGAAAACCAGGTGAGGGAGGAGAAACAGTGTTAGTTGGAGGCAGTATAAAAATGCCACAAAACATGTCATTGTAAAATGACTGCATGTCAAAGTAAGATGTGATGAATGCAAAATCCAAAATATTAAAGCATCTGAATTAAAGCAAAGTGCTTACACGCACTGGTTCAGTCAGCATTAAAACTTCCACCAGGCAGGCATATAGGCATGTGGTAATTATGCTGAAGATAGTTTTCTGTGTTCTGTGTTTCTATGAGGCATTTGTCATGCTGCTAAATAACATCTGGGAGATTGCACTGTGTTTTGCTTATGTTATATGAAATAAAAGAGATAAATAAATGAGATATGCTGAGCAATGTTTTTAACATGTGAGTTAATATAAGTTTGGTGGACTGTAGGAAGACAAGCAAACCCTTTCCCCCCCAGTTCTGTCTTTTTGGACAACCATCTGTTAGACCTCAGACTTAGCGAAAACACTCAGATGACACAGCTGGGGTTTAGAGTGGGGAGAGGAGGGTATTTAAATGTTTGTGGCTACCAGTTGGTTGGCCATGTAGTCAGAGTTGAACTTGAAGATGGAAAAAAAGGTGGTGAGGTTTTGGTTATAGGATAAGGGGAAGGCAAATATTGGTTATAGTTTGGATAAGATGCCCTCTGAAATGAAAATTAGGCAGTTTTGCATCCTCTGAAGTGAGAGATCGGCCGCTACGTGTGTGTATGTGTGGAGGGGGTCCTCTGTTGGCAGGACAATGAGACAGTGGGAGCTGCAGCAGCAGTTTGCTGAAAGATGACTCATCCTTTGCCGTCTTCCAAAATCCCATCTCCTCCCACATCTGTCCTTCTTTTTTGTCTCCTCATCCAAATGCTTTCTCTTTTGGGCATCTTCTAACCTCCTTCTCTTCTTCTGCCGTCCCTCTTTGCTAAAAATAATTGTGTGTTTCTCTTTGCAAACATTAGCTCATTTTAAGGTTTTAGCATAGGTGTTATGATTTTCAGGGTAAAATTTTTTTAATCTAATCTAATCATTTTTTTGGTAATTAAAAATGACATTAGGCAAGAAAATCCCCCCAGCAGACTAGTAACTAGAAACTCAGAAAGACTTTCAGTTAATATGAGGAACCAGCTGAATTGTAGTGGAAATTTCCTACCAAATTAGGGGTTAGCTCAGACAGTCTAACAAAAAGATTCCTGCATAATGAATTGAAGTTACTCGTATCTCTTCATGGGAACCTTTGTCTCTCCCATACTTCTGGAAAATAAACTGAAGCACAAAAATGTGTCATAAGCACTCTCAAATTATATTTGTGAGCGCTCAAAAACAAAGTATGTGCCCCTTGGCAGGCTTATTTATGTTTGTGCTTATTTGGTAACTCTGGTCCAGGGAACACCAGGTGATCTGGCTTGGTACGGAAGGTCAATTCTGTGATGTCACTTCCCCTTCCTCTCCGGATATTCCCAGCATTCTACTGCCAGCAGCCGGGAACTCTGGGAACTGAGAGCAGGAAGCCTGGCTCCTTTGCAAGAGTGAAAATTAAAAGAAGGCAAATAGCCTAGGATTAGTCGAGATATTACGTGATATTTCTGCAGCAGTGAATGACTCATCATTTTCTGCGAAATGTATTCAAATCTGTGTGAATCTAATTGAGATTGTGTGTGAAATATCTGTGAAACACCAACAGAGAAATATTCCCCCCTCCTGGCTTTTCTTCATGTCTTTTTTGTCTGGATTATTTTGTCCTCATCCTTTTGAATGAGAGAGCACACCAAACCTTCTCCCCTTTAACTCCACCTAGTACATTAATCAAAGCCCACTATAGGCTATCTCAAAATACAGTGTAATAACAATGAAAAGCATTAGAGGTTAAAATACTCTATAATACAGCTTAAGAATAAGAATAACTTTGCTGATCCCAAAGGGAAATTCATATGTTTGACATAGCTCGTCTGCTGGCTGTGAGTGCGAATGATTTCTCTGTTTTACAATGGTGAGAGAGGAGTCTCCCAGTACTGATGTTTTTTGTTCCATCAAGATGCTGTAAAGTGTGTTATCAGAGTTATTCAAGATGGCATACACCCTGATAATAATGCGTAATTACAATGCAAGAAGTATGTTGGGATACTCTGTAATACAGTTTGCACCCCTGATAATAAAGAAGTGGAGGTTAGGATTCTCTATAACAGAGCCTGGATAATAATGTGTAATTACAATGGAATGAAAATTTTATGTTGATAAAAATTAGACTGAAACAATTACATGATAAATGCCAGGAAATAGCCACTTAGGTCTGGGGCTATATCATGAAGTGCTAATACACTATTCTTATCAAGGTCTAAGAAGAGATCCTTTTATTACCGTAAGTATGCAAAACATCTATGTGACATGAAAATATCACATTCATATAAACCAACACGGCCATGGCTATAATTATTAGCACATTATGGGATTAACATTGTAGGATCATACAATATAATTTATGGCCAGGATAGTTTGAGATCCATGCAATAAATAACAGAAGAATTTATTGATGATTGTTGTATGGTGATCCTAATAGTATTTTCACCCTTACATGTCTCAAACAGTTTATTTACTTATAATATTAGGAAACCTTTCTTATTTAGATTTGTTGATAGAGTCCCCGAGCACCTGAAAGTATACCATAAACATGCATACTGTGTCATTTTTGATACTGTCACCAAGGAGAAGTATATTTTTTCAGCTGTTATCGTCAGTGTATGTAATTCAAGTGTGTATGGTTGCATGTTGGTGCTCTTTCTATGATGTTCACCGCAAAACACATTAAAGACTGTACACAGTATTTGTTCAGTGAAGCAGAAAGACTGCAACATCCGGAAGGAGGGAGGGGAACATGAGCGTTTGGCTCTAAACCTTAAATGATGGGGACCTCTGCTGGTAACATTTCACATGATATTTTTTTTGAGTAGGAAATACCACAAAGGCGTATATTTTAGCAAACAAGATTGTTTATAATGATATTCATCTACCTGGTCTGTTCATTTTTCAGATGACTTTTTATGTTCTGTGCCACCACACATTGAGTCAGGGAAGCTGATTCAGTCTAAACTCTTAAGTGCTATAAAATTTTTGATCCAAGCAAAAATTCAAAACCATACAGAAAACACAGATGTTGCTTATAATGTGTTATAACTGGTAAATGCAAGACGAAGTAACAGTAACAAACAAGAAGCAACTGAAAAACATAGTATTGACTTTTTTTTTAATTGGTGACAACACCGCTGAGACAAAGCCATATTTTGTTACTGTGGTGGTTTGTGTCGTATCCCTTTATGTTGACTGAGCAGCAGTGGTTCCTCATCTCAGTCAGTTTGCCTTGAGGAGCCCTTCATCTGTTAAAAAAAAAAAAAAGCAGAAATACATTAAATGCTTCTGTTTGGACCAGCATGTATGGGAAACTTGATGCATTTACAGGAATTGATTCAAACTGAGCTGTAACTTTTACTTGTATTTATCATGCATCAGCAGTTTTTACAGTGAGCAGTAGTCTTTTCCTTTATAGGTTAGTAAACTGGGATCACTGCTCTGTTGCTTGACCCAATTTGGGCTATTACTTGTTGAACAAATGACCTAAGAGCATATTTTTCTAGAAACCTTTGTGAAATCTCAGTTTTTTAAAAGGTGCTCATACTTGCTGATGATTAACGCGATGCTGATCAACTGCAACTGATTAGTAGCTACTTACCATTTTAATCCCTTTGGAAGCAGTAAGGGTGTAATTAGTTTTTTCACAGGTCTGCACAGAGTCCTTTGAAAAACCTTACTCACACGATTGTAATTTGTCCCTCCATAAAAATATCTTTAAAGAAATATATATTTAACGCAACAACAACAAATCAAAACTCTTCACACTTCTTGCTAATGATGTCATGTAAGTAACATTAGTCAATCAGTCAGTCTTCACAGAACGGCATTGGTTGAGTTGAAGCTCAATATCAACAAACAATCAGAGAGAGATAGAGAAGGGCTGTTTAAGAGGAGGAGGAGGAGTAAGCTCATGCCTAACAACAGTAATTCCAAATGACATTTGAGCAGCTGTGACAGACTGTGTTCTTGCTCATGAAATGGCAACCAGCATGAAAAATGCCCCTTTCTGCAATAAATGTTTATGTTTCCCAGCACAAACACCCATTAAAGTGGCCCCTTTCGCATTTTTTCTCATACAACATAATGTTCCCATTTAATCATTATAATTACACCGCATGAGAAACATGTGAAAGAAGCCACTTCCATGAGTAAATCCTGAGATGCAAGACGACCGGAGCTACGTGTTTTTAACATTGTTGTTTTTCTTTTTCTTTTCTTTTTTTTTTGATGTAGTAGCATAATGAACTCTCAGTAATGTTTTTTTTTTTTCCGACTGTGTGTGTGTGTGTGTATGATCACTGGTTAAAACTGTTTTGATGTGATGATGTGGTTTAGCCATAAGGGTTAGAGGGTTTTTTTTTTTTTTAAATGTTGTTTGAAAATTAGGTTTTGTGTTTACATATGAAGAAAAAACAAGGCTGGGAGATTTCTTTTTTAAGTGTCTTAGCCATGGACTCTGAATCTGTGGGATTTCTTTGAGATAAATGTGTCTTTATTTTTATTTGCATCCTGCCACAGTTCTGCTCCGTTATACTTGTTTTATTTTCTCACCATCTTTCATCACCCCGCAGTACTCCTCACACTCTGCCTTGCTGTAGAACTTGTTGCTGTTGGCCTGGCAGAAGCCCTGTTTATAGGCCACACACAGGCCAGCGGTGGAGTCAAAAGCCCAGATGGGAGGCTTCCCTGTGCAGGGCTGAGCATCCATAGGTAGACGGCACACAGCTGAAATCACAAAAGAGATACACGCAATGTACTATAGGCAATATTCATTCGTGGTGTGCCACAAGAGTCTCAAGTAGAACATGAATTGCACTTTGTAAAGCAGTTGCAGTCTCTTTCTCTGTGGCTGTTATAAGGAGCCTCGTTGAAAACAAGTACAGCAGCTTCTCATAGAAAATGAGAGTGTTCTTCTGTTTACATGTGATTTGGAAACCCCAGTTGAATCCGTTATTAAATGTTGGAACAAGCCTCCAAAAAGCCTGAATTTGCACGTCTGTTGCACAGATATCCATGCACATTTGCAAATGTGTGTTCGTGTTTGTGTTCGTTTTTTCTTACCTTCGGTGCGGCAACTCTGCAAACAGTCCCTTTCACTTTCAAAGTTGTTCTGATTGCCCAAACATCCTCCATACTTGAAGAGCTCGCAGTTCATTGAAGAGGAGTTGTAGTAGTAACGCTGGTGGAGCCCGAAACATGGTCCTGTGTCTGGTGCTGCTTTACAGGCCTCTGTGGGAACAGCGAGGGAATATTCATATGCATAAGAAAATATACAACATGAGAATCAGAACTTGATCATTTGCATAAGCTGATATCCTACCAGTCCCATTGAACATAGCTGTATCATCACCAGAGCCCTCCACATCTGGAGCCAAAGAAGGCACCGCATTTCTCCTCACGCGCTGTTTAATGCAGACACACAGGCTCAGAGATACAAAGATGACTCAACCACAAATAATCTACGTTATACTAGATAAAATGATCTCCTATAATGTACTCTCTCACATGGATTGTATGATGGCCTTGTAATTCATTTATGACAAATTCTACCATAAAACTCAAACTCCTGAGTACAAAGGACAACAGATGTTCTTTTATGCATTTTAAAGGAGCATATGCATAAAATATTCAGTGTTAAATACCTGAGGCTTAGAGTGAGTTGTGGCTGTTGCCACCTCCTCTCCGGGAACACAGTCACCTGCAGATCAAGTGAAATAATGTAATTTGTTCATTTACTTCATCTATAGCCTAAAATGTCGTTTTAAATGTTGTGAATAACAGTTCAATTCTTCAGTTTAATGTGTTTTTGTTTTTTATTTTAGTGTGTGTGTGTGTGTGTGTGTGTGTGTGTGTGTGAGAGCGAGCCTGGAATTTCACGTCTTACGTAAAGAGGTAGAGCATACGCAAGGAAGGAGCCCATGAAGAGTGTAGATCTGGGCTGATTTCTTTAAAATGTAAAAACTAGAGTACTGATCTCGGAGGAGGACTGTACACTTATCACTCCATTTTAGAAGAGTGTTAGTGTGTGTGATAATCTGTCTATGTGTGTGCCTGTGTGTGTGGGCTGTACCTTTGTCCTGTTTAATGATAATATTGGCGTCACTCATTCCCTGGTCTTTAACCAGTCTTTTAAAGTCATCCAGGACAGTGTTTCTCACAGTCATAGTTCGACCTGAAGAAGACACAATCATTTGGAAAATAAAAACCTTAAAATGGCAGGAAGACTTCAGGATAGGAGGGTGTTCTTTACTTCGCCTGATTATCACTATAACAACAATCAAGTGTATAGTGAAGGACTGTCAAATGAATCCATTTTGGTTTACATTTTTAGGAAGTGTTTACTCACTGTAAAGCTTAACTGAGGTGGTCTTATTGCCTGATAACTTCTGCTTGCTCATTATTACTATGGCGTACTCATTGTAATTTGAGTGAACCACGTATGCATCCACGTCTGCCCCCCACTCTGTGAGAAGGAGAGTACAGGGAGAGTCATAATATCGAAAAATCCGCTGTACAAAAGCTCATGAGCAGCATTATTTAAACAGATTAAAGACATACTTGCAACATGATAGAAGAATCGTCCTGGTGTGGTGGTCAGCTCATAATCCGCGATCCTCTCCATGCATGTTCCTCGTCTTCAAACACACACACACACACACACACACACACACACACACACACACACACACACACACACACACACACACACACACACACACACACACACACACAGTTTAAAAGCAGTTAATGTGTAGAGAGATTCATTTGAGGAAACATGTTTAATTGTATTTACCGATACCGAGCAGATCGCATTAATGTTACAGCTGCTACTGGTATTTTACAGCTTGGTAGCTTCTTTTACAGCAGATTCTCAGAATTTGGTAGCTTTCATAAATAAAATTCATCCAACAAAATTAAATATTATGTTTTTTTTGTGCCAGATTTCTCTTAAATTTTGATTAATCCAGTTTCCCTCAATATGTCTGGTAAAATGTTTCAAATGAGTAAATTAGCAAAAACAAACAACAAAAAACAATTTTTTGTAAAAACCCACCCAGCTTAAAGGGAACACAATAGTGGACAGTGTGTTCAGCTGTCAGAAATACATGCTTGCTGTACATTACTGTTTGTGTCCACACAGCCATGCATTTTTTACTAACCTCAGTGAAGTTCGAGTCACCTTGAGTTTGCCTTCATTATCACCTCTCTGAAGTACCAGTTTTCCGATGGCTGCACCTGACTTGTAACGTTGCATATAGGGACATGTGGATGCAATGGCAATATCGTGCCATGTTCCCAAATACTGTCAGGAGAAGTTAACAAAAGGAAGATTTTCACAAATTGATATAAAACTTACAGACTGTTTAACTAAACATCTGGTATAAAAATAAAGATGTTACAAATATAGATTATTAAAAACAATATAGTTAGATGTTGTTTTAACGCTGGATTTAAAGCAAAAAGTCAACTTTAACTAAACTATTTTAAACTTTGAATTTGTTTTAAAAATACAAGTTTGGAGAGGTCCTTGTGGTCTACATCTAAAGGAAGCGTTTACTTTGGACCTTCTTAGTCCTGAGAATACAAGTGATTTGAAGCAATCATTTGACTGGATCATAAAGGATGTTTTGCAATGAGAAATAAAGATAAATATTACCTTAGGCTTGCTCTGTCATAGTTATCTATGTGCACTCAATGGACTCATACCGGACCTTTGCCCTGTGCAACTAACAGCTCTATTTTCCATTATAAAAGCCCTCAGCATATTATCCTTGTATTTTTAGGTTTCCTCTGCTTAAGATTAAGGCTTAAAGAAATGTTCAGTAAACAGTAAAAGAAATAAAATGTTAGAAATTTAAATATACAGGAAAAGGGCATACCAGCATCTCCTGCTTTTAACTTTTTGCATTTAGCACTTCTCAGAATTATGCAATATTCACAGTATTATAGAATATTAACAAGAGTGCAGAACTCGAGCACTTACCTGGGTTAAATCAAAGTTTTCCTGTGTGGGGTAAAGCGGGTCTGTGAGTACAGGGAGCCCCTCGAGGCTCCAGGTCCATCCCAGGACCAGCAGAGTAACCACAGTCGCTGCTTTCTGCATCTCGCCAGCCTGTCTCTCCACGCGTTGGTAACAATGTCCCCTAAGTATGAACCATCAAAACAGCCCCCTCTCACCTCTTGAATAGGAGACAGTGCATTGAACTGTTATGGGCTATGTTTGCCGTGCCCCCCTCGTGTACTCACCCCCCCCCCCCCACCCCCCACCCCCACAGCTGAGTAAAAACAAACAAGTAAAAGAGCAAAGTTCTGATTTTGTGTATCTCACCTTGTATTTTGTCTCATCTCACCTGACCACAGTAATGCAAACAAATCAATACTTTTCATGATTTGAGGGACTAATGAGTAACAATAGCATACTAGTTCATCCTAATGTGTATAAGTTAGAGAAGGTATCTTTTCTGAACTACAGAGCCCATAATGCTTTGGGGGCATATACAAAAAGTTACGTATCTTGGCGAGTAAGTTGCCGGCTACAGCTCCACCTTGTAATACCTAAATAACTATTGGTAGCTCAAGCTTGCACTTTGTACCAGTGGATGTACAGACCAGGACCCCACGATCACACTGGAACCTGAAAAATGTTATATTATTATTCACAGACAGGTTAGAGAGCAAAGAGGACCAGATATGACTGGATAGTAGGTTATGGAATCACATATCTGATCCCATTTCAGAATCACATTTCTGAGGGCTTGGATTGGACTGATGTATGATTCCAGACATGTGTAAATTGTAACATTATAAAGTTACTAAACTGTAACTTTATAATGTGAAACCATGATGTTGGAGTAAATTTACAAGGTATCCACATGCATGCATGATTCTGTTTCAGTTCTCTGCCTCCATGTCCCGTTGGGGAGCGGTGCAGCCCATTTTGAAAATGAATCCTTGGGGCAGTGAAACATACAGGAAACATTTGTACATGAGATATTTTATTACACTTGCCATATGTTTGGTGCTTTTTTTCTCAAATAGCATGGTCGCTTTATTTGGAATAGTATTGACAATAGAATATTATCTTTAAATAAATATTAGTCACATCTCTTAAACTTGCACATCCAAATGCATATGATAAATAATTGTAGAAACTATTAGCACACCATGCCATATATAGCAGGTGGTGAAGCTTTAAGGGGGGCTTAAAAGTTAAAGTCCTTTCTTTGTATTTAAACTTGTTTCACACATTAAAAAACAATTTGAATTTTGGACCATGTACCAGCTGTATATTAAATCTTTGCAGTATGATATAACAACTTGAAATTCCTTTATGTACTCTGAAAATCCAAATTAATTAAGATAAACTTTAGATTTGCAAAGTGCTTATACACATCAGAATTTCATATTGACATGGAAAGTATTTCATGTATAAAGGTAGACCATTGTGGTGTAGTATTCACTGTGGGAGCCTGGCACTATCAAAACAGTCTAAATAAACATACTTAGTGAATGTGATTGTGACATGATTGCCTGGTTTTCTTGTGATGATGATATCCTTCAGGTTTTACACTTGATCCTGTAGTAAATACATATTTATTAAAATGCTCAAATTGGACAGAAACACAACATCCTTATTGCATTTACATTTATATATTTTTATTTATATCAACAGTTAACAAGAGAGGGGAAGAACAGAGTGGAGGCAAAGTCGAGTGGGTGATTTGTGACAGATGGATAGCAGCAAGAGTAAAAGGAAGGTTTAAACGCTGGTAGTGAGACCCGGTATGATGTTTGGTTTGGAGACAGTGGCACTGACAAAAAGACCTCGAGGTCTGCCACCTCGAGGTTGAGCTCAAGCTCAAGGTGGTAGAGCTGAAGATGCTCAGGTTTTTATTGGGATTGACCAAAATAGACAGGATTAGAAACGTGTACCACAGAGGGACAGCTCAAGTAGAGCAGTTCAGAAATAAAGTTAGAGCAGTAAGGCTGAGACGGTTTACATATAAGCAAAGAAAGTATAGTGGATGTACTTGGCAAAGGATGTTGAACATGTAGCTGCCAGGCAGGAGGGAAAGAGGAGATTCATGGATGTAGTGAAGGAGGACATGCAGAGGATTTATCTGACAGAGGAGGATGGTAAGGATAGGGTCAGATGGTAACAGTGAACTCTTCTTGGGGATGTGTCCCACGTGGAACCATGTTTCTATTTAACCCTTTTTGGAACAAAAACCTGAAATAATGAGATACAAGGTATTAAAATGCATTAAAGACTCATCACTTTAACATAGTTATAAATCTTGGGTTTTACAGTGTTATGTTAGTGTGTTAGTGTGAAGCATGCACCTGAGTAGGTGTCTCTGTCATCTTTTCACCTGGAACACACTCACCTGTAAAGGCAGAAGGATTAGAGTTGATGACTTTCTAAAATGCAGTTAATAATAGAAAACACTAAACATGCAAAACACAAACACACAGTGTCTTAAAAAACACAACCATGAAGATAATATTCAATAACAGGAGGGAAAAATCAATAACAATAAGGGTGTCAAACATGGCTGTCCCAGCAGGTGAATCTGATGGCTTTGCAAAATCTGAAAACTGCAGAGGAGGACTGCGCCATTTCTGCACAAAGAGGGCTGTAAAACTGGCAAAATACAAAGACATTACCCATCACTTGCAATATCACACCAAGTTAAGAAGGTCAAGCCCAAGTGCTAACTGCTGTAATGATAGTAAACCATCAGAATGAGATCGAAGAGATGCTGATCGCTAAAGTTTTCTTGGAGAGTGACTGGGGAGGCTAGATTAAAAATCAGAGGGTTAGCTCAGGTTGAACAGCGTGTAAAGATGACATGTGCAGAGGATAGTGAATATACTGAGCAAAGAATGTTAAAGATGGAGATGACGAGTATAAGACATATCATCAGTAGTTCTCAGGGAATGTGTGCACCTTTGTCCTGATTCATGATGACAGCATCGTCTCTCATTCCATGCTCTCTGACCAGTGTTTTAAAGTGATCCAGCACAGCGGGCCCTGCTTCCACAGTCCGACCTGAAGAGGACAGATTTTCTTTAGTGTTTTTGATTATAACACTGACTGTTCATACTCTGTTAAATACTGGAATGAAACAGAAAGGAAGTGTTAGAATCAGCAGATTTAAAGTTCATCAAATCTCTGTGAGAACAACAAATTTCTAGGTTTTTATAATTTTATATTGAAAAGCATTAAATAGCTCCAAATTAAAAGGCTAAATGTGAGATCTCATGATTTGAACAAGATTACAGTCAGATATATAGAGACAATTAGATTTTATACAATAGCCTCAGAAGCTTTGCAAGTTTTACCTGCTTTAAGTACGCTAGAATAGGTGTTGGGAATATGAAGTCTATTATTAGCTTACTCATAATTAATAATGATTGATAAATTAAAGTACCTGACCCTTGTTTTAAGTTGGACACAAAGAAATGCGCTGCTAAAAAACAACCCAGATAACTTGATAAATCAAAGGTAAAATGGCTGATGATCCAACAGTGGTCACGCACTGTAAAGTTTGGCTATGGTGGTTTTATTTCCTGATGGTTTCTCTGTGCTCAGCAGAAGCATCACAGCATATTCATCATAGTTGGTATGAACCACAAAGGCATCAACATCGGCCCCGAGCCCTGGAGAAAAAGTGTTAATGCATCAGGCTTTCTGAGTATTATTTTAGCATTATGAGAATGTTTTTATTGTACACATGTCACAGAAAGGATGTACTATATATGCAGGAACGCAGGAAAACATACTTGCAGTGTGGTAGAAGAATCGCCCTGGAGTGTCCGTCAAACTGTAATCTGTTGAAGTCTCCGTACACAAGCTGTTCCTATATGCAGACACAAACACATGAAAGGTTATACTGAGTGTAGCATACTCACCCACTGCATGAGAAACAGCATGCGGGTGAATCTGACCTGAAAGTGGTGGCTGTCATGGTGAAGTTCTCCTCAGATGCAACATGTTTCAGCTCAAGCGCAACAATGACAGGGTTTCCCCTCTTACGCTGCATATAATGAGGGCAGGTAGACACCACTGCCACCTCATACCACTTTCCCATAAACTGCGAGGAACACGTCATAACATAAAACAGAAAGATACTAATATTATAAAATGGACCAGTCAAAACAAAACAGAACAGCTTAAAAATGTCATAAGTGCAGTTTTGAATTCTGTCAAGGAGTGTGCAGATGTGAGGGAGTAAAGTTTAGGTATTGCATAAGAGAAGGATCTGGCACCCAGAGTTCTAAGGTTAATGAAAAGTAGTCCTGCTGATGAACACGGCAGGGAGCAGAAGGAAGTTTAGGTTTGGAGGAGATCAGTGAAATATGCAGGGCAGAGCCTGTGAAGAACTTCGAATGTTAATAGTCATGTTTTTAGGGTGAATTCATGGCAGTACAGGGAGCCAGTGTACTGTGGATGAATCAGCAGGGGTGTGACATGTTTAGCTGACTTCTGGATAAGCTGATGTTTGTCAGGAATTCATGCCAAGATTGCTGAAGTCAAGGCGTGGTGTGACAAGACTCATAATTACTGTACATTAAAACATGTGGATTGACGTGCAGCAATAAAAACAACCTCAGATATTATTGAATGAAAAGAAGTGATAAACTTCGCTGTTGGGTGGGGTGGGAAATAACTAAAGAAATTTCATTTTTTAGTATTTTATCCACTCACCTGCTCCAAATCAAAGTTCTCCTGGGTCAGGGTAAGATTTTGTGGCTCCACAGGAGATACCTGGAAGGTCACGAGGGCCCACCCCATGACCAGTACAGACACAGGCCTGACTGCTCCCTGCATTTTGTTAGCCTGCCTGTCCAACCTGTCTCTTTCTGTCACCTCCCAGAAACTTTTGTCTGCTGCCTTTCTGGGTCAAACGGACACCCTGCGTATGTGGCTTTTGTGAATCCCCTCTCAAGACACGACCAAGAAAAGCAAGAACAGACACAACTTAAAGAGCAAAGTTCTGACGATCAGTGTGTCTGTGCACAGAGGTGTGTGCATGTCACTGTGTGTCCTTTGGTCCAAATAATCAGATATGAATTGCTGGACTTCAGAGTTTGATGCTAAAACAAACAACTGATCAATACACGTTAGCAATTAACAGATTGTGGGGAAATGTAGCATTAGTATCAGCCACAGAGACTTTTTGATGTTACCACAGACAGAAGTGTCCCTTCAACACACAGCTCATTTAAACTCATTTCTCATGGTATCATGATATCTGCATCATAAACTGTATGTCACATACTGGTGTGTATGTGCCACCTGGTGTTCACTGAGGGGAAAAAAACTTCCTTTCAGTGACCTTTAGACCACTTGTTTTGTGCCACAAATGCAGTAGAAACTGTAGATAATCTACTCAGAGATTTATTTATTATGTCCAGGCTGAATATTTATTTAATTATGTCAACAGTGTGAAAGAGCACAGCTGATATGGCTCAGGGGGCAGTCGATGAAGCAGCCAACTTTTATCTACATTTGTCTTTTCAGTGTGAACATATGCAGCAATACTTTATGCAAGAGAAAGTGTTTGTGCATATGCAGGTAAAATTTCTTATTTCAAGGAAAATGCAGCTGATCAGAAATATATTTATTGATATATTGATGACTATATCGCCAATATTATAGCTGGTAGAGGTAACTGTCAGGCGATGAACATATAGATCACAGTAAAACACAGAATTACATACTAACATATTTTACATGTAACCATAATTTTACAAAAAAACCACCTCAAATTAAATTAATAAAAGTCTGGAGGTCAATGTTTATTTAACTATGTGAACTTTGAAAATAATGGAAAACACTACATAATCAAGGTTGATCTGTAGGATAAATGTAATCAGCAATATCTGCTGCTTGTGCCATTTGCAGTCAGCATCATGTTTGCTGAAGTTTTTTTTTTTTTTTTAATAATAGTTTATAATACATAAATGCTGTCAGAAACTGGACAGAGACACAGAGCTGGAACAGCACGAAGAACACATGATGCCACCCTCATCTCAGGCACAGCAGGGAACCTAGAAGGGGGAACAGAAATGATTTTATTCTAGCTGGACAGAAATCATTCGCACACGCAGATTTAAAATAACTGCCTGTGGTTTTTATATTTTTTTTTCTTTAAAAAAAGTAAAAGAAAAAAAAAAGAAATTGCCTTACCTAACGTCCAGGTCCTGATGGCGGGCAATTTTCTGTTCACCAGAAAACATACAGACAAAAATTATGACAATTTTTCTTCAACATGCACGCAGATGTGTATATGCTATGTGTATAAATGGAGGTGTGTTTCCCCTTGCTTCACCTGCTGGAGGTGGAATCACAATAGACTCTCTTGGTAAACCGCGAGACAAGGCAAAGGTTTTAAACTTCTGTACGACCTCAGGCCTGACGCTCAGAGTGCGAGCTGCAGACAAGTACAGAAACACACATGTAGTGTATAGAAGACAGAATTGCAGTGGCCTGCATGTTCAGACGCATCTGTGAGCGTGTCTCACCATAAAGTGCCACCTGTGTGTACTCTCTGTTGAAAACCTTGTGCTTAAGGACCATGGCGTAGTCAGTGTAATTTGTTTCCACCACAGTGATGTCCTTCACCATGTTATGGCCTGGGAGAAATCGTGACACAGAAGCGAGATGTTAGCACCTCTGCTAGTTGAAGATTTGAAAGCAAATTGATAGGCAGATTAAATAAATGAATAAATGCACCAATGCATTAAATTTGGATGAAACAGAATTATCTGTACGAAACCAAAATGGGATGTATATGATTTTTTTATTAGGCCTGTATAGGTTACTTAAAATGCAAAAAAGTAAAAAACAAACAAACAAACAAACAAAAACAAAAAAACATGAATGTAAAAAACCCCCAATTACATTTGGTAGAAGATAAAATTAATTTACAACATATGTAATTTTTGTATTGACTTACTGGATGTTAATGAATCTGAATTCAATTAAGATTTAATATTAAATAATTAAATTTAATAATATACATTTTGTTATTTAGACAGCAGACCTATATAAATAATAAAAAATACTTAAGTGTCGCATGAAAACTTAAACCTACTTAAAATATTCTCAAAATTCTAATGAAAATTTTATACATTATTGAACAATTTACATTCATTTACATTAAATGTTCTTTACAATACAATTGTAACATAATCATAATTATACCACCGTAAAAAATTATGCATTTTAAATTATTACATTTAATAATATACATTTTGTTATTTAGACAGCATGCTATATAAACAATAAAAAATACTTACAGGTCACATGAAAACCGTAACTGTAAAAAATAATAAAAGTAAAAAAGAAAAATCCCCCAAATATATTTGAGTGTGTGTATTCTGCTCTTATTTCCTGTTCTCGGTCTCATGTCATTACTTTGTCACATGTGCCTGGACTGCACAGCTTCATCCTTGTGATCACTGTGGTTTTTTTGCTCATGACATGTTGCTGATCCTGAATGTCAACTCATGCTGTGAGCACCAGTCAAGTTTTTATTCTATCATAGAAAAAGTCACTTCTCTTTAGAAAAAGACTCACGTGCACTGAAGTAGGTGAACTGTCCAGGTACACTGGCCCTCTCATACTGGTACTTTTTGCTCACACAACCAAAGGGTCTGAAAAAAGCAAAGAAAAATGAGTGTTTATCCACAAACTTCACTTCCTTACCTCTCTCTGTTTATCTCTTTTCCTTGACTAGCACACATATGATAGCTTTGTTGTTATTAATTCAATAAAGCACAATACAGTCCTCTTGTATGGAAGTTTGCCACTCAACAGCTATCTTAAATGACTCTGAGCTCATATTGTGTAAATTACAAAGGTTACTGGACACAATAACAAGTCAAATTTAATTAAAAGATTTTAAAAAGATTTTAAAAAGTGTCCTGACTTTTCCCCAAAATAGAGTTTAAAAAAGCTCTGCCACCATCTTTTCTCACACAGACTGTGAGCGTCATGTCCCTGCGTGTCCACATATGTCAACAGTGACCAAATGTGTCACCCCTGCAAAAACAGACTCACGTTGCCTCCCACATTGTGAGATTAGCATTGCCGTTTGGCAGCGGCGCGATGGTGCCCATGGAGGCCTTAATTTTGCTTCGGAATGGGACGAAACTCGGAGAGTCATAGGCGACCCCCACGCGATACCATTTTCCTGCAAACTAAACACACACAAAACAAACAAGAACAGGACACAGTTTATTGGAACTTCTGAGCAGTCATGCACAGGCTACATGTGACCTGTCTGTCACAGTCACAGACGCACTAGGTGATATAAACCAAAAGGTTAAATGTACATAGTGTCATTATTTAAAGAAAGAGGAAGAAGTATTTCCCTGAAACAATGAGGTTCTGTATTTTCAGGCATAAATAATGTGTTGGGAGTATTTTTAGTCGGGTAATTGGTGCACTAAGTATTTAAGGAAGCAAGGTGGGGTATGTGGGATTGACTCAAAATAAACTACAGTGCTTGTGTTTATCGGAATGAAAGACCACGTCTTCAAGTGAAATGGTGTGGCTCACATATTTATTTTATCATAGGCTGTAATGTGTACCCCGTTGCAAGCACTTGTGTAAAGCAGGGCATCCTTACCTGTCTCAAATGTTCGATGTACACTTTCATTTTTCCTCATGTAAAATGGTGTTTACTCGACTTAATGTTAATGATTATAATTATTTTGGGAAAGTGTTAACTTTTACTCTTATATAACAGACAATAGCCTACATTTAAAAAAATCCTGGCAGGGAAAATGTATGAAAATCAGCAGTACTTTGTGTCAAATAAACATTTTACTTTAAAAAATAATAATAATAAACTTTTAAGGCTTTCTTCATAAAGGACAGACATAATATTGCTAAGAAGAAGTAAGTGTGGGACAATCCCACCTCATAGGCAGTCAAACACATTTCTTGTGGCACATATGCCAAAGAAAATTAACCTCACACAGTCCAGCAAACCAGCAAACGATTTACTTGTGTATTAATCTTGTTTATTGTAAGGTAGCAACTGTTCGCAAACTGTGCGCACACATAAAACCACCAGTAGACAGTAGGTGGCGTCATGTAACAAACAAAGAACAGAAGCTGTTCTCCTTTTAAAGAAACCTCATTCTTTACAAAACGCATAAACATGGTTTGAAACATTAAAAAAAAAGAAAAAGAAAAAAGCTTAAAAATCAAACACCCTCCATCCTACCTTCTGCAGGTTAAAATCTTTCTGCGGCTTCACATTTGCATGTACCATCATCATGCACAGCATCACCATGGCAACAGTCATCGTCATGGCTGAAGAAGAGAAGCAGCGAGGTGAGCGGGTGTCTGACCTGAGCCAAAAGTGAACTGTGCAGCCAAAAGAGAGGTACAGAGTGGCAAAGCCTGGGGTGATGTTTGCTTTTTTTTTTTTCCTGCTGATCCACCCACCTGGTTGTCAGCCAATCATTGCCAAGGTTCAAGGAACAGTAGCCAAGTGTTGGAAATGTGCAAGTCTGAAAACAGCCACGGACTTAAACGCTTTATAGGTTCAGCTTGTGGTTTACCGGAATCAGCTGAGATTCATGAGCTGTCCTCAAAAGCAAAGACGACGTGATTTCACAACTCCCTGTCCCGCACTGAAAGACACATGAGGAAAAACAAGTCACGAGAGACCAGTAACCTGTTTCTCAGCTCTGATGGTTCATTTTTCTATGGAGTACCGTTGTGCTGGCTGCTGCCTCCAGCTTAACTGATATTCGCATTTAAAAGGACAAGTTTGCGCAACAGCAGGGTCAGTCATAGTTATCACGCATGTCCCTACAAGAAAGTCGTTCATACCTTCCTGTTAGAGGAGTTTCTCAGATTTTGAAACACCTTTACGAGCCGGCTTGCACAATTTCAGTCTTAAGATGTCCTTAAGAAAATAGGAACAGAAAGCACTTTCTCCCAAAGAGCTTCCACTTTATGAGATTTACTGGTGTCACCTTAATTTTTCCATATATCTTTGAAAAGCAGAGGTTAAAAACCAAACAAATTCCAAAAGCTAAAAGAACATGGAAAATGGGCAGTATGAGTTGTGGATTTAAATGTTAAATGTAGGACACCATTACACCAGGTGTGTTTGTGGTGCACAGTCACATCTAAAAAGATTTGTCCTGGTTCTAAATTAGTGCACATTTCCTGTACAAATCTGAGGCAGAGTCATAAACTATCTTAAAAACAAACAGACAAAACAAAACAAATTCAGCAAAATCTGCGGGGACCAAGACATTCATTTGAATCAGCACTGGGAAGCTTTAGTAAGCAAGGCGCACCTCTCTAGAAAATATCAACATGTACAAGTTTTTGCAGCGCTTTGATGAATACATGCATGTGAAAATTAAATCATATGTTGCTTAAAATCTCTTTTTGAAATCAGTTTGTGTTTATTTCATTAAAGTTACCTTCACATTCCTTTTTTAGGACACACCTTGATCTAAAATGACCTGCTTAGCCCAATATTTGGTACAGCCATTAAGAGGACCCTGTCTCACTATCAGAGTTCAGGTTTAAACTTGACAGTCTGCATCATCAGAAGACAAAAAAAAGTGTCATCTCAATCAGAGTCCAAGTGAAGAGTTTAAATGTTTTTTATTAATAATGATGATTTTTCCATTTTCAGCTCTGCTTTTATCTCATTTTCTTGAGATGCATGATGTATACAATGAGCCTTCAGTGGACAAGGGGACATCAGTGTGTCACACATACAGCACACCTCACAGACCTCTACGCACTCTGCTCAGAGCTGCTGTCTATGGAGTCAGACCATAAAATTGTATATAACGAATTACAAAAACAAAACAAAAAAAACCCCAAATCCTTTTCCACACATGTAGGCAGACATGTTTGAACCACGACAGGGAGGAACAAAGAAAAGTGCAACAAATGTGCAACACAAAAAGATGTGTTATACATAAAACAGCCAGGCTGCGTGATCACCACTCAGTTAAACTTCACTGTGCCTTAAGAGGTGACTCGTCACTTGTATTTTAAGTGACATACATTGACCGATCTCATTATGAGCAGGGAAGACTGGTGACAGCTTGAAGCCTTTGAGGCTTTCCTCACTAAATTTGACCATTTTAGAAGTTTTCAGTTGATTTCTTAGTATGAGAGAAGCTGAATGGTCACACCAATCTCCATGTGTGAGTGTGTTAGGGACTCGTGTTAAATCCAAACCGTACAACGATAATGTAAATGTATTCAGATGGTATGGGAACTTGGTTCCTCAGAGTCATTTTAATGACATGCTAAATGAAAGATTTGAATCAGTTTTAAACTTCTTAAACAAATTATTATCATGCGTGATCATGACCATGCCTAGTTTGTATAGTGTAGTTTCTGACTCAATATTTATTCACTCAGACATCACAAAAAAAGAGCTCTGAGTAGACACATAAAATCAGTGTTTCCCTGAAAGAAAAAGAAACAAACAAAACAAAAACGCAGATCCTGCTAAGAGAAAAAACAAAAAGCCATTCGATTGTCTTTCAAAATGCATGAATCCTCTTTTTTATACCAAAACCACAAAAAAAAGCTATGATTTCACACAAACAACACAAAAGCAAACAGATGTAGCAGTAAAACAATCAAACTTCAATTAACAGTTCTTCAAAAATAATAATTTAACTCATTAAGAATAATGGAAACATCCTCTTCAGAGTGCTCTTTGTGGGACTGTTTAATCACACGCCCCCTGGTGGTCAGGGTCGACGAATGCAACCCCTCAGGTAGAAGCATCATAACAGCCAAACCGAGTTCCCTTTGGATATACAAATCAGACTTTACTGAACATGATCACCATCACCACTCACTTACTTTCTTTTTCAGACATTCATGAGAACATTTCACACTCATCATTAAAGAATAAATACAAGTTAACGAGAGAGACGGAGGAAGCAGCAACAAATCTCTGTCGAACCGCTTCGTTTTTGTTGTTTTATTCCCCCAAAACAGGGAAATCACACTTGACAGCAACTTTGACAGTCACTGTCAGCAGACTGCAGCCATCAAAGTCAACTGCGTCAGTCAGTGCAATGTATAAACCAAGAAAAGATGTTTAAACATAATCAAACTGCTGAAAAAAAAGATAACTTGCTGTATTGTAGGCAACTTAGGATGTGATCAGTTGCAATGTAAGAAGAAAAACAAAAACATACACACACACAAACAGGGTAATGGCAGACTACAAACAACACACTTTGGTAAACGATATTTGAAAAAGGTTTTGAGCATTTGTTTGGAACATGTTATGAGACCTCCTGAACCATCTTAAAAGTCAACTAAATAAAACCATTAAGTTGCAATTAGGAACTTAGGAAATATGTGAGATGTATTCAGTTACTTTTTCTGTTTTGAACAAATGTCTGAATCAGTAATAAGACAAAGCAGGAAATGAGTGGCAGTACCAGAGAGAAACTGATGGGATTGGAGGAAGAGGAGAACGGGGAAGAGATGAAGGGAAAGGAATGGGCCGGTTGGCAGAAAGTACAATAAAGGCTTAAAATAAAAGTGCTGAGCAAACAGAAACTCGGGTAACATACTATACGACAACCCAAGAAAGAAATACAAAGCAAATAAAACTGTTAGAAGACAAGTTAAAGTTACAGTTAGGACTAAAAGAACAGAAGAGTTTAAAAACAAAAAGTATAGTCTGGTCATTGGAATTGCTATCACAGCAGCCTTGGGAAATTGGACTCCTGCCCAGTGACAAAAACAAACCCTTCCTGCACCTGGCAGGATAAAGATGCCAGTCCAGTGGCTGCCGTGAATAGTTATCAGACAATTTTCAGGAAAATATTCGGAGCTCCTGTGATCCGCGCCAGATTTGCATGACTAGTACGTCGGGTAATTCGGAGACACAAAATTAGATCATGGAAGACGGACGCCAACAGAGAGTGAAAGATGAAGTCCAACAAAAGGAAGCGTGTGGGCCAGGGCCTGTGAACCTGGGAGGTGAACTCACAGTAAGGCACAGTGCTCTGCTTGTGGTTGATGATGCTCATTCATGCTGCTACAACCTCTGAGAACATCTACTGCAAACAGACAATTACATTGATGACAAAGCATGTTGTCTTCTCTTCTTCTACTGCTCCATGTTGATGCACTCCTTCCAGTTTAAATGTTCCTGCTTCCGCCTTTGAATCTTTGGATTGTTCAGCGTTCCCTAAACTGGCAGAACATCCCTTTTAGCACCAGATGAACTCCTCGCTGATCAGGTGCTTTTGCCACTTCACTCAAATTTATATAATTTAAAAGAATATACACACCCTAAGATAGGCAAAGTCTACCTTTCAGGACAAAACCTGCACAAAACAGCCACACAGCAATACTGGACTCATGCTCAGTATGTGAACAAGTCCTGTTTATGGAAATAGCTCCATGTATTTAGTCCAGGGTTGAATCAGTCTGATCACATGACTTTGTGTTTTAGCAGCTGATATAAGGAGGACTCCCCAAGCCATTGAAGCACAGATTTGGATACACACAAAGCAGAAAAAAGACAACAGAAAGACTTTACCAAAATAAATTAATGTCTGTATTTTCTTAAATATGTAGAAACTACAACTTAAATATATTTGGTGTATCTCAGACATTTAAATAAAAAGCTTTGTTTTTCTTCATTTCCGATGTGGATAATTGTTGTACTGCAATTGCTAGAGCCCTATTTACACCTTCAGCCACTGGACTTTGTTTTTACTTCTGTTACAGGTCAAATATGTTGGTCTTTAAAAAGCAAAGAAAGAAAGAAAGCCTTTGGATTTACTGTAATACAACAGGAATGGAAAAGAAAAGACAAAGAGCTGAGAGTTAAAGGAAATACTTTGATACATTTGACCTGAAACAGAGGATGTATGTAGCTATCCCACAGGTTTGTCACTACTGGCTAATTGTGCAGGTTAAGTCGACAGCAGTAGCTTCAATCTGTCACAAAACAATCTCACTAACAGAACAATGAACAGAGAGATAGTTTAGGTCCAAGTAGGTCCCTCTGTTATCTCACACATTTAATGTACTTAATCCATGTTCTTCATCAGCATCCTTTAAGTCTGTGTTTATCTGGAGTGTCAAGTTTTTGCATCCTGGATGCTAGGCAGCCTATTCCTCTCCTCTTGTTCCTCCTTCATGCCAGCAATAACCTGTGGTTTAATGGACCAGCGTTGACAGGTGGGAGTGTATGAGATCTGTTGGTGGGGCAAGGGAGTGCGTGGTCATGAAGGGTGGCTTCAAGTCACCAAGCAGACCTGCTTTCTAGGTTTGTGCCTCTCTCTTTGTTTGCTGAGGTAGCGAGAGAAGTTGCTTAGGAGTATTCAGGAGCGACGGGCAGAGTGGACTGTGTGTTTTTGAGCGTGACGTGCATCAGTCTGTTATTAAGGATGTTAAAGAGCAAAGTGGTTTTGGTAATACGTGTGTGTGTTGGCCTGTATATGGCTATTCTCTTCTTTATTGTAATGTATTACTTTTGTGACTAAGGGGACAAAATCTTCTAATCTGGTCACACATACTGTCTTCTGTATTTGTGTGTGAAAGTGTGTGTGTATGTGTGCGCAAGTATGTGTGTGTGTTGATGTAGTGGTCAGCCTGGTCATCACAATTTGCATTTCCCTGACAGAATGGAGCGGTACAGCTCCTCGTCCAGCTGCACGTAGCGCCCTTTGCTGGAATCCAGGAAGTACAGTCTGTCTGACACTGCGCTGGGATCAAAGCTGTCCCGACGCAACTCCGTCTTCTGAAACTTAAAAGTACCTAGGAGAGATACACAGAAAGAGGATGTGTAGACAGATTAGCTTGCCAAACAATGCCCTTTAATCGAAGTACTGCCATCAATGCTAGTTTTTCTCTTATGAAATCTGCTGTATTTGTAAAATACATCAAATGTATGTTCAGATACACCTACTCTATTCTACACTGAAGAACAAAACTGGAGATATTCAAAGTACTGAAAAAAAAAGTGTCAACAAAGCAAAATATAATTTGTTGCATGGACTCAAAGTGATTGAAAACTTGCTGTAAGGTAGAAATTAGATTACAAATATATAATTTCCCCATTGAAGACTACTAGGGAGCAGAAAAAAAGTTCTAGTTAACTGAAAATACTATGAAAGTGGCTGAGAAAGTTTAAGACTCAGACGGCACTTTAAAAGCAACTGAAGCCTTCTGTAGAGTAAACAAAGAAATGTGCTTCCTTTCTTATGCAAAATATCAATATTTGGTTGAAGTCATTTTTACCTGTCTTGTTGACCTCTGGGAGGAAGCGGAGGAAGACAGGTCTGGCATATGGAGGGAGAGCCTTCTCCATGTCTTTCACAAACTTCTCCAGGTTAGTGGAGTGAGACGGATCGGCAATGGCTGCCATTCCAGCCTTTCCCTCCGCTCCTGTGCACACAGATGCAGGCAGGTCAGAGGAGGAATTCTAGCGCCAGCTGAGGCTGAAGTTCAGGTCATGTTTGTGCAATGAGACCAAAAGCCTTGTGGAGAACCTTTGTTTACACAGTATCCCACTTGTATTTCTCCCTTTCATATAGCACCAGAGCATCACAGAAGCTTCAGCTTTGTACAGTAGATGAGGCCCGTCTGGCAGTCAACATTCAGCTTTTATTATATTGACACCACTGACTGACTTTATGCATTGTCTTCCTGCACAAAAGTAACATCTCTTTGAAAAATAGAATGCTTATACGTTTGTGTTTTTACTGCTGTGCCAGTATAGCCTTCATATCTTGTCCACTGCACTGTTATTTGTCACTGTGCAAAAGGAACCAAACACATTTTGACTTTGGGGAAATATAACTGTATTAGAGTGACTGGAAATTGGAGTCATAAATTGCTCTAAATCATTTTAGGCCAAGAGGAAGCCAAGACATTACATTTGTGACAACTATAGAGCTAAGCACAGTGTGGTTCTTGCTTGAAAAAACAACAACAAAAAACCTCACGGTGTTGCTCGGTAAACTTAATTTATATACGCTGCACTTGCCTATTTCATTTACACATTTACTAACGAATTGAGACTTGTGCACAAAAAACATGTTTTATTCTAAGAAATAAACTCAAAATGTTTATTATCCTGGGTTTGCTGGGCATATAATTAAAAAGAAAATCATCCTTGAATATCAAATAACAATATCAAAACCATCTGCTCTGCTGTAATTCATCCTCAATATGTAGTCCAGACGGTCCTGTGAATTCTGGAAACAACGGAGTCAGTTTATCCAGCAAGCGTAGCTCCAAGCAAAGATTTCTAAATTACTCTATTTTTAACCAAAAAGGAAGCTTAAAGTATATCATATAAACAGCCAGTGTGTCTTATTAGCCAATATTTAAGTTTTGCCCAGGATGTTAATGACCAGTATTTAAAAAAAAAAGAAAAAAAAAAAAAGAAATCCCAAGATATTACCTGGTACTTCCACTCCATACACAACGACATCCTTCATATCTAGGAGTCTGCTTAGAGTTCCTTCCACCTCGGTTGTTGAGACATTCTCTCCTTTCCAGCGGAAAGTGTCTCCTGTCCGGTCTTTGAAGTACATGTGGCCATACTTATCCATGATCAGCACATCACCTAGCGAGAAGGAAATGATTCAGTATTCAGCTCATTCAGTCATAATGGCATACGGTAAACTACTCAATGTGTGTGTGTGGCTAAGTGCTCCAACCTGACAGATAGGCACTATCTCCCTTCTTAAATACACTATGAGCAATCTTCTTGTTGGTTGCTGTTTGGCTGACGTAGCCGTCAAACCTACGTAGAGGGTCATTCTGAATGATTCTGCCAACAAGCTGTCCAGGCTCACCTTGAATGAGAAAGAGATAAGGAGCATTAGTCTTTTTGGAGCCCCCAAGGAGCTTAAATAAGACAGCTTATGTAGATTATGTATTCTGGAAAGTTTAACACACAGATTATAAACACAGTGCCATACTATAATTCTGAGTGGTCACAGCCTTTCTGATGAGTAAACTACTCTAGCTTTGTTTTAACACTATCAATCAGTCAGCTGACCCTTAGTGTTTAGAAACTTACGAAGTATTACTGCTAAAAATACAAACCACATGTTCATCATTAGTTAATAAAGAAACATGCACCATTTTTATGGGAATGTATGAGCTGTGTACCAACACGAGGTGTTTATTGCTACTTAAAAATAACATTGTAAACTTATTTTGAGCTTGTTAGGGTTAAAAGAGATGTTTGGTACAAGTAGACTGTAAACCCACCAGGTTTACAAGGAATACAGACACCATCAGGTCCCCTAATTAGCTCCATGGTCTCTTCATCAACCCTCACCAGTCTGATGGGGTAGATGAAGGGTAGAATCTGACTGTTGAAGCCGCACGCTCCCATCTGATGCAAAGACAAAGAGCAGCAACCACAAACCTATCAGTATGGTGAGGACAATGAAAGGCACACATACAGTTAGGTCCATAAATATTTTTCTCATTTTGGTTCTGTACGTTACCACAATGAATTTAAATGAAACAACTCAGATGCAGTTGAACTCCAGACATTCAGCTTTAATTCTGTGGCTGAATATAAATATTGCATAAAAAAATGTGAGGAACTAAAGCATTTTAACCCCCCCCCCCCGAAAACCAATTCATTTAAGGGGCTCAAAAGTAATTAAACAAATAAATAACTGAAAATAAAATGTTCATTTCCAGTACTTGGTTAAAAACCCTTTGCTGGCAATGACAGCGTGAAGTCTTGAAGTCACGGACATCACCAGATGCTGGGTTTCCTCCTTTTTAGCGCTCTGCCAGGCCTTTACTGTCGTTTGTTTGTGGACCTTTCTGTCCAAAGTTCAGTCTTCAACAAGTGAATTGCATGCTCAACTGGATTAAGATCAGAATTGGCCATCCAAGAATATTCCACTTCTTTGGGCTGCTTTAGCTGTATGTTTTGGGTCACTGTCCATCTCTATTATGAAACACCACCCAATCAGTTTTAATGCATTTAGCGGGATTTGAACGGACAGTATGCATTTAATGCCCCAAAATTATTCGGCTGCTTCTGTCCTGTGTCACATCATCACTAAACACTAGTGTCCCAGTGCCACTGGCAGCCATGCGCACCCAAGCCATCACACTGCCTCCGCTGTGTTTTACAGACGATGTGGTTGCTTTGGATCACGAGCTGTTCCACGCCTTCTCCGTACTTTCTTCTTGCAATCGTTCTGGTAGAGGTTGATTTTGGTTTCATCCTTCCAAAGAATGTTTTTCCAGATCTCCGCCAGTTTTTTTAAAACGATTTTTTATTTATTTTTTAGCAAAGTCCAATCTAGCCTTTCTATTCTTGAGGTTTAAGAGTGGCTTGCACCTTGTAGTTAATTCTCTGTATTTACTTTCATGCAGTCTTCCATTTATGACTTGGATATTGATATGCCTACCTCCTGGAGAGTGTTGTTCACTTGGTTTGCTGTTGTGAAGGGATTTCTCTTCACCATGGAATTGATTCTGTCTTGTGTGTATGTCCTTTTTGCATTGTTGAGTTCACCAGTGTTTTCTTTCTCAGGATGTATCAAACTGTAGATTTTGCCACTCCTAATATTGCAGCAATTTCTCCGATGGTTTTTTCTGTTTTTGCCACTTACAGATGGCTTATTTCACCTGCATGGAGAGCTCCTTTGACCACATGTTGTCTGTTCACAGCAAAATCTTCCTAATGGAATCACCACACCTCAAATCAACTCCAGGCGTTTTATCTGCTTAATTGATAATGACATAACAAAGGCTATTTCATTGGCCCACACCTGCCAATGAAAAAGCCTTTCAGTCAATTGTCCAATTACTTTTGGTCCCTTTAAAAAGACAGTGGCACATTTTAAGGAGCTGAAACCCTTCATCCAACTTAAATGTGGATACCCTCAAATGAAAGCTGGGAGTCTACAAATTATGTCAATGTCCATTATATAACTATAATTGGAATATCTATTAGTAAACAGATAAAAAAAACAAAGCTTGTGTCAGTGTCCAAATATATATAGACCTAACTGTATTACAGCAGCTTACAAGGTGCGGTTATGTTTGATATTGTGACCTTAGAGCAATAATGAAAACAAAAACCTCTGAATTCTTTTTTTAATTTATGCAACTTGATTAATTAAGCAGTCTTTGGGATTCTAAAAGACAATACTTTACCACAGTGATGCCATTTTAAACATTTGGATTCATAATGAAATGAAATTTTGCCAGTTCAACATCACCAGTTTTTTGGGGGGACATGTTCCTACCTTGTTATCAAAGTTGCCCAGACTGCAATTGCACTCCGTGGCACCATAAAACTCTGCAATCTGTGGAATGTTGAAGCGGTTCATGAATTCCTCCCATATGGACTGACGCAGGCCGTTGCCCAGTGCCATGCGCACACGGTGCTGTCGCTCTGTGTCACGAACTGGCTGGTTCAGTAGATACCGGCAGATTTCTCCAATGTACTGTACAATCTGGAGGACAGTGGCAATAAAAACAATCAGTAATGAGACAAAAGTTAAAAAAAAAAAAAAAAAAAAAAAAAAAAAAGAAGACTGCTTAATGGCTTTACAGCAAGCATACAATGGTTGGAAAAAGGATTGAAAGAGCTGTGGGGATAATATTAAATCTTTAAAGGATTTTTACACAAAATGACATGATATAACGAGGTATTTTCAAAAAGGAGATTGTAATGTGCTACTGTGTTATACCTAATAAATCAAATCTGTGACAGGGACACCCTGTTTCAGTTTTAAGGCTTCATGTATCAGGAGATAACAATAGAAAATCTTCTTGTCCTCAGCAAATCTTCATATTAGCTTCATTTATTAAATAAAACATCAGATGGTCATCAACTCATGACTCATTACTGTTTAACTTTATTTAACAAAAAGCTAAGCAGTGCTGTGAAATACTAAGCACGCCCTTATTTAAGAAGCAGCAGAGTGCAGCTAATCAAATGCACTTGATGAACTGGTCATCACCAAGTTTGAGCACCTCTATAAAAGTAGCAGTTTTAATAGTTTCCTGGTCTGGAGCATTCAGGCATGTCTTAACACAATGTCAAGGAGGAAAGACATCAACAAGAGAAGCAATTGTTACCCACATATCAACCTGGGAATGGTTATAAGGCTATTTCTAAATAGTTTTCAGTCCATCATTATAAAGTAAGAAAGATTATAGTGGAAGACATTCATGACAGTTGCCAATCTTTCCAGGAGTGGATGTTCCAGCAAATTCACTCAAAGGTCAGACTGTGAATGCTCAAAGTAACTGCAAAAAAACCAAAGAGCTACATCTCAGACTCTACAGGCCTTGGTTAGCATGTGAAATATTAAAGGTCATGAGAGTGGATTTTGAAAAAGACTGCACAGTATGGCTTGTTTGGAAACATTGCCAGGAAAAAGTCTTTTCTCCCTATAAAGAATATAGCAACACGATTTAGTTTTGCAATGTTGCGTCTGAAAAATCATCAAGACGTCTTGACCAGTGTGCTTTGAACAGATGAGACCATTATGTCTCCAGTGTTTGGCCATAATGCCACAGCGACAAACACCTCACATCAATTTTTAAGGGGTGACGATGTTGGCTTGTTTTGCAGCCACGGGACCTGAGCACCTTGCAGTCACTGACTCAGTCATGAATTCTTCTGTAAAGCAAAGTGTTTTAGAGTCAAATATGAGACTAAATGTCTGAAAGCTAATGCTTGGCCAAAACTGGTTCAACATGACTGAAATTCTGTGGTACGACCATAACAGAGCCATACACGAATGCCTGCAAACCTCAATGAACTAAAGTAACGCTGTGAACAAGAGTGAGCCAAAATTCTTACAGAACAATGTGAGAAACTGATAAAGTCATACAGAAAACGATTACTTTAAAGTTATTGCTTTTAAAGGTGGTTCTACAAGCTACTGAATCATGGTGTTTAATTCGTTTTTAAAACACACTGCTTTTGCATTTTGGCTTAGTTTCTGTTAAATTAATAATGACGTGGTGATGTGTCAATATGTCCTGTGTTGTTATTCATCTCAGGTTGCATCTACATAGTGATAAGACTTGCAAAGGAACTGATTTTTAAAAATTATTTCATGGTATATAAAACTTTAGAAGTGAAAGAAGGTGCAGTTTGTTTTTCACCCGACTGTACAACATGCTTACCGTGCAGTTATATTTGACACAGTCATCCCAGAACCGTGAGGCAGAGAACTTCTTTCTGATGACTACAGTCATGCCGTGTATTAGGCACTGGCCAACTCCCACAATGTTTCCTTTAGAAAAAAAAAAAAAAAAAGCATAAGCAAAAACTGTTTAAACCATTATCAGATGAACATATAGATATCGCTATCTATGTTCCAGAAAACTGAACAATGATAGCTAACAGTTAGTGACGGTTGATATATTAGCATTTGCGAACTGGCCTTTTGTGACTAATCTTTCTATCTGCAAAAATTACAACACAACATTGTAGTAAGAATACATGAACTAGTGAAGTCTCTCCAAGTTTGAAGAGTTGTAATTAGTATCTTACTGTAATAGACAAAATTTACATCTATGTTTGTTTTTATTATCCACCAACTCCTCCCACACAATCACAGGGTGGTTAACCAAACTTGAAACTTGACACATCTTCCCGCCTGAAGGTTCTTATCAGATTTTATTTCATTAAGTTGTTGTCATGTTGCCTAGCAACCACCTAGCAACAGGTTATAATGACCTCCTTTTAGTATTTATGCACCAGCAGCACGCCATGAAAGCAGTTAGTTGTTTTGATTACATGACAGTAACACTTGATTTCTATCTCTAAAAGATCAATTATACGTGATATTACAATCATCATAGTCATGTTGTTTTGCATTCACCTAGCAATTTGTTGAAATTACCTTTTTTTAAACTTTAACACCTTATAAAAGCATTGTAACATTTTGATTTCATGGTCAAGAGCACAAACAGCCCAAATAATACTGTAAAGTGGACACTTGCTATTAAGAAGTATCCCACTAACAACTGATGGAAACATTACATACAAAATATTTTCCACTTTTAATGTACTCCTCTCACATTTTCTGTTGGATTACAGCAAAACTATTTTGATCAAACACCTCAATCCTCAAACTAGCAGTAATATTACTGGCTAACTGTTAAATTTAGTTTTCCTTACATTTGTTCATTTAGGATCTCCCCATGTGGCTGCCTTTTGTAGAACATCAGTTTCTTACATTTATTTATATTTCATTATTTTGGGGTGATTAAATGAAAGTATTTGTTGGGGTTTGTTCTCCTTCATATGTTTATGGTCTTAAAGCATTCCTCTTATCTAGCTGTTTTAAACGATTACAGGTGGTGAACGAGTTGTTTTATGTGAGTATAGTAAAAAAGTAACTTTCTTCCTTTTTGCAGGTCTTTACTGACACAGTTTTGTTTAAACCAAGAAAAAAGCAATGATTTTCTAAATAATGTATTAATCAAACTTTGGAGGAAACACTCCAACTCATTCGTAGATTAAAACACCTCCTACCCTTTTATGTCCTTTTAACAAACATACCTGCAGAGTGGTAAAGTGGAAGGCAATCATACAATACATCGTCTGATGTCATCCTAAAGCCATAATACACCAAAGCTGCCATGCGATAGTACCTGAACACCAGGGCGGGGTGACGAACAAAAAGAGAAAAAAGTCAAATGAGCAAATACAAAAGCATTTAGTTTTATTTATTCCTCTCACTTTTTAATACACTGCTTGTTCTTTACATGAAAGCTACATGGATCAACAAAGAGAACAGCTGCATTCCTGTGTGTCTGTTTGCCTCCTTCCTACCTGCTGTGCACAACAATAGCTGCTTTAGGCATCCCAGTGGTTCCTGATGTGTAGATGTAGAACAGGCGATCTGAAAACAGTACAGTGAGAGTAAGACAATAGCAGAATCTGGTATGAGTGGGTTTATCATGTGCTTGAGTGCCTATACTTATACATTTATGCTTAGTTTAAATGTTTACTTTTAATTTACTGCTGAGTCCTCACTTTTGATTAGTTTTGCAGGAGGGTAAATACTCGCCTTTCATCTCTATTTACAGGAATATTCACAGTTTTAATTATAAAGTCCTTTTTTTAAGTTACAGAACTGAAGCATGGAGATGGAAAAAAGCAGTATGACAAGACTTGATTGTGAATATTGTGGATTCCATTTGTTTTCCCTTTTGTACCGTCTTAAAAAGGCAATACTTATTAGTTGCCTCGTGACAAGTCATCAGTAAATCCCTAAATCTATCAAAATAAAACAAAGGAAGAAGATTAATGATAGGTATAACTCTTACTTGCCTGTGCCCATCGTATCATTAATTACACAAATTTTTCATTTAATGAAAGTGCATTATGTGAAGAAATAGTTAAAAGGGTCTTTCTTTTTTGTAGTAAGAAATATATCACACAGAAAAAAAGTGACATTCTTGACAATTCGCTTTAGTGAAAGTTGTTTTTTTGTCAATATAAGTTTAGAAATTTGATTTCACATGACTGTGAGTCATTCCTTGGACCCAAAAATATCACTCAACACCTGCCAAGTGGTCAGTGCAGCTAGAGAGCCAAAAATGCAAACAAATGGCTTTCTGAAACTGGTTTGTTGTTTTAGTTAGAGTTGGTGCTGGGATTTTTGATAATTTTATGACTGATAACCAGAAAAATCATTATTCAGCATTGTTCACTGACATTTTCCTTGACCTGCAAGAAGATATCACTTTAAACCAAAAAAAGAACATTTCAGATCCTGAATGGTTATGAGATCTCATGGACATGGTGCTTTTACCTATGAAGCTGCGATCTGGCCGAGGGGGTAGATGAGAAGGGGCACCGGCCACCAGGGGCTCGAGGCACTCTGTTCCCTGTGGGACTCGTTTGGGATCCCAGTCTCCAGAGCAAAACATCTGCACTGCCTTCCCCATTGAACTATGGACCTCAGACACAGCTGTGAGTAAAAGAAACAAATTCAAACACATCAAATATATTTCACATATCCTTATCACAAGACAGCTGCACATTGTTTAACATTTAAATACAAGAAAACTTGCATCATTTGCAAACTTTAATCAATGACAAAAAAAAAAAAAAAAAAAAAAAAAAAAAAAAAAAAGTATAGAGAGTGGTGTAAAATACAATATATACAAATGGTTAAAGGTTAAAATAACTTGAAATGTTTATAGAGAAAGCATATTGAGGTACAGTGTGTCAAAAAAAAGATTATGTAAAAGGAAGTGAATCAGGCAGAAAAAGGGAAACAACAAATTGAAACAGCTCTCGTATTTCACCTGAGGGGAAAAAAACCCCATCCAAAAGCCTTATGTCATGCCTAGGCACTAAGGCTAGTAGCTTGAATTTTGGCCTATTCTGTAAAAGAGCTGTGTTTCCAATTACTTAAAGGCATAAAACACACTAAAAATCCATTACCCAGTACAGAGCCTATTCCCTCGATCTCAGAATGAGCAGCTCAAAAATCATTCACTCTTTATAGCTGTTGAGATCAGGGCTTTCCGTATTGGGCAGGGACCCAAGAAGGCACCAAGAGGAGAGTGAATTACATCTACAAATAATACTTGACCATCCTACTGAGCTGTGGCAGTTTTAGATAATTAGAGTTCAACCTCAGGTAATACTAAGGCATGTTAGCAGGTTTGTAGAAAAAAATGAGAGTTAATTCACGCAATGTCAAACATACAAAACACAGAAATATGATGATATGGCATTTAATTTAATTCTCAGTACAATCCTAATCTTACTGGCAAGTGAAAATGACTTTTTCCTTTGTTTTATCTATTTGACAGATATAATGCCAAGGCTGGTGTAACCTAGGAGGAATATGCAGAATGTACTTTTTTATGTGCTGTAATTAATTTAATTGAAACAATATATTTATTTGAAACTTGATGATGTATAAAAAAACAACAGTGTGTAATGTTTGATGTAGCTTATATTCCCCACCTCACACACACACAAAAAACATACAAAAAACCCCTCAGTTGACCATCAGTCGATTTGACCTGAACACTGTACTATCAGACGTGTCTATGTCACAGTGTTTCTACCTTTTATATGCAACACATTTCTCTGCAGAGTTCAGACCTTGGACGCTACAGACTAGTGACAGACATGTTTCTTTACTTCCCCATCTCATTACCTTATCCCTTCTTTGTGTTTATCAGTCATTAAAAGCTTTACTGGCTGATACTGAAGAAACACCTCCTCCAAAACCCATTTCTCTTTATGACCTTTGTGGCTGTCTCTCCTCACCGCTCACCTCTCTTACTGCACAGGAACCAGAACAGCATTGATCAGCAAATGGCGATGCTGTACAGACTGTTACGCCTCAGCTTTCTCGTCAAACTTTTGAATCTATCCAACTTTCATCTGCCCTCTTTGCTCTTACCATCAGTTAGCTCTGAACCAAAGATCACAGCCTTGGCATTGGAGATGGTGACACAGTGGACCAAAGCGTCTAGTCTTAAATTGAAGTTGATGAGAGCCGCTTCTACTCCAATTTTAGCCATGCCCAACCAGATACCCACGTACTGCGATCTGTTCTCCATGAAAAGGGCCACCACATCACCTTCCTAATGACAGAAACAATTAAAAACAAAAAGACAGAAATATAACTTTAATTTGGTTTTTCTTCATTGCTTTTAATGAAGCTTTACTGTGTTGTACATCTACCTTAAAACCTCTTTCCAGTAGCAGGTTAGCGACTCTGTTGGAGTATTCATCCAACTGTCGGAAAGTCCATCTCTCCCCAGTGCCCTCGAAGATGAGCGCTGTTTTGTCCCCATGACGGTGCACTGTTTCAGCGAAGATCTTGGGAATAGTGTTCTTCTCTCTGAGGTGGCGCCTGACATTCAGTTTCACCCGCAGTAAAACACTGGCTGCACTGAAGGAGCAAAAGAAAACATTACTGTAAGAGAACAAATAACTTAATATAATGATTCCCAGACACATTAGCCATTTCACTGTTCATAATTTGCTGTTATTTTTCTAGCTCTGAGATCATTACACTGCAATTTAACATTATAACATATAACATTTGCAGCTCATCTGCTTAAATCCACACCATGTATCAATACATCTGAGGAATGGACAGAGACAACTTGATGTATCCTTTCTTTTGCCAACAAACTAAGAATCCAAATTCCTTTTTGCAAAAATAACAAAACATAAACCACTCAACTGTATGACTGTTATAACCCCCCTTTTAAAGAAGCTTTCGATCTTTGAATACTGTTTGAAGCTATACTTGAATGTATGAAAACCAGTGGCGTCAGTTACACAGAGGACACATGCATAAGATAGCGTATTGCTTACTGTATCCAAACCACATTACAAAGCATAAAACATTTTAACAGATATGTCTTGGAGGCCCAGAGTGGCAAATTATGCATGAATGGCAATTCTCAGCACTTTACATTTGTGGTACAAAGGTAGTGTGCAATCTCCTGAGCAGTGAATAGTTACAGAAATGCCATAAAAAACAATAAGCCAAAGTACTTCTTGGCTACAGTGAGGTAGCGACAATATGCTTATCGTTACATAAGGGAGGTTTTTTATGATGGTCTCGATAAGGATTTATTGTTGCACAGCTAGTTGAGGCTAATTACTTTCTTTTCTTATGCTTTTTCTTATTCATACAGATCTATTACTTAAGAACAGTACCCATTATAAAACTAGAGCCAATTTATTTCTAATACCTTAGTGACTCTTACAATGCATATACCTGAGCCTTGTCACACAAAAATGACTCAACAGCTTGTGAGTCACTGTGTGAAATGTATGATTTGTTAAGATCTAATGCTGTACAGAGTCTTTCTAACCTTGACACTTTAGAGAATAATACAATTTATTGATAACACAATTTAACGTCATAATTCTAATCAAGCAGATGCAGCGTGTCTGAAGCAGAGATAATAAAATGTCTAAACAAGACTAAACATTAGATGTGGCTAGCACATTTTCTATGACAATTTAACAGAAAATGAGGACAAACAGTAATATTTCATTCTCAAATCATAAGAAAACTGGGTGACCTTTGTATATAATGGGTTCCTGAATGGCAGTAATTCCTAATGGGTAGATTATTGTGTCGCTGTTCCCCTAAAGAGATAATTTACAGTTTCCTGTTTTAAGATTACTACAGCTATTGAGGAAAAAAGGAAGTTAACCTCAAACAATGCCAGTTTCCACTTGAAAATACTGGCTTTAGGTATACCACTAAAAACATTTGCTCCTAACGTTCTCTCTCTCCTCTGGACCTTTTGTCTTAAATATTTGAGATTACGTGTTTAGAAACGGGTACAGCAGGAATATCTAGCCAGCTCTTAATAAGGGCTTAGGAACTAACCCTTGTTTGTGACAGTTATGTGGCAAAGATGAGAATTTATCTGCAACTGTGAAACAACTTGCATGGATTTCACTTGTTTTTGCAGATTTAGTACTTTGTGATTATTGAGGTCACATTTAACTCTATGTTTGAATTTCAGAGCCAACACTACTGGAAATTGGCCACTGGGGCGCAGTTAAAAAGTGACATAGCTAATGTCAAATGATTTGGAATACATAATGCATCTATGGTCCAATCCTATGATTTTGCATTTAGCTAACAAACATAATTCTGATGCTTACTGTAAGTCTCTGCCAACAGTTTTGGCAAAGATATCCAAGAAGTTCCATCCTCCGCTTCCCAGATAGAAGATCAGGATGGCTGGAAGAACCTGGTACCAGGGCAAGCCCACCAGCAGTCTCAACACAAAAAGCAGGGCAGTGCAGCATGCTAGACGCATCATCCTGAAAGAATGCACACACATATAAATAGATACAGAAGGGGCTGCCAGCCACGCCCACTGATCACAAACATTTCAGGCCAAATGACTGAAAGGTTACGTGCACATATGAGCACATAGCATTTTTGAATCCACTTCTTTAGATACGTAAATGACTCAACACCTTAAGAATGTTATGGTCTATGGTTTTGTTTACATATCTGCAGTCAATTTCAATCCACTGAGTCACCTCTGGTAGGCTGAAGTTGTGGTGAAGGGCTACCTTTTGAAATAGTGGAAAATTTAAAGTCTTAGGTGACCTCTGGGTATTCATGATTACAGATAAGATTGTAAAACATTTATGAAAAAAAAGTGTTAAGCTGGGTGGAACCCTTAAATTTTCTCTTTTTGCTTTAAGGAGAAAACAAAAAGAAGCCTAATGGCTCTGTTCTGAATTCACGGCATACAGTCTATAGTGACAGCAGACAGCACATGCTGACACCGTTTCCCAGTTGCTACCTGATACAGCCAGGAAGATGAGTCTAAACAGTAAACGATATCTTGACACCCATGCTTGTTATTTTTTTTAAATAGCCTTTAAGCACACTACATAAAAAGATGATTGATTTCCGTTCATGATCATCAAAAGGCCATTTTATGACCTCCCCCCCATATGACTCCATACATGTGGCTGTAATGGTGATGATGTTGGTTCCATCATGCAAATTCAATAACTCCACTGCTAAAATATAAACAAGCATAGAGGAGAGCTCTGTGTGGACGATTACATTACCCTGAACCTCAAACAGATCGACCTGATGTGATCGAGGGAAAGAGATGCATTAAGGGGAGAGGTGGCTACTTCCCGGTAAGAAAAGAGCTTCATCATTCGTTACTGCCGAACCCGGAAATTTAACAAGGCGCGTAGCATTGCGGTAGAGGCTGTGGCATCGACAGGGGGAAGTCTCAACCCACTGTTGGCAAGGTTACACCTCACTAACCATGCCATGTGTATTTCAGACGAGGCCTTTCTTATTGCAACGACGTTGGCCAAAATCTATAGCGCCAAACTGATGTAGGTTATCATGGTAACAGGCGCGCCAGGGAAACAGGATGCGCAGCGTATTGCGCGCATCGGCTTAAAGGAAGCGGACAGACAGCGTGACACCATGAGCAGCTTCTTTCAGGAGATGAAGATGAGGCATATGGTGTAATCGCACGGTTTGCTTGTCGGGGGCAAATGGCCATCTCAAATGTAAACATCGGACACCCCGTGTTCCGTCAGCGGGTTTATCCCTGACAAGGAGATGACGAGCCGCCGCTGCTGGGGCTCCTCTCTTCTTTCTTCTGGCGAATAATAAACGGGCCGGTCCGTCAAACGGAACATCACGCCGATCGATCTGGGCTGAGGCAGGGACCCGTTTCCGTTTACATACCTTACACCTCCTTCACAGCATGCAGGTGCGCAGAAATCCCAAACGTGAAAGTCGTTGTGTGCAATTCCACCTTGATCGGCTTACAGGCTAGCCTGGTCGCCCCCCCACTCTCTCCCTCCCTCCGCTCTTCACCGCCGCTTGCTCGGCTTGACAGAGAAACGCACACGGGCTGACACACGCACTGGGATCCCCCCCCTTTGTTAATATCACAACGACCCGCTGCTCCTTCTCCGAAATCGCCTGGCAGTGTCCGTCGACTTTGATCCCGCGATCATCATCCGTTCATTGTCATAATCATCTATATCATCACTGGCTTCATTGTAGCCGATAAGCTCACTAGCAGGCGTAATTCAAATGACCTTATAATTTTCTTACTTGCGCCCGCCCACTGCCGTCAGCGTCAAATCAGTGAATCAGGAATAAGAGTTGACGGACGGGTGCCACAGCCAATCAAGAACGGGAATGGATTGTCTTTTTATGCGTCACATCCGGCACGGGCGGGTGTTTGCGGTACAGGAAATGCGGTGTGGCCCAGCAAGCTCAGTCAACGAGGCCAGCACGCGCAGCAGTTTCAACGCGGTTGTGACAAGGCCCAGATGCAAAATTAGTACGCCTCTTTATGCCATTCATTCATTACTCTGCTGCGACCTGCAAGAAATTTTCTTTAAGCCCGTGTATGTCAACACAGGGGCTCCTGGAGGAGTATGGAATGAGGAAGGGCAGGTTTTTGAACAATAGCGACAGGATTAACCTGTCCTGTGTGCCAGAGAAGACTCAGATCTACTATGACAACTGTGACTTAACGTTTTTCAGTACAAACAAGGCTAGGCTAGGTTTATTGGAAATAACATGCAGTTATTTGAACTCCTTGTAGATGTCACTTACATAGTTAAATGTACAACTGCTGAGCCAGACAGAACTGCTCTCAGGTGTGGCAATAAAACTTTGGCAACCAATTTCTATACTACATGTTGGCTCATTCTTGCAAGTGAATAATTGTTTTTCCTTTAATGACAGCTGCAACTTCAAGCCAAGAATTGTCCTGTTGTCTACATTTACAGAACACAAGGACGTTGACATTTTACACAGTGCTTATACTAGCAACGTGACATCTCTTGAATTGCATTGCATAACCAGGGTGGATTACAAAAGGTCTATGATAGCAAGCCGTTGAGAGCCACTGGTGCAGGTCAACAAAGGACACGCTCCCAGTGGTCCCGGAGAGATCTGACAAGGTCAGACTTGTGCGGAAATTCTTGCAAAAAACATGTTAAGTGTAACCTTGGGTCAAATAGTGGACTCTATCTGTAGTAATGCCAAGGAGTCACAAAACGATGACAAGTTTTACAACGTAGTTATCATAATTCTGTCCCATATACACTAGTGTGTGAGATCTTAGCTGAAAGATAGGAGATGCAATTATCAGGGCAAGAAAATTCGACCAGCTAATGACATATTTCTATTGTTCATTCAGTTTCACAAGCAGATACAGATGCTAATCAAGTTAATCAGAGTATCACTGGGGTTGTGAAACTCTTGATAACAGATGACACTTATCACTGATTCTTAGATTGTATTATGCACGCTATGCTTTTTTCAGTATATCGAGTCCACCTGAGCTTTTGTTTTTCAGTTGTCAAAGTGCTGACAGACAGGAAACCATAAATATCTGTGAAAGTTGCCCAGTATCCTTTCTTAAATTAGGTGAAGGATGTGAATTGAAACAAAAACAACAAACAGTGTATCTTTATCAATTATGATATTTAAGCACCTCATTTAATAAATTAATGTCAGTTACTGGTAGTACACTTTAACACTCCAACATTCTCATCTTTTCTGTAAATAACAAACCAAACAAGCAAAGTTAGAAAACGACTGCCATTTGAGTAGCCAGTACGGACAGGCCTTTACTTTAGTTCCATTTAGGTAAGCTCAAACATTTAAATTAACCCTCAGCAGCATTTACATCCTTGTACACACAGAGAGAGCTTGAAAGACTGGAATGAACCCACTAAAAAGTTTGAATAGCTAGCCTATTTTAAATACCTTGCCTGCATAATGGAAAAATCCCAGTGTCCTTTCATTATCAAAATTGTTAACCAGGAAAAAAGGGGACATCAAATCTATTAATACGTTTGTGGTCTTTAACTTTTTTCCCTGCAGTTCTCTTTGTCAGAAGAACCATCCTCACCATTTTATTTTCATTTTCTCTTTTTGATCAGTCATCCAGTTCCAGACCAAAGTGAGCGTAGAGATCTCGTGTGGTGGTCCCTCTCAGAGCAGCTGCAAGACAGACAGATTAAAGGGTCAACTCCCTCTAGCCTACTTTTCAAACAAACCACAAAACACTGAACAGGCCAAGAGTACAGCACCGAAAAATTAATCAGGCTAAAGACGAGGCTTGCACTTGGTAAAAGGGGTATGAACAGAAATATTTAAAGGATATTGATAATCTACATGGTGTTTTAAAGATTTCCAGTTACTTAGCCCCGCTAGCTAAATCTTCAGGTCGTTAGTATTCTGCAGAATCAAACTATGCTGAATTATGTTGGGTTGAGCCTGAAAGATAACTGCTTGCCAAAGAAAGGGCATACAAAAAGTAATACTTGTTAGTAGCCTAACTGCCAAGGTCAGAAACGATTCTACTGTTTATCCAGCAGTCAAATAATGAAAACAAACACACACACGGCAAAAAACCTGCAAATAGTTTGCTCTCCTTTTTAATAAATTACCTATTAATATTGTTTCACAGTGTTTTGTTAGTAAAAATGAAGTGAGAATGCTTTCAGGCAGATAAATTAAAATATGCAAAGTGGAATAAATAAGTATAATCAACATTTGCTCTCACTATTCTTTTTTGTCTTTAAAACAGAATCAGTCAATACACATGACATTTAGGTTACTCCAGTGATCTTGGACCACTATGCATAGTTCTTTAAGTCTGAGGTGTTTCTGCCTCTTTATATAATTCAAGATCACCTGTGTGATGTTGACACCGCAGGTGTGTGCTACAAAGCAAGCTCAACATAGCCAAGCTCTGATATGTCAGTTGACTTTTCTTTTTAAGGATCAGTTCAGTGCCGCCCATTTCAACAGAGACATCAGGACAGGACAACAGCAGACAGGCTTATAAAAAAAAAGCTGTAGAAGTAGAACAGTGATAGGCAACAATTCTAAGAGACAAAATGTTACTTCACCTTTTACTGTTTACTTTTTACATGAACGCTCCACATTACAACATCAAAATGGATCAATTTAAAACAACAACAACAAAGCATTTAGGTCAGACACTATCCCATTACATGATGAAGATGTGGAAGCCACTTTAGATTGTAGCTGGTCACAGTGAATTTAATTTTCCTTAGTTGATATCCTCCTTGATAACTAGCCTACAAGTAGAGTGATACATTATCTGACTTGTGTTGTGATTATTTCCTGTAATTCCAGCAGTGTAAAAAAGACTTGGTAGCAGATTAGGGTCAACCATAAAAACATGTAAACATTTTCTACATCACCAAATGAATGCATGCAAATTCCTGTGACCATGCAGCGCATGTTGCACTGCTGTAACTTTGCTGTGTGACTTTACTGCAGGGCTTCCTTTGGAGGTACTAGAACAGTATAAACATATTCCTTAAGCAGAGAATCTATAATCAAAATTGGAGCATGTTGTCTTGAAAAGAATCAGTTGAGATGTGGTGCCTACAGCTGATTTGAAATGGAATATAACTTGCTCTGAATCAGGTTATGTGTTTACTAGTTACTATGGTGACCTAACGAGGTAAAAAGAGAGCCACCTTTATGGCTTTAGGCTTGTTACAACTCGCTAACTCATTTGTGCTTCACAGTACACCCCTCAGGGCTCAGTGGAGACAATGTTTTGTTGCAGGACTCGTTCTTATTTCAGCAACTGCTGTGGGGTGAATGCGGTGGATGGGGCAGATACTGGATGTCACAATGAATGATAACTTTGGCACTTACAGATCCGCCTTTAATGATACTGTATGACGGATTAAACTTAAATTCTTGGCATAGCGCCTGGTGAGTATAACAATAATAATAATAATAATGATAATGCCGACATCTGTAAACCGATACAACTTTTTATTCTAGTTTAAGCATTTACTAAGAAGGTGGAAGGAGGTTTTAGTAATTACACATCCTGCTTGTTGTCTCTGAAGTCTCATGACATTTAATTTGAAATAAAATTTAAAAAACACTGAATACTAAACTAATTTTGGGCTAAAGTGATAAATAAACTTTGGCATCGTTTGCTATAAGGAGTTTGTGTACCAGGAAAAATGAACAGTGTTGATAACTGTAGACTAAAGCTTTGATTTAGAAAGTCTGCATGTTGAATATGTTCAAAATGATCAGCTGAGAATGTAAATGCTATATTTCCCTAATTGTGAAGCCGATAATATCAAATTTCATCCAAAATCATGCAATGGTGATGCAAACACCAAATTTGGTACAATTTAGTCCTTTGTATAATAATATTGTCTGATTAGCCACATGAAAATCAAAATTTTTCAAGAAGGCAGCCAAAATGACCCAAGAAAAAGTAGTTTTTGCTTTTAATCACTATGTAATTTACTGATTTTTATTATCTTGTGTCAATTTCTATGTTTTGAAGCATGCAGTCTTTGCTTACTTTTCTGGTATATTATTAGGCTAGTAGCGCTACTGCATGAGGTAAATGGGGCATGGAGGTAGGAGCAGTGCCTTTGTTTCAGCATTCAGCCACATCTCATGGATGAACTACTGACACTCGTCCTTACCACTAGGTTATCTGTCATCTGTGACTCCCAAGAAGTTGCCTCTGCACATTGGTTCGTGGGCTAAACAAGGTGAGGGAAGCACATAGAAGATCCAGTGTATGTGATGAACTTCATTTATAGCTCTAACATTGATGGTGTATAAATTCATAGATAGACTCCTGTTTTCTCAGAGATGACAGCAATAAAACAGAGTTGTTCAAGTTGCTAGCCAACAAGGTTTGTGAATCTGACACAATCAGTAGTCCAGTGATTGCTACAAGAGGGCCTCTTGCAATCACAAGTACCAAGTGCCTAGATGCTGTCTCAGCCAAGAGGAGGCTGACACCGTGCTATGCGAGAGATGCAACTCTAACTAGACGTCAGTCGCTCATTCATTAAAGCAAAGGGCACCAGTGTGTTTATTATAGCATTGTAGACAGTGGGAAGGAAAAACTCAATTTTAACAGGAAGAAACCTCAGGCAGAACCGGACTTACATTAGGGAAGCCATCTGCCGTGACCAGTTGGGGGTGATGGGAAGAAGACAGGACAAGAGACAAACTGTGGAAGCTCAGGGATCACCAGATCCAGCGATAACTATTAGCTTAATCAAAAAGAAAAGTTGTGAGTCTAATTTTGTAAGTAAAGAGGGTGTCTATTTCCCAAATACAAATTGGGAGCTGATTTCACAGAAGAGGGGCCTGAAAGCTGAAGGCTCTGTCTCCCATTCTACTTTCAAATACCCTACGAACATAAGGACATGTGTGATAAAATTATTAAAACCTTTGTTAAACTTAGAATCCTTCTGAAGCGTCTGACGATGACCTGCATCATGTGAACCACTTTATCATAGTGATGTGTGACTAAACAAGTTCATGAGGCAAGAAGTGAGCCTTGCATGGAAAGAGAAGAGCTATTCCACCATCCAGTGCAGCCCTTAGGGACCATGTAAAGCATGCTGCCTACCAGGCAGGAATCATCTGGGGCTGGGCTGAAGAAGAAGCCTGTACAGTTTCATGGTCCACACTCCCTATAATAGTTGCATGCTGCTAGGAACTGACCAAGTATGGACGTAAACATGAGTACAGAGGCAGATACTATCAACATGAATTTTTTTTTTTTTGCGTGCTATGCCGTTTTTATTGCTGAAGTAGTCATTAATATTTACAAAAATCTGCTGATCTACTAAAGACACGACAAAACTGAACATTACTTTCAAAATAATATGACACATATGCATATATATCTTACAGTTAGGCTCTTGATAAATGATAAAAGTCATAATAATGAATCTGAGATGTTTAAAATTGTATGTTTGATTTTCAATTATCTTGTTGTCCAGTCAGCAATTTTAATTTTTTAAACAGCTAATCAAGTAATTGTGCCAGATTTGGTGGTTATATCACAATCTGCACCATTTTTCTGTTATCCAATTCACTGTTATTTTCTATGACCACTTTTTTCAGCAATGTCAGAGAGATGCAAACCTTAAAGTGGTGAATATATGCAAAAAAGGGAAAAAATTTAAGTAACAACATGAACTCAACCAAACAGTCAGACAGACCGACAGATGAACATGAGACAAAGGACATTTGTCTTTAGAGGGTAATGCAGGGCATCTCCTCTTGTCTCCTCACTCCAGAGCCTGCCCACCCCACTCCTCCCTCTCAGAATAGCAGCATACAGTACAACAGCAACTCAGTGCGTTAAGTGTAGAGCCTTTGTGAAAGTGTGTGCTTGAGACAGAGAGAAAGAAGGGGAGAAGAAAGAATGACGGCACGTCTTTGTATTTGAATATATATGCACGTGTTACTGAATGCATGCAACTATAGACAGAGATTGTAATTGTGTGTCAGCCTGCGGGTGATGTGAAAGACAGCTATTGTGTCAGAGGGGAAATGCCATCTCCGTTCACTATGAAGTCATTATCATCCTGACTCTTCACTGTACTAACAGAGAGCTTGAAGAGATAGCTAACATTTAACTCAGAGCAGTTTTACTATGAGAGATCACCTAACCCTTCTAGAGAGACTGTTCACAAGTGGGAAATAAGTGTATCGGTGCACTGTACATTTAAAATCAGAGATTAAACTGGGAAGGGAACACCAAGATTTTATCCTCAATAAAACACACACACCCTTAGGCAGTATGACATGACTGTGATTCACCAGAACTCCTTACTTACTGAACTTCACCCTACTTACTCAAACTTGTGCAGCTGCAGAACAGGGATACAAATAAAACCTTATGATTATGATAAATTATAATTACCCTTTTAGTAAAAAGGTGAAATTCCTTTTTCTTGGTCAGAAAACCTTTTGAACTCCACAAGAAGGGAAAAAAATGTGTGAGCAGCATGCCAGTGATGTACAAGCATTATCTGATATGCGAGTTAATTAAGTAGTACCAAATTTGAAACCCATTCAATATTAGCCCATATAATCACTGAGAACAAAAACTACATGATTTTTAGTGGCTGACCTTTTAAAAAAAAAGACGTATACACAGGACTCTTCAAGTCCTTTTTTTGCTAAAGAATTTTTATAAGTAATCCCATGTGCAGCATATTATTAATTACTGTATAAAGTTGACTAAAAATACTTTTGTTTCAACAGAGAGAAGCAGGCACATCCCTCTTTCCTGCCCTCCAATGGCTGGCTGAGGAGGTTAAATCTTCCATTATAATTCTTAGTTTACATTTTTTAATACTCTCACACTTGTCATCACAATGTGTGTTTATGGTTATGCAGCAAATTAACCAACACTCATAGTTAAAATTTAATTCAAGCAAGTGGACTTCACATGTCATGGTTGTAAGAAAGGTGCACTAGATAGACAAATCCACACAGCCCTGTTAAAATGCTCAATTTTAGTGATGTTTAAAAAGAAAAACACCCAAAAAACAAAAACAGTGCACAAAATTTACCAATCACAACAATGACCCAAATCAACAAAAAGAATTACTTTAACAGAAGAAGATTAAATTTTTTTGAAAGACTCAGCCAGACCCCAGACCCAAATGCAATGGAGTCTGTGGAGTGACGTGATAAGGGCTGTGCATAAGATGGCCTCATAATATGACAGATTTTCCAAAGAAGAGAAGGAAAATAGTGAAAATATTGGTACGTTTAGATGTGCCAGCTTACACGACTGAATGCTCTATTAAAAATTAAGAGTGTGATTAAGGGAACATGTCCACGAGCCATCATCTTAAAAAAAAAAAAAAAAAATAAAGGTACTACTGCACTCATCCGAGCGTGCAGCTCGGATCAAAGCTGACCCTTCTCACCCTGGACACAGTCTGTTCGACCTGCTCCCCTCAGGCAGGAGGCTCCGGTCCATTCGCACCAGAACCTCTCGCCATAAGAACAGTTTCTTCCCCTCTGCTGTTGGACTCATGAACAATAACCATATGACTGTTCCCACCACTAACACATGACCCTACACTGTGTTCACTGCATCATTCCATGTTTGGACCTGATGATCACCTGCACCCATGTATATATCTATCTATTTAGCACTTTTAATTCTTTAATTCTTATTTTTATGGGTCACTTAAGCCTGTTGATAGGTAAGCAGCTGTTAGGCAACATGATGATGTCGTAGTACCTCATATAGATAAGAAGTGTCATGGGACAAACAGAGTGAAGTTTGGTGTATTATAATAAAATTGTGTTGGTGACTGATAAACAAATATTTTTCACACTTTCACATCGCTTGAAGAAAATGTTATGCCCAGTGTTTAGAAGTAGGGCTGTTCGATATAACGATATATATCGGATGACGATAGAAAAACGTCTATCGTTTCATTTTACGCTATCGTTTGTTTCGTGGTGTCGCAAAATAAACTGTTTACGGCAATATTTTTTCATTATTTTGATGGTCACTGTAGTGGCTATATTAATTTCCTAAAGTTCTCTCTTTCTCTTATGTTTAATATAACCACACTACAGACGGACAAACGCTTGTTGTTATGCGTTGTCGTTAGCAACAACGACGGTAAAACCACCTCGTGTCCGCTTGTTTATTTTCCACATAAACCTTTCACAATAAAGCTCAAGATCCTGTTGAGACTTTTCAAAATAAACTGAATCACGTGAAAGATGCAGAGTATTTACGGATGAGAAGCAAAAAAGAGCCGTCAGGTGCTAAAAAATAAACCTTAGACTCAAACGTTAGAACAGGCTTTTCCCCGCAGCACGCTGTGTAATAAATACTCACAAAGAAAACGGCGGCCGTTACAACCTATGTCTAAAAATGTATCGTTTCATGCATCAGTTAAAACACTCGACTCCAGGTACGCGACGCCCAGCTGGAAACACTTCACGCAAGTCGAGCTGCCCGACATTCACAGAATTTACAGAAAATGTTACATTTTTGTGATTTATATCGTTATCGGACGACAGATGTCTTAATATCGGGATATGAGATTTTGGTCATATCGCACAGCCCTATTTAGAAGAGTTGATGCTCAGGGTGAATGTTAATTACATTCCCCCTCCCCCCCACCCCACAGTAAAGCTGATTTGTTTGCATGGATTCATTCATCCAGGAACACACCAGACAGAAACAAAAAGCTGTGTGGATAAGCCGAGGAAACATACTAGTGCAAACTAATTAACTAACTTACTGGCAATGTGTGATGAAAGGCATGCACTCTAGCACAAATCAGTGTTATTTCAATTTTGAATCACAGTAATATTCACATCAGCAGTTAGAAAATCATTAATAATATGATTTTATTTTCATTTTACCAAGCTTCACTTATTACTACATAAATTGAATGCTAATTCAAACTTGAATTGAAATGTCTTTTTCTCTCTTACCTATTCGACCCAGGAGTGACTGCCCAATGTCTTTGATGTCGTTGTATTCATGCAACTTATCAATATGATGCTCCAGCTCCTCTACTCTATAGCCCCTAAACACACACACACACACACACACACACACACACACACACACACACACACACACACACACACACACACACACACACACACACACACACACGGTCTCAGCAGATTTATGCAAAAGATCATATGATGCAGACAAAGGCACAAAATGACAAACATCTAAAAAAGCTAAACTGCTATGTGCAGGCATACCATTAAATCTGAGTTCTAATGACACAATGAACCATCACTACCCGTACCATTAAAGTTGCACCTCAAGACAGAAATACAGCAAGAACAACACAACACAGCTGTACTTACTCAGCCTCCAGCTGTGCTATCTCTGTATCCAGCTGCTCTCTTCTCCTCTCTAGCTCCTCCACCTCCTCTGTAGGGCTGACTTTAGCACTCTCAAGTACTTGAAGCTGTGACAATCATAACAGAATAAGACATGTGTGGCATTGTGTGTGTGTGTGTGTGTGTGTGTGTGTGTGTGTGTGTGTGTGAAAACGAAGACAGGAAAGCTACTTACAGGTGACTTGAAGTGGGAATTTATTTTCTTAAACTTTGAGAATGGAGTTCTACAAAAAGAAGAAACGAATTAATTATGAGAAAATTTCGATAAAAGTACATGCAATTTTGTTAAGCCAACAACAGCAACAATAGCTTAGCTGCAGTAAAGGTCCTCAAGATCGGACAATCATTTAAGTACACCATAAACATATTATGCCACTTGTGTTTTAAGTTAAGTAAACTCCATCTTACAACATTAAACTTGGAGCTTTGGTTAGGTGACAGGAATTATATTTTACGATATGGCTAAAAATATAATACCTGTCAGTAAATTGCCTGTTTTTCTTTTACAAAAGGCTGCTATTATTACACATATTATTTTATTGGATGTGTTAAAAAACAAACAAACAAACAAATAAATAAACACACACAAAAAAGGAAAGGAACGTACAGTTTACATATAAATCAAGCCTTAAAGCGTGAACAGAATAAATAAACCACCCAGATGAACCGCTGGGCTGCAAATACATGTGGTTTAATGATACTGCTCACCTAATAATAAAGTTGCTTTGTGAAGTGGTGGCTAGCGTTAACGCTAACATTAATGGTAAGCTATCCTCACAGTTACCTTTTTAGCTGTCCTTTCCTTGAGTCATTTCCCTCCGGCGTCGAAACTGGGCAGTTACTTTCACAGCAATTAGTTTCAACGGACTGCTCCGTGTTCATATTGCCTTAAGGAAATATGTGTGTTAGTGTTGGTTTAATACAGCATCCGACAGCTGAACACGGAAAAGGAAGTTTGCAGTTCGCGGCTAATGGTAAACAGATTCATAGCGTAGTTTGATTGGTTGTTGAAAACAAAAGGCGGGATTTAAAGACGATTGGTCAACGCAGAGTTAACGCAAAGTCCTCACATTTTTAGGTGATTTGTGGGGGTGCCTAATATTTTATTGCTAATGACTGTCCACAGACAGTGACGTGTTTAAGTATTTAGAATTACATTGTTGCATTCTATACCTTAGTGTTTCATTTGATGTAAACTCGGCTTAATACATGCAGGAAGGATATCATGAAATCATCACGATCAAAGACAGCCTCATTAGCTAATTATGACCTGTTTTAGTCCCAGAGAGACTTAAAACAGGTCCACGTGCTCCAAAACCAGTTCGCTCCTCAGTCACCCTGCTCCAATTATTGTACCTACTCTAAGATGATGTAAACTGGATAATTAACATGGGCTTGGTTGTTACCACAATAACTTGCTGTAACGACATTTTCTTTAACAAATTGTATGACTTTATTTTACTTGTAGTTGTACAAGTATGTCAATAGAGTTCACCTGAAGGGTGCATAGTGACTGACCAGGGCCAATCCATATTGACCACACTGTCTATATTTTTAGAATTTTTTTTTTTGTTGGCTCTGTTTTAAATATAACTTCTCTTTGAGCTTTATAGATATTCTAAAATGACTGTTAAGATAAATATTGCTGTATTTTACCCTAAACAAAGGTAGTCATTTGAGTAAAACAATAGTTAAGTAATGTTTCCAGTCACATGTCCAGCACGAATGCCACCACTATGTCTAAAGGGTTTGAAGAATAGTTTCCTTGAAAGGCACTGGGCAGTTAATTTTCTCAAGTGGTCACATGAGAAACTGGGACTGTTGTGGCTGACTGCACTAAAGTGCTAAAATCACAAACTTCAGCTGATTGTTGGGCCCTTCTCAACAGTCCCAATCTCTCAAGTGGCCCCTTGATAAAATTAATTGTCCACTCCTGCTTTATGACCAAAAAATATTAACAATGCAATGATTCAATGTCTGCGCTCACCATCAGATGGCAGTAAAGTACTGCTTAAGTTGACTCCATTATTTCCCTCTTTATCTCATCTCTCACTTGATTTCCTTTCACAGCACTTACAGGCTCTCTTTCATCGCCCCCCCCATCCCCTGTCTGAAACAACCCACACACGTCTTGACTGAAAAGAATATTGCATAATCAGAGAGATATGCTGTGGCATATATTCATGGACTAATCTAAATAGAGTGTACTCTAGACGGTTCACCAAACAAGCTGCCTCTCAGATAGATTCAAAGCCACCAGCACTCTAAATCTAAATCTGTGGTAGATTATCAAAGCAAAAGGTCACTTTCAATCCAAAAACACATGCACACACAGACACACACGCTTTCCACCACATATTTGGGCCAGACTTTTTCCAGTTCAGTTCACTGGGTAAGTACAAAAGAACGAGGAATACATCAAAGGATTTAACTCTTAAAAAAACAAAACAAAAAACATCAAATAGAAAAAGTCTTCACAGAGACAAAAAAGAGGGTAAAGCAGGAAGAGAAAGACAGACAAATTGTGTATGTAGGGGGAGCTGATGTTGGGGTGTGGTGGACATAAAATCCAGTCCATTTTGTGTTATGTCCTCAGGATTCATTGCTTATTTATTGGTTGTTATACAGAAACAGAGAGCATGGGGAATGAAAAATTCAGACAGGAGGAATGCCCTTTCCTCCTTTCAGAAATTGCAATATTACACACACTGGGCAGTAATGGCTCCCGCATGCAGTCATGTCTGCATGTGGGGAAGAGAGATTTATGGAGGATGTCTATTTCTGCCTATCTCTGACACAGCAGTAAAAATCAGAGAGTGATGTGTGTTTCTGTTCCCAACAAGATCATTTATCTCCAAGTCTAAGTTTTATTAAATTAAGAGAATATATACAAATTACTGCATTAATGATAAATTGCTTGGATTTCATAGCAAGATAACAGTGGTAATGTCAGTGTATGGCTGTATGTTATAATTATACTCTGAGCAAATTGTTTCATCAACTCATGGTTGGTTTTAAATGTAGGTTGTATTTGTAGCAGCCAGTGTGATGTCCACATTGGTAGCACAGGGTCTTCCCTTATGAGCAACCAGCAGTGCAATATTTGGTTACAGTTGCCACATTTGGTCAGAGTGGCGACCTTTAAAACCAAAGAAAACATCTAAACTAGCTCAGGCAGCCAACTTGTACTGCACTGTATCATAAAAGATTCAAGATTCAAGATTCAAAGTGTTTATTGTCATGTGTCACAAGAGAAAAGGCATTTCTCTGTGGAATGAAATTCTATCTTTGCTGTCCACCCACAGATGTCGATTAATATATACAATAGAAATAGAACATATAAATACAAATAGTACAAATAAATAAATGAAGACAGAAAAGGAGACAAAATATGAAGATTTGAAACAGAGATGTGTACAAAACGAATATGCCCGACTCTCCTCTCATCATGTGCCAAATGCACCCTCCCAAATTGGCAGTGTAATGAAGCTGCAGAACTTCTCATCTCTCCCTCTGACACCATGCAGCGATGCAAGGGCTGCTGTTTCACCCCCTCAACCAACCCAGCATCCACCTGTGAGCTCTGGGGTGGAGGGATATTTATTCATCAGTTTCTATGTGCATCTTATTTGTGGGGAGTGATGAGCTCAGTGCCTGGACACCAAACTCTAAGTGTAACCTACTGCTGTAACAAATCAACCATTTCAAATGTGAGTTGTTGGACTGAACACACTTCAAGAATACTGATGTGTGTGTGTGAATGTTATCGGGGACGTACATGGGTGCATCATTTGATGCCGGCAGCTCCAACAGACTCTAACTAACTGCTTTCTTTCCAACTTTTTTCTGTCTAAATCTCATTTTCTTCAATCCAATATTTTTTTCAATCCTATAAGATAAATAGAAGAAAGCATAGTGGAACAGGTCCTGAGAAAAGGAAATATAAAAAAAGTCTGCCCAAGGAAGAAAAAGATAATGGGAAGGCGAAGTGCAAGGAACATGACAGTTTGGGCAATGAGGAGGAAAAAGAGAAAAGGCAAGAAGCTTTGGGTTGGAATATTAGCTGGAAAACTTCCTATCTATCGTGTTCATAATTCATGGATTCCCAGCTCCTCCTGCTGGGGAATTAGGGTCAGGGACTGTAAAATAGGCACAGAGTAAGAGAAATCTGCAGAGATTCACTGGACAGACAGAGTACGTTAGAGTGAGCATGCTGCTCCTGGTTGAAATGGATGATGCAAAGCACACTATAAAACATCAATAAACTTTGAAAGGCCGTGCTACTTACGCTGCAGGTGATTATTCCTCTAAATAATTCATATAGCTTGCACAACCTCTCATTTACACAAATATAGTACAAGTACAGATGTAAATAAATAGCCTGAAGGGATCCATTTAAAAATAGATTTTTGGTATTTGATTAGAATAAATCTTAGAGGCAGCTTGCAGAAGGAGTGATATCTGTTTATATTTAGCTTTTCAGACCATCATTCATGCCTTTGATGACTTCACTTTTGACAGAGCTGGGCTCATAGCTGATCTGTAATTATTCTTCCATTCCATAAGCAGTAATGCTGACATGAAAACTAGATAAAATTTGATAAGACTCTAGACTTTTTTCCCTCTAGAAAGTGTGTAAAACAAACCAACATAAAGACACCATCACTGAACCTTTGCAAATCAAGCTATTTGCTATCCAGCTGCCGTGCAACTTATGCTCCACTTTTGTCTCCGCTGGTGCTAGTATCACTACATGTAAATTATGCTGACTGTAAAGAGAAAAAAAAACATCTCCTGCTAGTTTGTCTTGTGGGTGGAATGCTAGTGTGACAGTAATTCCCTGTTACAGTGCTGGCAATTCATGTAGAAATAAGTAGGAGTTTGAATATATATCCGCATCAAAGGGAATCCATCACAATCTGAAAGGTTTTTCATGTCTGAAGCAGTTCTGTTGTGTTAATGCCATCACAAAATAGCTATTCATGTCTGAGCCAGGGAGCTCTGGATTGGAAATCAGCTCTTCTACGCCTCCATCTGTCTGTGTGTTCTGTGGTATGTGCTATTTTTCATTCATGTCCTCTGACTCATCCTTCTAATAACTACCCCTATTTCCTCTCTGAAATAGTTTTCAGTTGTTTTCCCATTGTATAATTACTTGCCATGCCTCTCTGACTCATTCAGTTTATTGCCCAAATAAAGATTTGCATTTTCTTTTTTGTATCATTTAGCCTACATGTCTGAATGGTTTTTCATTAATCATCATCTCCTAGCCTCTAACTGTTTCTTTTTCATCTGACTGCTCCTGATTCTTGCTTGTTACCCTTCCCGTTAAGCTGTGTTTGCTGTCATGGCTCTCACCTTTTTGCCTAAGGGCAGACAGTGCCTGTATATAAACAGACTTTATTGCTCCTGCTGTAGTCCAAGGCTCAGCAGGAATCACTGCTTTCTTATGTTATTGTTTGATCTGTTGCTGCATAGCTGAAATTGATATTGAAAAACAATATTAGTAAGTTCAGTGGTTTACCTTTAGATATATTTACACATGTAAGCTTTAGAGAGCATAATTTTCAGATGGTCCATGGCAATAACAATAATATCCCTCTTTGAGCCAATATGAGCCACAGATGTCAGCTCATTAAGTCCTTCAACAACAAATTGGCAACATACACACCCAGTGAAACAGAATTAGATTGCTGTTTGTTTGTTTTTTAAAAAAAACTGAAATACAAAGAAAAAATAATTTTCCATTAGAGAGTAATCTCAACAAAACTATTCCTGCAAGACAAAATTTGTTACATTTATTGCTTGGAAAATTCTCCTCCACACGAAGCACTTCGGTTTGCTGATATTTAACCTGCATTTAGAAGATCACATGCGATTAGCAGTGTCCAGTGTGCTATACACATTCTGATTACATTAATGCACGCTAATGAAATCTTTTTCTGAAAAGCCTCAACTTTGTATAAAAAATTCACTGATGCAAGCATCGTCGTGCACAAATATGAATGCGGTAAATGACCCCTGAGGTTTGTGACTCATCTAGAAGATGAATGAGAATGAGAAAAAGGAAGATTTTCATACTGTTTTATTAGCAACAATGTGTCTGTCAGTTATATATTAGAAACAAGAACAGAAACATTTTCTGCAGTACTGTACTGAGTCTGAAAAACCAGCTGAATCATAAAATAAAGCAAGTAATTCAAATACTTCAAGGTAAAAGCAACACTGCATTTTAATATACACTTGTACACTTGTAATAATAATAATAATAATAATAATGATAATAATAAATTTCTTCTATACTTCCTTATGGCACTAAATTTCCTGTGCAACTGTCACATAGTTTTAGATTCAAAAATAAGAACATTGAGAACTATTGTGTGTGTCTGCATGTCTGCATGTGTGAGTGTACTTATATGGCTATCTTTGTGAGGACAAGTTTAAAATTGAGAGAGTACTGGGATGGACGACATTTGTGCCCCTCTTGGCTTTTTCACCTTTAACTTGTTGTTTTAACTTGGCTTTAGGGTTATGAGTCGAATGAGGTTCAGATTACACAGGTAAGGATTTGGCAGCTAGTTGTGACGGTTAGGATGAGGGACCGGGGAACGTAAATGAATGTCCTCGCAAAGTTAGATTTACAAACGTGTGTACTGTGGCTTAGTGTATTTGCAGGAAAGCACATTTTACAAAGGAAAAAAACCCCCAAAAACCCAAATTACTCACTGTTTCACAGTTTGGAAAAAATAAATGAATAATTAAAAAAAACGAGAGACAGAAAAAGGGAGAAGTACAACAGCATTTACCATCCATTTGCGAGAGAGTGGTAGGTGGGTCCAGAAAGAACAATCCAATCAACTTCAAGTCCCTCCCACAACCATGGGCATTTCCTCTTTTGAATTCAAGCAGTAAATAATTTAACTTATTATTAGTGTGTTCTCTGTCCATAAAAGTCACCAACTGCTCCTCCAGTCAGAAAATTAGCCCTCCAGCCAGGCCGGTCAGCCAAGCGCAGAAAATAAAAACAATCCCAAGAAGGAACACTGAGTACCTCGGAGCAAGAGCATATATTCCTCAGTCCAATGAATGGAGAAAGGGGAGAGACTGCAGTGTATGTTATGGCCTCTTAAATATTTATAGATGTGCCTTTAAAGGTGAATCTTTAGCCCAGAAATCCATACATCAATAAATCAGACAGAACACAAGGAATGTAGTGAACGTTCACTAACTTCAGTGAAGAACTATAATCGGGTTCACATTGGAAGCTTACGGTGTTGCTGCAAAAATGTTTTGCATTTCTGACTGAGTCAATATTATAGCATTAATTAGTAAAATAAACAGGTACAAAATAGTTGCAAATTCATTATCTTTGTTATTTAATCTGTTTGGGTCATTCTTTGCATTAAGATGAATTTAGGATAAAGAAATAATATAATCGCTTCACCCCTTACAATAAAATTTTATTGCAGCCCACCTCTGGGTTCATTATACTCATGGATGACCTGTTGTGTATAACTGAATGGAATAAAAATTATTAACAATTAATTGAGATGCACACACATACACACACACACACACACACACACACACACACACACACACACACACACACACACACACACACACATGCTCAGTATGCTCACATATATGCACACAAATGAAGATCAAAAACCTTTTTGGCACCTAGTCCACACTGCCTGCAAGAATGCAGAGATTTTTCTCTTCTGAAGTGTAAAATACTGTATATACACTGTGTTTTCAACAGATGCTTCAGGAAACCAGCCTTTTGTCAAACTATGCGACTCTATGGAAGGATGAGGGAAATCTTCTGTGAGCCCTTTACGTCTTAAAATGTTATGGCATAAGTTACGTCTGTTGAAAATGTCTGCGGGGTGGCAGCTAAACACAACAACCCGCTCCCTCCTCCACTGACTGTGAGTGATATCTCATAACCTCTATAATCTGTGGATGGAGGACCAGACAGATAATCCCATCATAAGAGAGGGAAACACTGGACTTTTCCTAATCATATTCTGTTTGTAGCAGCTCTGGAAGAGAGAAATCCCTACTGATTACATCATTTTCACACGTCATGAATCTGCCTATCCTACAGGCCACGGTAGAGGAGCCCAGAGGGAGTAGGGCAACACAGACTTTATCAGATCATAAAAGAAATTAATTAATCTTTTTAAAAAAATGATTCAAAACAAGTTTATGTTGTTGGTAATTTAACATTTTTAAACACTTTGTATTGGCCCAAGTGTGAGGACCTGAGCATAGTACCTTTGAAAAAACTGTCCTGAGAGCCAGCTGAGTCCTCCATTCTGCAAAAGGTGACTGGTAGAATGAGAGCAGACTAGATCAGACAACACAGGTCAAGATGACAAAAACACAGTCTCACTCAAGCCCAGTCCAGCCCAGGCCATTCAGATGAATGTAAGCATCAGCTTAAACTGAGTTAAACCTTACCCAGCTAAACATCAGTGCTGATGCTACAGCTGCGTGTGAACATGTCCCTCATGGTAACTGAACGGGCAAGGTTTGGTTTACGATAGTTTGAAATGTTTACAGGCACTGGCAGGTCCAGATCCTGCTGCTGGACACTGCGATAGCTGATCCGGTCCCCTCCGTTCCTCAACCCATCTGGTTGGTGGTGGAGCTGCGGCTGAGGTGGCTGGAGGTAGAAAGGCATCTCATAGTGTGTACAGGATGGGCAGAAGGTCTGCGATCGTGTCAGTTTCCTGGCCATTGGAGGGGTGGAAAAAAGGGCAGGGCCATTTGGGATGGAGGAGGCGGCGGCTGTGGCCGCCACAATGTTGTGATTGGAGTGAACCGGCGGGAGGCGAGATGTAACGGCAAAGTCTGGCTCCTCCTCCTCCGACTCAGACTCTTCCTTCTTGCAGCAATAATACTGATAGAAACAGAGGGACGAGATGGACAAAGATGAAAAAAGTGGTGACGAGAGAAGAAAGAAGAAAATGTACCAAATGATGTCAAATGTGCATGAGAAAGAGCTGTCTCAATGATCACTCAATTATCTCTTGAGAGGTTCTCTTGTGTTGTAAACAGACTCCAGTTTTCAGCTGAGGTATTATGGTTGTGGTATGACCTAGCTCTCAAATTAATTCCTGGCATCTTGCCATCTAATATCTGCTGTAATTTGGGGATTACTTTTGATCCAGGGAAATGTTGTCAGGAAAGGATCTTACAGTTTCCCTCTAGCTATGTTACCTGGTTCCCAGAGGATCACGGTAAATGGACTGCATTTATGTAGTGCTTTTATCCGAGAAGCTTTAAACCTTGCTTCTTATTCATCTTTTCACTCCCACAGCATGCATACTAAGTTACTATTCATGGACCCCTTCACTTTTTGTACACGTAATATGAATTTAACTAATTTACACTTAATAACAATGATTTTGGGGGCAATTTTCTTTTAAAGAGAGAAATGAAAACATTTTTAATTAAAATTATTTTGCTACTGCACGACAAAACCGGTTCAGATAAATTAGAACCTGAGGGAAGTCTACCTGTGGCAAACTCCCACAGGTAATGCTGAATGTTAGCATGAAAATCGAGAAAACTGAGGAATTCTCTGTGAGACAAGGAGCAAATGTGTAAAACCATTTATAAAGCTTAGGCCTTAATAACTGTGATATGAAAGAAGTGTGGAAACACCAGGTATCCTCCTTGAGTTGGTTGTTAGGGAGGCATCCAAGAGCTCAACCTTCACTTTAACAGCTCCTCAGCAGAGACGGGAAAGACAACTACCTCAGCAGCAGCTCATCAACCAGTGCTTAAAGATGTCCAAGTCAGTACATATGGCAAACACTTGGCCTTGTTTATTACCTTGCTAAAATGACGCATGGTTATTACTGTGCCAAAAATGACAGTCTCTATTTTCTGAAGGGAGAAAAGAAAGACGTGTCCCAACACATAGTGTACTCCAAGGCTGAGGTTCACTACTGAAATCTTTGCCATTCTGCCTGCTGTCCACATCTTGCTCAGTTGCACAGGTGTGGAAATGAGTGCCAGTATTGATGTGTGTCAGCAGCCCATAATGTCAGGTAGATTTTTAGCTCGCCTACAGACCGCTGAAAACTACTTTAGGTGATTGCTAAGATTCCTTTCCTGTTTTTCATACGATTTGTTTGGTAACAAAAAATGAAATGAAATTGTTCAAATTGTGATGAACTCACAATAATTGTAATGAGTTTCTAATCCTGGGCTGACAGAGCCGGGGGTCTTTGTCCTCTGTCCATTTTATATTTTGAATGATCAGTTGTGTAATTTAAAATTTTTTGGAAAACCTTGCTCTCAATTGGTTTTCCGTTTCCACCAGAATCAGATACAATTGACAATGCATTAGCATAGTTTTACAGATTAAAGCGGCATGATTACTCAACTCAAAGTACAATCTCTTACCTGCAGTTCTGCAAAAAGTAAATACAACGAACAAAACAGATGATGTCTCACCTGCAGCCTACAGTAGCACAGTACTGCAATGATAAGGAGTAATATAACCGAAGCTAGAATTCCACCAGTGATGACCACAGTCCCGGCTGTCATTCGAATTGCTCTCCATCAACACCCTGCAAAGAGGAAGAGGGGGGAAGGAGGGGAAGAAAGGAAGAGACAGGGAGTGGTGGTGGGTGGAAAGAGTTGGAGCATAGATGAGGGTAGGGGGTGAAATGAAGGAGCAAAAAGGCACACAATTCATCAGTTCAGTAGCTTCATTAAGTAGATTATAACTGTGTGTCATCTCAGTGGTGCTTATTGAATTATCCAGCAGCTAGGAGACATGTAATAGAATCATCCCACAAGTGCTGCTTATAATATAGACAGCATCTCAGACTGAAACACATAGAAAAAAAAGAAGTGTGTGAGTGAGGGGAATCTGTTCAGCGGCAGGGCGGAAAAAAAGGATGAATTGCAGAAATGTCGAGAGGAAAGAGGTAAACGGTTGCACAGATAGATGAGGAGAGATGCAACAACAACAGGGTGCAGTCAGTTTGGAGAAATGATGTGGCAAGTAAAATTTGCAGTCAAGCTCACCGAGATATTCTTCATGCTTCTGTGGTTCAACAAAGAACTGATAGGAACCCGTCCAAAAACAATATAATGTGAGGTGGTGTGCAAAGGAGATCGTCAAAAGATCAATCAGCAGGACTGTTGTAAACAGCCGTGACCTGTGAATTCTGATATTAAGTCAAAGGTCACAGCAAAGAGAAATGCAAATCCGAACCCAGGAAATTTGAAAGTGGATTCATTAAGTTATAACATATCACAGTGCTCAACTGCCTGTCTTGTTTCTAAGTTTTCTTCTATGTGATTCACAGCTTCCAAGCCACAAGTCAGATTGAAGTATTTTTGACCGATACTTGTTGGTTGAAATGTCTTGGTTTACATTTCACATCAAGGTGGAAATTATGCAGCTTGAATTCTACAGAATATCAGAAGAAGACAGGTCCATTAGTTCCGTGGTTCCATTTAAGAAGCTAAAATAGTGAAAGTAATTGCACAGTGGTGTATAATTCATATGTTATTATTCAATCTCAGTGATATGTAATATTTTTGAAAAACCTTGAAGGCACTTATCAGATGTGGGCAGAGACCTTTTCCCTTCATTATAGCCGCAATCTGGAAGTGTCATAGAACCGCACCAACACACTGCATTGTGGATAATTGCTTGAAACCAAAAATAGGCCAGCAGGCTTGTTGCTAAGCTATGACTCATTGGTGCAAGCCATTAACAGCAACAAGCACACTGCAGTATAGGTCCATGTTGTCAAGATCTAACTTAACTGTGACATGGGCAAACACTAAAAAAGAAATACTAAAAATAAACACGACCGCCACCAAATCTTGCAGTATCCAGTTTACCCTGACTGCTGCTTTAATAACATGATGTGAGCAATGCTGAGCATCCATTAGCTTACTCACGTTAAATTTACTGTCAGCTGTGTGTCACTGGGCATTTGGTATTTAGTATGACACCTGACACAGTGACCTTCTCACACGGTCATTAGATTTAAGTGAAACTGTTTAAACTGTAGACTGTATAAAATAATCTCTCAGCATGATGTGTCTCTCCAGAGATGCTTTATAAAGTCAGAATAGATGTCTCTATGGTAGCTACCATCCCTATTGACAAACACAGCACAGCTTCTCCTCACTCAAGCTTCAATTCAGCTGGACTCTAATTCAATCTGCAGGCCGCACAGTGCACCAACCAAATCAATATGGAGGACAAGAAAGAACAGAGCATTTTGGCCTTAAAGGCTTCTAGTTTAATTGATAGGGAAACGTGGTGATTCGATGGCAATATGGTTGCCAGGAGAATAAGAGAACAGGATGTTCAGGTAGCGCTAAGCAACATTTGTGTATCCATTTGTTTTGCACCTTTATTTAGTAGAGTGCATAAGAAAAGTGACAGAACAATGACTGTGGCTAGGCTAAGCATTTGTTACATGAGCAATAAGAACTGAGCATTAGTAGTTTAATGATTTGCGTGCAGACTATCAGACCTTGAAATGTTTGAGTTTTCTTTATTTACTTTTCTAAGGATAAGCTTAAAGCTACACTAACATTTTGTTATTATTGTAAAATACTGTAAAAATATAGCCTGTTTTATTTGATTTTATAACCTGCAACCTTACTTTTTTCCGGGCCACTCTTACTGCAGGGGCTCTTTTGGATGATTGCAAGCAGCTGTTTTAAAGACCAATTGTCTGCCACCTTCCAGCTTCAAGCAATAGATAAGCTGAATGAATAGCAAGTCAACAAAGTTAAATATTTATCATCTTTCTCCAGAATCTTAGGGCAATATCCTGGATGTTCATGGACAATATGAAGATGACAGCCAATGTTGCTCTGACGAAAGGGTTTACAATAGTTTCTGCCTAAAATATGATATGCTGGTCTTTAACAATCAGTTATTATTAAAGTTAAAGACTTCTTAAATAATAAACATATAATAATGACGATGATGATAATAAACAGATGGGCACATGAATTAAAAAGTGATATCTTTAGGGTGCTGGGGCAGTATAAATGAGTATTATTTAGCAGCATTTACCTGCATCCTTTTGAGAGCATAGGGCACAGCTTTATAAGGTGGAATTAGATTTAAGCACGACTGAAGACAACATCACGTAACAGTATGTGTGTAGACCTGTGTGGCCTCATTTAAGTAACTAACACGGATTCTCAAGCACCTAATAATTAGTGCTGCTTATACTTAGCAGTCTGAATCCCTTCAGTGCAAACGCAGCATGAGACCAGATCATCAGTGTTGGGCTTTTAGACCTTAATTTTTCAATCTAAAACCTTGACTAGTGTCTTTTTTGTTTCACCAGCAGATGGTGACATAGAGCAGTACACGGCCTACATTATCTCAAAAATAGGTTTCAAAAGGAAATAATCAAAATTGCATTTAAATTTCAAATTAAAATACTAGAACGTTAGTTTTTAGAAAATAACACTTGTCTACAGACAAATAAAAATGGATCCTCTAAATGTAAATGAATCTTAAAGCCAAACATCAAGCTCAAACAAGACTGAGATAAAACTCCAGTTATAGTAAGATAAATTTAAAATGAAAAGAACAGTAAAAAAAAATGCCAAAAGTATAAATAAATAAATACCAGTGAATGAAAAAATGAATAAAAGTTGTAATAAAGATTAAAAGGAGACAACACAAGTAAGTCAAAAAAGAAGAAACCACTGACTCTGCAAGTGGGATCTGCTCAGAGAGCATGCTCCAAAGTCAAGGAGCCCTGATCACAAAAGTACAGTCACAACCACTTTTATATATTACTAACTATTCTATATGCTAGAGTGTCTGTATATGCCCTATTTTTTTATTTGTAGGATTTGTTTATATTTTATGAATAATTAAAAAAAATCAAACCATAGAACCACACTCCAAACAGCCGCCTTCCGGTCATATGTCTAATCACCATCTGTCAGAGGTACCAGGGGACCTGCCAGGTCCGGGAACCCCATCGTCAATCCTCAGCATCTCAACATTGTGTGAGATTCTCAGCAACACCTCACACATCAGCACACATCATATATAAGCATGAACAACGTAAGAGCAAAATCAGCTGGACAGCAAACATTAGACTTTACTGTATAGCAGACAGCTACACACCAGTAAGGAAGGAAAAATGTCCATCATGTTGCCCTTAATAGCCCATATGTAAAATCAAATGTTCCTTACATGTGTAGGTGCAATATACAAAAAAGTTGCTTTGTAAAAGACATTACTGTTCTGCCAGTTGCAGCTTGCTTAATTAAAGTGGTTTGTCAGGCAGCAGGCCAAAAGAAAAGAGCACATGCATGATCAGGACTGCGTGCACATAATTCTGACTCGGTGTCATACAAATCCTTTTCTGTCTTGTCTCAAATGATGACGTGTAGACTGAGCTGATTTCTGACTTTTCTCACTGATATTCCTTCATGAAAGTTATTATGGTGTGCACAAAAAAACACACATGTACATGTAGCATTTCTCATTCTGCAGGCTAGGCTGGTGCTGTGTATCTCCTGGGGCTACATTAATCAGATCAGTGTGTGAGCGATGTGTTGCAGCAAGGCGACAAACAGTGTTAATTATTTAACCACACACACTCACGCTCGTGCGCGCACAGACGCGTGCACATACGCAATCCAGACCCCATTGTGAAATAGTGAAATACTGGAGAGAGGCAATCTTGTCCACTCAGCTGCTTTTGCTGGTATTCGTCCACAGGAATGACAAGAGTTAGGGGCAAAAGAAGAATAGCCGTGTGCACACTCGCACACAAACACACACAAATACTCACATGCAATAATTTTAGTAGTAGCTAACATGCTCAGACAGAGGGCTTTGGAATAAAATGCCACGCTTCGATGAAACATGGCAGGGATCACAGCAAAAGGTCTTGCTTGGAATAATGGCTGCTGACAGGCTTTCAGTTCAGTGGGGAAGAAGTACGCAGTAGGTGGTGGATTCGAGTAACACACAAGAGACAATAACATGCCCTGAGAACAATGGGAAGAGCTCTGTTATAATGGTAGCTGTCAAAGGGTGATTTTACACACATTTACAACGACAGAGTGTACCTACACATGGTTCTTTACAGAAATGACAAGATCCAAAGCCTCCTGAGCAGTATGCATTATTTAGCGAAAGAAGTGCTCAAGTTTCTGCTCCAGTAGCTCCAGTTTTCAATCTCACAATCTCAACTGGTAACAAAGTTCCAAAATATGAATATAGGGACACGCAGAAAACAACAATGCCTCATCAACTCTGTCTGATTACAGTTTTTTGGCCCGTAATGAGTCCTTGCTCTTTAATAAGCTGTGCAATCAGGGAGCATTCAACTAGTATAAATGACATAATTTCAACCTGCAGGATGTATACTTTTATTGGAAGACATTATGTCATTTTGTTCGTCATTTCGTTTTGAGGCTTTGGTTTCTGTATTAATTTTGTAAAAAGCACATCTTGTGGCCTTACTTCTCCATTTTTGTGCCTCTCTTCTGTCCTCCTGCCTGTGACCTGGAAAAAGAGGTCAGAACCTCAATTCCTAAAGTGCATCTCAAAGAGAGAGAAGCTTTACAGGAGAGTGGGGATGCATAGGTGCATCATTTGCAAAAGTTTTTTTTGAAACCTGTGATCTAACAGGCATGACACACACAGAGAAAATGTGTTCCTTTTGCATTCATAACTTTAATTAGTTATTTCAGATGATTCCACAGTCAAAATTTCTGCCGACCACACTGTGAACTTAATCAAAAGTAATGCTTGTAATGATGTCATGGTATCAAAAAGTGAAATAGAGAGAAATGTAAAAGTGGACAGCACATTGTGTTACTTTAAACTGAAAGCTTTGAATCACGAATTTCTCATTTTGGTAAAATGAGTCTTGTCCTCGACTGCTCCGCTCATGTGGCAGGGTAAGGATGGAAGGAAAAATGAGGAACCTGTGTTTTTTGGCATTTGTTTTTCCATGACATCTGTACTCCCTGAGTTTTTGTCTTTTCATCTTTCATCTTAATCTTTTTGTGTTTTTACGCTAACATGTCCCCTCGCTTGCATCACTCGTGTCTGTCCCTCAGATCACGACTCCTCCCGGTGAAGATGTGTGAGAGAGATGTGAGAACTCCGTGCTTCCACTGGATCAGATTTGAGGGATGTCAGAATGACTAGTATCATTGCCCTCAGCATACCTTATTTCTTCCTACTATACAGTGTGTTATCACCATAGAGCAGCTCTTATTGATAGATAGATGTGAAATCTCTTTGAACTGTATGTAGATTTTGCATATAAATCATGTTTCACTAGCGGGGCCCACGTCCTCATTTTAGGTATGACAGCGTTTTAGTAGGTAAAGGCGAATGCTTTGACATGAATTGAGCTGCGGTTTGGGGAAGGCCTCGAAGGGGACGGGCCTGGCAGATCCCCATGTACTAAATAGAAGTGAAGAAGTTAAAGAATTGAAAAGGGGAGGGAGGGTGGGGCACATAAACGAGAATGACAGCTTGCATAACTGGATGAACCTATATAGATGAGAACCGGAAGGAGCGTGTTTGGAGGCGTAGTCCTGCTCCTGAAATTCCGATACATCATCTCCAAAAATAGTTTGCATACTCAAAATAAATGATTACTTTTTATACATTTTCTTTATCATGTTTAAACTTTAGAGTCACATTGGGGTAAGGGCCTTTCCCATTTGACAAAGGGGTAAAGGTGGGGTCACCAGTCCATACCCTCTTCTCAAAAATTCTGATGTCCTGGATGTAAATTAATGAGAAAGTGTTGCAGATGCTGCCTGGTTCATTTTTGAATATCTGACACAGCCAGATTGGCTGTTTCCCCCACTGCTTTCTCTATCAGTTTTAAATACATGCATTACTACCCCCCAAAAAAAACAAAAAAACAACTGCAACAAGTTAACATAATATCACCTGAGGTGGTGTCAGCTGAAACTGAAGACTGCTTGTATTAGTAAAATATATACTCTGACTGAACTCTTGCAAAGTTGCATTGTGGGCAATGTCAATCTGGATTAGTAATGCTCAGTATCAGTCCATCAGTGTTATAGGAATGCAGTGATTCTCTCGAGTCTTGGCTATGAGTGTTGCATTAATCTTTTATCTATGGCGATCGATGAGCCTCATTCTTACACTTCCAAGGTTAACTCAAGTTCTGCAAGAGTATGACTGTGTAGATGGTTGCAATCAAAGCCAGTTTGTTTGAGCAATAATCATAAAATTCAATGTGGCAATCAAATTTGAAATATTAAATTAAATTTAAAGAATTCACTAAAAACTACATGAAAAACTACAACTTAAGTTTGTAGTTTGTTTAACATGTTAAAGCACATGCAGGCAGTGACATAAATTCACATCCACTTTTCCTACTATGAGTTTGAAGTGCACTTTTTTTTTCTGTTTTTTTAAAAAAGCTTCTACTTTTTTCCTTTAGCCTTGTTAAATGAACCTGCTCTACATTATCCTCTCGGGTGGCACTGACCCTGACTGGCATTACTCAACTCTGTGTCCCTGACTCAGTCTATACCCGCATAAAATATCACCTGGTACACAAAATATCTTTTGCCAGCATTTGTGTCCCTGGACCCACCTTCAAGAATAATGACAACACACACCCAAAGCTCAGGATAACTGAGGTTTTTTCTTTGGTAGACAGCAATCGTTTTCATCCATCCTGTGTGTCCTAGCATTACCTAGGCAACATGTCTGTAATTAGTGCCCCTCTATGAATGATATATCATAAAAATGGCTCTCGGCTTGTGTGAATATAGCACCATGAGGACATTTTAAGGACTTAACAGTGACCTGGGGGTCTCTCCATTTAATTATACAGCTTGCTAAATGTGTCTCATCTATCTAAATGACCTTGCTTAGTTGTTCTTCCAGTTCAAATTGCAAACTGAGGTAGAAGGCACTCCTATAACTTTAAATGTGTTGTGCATGGACTAAAGAAATGGAGCATGACTACCCTTCCTTGCTAATAGCATTTTTAGATGTTGACTATTTGTTTTTTAACAGCAGTCCCAATTTATTTTAGGAGTATATATTTGGCAATGTCATGGTACAATGTCATGATATTATAATATTAGTATGATAGTAATGTACACTCATTGGCTAGGTTATTATGCACATCTGTTCAACTGCTTGCTAAGGCAGATATCTAAACAGTCAGTCATATGGCAGCAACTCAGTGCATTCAGGCATGTAGTCATGGTCAAGACTCCAAAACTTCAAACTGAACATCAGAAGGGGGGAAAAAGTGATTTTAAATGACTTTCAACATGGTACGGTTGTTGGTACCAGGCAGGCTGGTCTGAATGTTTCAGAAGCAGTTCTCTGGGAGAAAATGCCTTGTTGATGCCAGAGGTCAGAGGAGAATGGCCAGACTGCTTTGAGCTAATAGAAAGGCAACAATAACTCAAATAACAAAGCTATGCAGAAGAGCATCTCTGAATGCACAACACATAGAACCATGCTAAACCACTTTTATCATACCACAAAGCAATAAATCACATCTTGAGGTGGTTTCTTGAACATGACAATGAGTTCAGTGTACTCAAATGGCCTCCACAGTCACAAGATCTCAATCCAATAGGGCCCCTTTGGAATTTGACAGCTGACAAATGTGCAACGACTGTGTAATGCTATCATGTAAATATGGACCAAATTCTCAGAGGAATATTTTCAACACCTTGTTGAATCTTTATCATGAAGAATTAAGTCAGTTGTGCAGGCAAATGTTCACCCAGCCCTACTAAGCAATGTATTGTGAGTGTATATTACTCCAAGTGTTTTCAAAGCAGCACCATCCACTTTAGCATTATCAACAAGGCAATGTTAGGATTTGTCTCAGTTTTTGGAAAAATCCACTATAGATAATGACGAATAATAATTAAAAAAAATGATGACAAAATTTTTGCATATCCCTATGCCGAAAACAACAAACTTCTCATTTGAAGACACTTAAATGGAATAAATAATATCACTTTTTGTTCTGCTGAAGCTATTAAAAAGGCTATTTACCTGTTAGATACAAAACTCACTGATGATGTCCTTTTACATTTACAATCCACAGGAAGAAGCCATTAGTTCTAGCGATTTCATAGGTGTTCTCTTGTGAGTTGCTCAGGTAAAGTGTCTTATCACTTCAGTATGAAAGAAGCACAGAAGTCAAATTGCACGCAATACTGAAAGATAGAAGCAGACACACTTATTCCACACACTTCTCAGAAGGGTGTTCAAGGGTCTTGAACAGTGTAAAAGCTATAGTTTCCCTTTTCTATGTGGATAAAAATGGGACAAAAAAGTACGACATCTATCTATCTGTCAGTTTATTGTTCTGTCCTCTCATATTAAAGGAAATTAGCTTTCATTTTCAAATCATTTTAAAATAATTGCATACAATCACACTTTGTCAGCCTGCCACTGCACTTCCTACTCCTCCCCACAGCCCTACCCTGTTCTACCCTCCGCTGTGAAAATAATACCACTTGTCTGTGAATGACAGGCTGTAATCTTGATGCCACAGAGAGCTGAAGTCGACTCACAGATCTTACAGTCGGTTGAAATCATAGCTGATGAATTGAAAAGCAGTTGTTAGTCCCACAAGTTAGAAATTTTTAAGTTCCTGTCAAGAGAATGTATGGACTACCTATGTGTGGAGAGAAGGGTTAAAGTCTTAGCGCCAAGCAAAGCCCCTTAATCGAGGCAGGGTGCACATATAGATGTCTATTCAATTTGGGTCACTTGTTGGTTACACTGCTTCTGGTTTACTCCTAATTCATAAAAATGGCTTACAATCAATTTTGACTCTTTGTAGTTATGCATAGTTAGTAGTTATGCATAAAACCTTGCTTTGATCTTAAATTAAATTCTCCAGCTCATCATGCAGTGATATTACAAGCTGAAATGCTTTAAAGTCTGCAGTGAATTTTGCACATGCTTTATTAACAATGTGAGAGGAATTGACAATTAAAGATGCAGTATGAGAAGTTTATTGCAAGGTGCAACCTGCTTTGAATTAAAAACAGGGTGCTAGTTTTATAGATTGAGTTTTATTTTCTTTTTGACCATTCTGTCTTGGTCCATGACTAATCAAAATAGATTTTTTATGCACATTATCTATTATGATTCCTGACTGACAGGAACAATCTTAAAAGTTAGTTTATGTAAAAATCTAAGAGATTTATTGTAAATAAGACCCCTGGCTTGTAAGTTCAGTGTCAGTCAAAATCTAACCACTGGGAAATTACAGCAAACTGTCTCTGTTGTCATTGCAATACTCAGAGCTCTGTTAGGACAGGAGGTCCTAACAGAGCTCTGAGTATAAAACAGCTGTATAAAACATTAACAGGTGATGATCCGCCCCAGTCTGCCCCTATAATAGGTTAATACTTTCATACAAAACATTCAATAGTCATAATTCATTCTAGCATAATTAACATGCACACAGACACACACACACACACACTCGTTTTCATGTCTTAGTGAGGACATCTAATTGACATAATGTTTTCCCTAGCCACTTACCCTAACCCTAACCATCAAAAATGAATGTCTAACCCTAACCCTTAGCCTAAACATAACCATAACCTAATTGTAACTCTGACACTAAAACCACATTTTGAGTCTCAAAAATGCCTTCAAACTCATGTGACAGGCATTTTGTCCCCATAAGGGTTGTTGGTCCCCACAAGTATAGTAACATTACAATTTTGGGTCCCCACAAAGATATGTAAACATAGTAAACACACACAAACATGCAAGCGCGCGCACACACACACACACACACACACACACACACACACACACACACACACACACACACACACACACACAAACCTTCCTCAAGGCTACATAGTCTGTTCAGGTTATTATGACTTTAAATACATATAATTCCATTTTCATTTCCCTTAATTAGCTAGGAAGCTATTAAATTACCTTTGCTCCTTGACACTCGGCACTGAGAATTTTATCCTACTTTGCTGTGTCTTCCTGAGCAAACAGCATGATTCACTGAATTTTAGCTCTTGACCTGGGAGCCAGTTAGTTAGTTCTGGTTGGCTGGTGAGAAATGCATCCGTGCGTCTCAGAGAAGTCGTCTACTGATACGTATGCTCTAACACATAAGCCGTGATGTCAAACAACCATTTCCAATCTGTTGGAAATGGTTCAAACTTTCTGCTTGAAGTCCCTTCACAGCTCAGAGGTAATTGTAAGTTTGGCCTTCAGTTTTGTTTGGTGCAGTGCATGCAAACCCCATGCTGTGTAAGGTTTTCTTGCATGTTTACGCCCAGTATGTGACAGGTTGTCAGTTTGTCAAAAAGAAGCGTGTGGTGAACAAAAGCACATGCCCACATTGATCAGTCCAAGGTCTGTGTCCTGAAAGCGTGGGTGACACAAGTAGGATTATATGAGTGTATAGTTTTTGTGGCATTGCAGTACTTTTAACTTTAACTGAAGTTGAAGCAACCTGAAATGCTTCACTTTTACCAGCATAAATCTCCTCTCTTTGAAATCTTTTCAACAGCCCACGCAACACTTTCCATGTATTTTTTCCCTCTTTTCTCTAAAAGTTACTCTCTTAAATTCAAAAACAGTCATCTGTGTGGTCCTTGTGTGAGAGGAGGGAGGGAGGGAGGTTGTTTTTACAGTCTGAGTCCTCGGCTCTTCTTCAGTCAAGGACAGGCAACCCGATCGCAATGTCCTCACACTGGATAATGGATATTTCATCTGATATTTCATCTAAATGTATGCATTAAATGTACCATATAGCGTCTGAGGGACACACACATTCACACACATCTAGCCAGATACCACGGTAAATGTAGTGAAACAAGAGGTGATGTAATGAAGGTCAATTCATATTATAACAGCGTACTCTGATCATCATAGCGCTAAGTTCTCCAAAACCCCAGCTGTTGCTGTTGATGCCAACATATGGTTTGTGAGTAGAAGAGAAGAGAATCGGTGTTGAAAGAAGGCCCAGTAATCCCTTGCTAGTGTTCCAATGTTTTTGTTATTAGTGCATGTATTCACAGTGACTGGGTTGTAGCTCAACTTTAAATAGGCTAAACTGGGCTGTGTATACATTGTTATTTTCTGTGCTTACCAGGAAGCTTTCTCTAAGGTCAGCTCTTCTCCTTCATTAGTTTACATCCCCATCCCCATTACTCCTCTTTCCTTTGTTTTGCTTTCTACTATTTCCGTCTTCCTCCACCTGCTTCTTCTGTGTCTCTTTACTTATGCCCATTCTTTGACTCTTTAGCCTTCCCTTCCATTTACCATGCTCCCTTTGTCTCCCTCTCTACTCTATGCTCAGCTGGTATATGCTGCCTTGCAGTGGTGTGGCCTGTTTTAAGCATCACTTTGAACAATAGTGCCATTTACAGGCAAATACACTGCAGCTGACACGGAGATGGATAGATCCTGCTGTGCAACACTTTGCACATTCTGAGTCTGTCAAACAACCACATTTACAAGAAGTTACGTAACTCGGAAAATTCTCGGGAGGATCGCTAGTTACTACACATCTGAAGCACGGGTGAATTCATCACACAGCTGTGGCAAATGGGGGGAAAAAAATGCCCTATGGGTGCTCATATCCACCAGATACACACAAAAATATACACACTCACAAAAAAATTAAACTGTGACTCACATGAATATTTTGCATTGACACAAAGTTCCTCTGCTTTTTCTTCCTCCTGAACCGCTTTAGAAAGCCGCTTTAGAAACAATTTACTGCTCACATCTGTGTGATTGTAGCATCAAGCTTCTTTCATTAAAAAATAAAACTTGAGCTCTTTTTATGCATCTACTGCAGCATTGATCTTTTCTAGAAATTACGCCACAGAGGTGCATGTGAGAATGCAAATGTCTTAAGCAGCTGGATCAACCTTCCAGCTCCCTACTTTAAAAATCCATGCACCAAAGTAAATTCACAGCTAGGCAATAGACATTTTGTGCCATGCCTGCATCCCTTGCTTCAGCTAGCAGTCCGGTAGTGAGAACATACCTAATAGTAACCATCTCAAGTCATGTGCTGCATGACAGAAAGGAGAACTCTGAACAATGTTGAGACATGGAGTTTATGTTCAGCTGTTAAAGGGAAAGCTGTGCATTGTGTACTGAGTGTAACTGACAAAAGCTGCAACAATAAGAACTGTTTAATGTCTGACCGCTAACCACTTTTGTGTTTCTGACATGCAACTCAATTAGGTAATATCCAGCAGGTTCAAACCCTAAAGCATCAACTGCTCAGTTATATCCTGTATTATACTTAATACTTTGTCTTTGTCTGCATCTAGGTTCCTTAAAATATCTACTGGTCCATGTTGACACAGCAGCAGACATGTACAAGTAAACTATTTAAAACAAAAAGAAGTTTGAGAATTTGATGGAGAAACAGTGTGAAGGAATGGAGAAATTAGCAGAAGCAGTAGTTTCGGGGAAAAGGCACAAGGAAAAGGAGGGTGTTGAAATACAGAAATAAGCGGAGAACAAAGAAGAGACATACAAAGGTTGCAGAGGGCGCTGTCAGAGGCTGAGACGAATGCCCACGTCTAGTGGAACGTAAAGATGGACGGTTGAAGGAAATGTGCTAAGCTTAAGACTGGTGATGGCTTGATTGTTAGTGCTAATGGTCAGCGCTCCAGAGGCAGTGTGTCTAAAAGTATGAATGGGTCTCCAGTTACTATGGCGACGGGGCTATTACAGACTGACATTTTAGCATCGCCGATTTCATTTTTTGAGTGGGTGGTTTAGTGCTAAAAGTTTCAACCTGACTGTACCTGAATCGACTTCACCCAGTTCACTCACTGTATGTAAATCTCCAAGCAGATCAAAATGAAGCACAGAATAATTAAAAAAAATGAGTAATACAATACAACACATTCGAAAGAGAGAACAAGATTTATGAATAAGATACTCTCTTCTAATGTCTACTTTTGTCTTGTTTAATAACTTTCATGGTAACGCAATTCACGACCTTGCCGAGCTTGCTTGTCTTTCCTTTTCGCGTCATCAATTTCCGAAGGAGTGTGCAGACATTTGAAACTTTTTAGTTTCAGATTTAACATTAACAGCAATGCTTGCATGCTCCAGTGATGAGCATAGAGGCTTGGAAAAGAGCTTTGGACCATGAAGCCTGTAATGAGAACGCCCCGAGGCGTCCTTGCAATACTGTAGATTACAGATGCAATGCAAATTGTAAACTTAGTCTGAGCGATGTGCCGCTTACCATTAGGTTTCTTATGTAATATACATACAGTGCTGAAGGGCATAGACAGGCCACTTGCGCAACAGTTGCAAAATTTAGTCTCTTTACAGAATGGATCTTATTTTTGTAGCTCGGGTCTTCCAGCTGAGTCATCAACACTGATTTTTAGCTGGTAAATTATCAGGGAGATTCCCCATTTTTCCTTTGTTATTGTTCCCTTTTAGGTTTTCAAACTGAAGACAGTTATAGAAGTATCTCTGAACAACTGCTGCCAGTATCAACTATGATCTTGCCTATAAAACCTACTTAACTGGGGCTTACGAGTTTGTAGATATAATATACTGGAATTTGTTTTAGGTAAACAACTGTTTGTTTACAACTTGTCTGACTATCTAAAAAACTCATTTTGATTGACACATTTGTGAAGTAAATGTAGTGATGCTCCCTAGATGCTACTGGGTTTTTGTGTAAGAATGCCACATTAATAATTTACACATATATACTTATATTTACACACAGTAAAAACTTGGTGAAATTATTTGTGCTTGTCCTTTATTCATATCTTTTCTCACATGTCCCCCCTTTTTATTTTACTCATTCTCTTTCGCTTTCCTTTTTTTTTCGTTTCTTTCTCTTTTTTCTTCCACCTGTCATTTCTGGCTTTGCTACCCTGTGCCTATATAAATGAGGCATATGGTAAAGGAGAAATTGGCAAACACATTTGCTTTGCCTCTTGGCAAAGCAAATGTGTTTGGCACAGCAGTGCATTCAGACCATGATTGCTGCCTTCTAAACCTCGCTGAAGACGATTTTGCCAGATATCTAAGCAACACTGAGACTTGATTCAAAAGTCAAAGGTGAAAGGTGCCTCTTCGGTCTTCATAAAAAACACAAATAAAAAGATAATCACGCGTGTTTAAATATGGCTAAAAGTGAGAGGACATCACGTCCTCTTCAATGTAACCTCTCCAGATGACCAGCAGATTCAAACCCAGATCCCTCTTGCTGTGAAATAAAAGTGCTAACCACTGCAGCAGCCTTGAATGGAAGAACAGTAAGTTATGACTCTCCAAAGGCATGCACAAATATAATAGACAGGGATTGTCATAGAAGAAGCACAGGATTTTTATTTTATTTCTCCACACCCTGTTCATGTTCTCTTTCCACACCTCCCTCACATTTCTTCTTCTCTTTGGAATGAGCTTCAGTTTTTTACAAATCACTCACAGGGATGAGTCCAGCTGACCAACAGCCCGCGTACATGCACGTGCTTGTGGCTGAATGTGTGTTGACCACACCGTGGCTCTGTGTTGGAACACATCTGTGCCTGAGTGTGATGTGTGAGCATGTCAGGGTGTAGCTGAAAGGGGAGAGCAGAATGTGATGCTGAGGGGGAGGGGACAAGTGATGCATGGAGGAAGGGCGGAACGGGTGGTGACTGTTTAACATGATCAGTGAACAGCAATATTCCCTTCCCCCAGCCTCAACCCATCCACTCCAATTCCCCTCTCCATATCAGCCAAAACATAGCCATAATGATTCCCTTTCCCAATATAATGCATTTTAACAGTAATTAAGCTGATATGTGAGTACACTTGAAAAAGCCCACGAAAAAGTAGACGTGCCTCTGTAACTGCATTCACTCTTGTCTATTCAAGCCTTCCCTCCTTCTTCTTCTCTGCTTCTCCATTCCTGTTGCTCTGTATTCTATATGGTCTTCTCTCTACACCTTTCCTCATCTTTTTTCATCACCTGTCTGTCTTTGAAATTTGCTTTTCCATCCTACTCATCCTGCTTGTCCTTCAGCTCCCTCTGTCCTCCTCTTCTTGCTGCTGCTGTGAAAACTGTGAGGCTCGTAGAGCAGCAGCAGACAAGTCTCTTATGCTCAGAGGGGGACTTCAGTGTGTTTGAATGTGTGTTCGTGTGTGCACACACATGTTGGAGTATAACACATCTCCCTGGGGGCCAAGGTTGGTCTGAGGGTCATTGAGGAGGTCGCTATGGGAACACAAGCCCCACCTTATTGTTGATTGTTTCAGGCCCTCTAAAATGACAATGTATATTCTTTTTTCTTGTAAGAAACTGACTAGCTTAAAGTAATATTGTAACATGTGACAGTAACAGTCTCAGATTCACAGAAGTACCAGTGAACTGCCATGTAGCCAAGGTCTGCAAGTTATCAAGTAAGTGTCCAACCATCCCTGTTATAGCAAAGCTGAAGTGCAGGAAGTGCAGGTGAAAGTAAGACATTTAGAAATATGAGCTCAAGCAAACAAACACAGGGGAATCCATAAGCAGTGACTTCAAGTTAATTCTGCAGATATACCAAGACAGTAGAGAACAGTGATTATTCATTCGTGGGTAGTTAAAGCATCCAATAGAGCTTAACCTAAGAATGAATAACTTTTCCTTACACTCCTCTGATCCCTCCAACCATCCACTTAACAGCAAAAACATGAAAAAAAAAATATGGAATGAAATTGATTTAAAAAAGTTTTAAAAATAGTAAAATGATTTCTCTTATTAGACCAAAATACTGTTAAAGCTTGCCCAAATTCCCTGGTTAGTTGACATTTTAGCTGGCTAATTGCTACTACAGGCACCATAGTGTTTCCAAAACAATCACTAGAGGGTGGGTTGCGTCATGTGCGCCATTCCCTAAGGAATTTTGTCATTTTAACTCCATGTAGTGAGATATTTTAGCATTGCAGGGCTTTTATGCTGCTGGAGATCCATTTGCACCAAGCCTAAAAATATCTGCATACAACAGTTTGGATATGACCAGAGCTAACAGTTGGTGACAGTAGCTGTGGCTCACAAACCATGCTGTTTTGTCAGCTTGTGGCAAACCAGCCAGCCAGCATGTGTTTTATACAAAACACTGAACCTGCCCTCTGCCTTTACCCTTTATACTGTGTCTGTACATATAGGCTATCTCTCTGTGTTAAATTACTTAAAGATTTTGAAAAACACTCCACATGTACACAGTGCATGTTGAACGTATGGCATATAAACAACTTTCAAGTTTTGAAATGTGGAAAAGAGTAGACTTCTGCCAACCTAACATATGGAAAGTATCTGCCTCTCTCCGTGGTGCTGAAATTAGAATCTATCTATCTATCTATCTATCTATCTATCTATCTATCTATCTATCTATCTATCTATCTATCTATCTATCTATCTATCTATCTATCGTTTCTCCATGTCTAAAACAAAAACAGCATGCATGACTTGATAATCACAGTCGACAAAGAAACACAAAGGAAACATCATGGTACAACACAATCTTTCTTCCTTCAAGGGTAAAGCATTACCTTCAGAGATAAGAGGAATTCGCCGGGTCACATTGAGGGTAGGGGTGGCTCCTTGGGGCTCGGGTCCCGACCTCGGTAGGCTGTAGTTTGTCAACCTCAGTGGCGAATAATGACACCAGTGAACACGCCGACAAAAAAAGCCTCCAATGTCGGTAAAGATATGAACTAAACGCTGAAGTGCCTGCGATCAAAGTGGAGATGGAGTTCGACTCAGGTCAAAATAAAACCCACCGGGCCTGGTTCCTCTTTAGTTGCTAATTAAAAACTAGCAGATACGCCCTTTGCAAACAAACAAACAAAAAATGTCCACCTTTAACATTCGTATTCTTTGTACTGAAGACTACTTCTCCACGCACAGCGTTGCCATGCAAAACATTTTCTTTCCAGTTCCGGACTTGCAGAGAGACCACTGAAAAGCACTCCGGTAACAATGGTATGATGTGATCTGTGGAAGATGCTTTTGAAGCAGGCAGGCAGCAGCACACAATTCCATCCACCGATTGTCTGGAGTTGCTTGAACGGTTCCTACTGGTTAACCGAAGCTGTCCGCAAAATAAAACACTCCTACGCAAACATCATCATCATCAGCCTCGGCAGCATGTGTGTTGGAGGAGGAGACGGGGTGATGCGAAATCTCGCCATCTCTATTTCAACAGCCAGTTCAGTACCGTCCAGGGAGGTCGAGGTCAGATATTTGTTGTTGTGCTACTCCAGGTTCCGCCGGATTTCTCCCCCTTCCTTCCTATTCACAGTATGATCCGCATGTGAACGTTCTCGCTTAAAAAAAATGCGACTAAGCAGCAGAAAGCCACAAAGTCTCTGCAGATAAGTGGTCACAAAGAATATTGGTAGCTGTTTATTTAGTGCACGGCTGTTGGATTTCCGTACGTTTGCTGATTCTTTCAGAGCGATGTCCGGAACTGCGCGGAAACGAGTAAACTGCGCTTTAAATCCAGAGGTGGCTCAGTGCCTGCACACCCAGAGAGTACTAAATGCAGCCTGGAGTGTACAGTCTGGGAGATGGCGCTTTAGTCACAGGCTCAGATTGGCTGTGGGTGCTTAGAGAGAAGGGGGGATTTAAAAGAGAGGGACAACATGCTGTTGATTTTCGACTTCCAAGTTGAAGTGCGTGAGGTGTGGGGGGACTTCCAGGCATGCAAAGCTCCTTTGTTAAAAGATGCCACCAAAATTTCCGAATTTCTGAAGCCCACTTACAAACATGCACTGATACACAACTGCACTGGATATAAAATTAGTTGCATCATCACTTGTCCAAAAATACTAACAGCTGACAAGAGCATGGTGAGGAGGTGGCGAGAAGTAACCTTCACTATGTACACTGGGACCCTGAAGCTGCTGCCACATTCAGGAGATTAATTAAGATTCCCACTTACAGTGACCGCAGTTAATCACTCATGCTATACGCTTATGCTGCAGCCAAATCTATAAAGATAATTTAAAAAATTACACGTGTCCTATGCCCAAGGTTCAGCCAAGTTGGAAAAATAAACCGTTCCTCTGTTGGGAACAAAGCATTCAACTCCACTCTTTTCTGGCATCGTTATATTATACTCAATTGTATATACCATTTGTATTTTATTTTATTTTATTTTATTCCATTTTATTCTATTGTGTACAGTTGTGTACAGTATCTTTTTCTTATCATATTCCAGTGTTTTTCTAATTTTTCTATGTAACTTTGCACTGTCCACTTTCTGCTGTAACAAAACAAATTTCCCATGTGTGGAAGTAATAAAGGTTATCTTATCTTATCTTATCTTATCTTATCTTATCTTATCTTATCTTATCTTATCTTAGAATTCCACCTGAGTCCTGAGACAAGTCCTTCTTTATGTGTCCCTCTGTGAAATTCTCCTTACTCAGTCCCTAACAAATCCTCAAGACTAGAGGACATATTAGGACATTTCTGTGGATGAGAAACTGTATGAGATCCATATGTGCCACAATATTCTCTATGTTGATCAGCCTCTGAGTCTAAATGGTTTCACCTCTTATTCCCTCCACTTCTTTCTCTCGTTTCCTACCTTGTAGTCCAGCCTCTCTTCCAATTATCCAATTCACCCTAAAGCTGCTGGCTTCTTACATTTTGATCAGACAAGAGGTAGTTTGCTATCATATTAAGGATAGCAGTGTGACTTTTTATTGCATTCATTCTTCTAAACTGAAAGCAGTGGAGATTAGTACACTTTGAGAGTCTGCCGTGCTGAAATATTTATACAAGCAGAGAATGAGATGGCTGCTTGGAGTGGTCATGTCGAGGTGAATTTGGCTTTTATCCATTGCTCCCTCTCCCTGTGTGTGTGTGTGTGTGTGTGTGTGTGTGTATACACACTTGCAAACAACGTGATGTGTGACAGAGTGGCCAGTCTGTGACAGCTTCTGCTTCTGATTCAGTAGCAGAATTTAATAAAAGTGCACTAAGTAACATCAGTTTTGTTGGAGTTTAATTCCACATCTTAGTACAGTCCTTTTCCCCCCTCAAAGCTGGATTAGCAAACAGACAGGCAAAAGTGGGCTACTGCCTTGGAGCCCCACACCCTTAGGGGCCCCGAATCACAGGATCACTGCGTGAGCATTTGAAGTCTAAGTGAGACTATATGTAACTTTAGAAAGAAGAAGTAAAACAATCCTCGTTGAGTAACAGAAAATTGAAATTCAAAATCAATAAAACACTCTTTCTCACTTCACTACACTCTGGGGCTTGATGCTCCAGTTTTGCTTACTCTGGTAGCTCATTGTGACTAACATTAGCTAACATTAACACAGTCAATACTGTGCCAGTTACACAACCTTTCCCTCATTGTCACTTGTTGTTGTAATGGTCATTGATCAGCAAATGTTACATTACTTTAAATACTTCAAGTATAACTCAAAAACAGATCCCATGTCAATAGTAGAACAAATTCATTCATTTGCTGTATTGATATTAATATGATCTAATTTAATTTCCCATCCAGGGAATGGAATTCCCTATAGTCACAGGTCATTAAATCACAGCAATAGAAGACGATGATGCAAGACAATGACATGATTAAAAGACTGCATGTCAAATCTTAAAAGTTGCACTGATGTAGAAAACTGAAAACATTCTTGTATATTCATAAAGAATAGAATAGAATAGAATAGAATAGAATAGAATAGAATAGTCCTTGATTGTCACTGTACATGTACAGTGAAATTGTGGGTGCTCCACACCAACTGTGTAGGAAATATAAATAATAAGACAACAGGAATACATAACAAACAAGAAAAATAGATGTAAAACAACAGAAAGGCAGACATTAAAAGGGCAGGTAGCAAAGTGAATGAAGTGAATGCAGTGCAAAGTGCTACAGTAAAAAACAGATGTCACTCAAAAGAAAAAGACTATTGTGAGATGCAGGGCTGTTTTCCATTGCATTTCTGCTTTAATTAACTTTTGCACTGTAGCAAAGTACAAAACTCATTCTTTTATAATCTTTCATTCATTGTGCTTCCACACAGGCTTTTGTGTGCTTAACCGTGAGAAAAGCTGGTGGAGGGAAACACATTTAAAGCCTTTTGTGATTTTTCATTATATAGTCTTACATTGGTAAATGCCCATATTAGTAATGGACAAAGTTTCTTATAATAAAGTCATCTTCTGTACAATTAATCCCTGCAAGGCCACAATGCTTCAGAATGCTCTCAATGCTGATCAAACCTTTTATCAACAAGTGGCAGCCAATGAGAGGAGAGCTGGCTTAAAGTGGCGGGGTCCTTAAAGAGAGGTTAGCTAAAATGGAAATGAAAATATATGTAAGGGAAATAGGGGGAAATATAATAAAAGGATAGAGTACAAAAAGAAATCCACAATGTACTGCCAGCTGCTGCACCTGTAAGAAAGAACAAACATATAGCACCTGGAACACAAACATTTGAAAATACACAGACACATGAATCAACAATCTTCTCGTAGTGAATGTGTGTGTGTGTGAGGGAGAGAGAGCGAGAGGGAGTCTGAGCATGCGTCTTTGTCACAAATGTACTTGATAATGAGGGTGGAAAGCTGCAATAACGGCCCCCAAGAACCAGAGACAGACAAATATGGAACCAGGAAAACCATGCCATCCACAGTCCCCAAGAGTACCAAAGACCTGAGGCAACACATCTCGGCGACACCCGCACATCCATCCAAGCAGGAGAAGGAGGGAGGCCCCAGGCGGGGTGTCCATGGCCAAAGGTGAGAGTCCCAGAGGACAATAGGAAATGGGAAGTCAACCTTACTAGAGGCCAGCCACCCTGGTACGACTTGAGAACCAACAAGGACCTGCATCTCAGGGAGGGGCAGAAGCGTCCAGCAGGGAGTGGTGACCATGTCCCACAGGGACGAAGGCTCAGCAAGCCCCAGACCCAGCCATGGACACATACACTCATACAGACCATTTGCTCATTCACTTTCTCTCATCTACACACTAATGACACACAGAGAGACATAAACACACATGCACACACCCTCTACTTTCAAGGTGTCAGCAAGCAGATGCCACCCTGAACCAGCAGCAAACTGGAGCTTTATTGTTTGGGAGATAGAAAACAGAGCTTCTGAAAAAGATGAATCCAGAGCCAAAATGTCTTCATCATTTAGTTTCGGTAGATTGATATTTTTAAAAGCATTAGTAAAAACATAGTATAAACATTTTTACATGAAATGACTTGCAATGCAAACCATTCCTTAGCTTAACAAAATGCAATAATACGATATTCATAATCTGGTTTTTCATCCCCAGTATTATTGTTTTCTATGAGTCAGTGCTTCTCTTTATCCTGACTTGAAATCATTGCATGGTGTAGAAGCGTTGGGGCCAATATGTGCATTGATCTAGACATGATAATGTCACATAGGCTAAAAACCTCTTTTTTTTCCCCCAAAACAAATATAATCAGACAAAGAAGCCTAATTTATTCTAAATCTGTTCCCCACCCCCCTCGCCCTTTCCTTCCAGATCCCAGCTGACTTTATGGCGTCTCATCTTGTTTTTGTTTGCTGACACATCAGAAGTGGCAGCAGAAAGATAAGTGTGCATGTATGAGATATGAGAAGCCAAGAAGTGAGGGGAACAGAGTGATCAGTAGTAATACCGAGCAGTGTAATGGAGCAGAAACATGAGGCTGAAAAGTGGTGGTGTGAAAGATAAAAAAGAGACAATTATTTTACAGATACAGAGAGATGTAAAGAGAAAGAGAGAGAGGATTACTGGGCCTCAAATGAAGGCCAGAGACACTAAAAGGACACACAGATCTTTTTTGCCTCGGGGAGTAACAGAGTTTATTACATTAACCAGCCTTTCTCATCTGCTGTCCGTTGTCTGCTCTGATCTAAACCTTTCTCATTATGAGTCTCTTCTGGGAAAAAAACATAGTCAGACATCATGTGCAATATTGAATACACAAAATCTGCATATTGATTGAAGACAACTAGCCCCTGATATTTAGGGAAACCTGGAAGTGATTTAATTACGTCTATAGAAAAGATAGACGTGTGCTGAACCAATGTGAAACAGAAATTGCATTTCCTGTAAAATGCCCATCCATCCGAATGGCTGGAAACCAGACTGAAAGTCACTACTTTCATATTTTTTGTATTGTTTCGGTGCATATAGTCAGAAGTGTGCACCTGTACATGAAACCTGAAAGTATACCACTGGGTTCTGGAGTACACCCGTATAGCTCACCAGTGGCTTGTTGAAATGTAAAAGGTCATGTATAAGGGGAATATGTGCCTGGCATTTTCCTATAAATCTTGCCAACAGGAACTTCCAGCTAGCCTGACAATCCTTCTCAAATATCAATCCATTATTTCCTTATCTGATGCAAAAATACTCAAATATATGCAGAAGGTAGAAACACCGTGATAGCAGTCTTTTATTCTTACAATATGTCCTCTGTTTTGCCACATGCAAACACAGACATACACGACACACAAACAGGTTTCCGCAGGGACTTTACTAACCTTTAAAACCATGTCCTTTCTGCTTTTGAAGCCCATAATTGACAGCTTGATTAGGTCTTCTGCAGCCTCAGGCAGTGGCTTAAGGAATGGGCCTAATAAGTTAATGCCTTATTTACTCCTCCCGAACCGTTTGCTGCCCCCTAAATCTGCTTTTTAAATACCCAAAAAGCTAGGTATAAAATAAAATTTAAATATGATACACGTTTACTGAGCAAAAAGACAAAATGACAAAGATGGAGTCAGCAATAAAGTTTGGTTAGCTGAAGCTGATTGTCGCTGATAATGTCCATGGTTGAATTTGGATCAATTAGGGTCTGGCAGATGTGCAGAATCATGGTTGACCCCAGGGCCTAAAGAACACAATCCAATTTTCCTCAACAAATGTAATACTATTAGGCTGGATAAAAACAGACAAATCACTAGGGAGGAGTCTCTTAAAAACCAGAGAGGTGGATGAGACAGACAGAGACCGGGCAGTTGCTCAAAGACAATACCCAAAAAGGCTTGGAGACAGAGAAACCTAAACACTGGGAAACTGGTGGTTTTTAAAAGAAAGTCAAACTTTTCAGAAAATGAGACCCTGAGAGGATAGAAAACATGTGAAGAAAAAAACATAAACAACCCCCAAACGACCACTGAAAGGGATTCTGCTGTGGCCAGAATGCAAAGAAGAGAAACACAGTGAACGTTTTGAGTTTGGAGAATTTTACAGCTCTGGAGAAAAAGTTTCCACAAAACATTTTGGATTGAACTCCAGTTCAACTTTGGCTAAAGAGAAAGAAAAGAAATAGAAGTGGAAAGAAAACCTGAGAGACTCTGATCGCTGTTTCACTGAAGCTCATTACGATCTGTCGTTGGGGATGAGGATCTTCAATAAAAACCTTCGCCTTCAGGACATAACCATCATGTATTTTACTGCCCTGGCTGCTCTAATGGTCATCTTGGTGGCTTCTTACCAGGCACCCAACAATGCTGTTGAAGTGTCCAGCCTTAAACCAAACCCCTCTCGCCTTCTCCCACCTCTCCCCATGCCTTTCCGTGTGCCCCTTGATCCACGTGGGGAGCTCCAGCTGGCTTGGAATGTCAGCTACACCAACCAGGAGATTTACATGGAGCTGAGGGTTGCAGAGCTCAGACATGGAGTGGTCCTGGGGATGTCCGATCGGGGAGAGCTGACCAATGCTGACCTGTTGGTGCTGTGGGACTCTGGAACCCAGAGCTACTTTGGAGTAAGTAAACCCTAGATGTGTGTATTTTATCTTCATAAGACTCTGTCAAAAGGACTTTAATTTTAGTAGGTAAAAGAGTCTATCATGCTCCCTTTGCCAATTTGTATTGCAAGTTAGCTTGTCATATTCATAAATGCTCAAGGATTACACGAAAGTCCTTAAAGAGGTGAGATTTTCCTCTTTCTCAGAAATCATCTGCCTGTGGTCCTTGGAGTGTGAGATTGGTGTTTTTGCAGAAGGAGCTGGCGGATGGTGTGCTTCATGATCACATAGTCACAAAGGATGCAGGCGGTCTGCGCTAATTGGAAATCACTCAAACGGCACTAATAGCTGAAATTCATCTGGGAATTATTAGCAGATATTAGCATATCAAAGTTGAATCCTGTGCTGATTAAGATGTGTATGTATATTACCTCATTTTCTTTTTGCCAGACTTGAGCCTTTAAAACAAAAAAAAAAACAAAACAAAAAAAACTTTTTCTCAAATACGCTGTCCTTAAAAATAATATACATAGCTATAAAACTGTTTTGATCTACACTTTTCCCCACTCTTTTAGTATTCCTAAAGAGTTTGTGTGGAAATATTAACAAAAGCACCAGAATGTGTTTAAATTCTCATTCCTTCTCCTTTAGATTTCTTTCTTTAATATTTTATAATAGTAACATGAGAACAGAGTCTAAGGTACTTATACCTGATTGGCTGTTAAATGTTGGAATGGCAGCTCAAAGAACCTATTTTTATACCACCAAGCAATATTTACAATAGGAGGATCACAAAAGCCTGAAAGGCAGACCAAAAACAGCAAAAACATGAAGTGGTGTCATTATCAAAATATGGAATATCACTTCAGCTACAGGCAACACATGTGGTGTAAATACGTTCCAATAATCCATATCTATTACAGAATATTTTCTTATTTCCTTCAATAAGATGAAATTTTTTTTTAAGTACAATACATTTATTTTACATGTATATCAACAAGCTGCATGCTTCTGGATCTTGACACGGAATTGTCCAGTTTAAAAGGAGGATACATGTAATAAGAATGTTTATGAATTAATAAGGAGTAGTGTAAAAGTTAAACAATTTGTATCATTTATACTTAATTTCAAAGATATGCCTTCATTTAATTCTGAAATATTTCCATAAATCTCAATATCCAGCATTCCCACCTTTTAAAAGCATCTACAATCTACACGTAACACTCGCATCATTGTAAGTCTTTTCTTGTTCAATCGATTGCCTCCTGTCTGACTTTCTTTCTTCTCCAGTTCCATCGTTCTTCCCTCAGGAGGCCAAAATTACCCACAGAAGAAAGGTCACTGCTGCTCCACTGTCTCCCTCCCTCCCTCTCTTTCTCGCTCCCTCTCAGGCACACACACACACACACACACACACACACACACACACACACACACACACACACACACACACACACACGCACGCACGCACATATATTCACACACTTTTCAGTGACTGGCTACTCAAGCTTGAACCATTTCTGTACAATCAGGAACTCAGAAACTCTGGACTTCAGATTGATGAAAAAAAAAATCTCTGCTATGATCTTCACAGCAGTGTGTGTGGAAGATGAAATAAACACACAATAGAACTTAACAAAGCTAAAAGAAAGACAATAATAAGAAATTAAAAAAAAAAACTAAAAAACATAATAAATAAGAATTTAAAGTCCACAGAACTGAAAACTTGTGGGTCCAGCAGTATGACAGTTATGAGTAGCTGTTAATGCAAAGGCATTTACAGCTGCTATAGAAGATATAGTAACATTAAATAACATAAAACAAATGCAAGTACCGGTAGTTTTTTTTTTCAAGATTAGTAAAGCAAATATAAACAATTTTTAAAAATTCATAATGGTCTGTACCAGATGACGATGTGTAAAGAGTCCTTGGTAATGATAAAACTACAGAGAATTATCAGTTTAGTCTCAATATCTCTTCATCTGTATCAAGCATCTCATTCTTTGGTTGTCTGTTCTGAAATTTTATCTTGTTTTTTGTTTACTCTCATTCCTTGTGTAGGATCATTCTCACCTGCACTTGGATGAAAGCTCTAAAAGCCCACCTACCTGCTCAGGGGGAAAAAAGGATGTTAGAAAGAGTTGTTCACTACCTTGTGCGCACACTGCAGCATTCAGCAGCTAAAAAAAAAGCTATAAATCTTTGGTTAAAGCACTGTGCAAAACTCTCAAGTCTTAATTTCTTTATATGATGCTAGGAAAAAAACCCTGAAAATCAGCATTAATTTTACCCACGGCATTTACCAACATGTTTATTATGTGACCCAGGACTGAAAGACCTCTATTATAACTTGTACACTGATATGTGCTTTTTCAGAAGGCAGGGACAAAAGATTTCTCCACTCATTCACACGTTGTTTCTGCAGGCATGAGAGTCCAGTGGAGATTCCTTTAAAAAAAATAAAAAAATTAAAAAATTAAAAAAAAGATTAGGGAACACATAAACTGTGGCTTCAACACTTTTTAAAATAGTTGTATAACTCTGTGTCTCAGCCATCTGTAGAGGTCACAGCTTGTGAATTCTGTACATGCATACATAGCACATATTGTTTAATGTGAACATTTTCCCCCTGATTTGTACATACTGTATGTTTTCAGAATTGCTGGCTCTAAAGTCTATGAAGTGTGTGCAGAACAGTTATATAAGAGCGACAGAGAGGGAGACGGAAATAAAGAAAGAGATCTTAGGTGCTATTCTGGCCAGGTATGAATGTGAGAAACATAACAGAAGTGGAAAGACCGAGCTGAGCTGCTGCAAAGCCTCCTGGCAGAGAAGTAGAATATCGTGTACACCAGGCTTGGATGGTTTTACAACACAAACTGGCACACTTTCAATGATTTCTCTAACTGGATTATAATTACTTGCCAAACAACTCCAGTATTTTTCTCCTAGATGTAACTTTTTCACCACTTAAGAAACAAGCAGCTATATGCTTTGCACACACCTGTAATTCTCCCGAAATGTGTTCATTAATGGCAGAATAATGAAATTCCCTGAAAAAATGTAGCCTCGGTATGTCTTTTAAAATGAGAATGAGTTGTTTCCCTTAATTACTAGACTCAAACCCTCAGTTAAGAATAGGTTGTTCCGTGTTGACTCGAACTTATCACTGTGTTCTCAAATGTTTTGCTTTGCTATTTATTGCGTGTTATTCAAAACCTAACCAGACTTATTCTGTCTTCTCCTGCAGGATGCTTGGAGTGACAGCAAGGGTCATGTATCACTAGACAGCCAACAAGACTACGACCTGATTGAAGCTAAACAGAAAGCTGAAGGATATTACCTGCTCTTCAAAAGACCATTCAGTACCTGCGATCCCAGAGACTACGTCATAGAGGTGTGAAGAGTTTATATTCCTAGTGTATGTCACTGCTCTTTACAGCTCTGGTACTCAGGAGAAACCTACACTGAAAAAAAGGCCATGTTGGATTTACTTGATTCAATAGTGGACATTGGTTGCACACAAATGTTTTGCTTTGGCAGAAACTTAAACAACTGAGTTCAATCAACACAACTTTTTCATATTCAATAAACCTGTGCATTTTGTGTTCATAAAACGCGATTGAAACATGTTTAGATGAAGTAAGTTGAGCTCTTGGAATATTTTAATCCTTCACAATTTTGTCATTTTATTTCAACACTATTCAATAACTTTTACCCCAATACTACTTGGTCACTTAAATACTACATGTTGTCTTCATATTATATAATGTTCAACAAAGTCTAGATCCTGGTTACCATAAAAATTGAATGGATCTAAACAACTACCATCCTCCTGTCTTTATCCTGGTTGCAGGGGGGCTGGGAAATAACCCTGAAGTGATAGGTTACAAGGCAGGGTACACCCTGGACAACTCACAAGTCTATCACAAACAACCATTTGCACTTACATTGACAGGTAATTTAGAATCACCAGTTAACCTAACTCTAACAACTGCATGACTTTTAACTGTGGGAAGAAACCAGAATACCCAGAGAGAAACCAGTGCAAACTAGCCAGATTGTGGATTTGAACCCAGGATCTTTTTACTGTGAAGCAACAGCACTAACCACCATGCCACCAATCCAGACCTAACAAAAGTAGGAAAGCTATGATTTCAAGGCTTGATGCAGAATTTTTTTGTACGTTTTTGTCCTTGACAGGTTAAACCACAATAAATAGCGATAGCATACACGTGCTGTGTGTGTGTAATTGTCTGCCTCTTATAACTCCAGTGATTTTCCTGCAGTTTGACATCTCGTGCGATCTTGTGAATTTCATGAGTTCAGCAACTAACCACTCTTACTAGATTGTATCATGCCATCTCAACAAGAACAAATTAAGTTGTTGAATTTCGTACAGATCCTTCATGATTTAATTACGTTTATAGAAACATGATATTATTGTGTTTAAATTACAAGTTAGACTTTTTTTAATGTAACAACCACCCAATTTGCTCGATTTGACTGAGATGGATGCCTTCCTGAAACCACGATCCAAAGCGTACGAGACTGAAAGTTATTGACTTACTTCACTCGAACATGATATGAACAATTTAATCTAGCCTCTCTGCATATCATGTAGTTTCTACACTATATAGTTACACTTAACTTTAAAGCATGAGGCACTTATGTTAAATACACGCAAGATGTTTACGTAAATCCAAGAGTTGGCCAATCCCTTTTTTTCAGTGTAGTAAGAGGCTCTTTCTTCAGGTGGTTTATTTATGAATTTGATGGTGCAGGGTTTTTTCTCCCTTTTGCTTTCCTTTTAACACCAACAGATTATTAAAATATTGCTCACACTGTTAATTACAGTTTTCAGAATGAGAGGCTGGTTATCATCACGGCTATCCCACTAGAATGCAGTGAATAAATAAATGCATAAAACTCCCCAAAGCAACAATTTATCTTACAAACTGCTAAATCTGAACTGCTCCCCCACGTAAAGGTGAATGGAGGAAAACTAGTGCAGGCCTTAAATAAGAAGTGATCAGATAAACTCAGTTAGGAAATGAGCAGGTAAGTTACCTATTACTGAAGAACCCCATAGTTATGGGTGTTGTTCAAACTGAAAAAACCTCCCAGTGGTTTTCAGCAAGCCAGCAACAGATAGTTAAACAGGTTTCACTGAAAACACTGGCTCTTTCACACTGAGGAGCCACCAATAGGAATCTTGCATTTCTGGAAGACTGGAGATTATGAAACTTGGACAAAGACATCAATTTAGGCCAAAACATCTGTAATTCTTATCAAAATTCTTAAGCAACACACAACTGATTGCACATACTATAAAAGCATTTTAAATGACAAACAAGGTTTTAAAAAGGCAGTGACTCATGGCTAGACACCATCTTAACCACACTGTAGGATACCACAAAAGAAGAAAATTCCTGTCTGTGGAACAATGCCAGAAAAGAATCATTGCTTCAATGAAATCTGTTCAACTCCCTGTTGAAACTTACTTGAGTTTTTTATTTAAGGTTGAACACGGCTATGCTGTAAGAATAAATGCATTTTAAATATTGTTTAAAAGACAGTGCCTCTAAGCTCTTCTATATATTTTTTTAATTTATATGTATCCCCTCTAAGGAGCACTCTAAACAAAAACAATTTAAATCCAGGAAGTGTTTTAAATGATCTTTCAAATTAAGGGCGTTGTGCTGGCTTTTGTTCCGAGAGCACACATTTTGTTTTTGTTTGTTTAATTAACTTTATTGACTAAGGCGAAAAATAAATTACTGTAACTCCAGGACTGTCGTGTTTATCTTTTTGCTGTCTTTTTGATTTTTCACCTCTAAATCACTTTGAATTGCAATAATCTGTATGACAAGGTGCTACACAGATCATGTCTGACTGAACTACAGCACGATTTTACTTGCTGGTTTTGGCCTCAAGCCAAAATAACAAGAAGGTGATGAGAAGGAGGAAAAATCATGAGTGTCAGACAGAAAGTAGTTGAGTTAGCGCATCAATGTGACACATTGTCTTTGCACTGTGCATGTTAATGAGAGAGTGCCTATGTGCATGTGTGTGCACATGCCTGCACTTTTGCAGTATTTTCATTGCTGTGTTTCCTCATTCAAAAAACGGCAATGAAACTGATTAATTTAAGGTGTGAATATAAAATACTCTGAATTATGGAATGAACATTAGAATGATTATAGTTTCCATGGCACCACATTAGATTTTTAAGTCAGATGCAGCAAAGCAAGGCTCATCACTATGACAACATAATGAAAAGTTTGCTGTGCTTGCCTCAGAAGGCATTAAAGCGTAATAAAAATGAAGGGACTCTTAAGTTAAATGCACATCATGGAGGTTCATATTCTCCTATTGTGGCCATTGAACACTCTTTCTTTTGTGATTGCTCTAATTTGTCAGGAGGGGACTGTGCACATCATCTACGGCTTCTTGGATAAACCACTTGCCTCACTGGAGAAGCTGAACCTGTCCGAGATCCGCACAGGCGTACAGAGAGTCCTGATGTTGCGTCCCGACACGCCGCCACCTACCCTGCCTCCAGACGTACAAATGTTAGATGTAGTGGCACCAAATGTCAGCATACCAAATCAAGAGACCACCTACTGGTGCTACATCCACAACCTGCCGGAAAATTTGCCCAAGAACCACATTGTTATGGTAAAAAAGAAAGGAAAAAAAGCTTCTAAAAATAGAAATATCCAGCGAAGAGTCTTTTTACACACAGCTGAGGGGGTGTTTCAGATGATGGTGCACAGGCAGCCGTTATTCTCCATGTTTACAAGCTAGATCAAACAAAATATCAGCATGGCCACAAATCAGATGCGTCAACACAAAAAATGACCCTTTTCACAGGCATTTTTAGTGATATAGATTACTAAGAAATCCTCGGCACATATAGGAACACAATGCCTTTAATGTTACATGACAGCAGAAAGAAACGGATACATTTCAGCCTGTGACTTCCTGCCATAGCAAGATTGACATGTCTTGCAGCAATAAAAATACATATACATTTTCTCTTTTTCTTTCAGTATGAGTCAGTGATAACTCCAGGGAACGAGGCCATCGTGCATCACATAGAAGTGTTTGAGTGTTCTCCGGATATCCCCGCAGTTCCAGGGTACAGCGGCTCCTGTGATGACAAAATGAAGCCGAAAAAGCTCAACTTTTGCCGACACGTGCTAGCTGCATGGGCTATGGGGGCTGAGGTATGATGGGAAATACTGACCTTCCTACTCCTGTCTGAATTACATTACCTTGCCTCAGTATGAAATACAAATAAGCTTAAATTCCTAACCCAAATGTCATCAATCTGTAAAATAGATAAGCCACAAAGTGACAATAATTCAAAAAAAGACATGCACCCACATAAACGTTATTAAAAAAAAGTTTTTTTTCAATACATATAGCAAGTGCTTAATTGAAACACAGAGTTGGGAAAGTTTTTGGTCCAATGCTTGTACCTATAATAGGAGATAAACAAAAACTCCTACGCAAGTGATATCCAAGCCTAGAATTGCCAGCATAAAATCTTGTATAGATGAGCCCACACGCAGCACATATCTATTAAGAGCTTGGAGACAGTCTGCATGTGGGATGCACACTCACACAGAAATATTCATAAACATGCTTACATGGAAGCACAAATATCGTCATAGGAGACACAAATTAAAACTGCAGGGAGGAGGTAAGGAGAAGGTGTCAGAAAAGTTGAAACAGGAATAACTTGGCTTGCTGAGTCGTTTATAGCAGTGCCACTTTTCTATCCTTTAACGCTGGCTCTTCCTATCATTGTGAGGCTGAATTCTCCAAGTGTTTGCTACTAGAGAACATGGGTTGGGATGGCTTTTTAAGAAGCAGAAAAATACAGATGCAACCCAAACAGTACTTAGATTCTTGTTGTTAGTGATTTGTTTTTCTTTTCAATCACAAAACTCACAAAACTGCTACCTTATTCTGAGGCTTGCCTCCCCTCTACGAAAACTTGCTTGCCTTTTTTTTTCTCATTGCTTTCACTTCCCTGTCCACAGTTTTTTACCTCCAACAAATTCATTGCCAGCTGAAGAAGACAGCTGCTTCAGAACAAAGAAGTCAGTGTGGAACATTTAGCACCTAAAAAGTTTGAGGTTTGGTAGCGAACAAACCAAAGTTAAAAAGGAGTTCTGCTCAGAGCTCTGCTGTCCCCCATTACCAAGGTCACACTGTACACCAAGTGCCAAAGGCAGCTGAAGACAGACAGTGATGAGGAACAGGAAGACAAACTATAGTGGAGGACTAAGTCCCTGCATAAGATGTACCACTAACTGAAGTGACTGACATTAAAAAAAATCCTGCTAGTGGCTACAAAATGTCAGCCTAAAGGACAGTACAGAGCTCTGATCATGCTAGCACAAGAACAGGCCCTAAGGACCAGTCTGCCACATACTGTGCATAGATGCCCCAGAGTCTATTCACCACACAGTAGCAGGATGTAAGATGCTTACACTGAGGCACGAGTAAGTGGCTGGGATTGTGTACAGGAACATCAATGGGAGGCACCACCAAAGGTGGCTGAGAACAACAGGGCTAAGGTCCTGTGGGACTCTGATTTCCAGACAGACAAGCAGTTTCTGGCCAATCAACCAGACATTGTGGTGATTGTCAAGGATTGTACTTGTGGCAGTCCCAGTGCACAGCCCCATCAGAAGGAAGAAGTACGAGAAAATAGAAAAGCACCAGGTGTTTTCGAGGTGCAGCCAATCAGAAAAAAGGGGGGCTTTAAGAGATGGGGCCCCCAATCCGAGGACAGCTAAACTGTCTGGTTTCAGACAGTAGAGGAACTAAAGGGGATGATGTAAGGTCCAGTATAAGATAAATAAGGACTGAACTATGAATCCCACAAACACCAAGTATAAAAATACAGAGTTACAAATGAGCGTAAATCAGCTTCTTTAATGCCATTAAGCTTTTCATTTGTCTTTAATTATTATGTAGTGAAATCTAATAATAATTATAACATTTTACAAGCTTTCTTTGTGGCATCTGGTTGCAGAATTTTGGAGTCATGTCCTTATTACCTCTGAAAGTCACTAAAAGATTGCATAGCAGTGATAAAACATCACCAGATCGCCAGTTTGTTTTATTTTTAACCAGGTTCCACGATTTGTGTCGTTTTCTTTGGGAGGTTTACATTTTTGAAAGGACCTCCCATAAACAGGGGAGGTGAAGCTTGTTATGAATTAGTCAGCTACATAGTCAGTCGGTCATCTATCAGCTATTAATCTACCATACTTCGGTAGCCTACTGCTGGCCACAAGAAGCAAAGCGGACAAGGAATAGTGAGGCTGTCAACATATTTCTCTGCACTACTCCCCACTGTATCACAGGCAGCCTGGCCCCTCTCCGATTGGATTATCTGCCAGCTAAACAAAAACAAGCAGGATGCCTTCTGTGAGCTGTGAGCTGTGGAGACAAGATTAGGTGGGAAATATTCAGGCCTCTTTCATCACCTCTTAATAGTGTTGTTTCATTCTCCTCGGCACCGCATCAGAAGGGAAACGTGGCCTTGCAAAACAAGAGAAAAAGAGAAAAATAGAGTGGAGGAAGTTCTGAAGAGAAGAAAAACAATAATGTATGACACTATCAGAATGCAAAAAGGGAGAATAGCACCGAAGAAAAAGGTGCGTTTGTGTGCAAGGGACATGTTTCAGAGGATTTAATGTTATGACATGAGAGCAAGATTAAAGCTTAACGTGGATTTCTCTGTGGAATCAATGAAGGCAGTGGCTATGATATGATCCCGAAGAATACAGCCTTTTTTATTTGTAGTATTTTTTTCCTCTTTTGTAAAAATTTTTTTTTTTTTTTTTATAAGAAAAATATAGATACACATGATTTGAGCCATAATTATACATGACATGACAAAAAAAAGTCTGTAGTAGCCTGTGCTAGGTAAATTAATTTACAGATTTAAACTATGTACTTGGTTGTGCACAGATATCCCTTTTTCTTTACGGGCTTCAGCGAGAATTCTATTGAGCAGGACAAGGAGAGCTTGCTTTGACGAAGCGATCACATCAAATCAAATCAAATCAAATCACCTTTATTGTCACGTCACATGTGCAGGTACACTGGTACAGTACATGCGAGTGAAATTCTTGTGTGCGAGCTTCACAAGCAACAGAGTTGTGCAAAATACAATAACGTGCAACAAGCAAAATATAAAAATGGCTGATCTAAAAAGTAATAAATATATGTACCATATATAAAGGTATATACATTACTGAATGTGTATACTAAATATGTTTTTCACGTGTGTGTGTGTGTGAGTGTGTATATAGTGTGTATATACATGTTTTACAAATGAAATAAAGTAAACAATAAAATAAGATATATAAATATACAGAGGTTGGTATGTGCAAAACAGTGGCATTAATGTACAGTATGGAGTGCATAATGTTGAAGTTCCAGTAGTGAGGGTGAGGTGTCTATGACGTGTTCAGCAGTCTGATGGCCTGGTGGAAAAAGCTGTCTCTCAGTCTGCTGGTTCGGGACCGGATGCTGCAGAACCTCCTTCCTGATGGAAGTAGTCTGAACAGTTTGTGGCTGGGGTGACTGGAGTCCTTGATGATCCTCCCCGCTTTCCTCAGGCACCGCTTCCTGTAGATGTCTTGGAGGGAGGAAGCTCACCTCCAATTATCCGTTCAGCACACCGCACTACTCTCTGGAGAGCTTTGCGGTTGTAAGCGGTGCTGTTGCCATACCAGGTGGTGATGCATCCAGTGAGGATGCTCTCAATGGCACAGCGATAGAAGGTCCTGAGGATGCGGGGCTCATGCCGAATCTTTTCAGTCTCCTGAGAAAGAAGAGGCGCTGCTGCGCCTTCTTCACTGTTTTGTTTATGTGTACTGACCATGTGAGATCCTCAGCCAGATGTACACCAAGGAAGCGGAAGCTGCTCACTCTCTCCACAGCGCGCCGTTGATGGTGATGATGGGTGTGTACTCCTCTGCACCTCCGGAAGTCCACTATCAACTCCTTTGTCTTTGCGACGTTGAGGGTGAGATGGTTGTCTTGACACCAGTGGGTCAGGGCGCTGACCTCCTCCCTGTAGGCCGTCTCATCACCGATGGTGATAAGACCCACCACTGTAGTGTCGTCCGCAAACTTCACAATGATGTTGGAGTTAAGAGGACAGAAGAGTGATGCTTATGGATAGATGGAACAATATATTGCAAGCATATAAAAAATTATTAAAGTAAACCTGAAAATGTTTTTGTCCTGTTGTACGATATGTGAAAAAAAACCTGTGATATGATCTTAAAAAAAAACTGTGCATAAAATCATAAATATGTGTGTATTTGCAGGCTTTCTACTATCCCCCTGATGCAGGCTTGGCTATGGGTGGACCAGGCTCCTCAAGATTCCTCCGTCTGGAGGTCCATTACCACAACCCTCTCCTTATATCCGGTACATACAGTATATATGTGAACATGCAAACTTCAGGCGCGCGCCTCTAAGAATGTTTTTCACTTTCTTTGACACACACACACAACAACAGCAGGACTCTCTGTGCAGTATCTCTCTCCAAGATCCACAGGCCTGTCTTGAACTCTGTCAGTGCAGACCCACTTTGTCTTCCTTATCCCAATCAAACCTTGAAATACACATATATCTTGCAAGTATTCCTTACTTTTTCAGCCCTGGCTCTTATAATACAGTATTTCTGCGGTTTAAAATAATTTAGAAACCGCAGGTCATCAATAACAGGAAACAAGGAAGCGAGGGGTGGAGGATGACATTCAACATTCAAGGTCCTGGACCAAGAGGGTTCCTCTTGAATTATTAAATTAATTTCAGAAATATCGCCAAGATCACCTTTTAATATCTTATGCTAACAAATTGCACATAGCAAGTGTTTTAGAGGTTGTTATACTGTGTTGTCTAAACAGTTGACAGAAAATAGGAGGAGTCATATTTACCAGGGCCAAACATACATACTACATATTACTGTATATAATTACATTTTAACTAGACCTTACCCAATCCTCTTTTTATGTTTCTGTTACTCTCCTTCCAAGATCTGTAGCTGTAGCACACAAACAGCACCTGAAATAAATTCCTTATTTTTTAATTATGTGTATTCTTAGTCTGGTATAATACAAGGATATTCTGGCTATCAAATGTTTTAAAATGATCTGAAGCTAAGTAGTTAACTTAAGATATGCTAAATGTGTTCTAATATTTGAATATTCTTCACGCAGGCCGGCGTGACTCATCAGGGATACGACTGTATTACACCCCGAGCCTGAGGCGCTACGATGCAGGGATCATGGAGCTGGGCCTCGTTTACACTCCTGTAATGGCTATCCCACCTAAACAACACACCTTTTACCTCAGTGGATACTGCACCTCCAAGTGTACCCAAACAGTGTGTACAGATTTACTTCATTATTTATAGTTAAAATGCTGGGGGAATATTTTGGCTGACAGGTCTTTCTTTTCCCAAGTTTTTTCTCTTTGTCTCTATGGTAAAAAAGTTTTAGTTGGAGCTTGACTCTTTCTCTGTCTACCCAGGCTTTGCCTTCAGGTGGAATCTATGTATTTGCTTCCCAGCTGCACACCCACTTGGCGGGGCGTGGGGTGAGGACGATTTTGGTGAGGGGAGGCAAAGAGCTGGAGGTGGTACAGGAAGACCAGCATTTCAGTACACACTACCAGGTGGGAGATAGAAGGGCTCTGTTTACGCAGAGGAACTCCACCTTTGCACACCGTGTCTTATATTAGACTGGGTTAAGGTGGCCTTTATTTTAGATCTCAAAGAGATGTGTGTTTCAAAGCTTATTCACAACAACTATTTGGTAAATTAAACCAGAGTCTTTTTCTACCCTTTTACTACTTTCTCCAACTTTTTAAATAAAAAAAGTAGCTGTTTTACCGCCTTAAAGTCTGATTGGACTACGGTAAAGTGACCCATGTATACTATACACAGGCCATGAGATACACAGACAAGCTAGAGAGGCGAAAAACAGCTAAAAATGCAAATAAATATGTGATCATGCATGTTGTTAATGACGTACACAAAGTGTTTGTGAGTCAATCAGAGTACTTCTTCATCATTCGATCATTTACCTGCCAATTTCAGTGGTTAATGCTGAGTAATTTAATAATGTTCTATTCAAACAGGAATAAATCACATACTCTTAGAGTATATTTTCACTGGCCGGTTAATAACATGTTGGGTTTAATATTAAAAAGTACTTGGGACACATTGGGTGGCACAGTGGTGTACAAATTAGCACTCCTGTCTCTCAGCAAGAGTCTGAGTTCCAACTTACTGATCAGCTGAAATCTTTCAGTATAAAAGTATTGCACATCGTCCCTGTGCCTGCTCCACCCACAGTCCAAAACATGAAGGTTGGGTTAACTGGCTGTAGGCATCGGGTAGCTTTTTATTTTTGGGGAGCAAAGGCTCAACAAGTTTTGACATGTGCTTTAGAAAAACTATTTCAAAATAGAGTCAATATGTAACTGAAAAAGATTCTTAAAAAAAACCCAGCGTATCTAGTGATGAAGGTCAGACATCACTCCTGTCCAAAAAACAGGAGCGAAAGAGAAGCTCACACTTAGGACACTTAACATTTTTATACATCTAAAGACCACCAGCAACCTTGTATAAGCACTGACATCAGTATTGACGTCACTAGATAGTGATGTAGTCTTCAGCTTCAGCAGCATCCTGGTTTTGAATAGGTCCCTTTACAGGAGCTTTGCAGCAGCAAAGAGACACAGTTTGTCTCCATTTCAGGCTTTATAGTAGAGAAAAGCATTGATGAATGAGCGAAGGAGCAGGTCAGGTAATAGATGGATGCCTTATATAATGCCTTATATGCAAAGACCTGCCAACTATCAACTAAACATCTAATCAGTTGTCGACATCTGCTGTGTTTTATTTATGCACACTATCCTGAGGCAAATACAGACACACAGCTGGACACAGACTCTCAAATAAAATGTCCAGCTGCTGCTGATGTCCGATTAAGTTTCACCTGCAGCCTTATTGAGCAATAAGAACCGCATCAAACCAGTCTCAGTCAAGCTAATAGACCTTTTAACAGAGAAAGCTAATAACTGTGAAAGGTGCCTCCAAGGAAAGCAGCCACGGGTTTTTCTTACTGCATTTGTGCTGTACACAAAGTATCCAGTTATACCTAAAATTAAGATGCTATGCAGAGTACTGCATTTTGCAGTAGAAAAATGTGAACTCTTTTATCAATACATCCATCCATGCATGTATCCATCCATCCAGGGGACTATCCTACCCCTGTCATAGGTTGAACAGCAGGCTGCTTTTGAGGTTATAACACCAATCTATTGTTGGGATAACACAGAAAGACAAACACCCATTCACCATCACGTCATCACTTACGCCCCAGAAGCTTCTTAAACCCAGAAGCTTCTTGCAGGACTTATTATTAATTTTGAAAAAGTCTATTTTTGTCTTTCTTTTTGTCTTTGTGTTCATACAGACAATCCGAGTTCTTAGGAAAATGGTGAACATTTTGCCTGTAAGTATCCAACTAATGGCTGCATTTTCAACAGAAATTACAAAAGGCAATAACACGTTTACTTCACTACTGTGCTTGTTCTACGAATAGATTCTGATTACTGTCTTCCAAAATTGCTTTTTTTTAATGCTAGAGCCCTGTAGATATGATTTCCCCTTCGCCTATGAAGTTTTTAATTAGAGTAGCTTACTACTGTAGAAAGCGTTTAAACAGAAGTGCAACAGGAATAGGCAGTTTGGCCCATCTCTTGGGAATAGCAGCAGCAGAGCTCTGACTGGACACTGTATCTCCTACATGAATGATTTTCTGGCAGTAATCTTAAAGTATCATCAGTGTTGTTTGCTAAATATAAAATGTGGTGGAATGTCTTCATATCTGTGCTTAATCCCACAGGGTGACGTACTTATAACAAAGTGTACTTATAACACAGAAGATAGGAGCGAGCCTACAGTGGTGAGCAGCGCACTCTGAATATATAAACTCTTTTCTTGTTACCGGATTTCACCCCGATCATTGTGAATAACAGAGGGGTAACCACGAGCAGCTTCTTTAATCTCCTTCCATCTTTCTCCTTCAAAACTCAACGTATTTCTTTTGTTCTCGCTGTCTTGGCAACCCTGTATCTGCTCTGTGTACTATATCTTCACTGTCTAAAATATCTTTGTCTCCTCAGGGTGGTTTTGGCATCATGGAGGAAATGTGTGTCAACTACATTCACTACTACCCCCGTACCCAGCTGGAGCTCTGCAAGAGCCACGTTGACCAAGGATACCTGCAGAAATATTTTAGCTTCATTAACAGGTAGTGCAGGCACACAACATTTCCCACTCTCTAAAATGATTAGCTACTCTTTCTCCCTTCCCTCTTCCTCTCACATGTGACTAAGCCGTTTTTGTTCTCAGCATTCATCTCCTCCTGGGGACGCGTGGTGATTACATTGTCCAAAAGTAAAACTGTGTCCTGATAACTCAGATTCCTAATCCTTTCTCAATCTCGCTCTGCCTCCTTCTTTTATTGACTTTCCTTCAAATCTCTCTTCCCCCTCTCCATCCTACCCTCCTTCCCCGCAGGTTCCATGGAAATGACCAGTGTGTGTGTGGTGAGGTTAGTGTGACGGAGCAGTTTTCTCAACTAGAGTGGGATGAATTCACCGGAGAAGTGCTGGACTCGCTTTTTAACACAGCCCCCATCTCGATGCACTGCAATCAGTCGACTGCAAGCCTCTTTCCTGTAAGTCCCCAGTCACGCACACATACACCCGCTACAATAGACTGCCAAGCCACCAATTAGGCCAGTTCAAAAGCAGACATCAGTGGGACAGTGAGTCAGAGCAGCTGAACAGACAGCTTGTTAACTTGTAAAATCAACTCAGATGCACACAAGCTGTTTGGATCAGAGAGAATAAATCAATTACAAACTGTGAAGAAGCCTCGATCAAGGTTTTCTGTCAGAAATTTTGCTTTAGCCTTGAAGTTTAACTTAACTTGTGCAGTTAGTGAAAAGCAGTTACATATACCATACTGCAGCGTTTCGGTGGATACACGAAAAGAGCATGACTAAGACAAGTAAGGATAAACGGATTTTAGGTGATCAAGGTTTGGAAACAGCACATAATTTAAAATTCAGGACAAATACGTCTCATAAAAATCCAGGATAAAATCAGGGCTGCTTATGAAAGAAACCCACAAGGTACACAGCTACAGTTTTGAATCAGGTAAATGTACAGAGAATCTGTCTGCTGTGAGGATTCATTTAGTTAATCCATTAAGGCCAAAGCTGTTGATTGAATTTTTTTACCTGAAAAATCCCCACATTTTGTCAGTAGCATCTGCAAAACTTTCACATCAAAATGAAAACCTTGTGCTCTAGTAATGAAAGTCACTTGCCTGTGATCCAGAAAAATAATGTGTCAATAACACAGATGCTCTACATCTGATGTTCTCAAATTATTATCTATATTCTTATAGCAGTAGTCGGTAGCCCCGTCAGCGAATATACTGTGGTTAGCAACTTTGGAAAAATGGCACCAGTTGCATTTTGGTATCTAATCTTATGATTTAAAACACGGAAGTATTATCAGTTCTGTCTCTCTAGAAATAAGGTATATCTGTACATCTATCTGTCTCTTCTTTACCTAGTTTGACAACTTTTTATCTGGCATATTTCAGTAATGGTGCCACCACTGGAGGGCAAAACTGTGTTCAAGATTTTTTTTTTTCATGGAATCCGTAATGAGTGAAATTAACCCAGTAATTCAACAATTGCACTTATTGTCAGGCTCACTGTTTTAGTATTTGAGCTGCCAGCACTCTGTATGGCAGAGTACATACAGCAGATGTTGTTTGGCACTTGAAAACTTTGCAAGAGACAATGAGCAATGGAGCCAATTTAGGGATGAGCTCATGCAAAATATCCAAGTTTTGTTTTTAACAAAACATGAAGCAAACATGTGAAGCTCAACAGAGAAAAACCAAGGCTCAACAGCGGGCTCTACCTGCTTTAGGCACTGTGCAAGGCATTACATACAGAACACAAATTACTCTTTAAACTTGGCATACTTGTTGCTGGTCTGAGTATTTCAGGAATTGCCAACCTACTGGGATTTTTCCACACAACCATCACTTGGGTTTACAGAAAATGGTATGGCTGAGATGACCACTTGTTAACCACTTACAAAAAAGACATGCAAAAGAGCATCTCTGAATACACGACACACTGAATCATGAAACAGGTGAGCTACTGTAAAGCACGAAATTGAGGCTGCAGTTCATTCAGACTCACCATAAGTGGACAAAAGAAGATTGGAAACATGTTGCCTGGTCTGACAGGTCTCAATTTCTGCTGATACAAACATGAAAACATGGATCCATTCTGCCTTGTATCAGTGGTTCAGGATGGTAGTAGTCTAATGGTGTGGGGGATGTTTTCTTGGCACACTTTGGGCCCTTTTGTACCAACTGGGCATCATTTAAATGCAACAGCCTATCTGAGTATTTCTGCTGACCATGGCCTTCTCTTATGACCCGATAATAGCAAGATGTAGTTAAAGGCCACTGAACGCATTTAAATGTATCAGATAGTCACACCAGCTGCTTTTTCTGAAAAGTAATAGTACATAGTCACAGTGTTTCCTGTAAATGGTCACTGTGCATTTGTGAACTGTTTAGCTTAACATTATTTAGCATTTTCAGTCTTAAAGCTATGTCCCAAAGCTTCAAGTGCTTTTCATAATTTTGTGAATTTGAGGAATGTGTGACAGTGGCGGCAATGTTATTACTTCAATAAAATCTGTCTGAAGCTCAAGGACATAAACCATCTGGCTATTATTTTAAAGCACCCAGAACTAAACAATACATTAGATTTTAAGAACATATCATGTCTCTTTCCAGGGTGACTGGGACAAACAGCCCATACCAGCGGTGACCTCTGTCCTTAAAAAACCTCAGTACACCTGTAAGCGAGGCACGCTTCGCACCAACTGATGCCTTACTCCTTCAATGTGAGCAGCAGGGGGTTCGCAGGATGTTTCAGCCCAAGGAAAAGGGAGACCTCAAGAGTGGAAAGCCAAACAAGTTCCCACAATTTTATTCAGTTTGCCTTGGTTTTTATGTGTTTGTTATCTACTTGCTGTAACTATATACTTATATAAATTCCTGCAGTCTGTGTTATTGTTAGTACGTATAAATTCTGTTAGCAACAATCATATTTTTTCCCCATTGAAACCATTTAAAACTCTACAAATTGGGATTGGCAGGTATCAAACTAAATTAAAATAATGCTGGCAGTTTTTTTGTAGCTGTTATCAACAGACATGTTACGTTTGTGCAGAGACATAACACATCTACATGTTTGTTCCCTGTGATCCTGTTGACCAACTTAAAACATTTGGGCAGGAAACATGATGTCATTTGGTGAATAATTACAATCTGTACTAAACACAGCATAATAAGTGACTTGAGCGTTATTCAAAGGCAAGAAATTAAATAAAAATAATTAAAAATAAACACATTTTTATCCTTTCCTTAGTTAAAGAAAACGGATGCATGAATAATGAAGGTCACAAAGTGTTGAATGTTCAATAGACATTTATTAATACACAAATCGCGTTGGACAGAAGAAATGAATGAGGGTTAACATTTGCTTTATAATTTGACTGGCCGCCACATCTTTCCACCTCTCATTTTTTATTCATTTTAAACTGGTCAAGTTTTTCTCTCTAAGCATTAATAATAAACGCACAGTCCAAATATACATCCAAACATCGAATAACAAGGTCAGTTTTAACAACAAGCCGGTTTTCCATCGAGAGGTTTTCAGTGTTTAATCATATTACAGGAAGAAGAAGCGAAAAAAACCAAACAAACAAAAGAAACAGAAACTCTACCTACAACGTGATAAAAGAGCTGCAGTGTTTTATCAGCGTGTTTCAAATTTCCCACATAAATCTCGTTATTAACCTAGACTGCTCCTGAGAACAACCATTGCAACGATTAATGGCCTTGTGAGCAGAATCAATGAATCATTCCACATTAGTAAACATTTCGTGCTGAACCGGTTTCAACAAACATCGGCGGGAGAAGCAGGAAACACACATACAAATGCCTTCCATTATTTAGACACCTTTTTTTGGGCTGTTCACAGTGTGTGTGCTGGACTTGAAGTGTATTAGTGTAAGTTAGTGTAAACAAAACATTGTCTTATGAGTGTCAAACCAGATTTAGATACTTGTGTAAACACAAAGAATAATTATAACTAAAAAACAGCACCTACATTAAAGATACTAAGTTGGGCTTTTTTGTTTCTTTGTTTTTTCAGAGCTTTTAGTCTTAAAAAAAAAAAATCTATATAAGCGAAGGTATTCACCAACGACTTGATTTTTCCCAGCATGACATCTATAAAGTCATGTCTTGCCTTACTCGCTACTTTCTTACCCTAAGATATTAGTTTCAAATTTAAATATTAAGCAATCACAGCAAAGATGAAATGAGAGGTTTACCTATGCATAAATTAACACCTCGCCTTATTTAGCAAGCCTCTATCTGTTAAAGAACAAAAGGCGGTACATTAACACAAAATGCCATGACCATGAGGGGACAGAGCAGAAGACAAAGGAGATCTTTTCCCAAAACCGCTTTCTGAAAACTGTTGTCTTCTGTTATTCTACTTCATTAGTGTCTTGTTTCCCTGGTATGTCGTGCCTTTGGGTGTTTTTTTGTTTTGTTTTTTTGCCTTCCTTTCTCTCCCAGGATGTCTGCTTCAGATTTAGAGAACAAACATAAAAAAAGCCTCTGGATTTTGTCATCATTATCAGCACAAACAGTTATTGTATTCTCTGTAAATGTCTGTATTGTTATGAGAATACTTTTACTCCCCATTACAGAGTATTAGTATAACCAAGTAAAAGGTCGAATTAACACCGCCATTAATATTAACCTCCTAGGACCTGGCGTCCACATATGTGGACATCACATTTTTGGTTATTTTGACCAAAATACTCAATTTTGCTCTACATGGGCCTGATATCCACTTACGAGGACATTATACTGCTACTGTTCTATCAAAATTTTAAATGAATATCCTCATATGTGGCTCTCATTTTTCTTAAAAACAAAAATAAGGTAAAAAAAAAAAAAAAAATCTGGAAATTCTTTGTTTTTACATTCATCGGGCCCCAATATGCCCAAATATCAAAGAGAAATTAAAAATGCATGCTGTGGAAGAGTTCGGGTCTTAGGAGGTTAAAGTACTTCTAATAAAGGATAGTTTTCTCTTGAGCCTGATTAGCTTTTTCAAAAGACCTTCCCACAAATAAAAACATCCAAATATCCCTTGTAGACAACGCGCGCACACACACACACACACACACACACACACACACACACACACACACACACACACACACACACACACACACACACACACACACACACACACACACACACACCTGACCAAATTCTATCCAAAGAGTTGCACTGAAAACTCTACTAACAGAGTTAGTTGCAGATTAACAGTTAACTGTTTTTACTATATCTGGCTGTTGATCCTTTGACATAAACAACCAACAGATGTTTTAGTTATTATTTCAAAAAAACGGTTTAAAATACATCATCCGTTATTAAAGTTCTTAAGTTAAACCCTGGAAAGATGAAGGCAATCTGGACCACAAATCCCTCGACTCTTAGAGATAATACGATCAGTGTATCCCTTGAACGTTTTCATGGTATTAGTACTTGCATGACGATTCAAACAGAGTGCTGTTACTCTCAGAGTGGATATAAAAACGTGGAGACGAGAAACAGAAGCACCCTTAACAATCCAGTCACATTTGATTTTCACCGATGCACATTTTTCACCAGCTTTCAACATGCAACATTTTACAAATGAGCATAAAATCGATCATACGCCCATGAGTCCAATCAAATCAGAACAAAATTAACAACATTTGAGATGAACTTGTATTTGACAGAAGACAAAAACAGCTGCTCGTACAAAAGGTTGTAAATCGCTCCAACTCTGGTGCCGTTCTGTAGCTGGTGTGTTTTTCGTCAGTTTTTACATGTGTGATCCGTTCTCAATCATAGATGCCCTTGACACGCTTATTCTCAGGGTCAAAAGGAGATTTGAGGTGTGCTTTGGCCTTGTATACTACTCCCATCCTCTCCAGGGTAAACTCACCACTCTTTATGAAGTCAGCGCTCACCTGATGAAGAAAGAGACGGTGAGTGAAGATGATAAGTCATAAAACACAAAAAAGACAGAACGATAAGCAAGAGAATTTCAAATGTGTCAAACAAGGACACAGTAAAGATGAAAATGACAAGGGAGCGAAAAGAGATGAGCAGGAATCCACGTACTTTGTAAACCAGAATGACGGAGCAGCTCATCGGGCTCACGTTCCATCACAATTCACAAATCGCATACAATGCCATTTGTGACTGTGCGATTTGTGATGGATCGTTTCGTATATAGTCCGTAAGATGACAAATAAAACCCTGACCCTGAGCACAGTTTGGTTGTAAATGCTTGTGTGCAAGTATCACTAAAAACTGACAAGTCATAGGAACACCATTACTTGTTAGTTGTGGACAGACGGGGATAAAAATACTGTTCCGAGCAGGCAGATTATTCCAGAACGGACAATTTAACTGCAGGAGTTTTAAAGCACAGGAAGCTATCAATTCCCTCATGACTCAGTGTCAGCTCGCTCGTAACACCAAGTGCTAATTTTCACTGACTGACTCCCCGACTCTCCCACTAATCTGTCACTGTGTCTCGATTTCATTCACTGACAGACACATGCTCCATGTCCTGGAGCCTCAGGCTAACCATAAGCGTGCATACTACTTGCTTACAACGAATCAAAGAAAAACCTTGAGAAGAATTTAAATGCAGAAATACATGCAGGGACATATGACACATATCTAAGCAGATATTAAAATCACAAGTCAACTGCTGCACACAACCTTAGCTACTAATCTAATCTGTCTAATATTCAGTTATGACATCGGCTCGTGTGATCATTTTAGTTTTCTGTAGTAAACTCGACACATTTTTTTTCACAACGGTTCAGATCTCTGTCATTTTCATATTTTAACACAAACACTGGAAAATGGGAGAGAAAGTGGTCAGAACAATAAGTGTGGGCACTGCAGTGTGTTGGTGCTTTTAAGGCACTTACCACTCCTCCATCTGGATTGCGGATGTATCCATAACCAATAGTTTTGTCGATATAAAAGCCATAGTCGGCACGTCGGAGGTGACCAACAGGAACACCATTGCGGTAAATGGCCTCCAGACCAAACATCGGGACTTTTCTAAAAGCCACAGAGTAAGAGATGCAGATAATGATAACAGTTTTATCTCAAAACAAAGTTGCAAAGATTTTGACATTTGACAATGAAAGACTGTCAAGTTTTCAACAATATAACCCTCTCTGCTTCTGCAACCCTGTTGCTGGTTCACTGGATTTGTTTCTTTTGGACCGCTTTTGATAAATATTAACCAGTGCATACCAGTAACAGCCCACAAGACCTTTCTGAGAAACTCAGACCCCGCCATCACAGCTGACTGCTGTCAAAGTCGGTCAGAGTTTCCCGCTTCCAGCACATCAACTTTAATAACCGACTGTTCACTTGCAACCTAAAATACCTCATTTCCTTGACAACTGCCACTGTAACGAGATAATCAATGTTATTCATCTCACCTGTCAGTGGTTTTAATAATGTGGTTGTTTGGTGTATAAATACAGCCTCAGGTCTCAGAAAATGAAAAGTTTTGTATTTTTTTGGTACATGTATTATTTACTTCATAAAATAAGAATATTGAATTATTAATAATCAGAACTACTTAAACATAATATATCTAAAGATAACATTTATGTTAGTTAAAATGTTTCACCGTTCCCATCTTTGGCTCTGGAATAAAACATACAGGGAGTGCAGAATTATTAGGCAAATGAGTATTTTGTCCACATCATCCTCTTCATGCATGTTGTCTTACTCCAAGCTGTATAGGCTCGAAAGCCTACTACCAATTAAGCATATTAGGTGATGTGCATCTCTGTAATGAGAAGGGGTGTGGTCTAATGACATCAACACCCTATATCAGGTGTGCATAATTATTAGGCAACTTCCTTTCCTTTGGCAAAATGGGTCAAAAGAAGGACTTGACAGGCTCAGAAAAGTCAAAAATAGTGAGATGTCTTGCAGAGGGATGCAGCAGTCTTAAAATTGCAAAACTTCTGAAGCGTGATCATTGAACAATCAAGCATTTCATTCAAAATAGTCAACAGGGTCGCAAGAAGCGTGTGGAAAAACCAAGGCGCAAAATAACTGCCCATGAACTGAGAAAAGTCAAGCGTGCAGCTGCCAAGATGCCACTTGGCACCAGTTTGGCCATATTTCAGTGCTGCAACATCACTGGAGTGCCCAAAAGCACAAGGTGTGCAATACTCAGAGACATGGCCAAGGTAAGAAAGGCTGAAAAGACGACCACCACTGAACAAGACACACAAGCTGAAACGTCAAGACTGGGCCAAGAAATATCTCAAGACTGATTTTTCTAAGGTTTTATGGACTGATGAAATGAGAGTGAGTCTTGATGGGCCAGATGGATGGGCCCGTGGCTGGATTGGTAAAGGGCAGAGAGCTCCAGTCCGACTCAGGCGCCAGCAAGGTGGAGGTGGAGTACTGGTTTGGGCTGGTATCATCAAAGATGAGCTTGTGGGGCCTTTTCGGGTTGAGGATGGAGTCAAGCTCAACTCCCAGTCCTACTGCCAGTTTCTGGAAGACACCTTCTTCAAGCAGTGGTACAGGAAGAAGTCTGCATCCTTCAAAGAAAACATGATTTTCATGCAGGACAATGCTCCATCACACGCGTCCAAGTACTCCACAGCGTGGCTGGCAAGAAAGGGTATAAAAGAAGAAAAACTAATGACATGGCCTCCTTGTTCACCTGATCTGAACCCCATTGAGAACCTGTGGTCCATCATCAAATGTGAGATTTACAAGGAGGGAAAACAGTACACCTCTCTGAACAGTGTCTGGGAGGCTGTGGTTGCTGCTGCACGCAATGTTGATGGTGAACAGATCAAAACACTGACAGAATCCATGGATGGCAGGCTTTTGAGTGTCCTTGCAAAGAAAGGTGGCTATATTGGTCGCTGATTTGTTTTTGTTTTGTTTTTGAATGTCAGAAATGTATATTTGTGAATGTGGAGATGTTATATTGGTTTCACTGGTAAAAATAAATAATTGAAATGGGTATATATTTGTTTTTGTTAAGTTGCCTAATAATTATGCACAGTAATAGTCACCTGCACACACAGATATCCCCTAAAATAGCTAAAACTAAAAACAAACTAAAACTACTTCCAAAAACATTCAGCTTTGATATTAATGAGTTTTTGGGTTCATTGAGAACATGGTTGTTGTTCAATAATAAAATTATTCCTCAAAAATACAACTTGCCTAATAATTCTGCACTCCCTGTATATTTGATTTTATTTCACTGCACCATTATTAAATATAATGATCCTGTTGCCTGGGAATAACATGGATGGTTGCTTTGCTGCTGAAAATATTTAAATTACATCTATAAATGCGCCCCCCCCTTTTTAATTTTCTTAATTTCTTTCTGATGACTAAAATATCATGTCACGACAGAAGCTCTACTGACTCATCAGTGGTGAAGCAGACGATGCGCCTCTTCAGTCCCTCCTTCTTCTGTTTCTCTAACATATCACGACCCTGGAAAGGGATTGAACTCTTCAGCTTGCAGGTGAAGGCTAGCCCCGCCTCCAATGGTGTGTCATCAGGGCGCAGGTCGGCGTGCCAATGCCTGTAGCCTTAAAAACAAGAAACACCGAAGATTATTTTAAAAGCCATGTTTACTGCATATTTGGTACAATATTATTAAAAGAAAACTTTGGCTGAGTTCCATGCTGGATGTTTATTAAAAGAAATGTAGACTCAGTTGTTTTGTTTACTAGTCAAATCCTACCTGAGCTAGATTGGATATTATAGTTATACATTTATGACCTTTAAATACAAGTTACCTTTCTCTATGCTGAGCGAGTCGATGGCTCTGTAGCCTGAGTTGATGATGCCGTGCTTTGCACCAGCAGCCATGACAGCACGGTAGACTGGAAGGCAGGAGTCTTTGGGAATGTGCAGCTCCCAGCCGAGCTCTCCGACAAATGACAGGCGCATAGCTCGCACCTGTGATGAGAGAGGGGGCAGAGAGGAGGCTTAGAAGATGGAGAGATGCACAAAGAGGACCGAGCTGCCATTCCTCTTTTTGTGCTCACTCATGCACAAACACACAAACACAAACACACACACACTTCATCCTTAAGGCCCAAATTTACATGGAATTCATTTTAATACCAATAGCAGCTTCACAGAAAGCCAGAAAACAGAAGAGAAAAATGAGGACAGATGTACGAAGATACAAGGTGCACAAGAAAGGACAGGAGGGAAAATACAATCATACTGAAGGTATGAAAGACGTTGCTATGAATCAAAAGGAAAATGGAAAGCATTTTGCAATCTGTGTGTCATTCTTTATAGTTTGTCTTTTTTAATAAAGATCGCGTTAACGTTCATCATCTTCACAGCAAAAAATACGGAAAAAGGAAAAGGAGAAAAAACTCCAGTGAACGGCTCAGGAGAAGCAACTGCAATCTGTTTACCTTCTGACAACTGATGAAAACTGCGCAGTGAGTACAGAGTGTGTATCCTGTTATTTTATTTTTGCAAAGTGAAAATCTGCACATAAATCTTGTCCTTCTATTTTTTCTTCTATGGTATTATGTAAGCTAAAGTGCCCTCACACCCTTACAGAAAACTGTGTGAAATTAATAAAGCAAAAATGTCAGCCAGCAGAATGGCTATGTAGTGGTTATAATAATCTAATATTTTATGCAGTTTGCTACAACAGTGAGAGCCATTTTCATTTTTAACTTTGTCTCAGTGAAACAAATGGGAGTGAAATGAGATTAAACCATGTAGATACCTTCCCTCAGTTCCTTTTTCACTACAATAATATATATATAATGTGTCAGTAATGTAACAAGAAGTCCCAGTACATGTACATGTTATATATCATAATTATGTATGGCAATGTGTCTTCATTACAACGTTAACCACCAGGGAGGGGAAAAAACGAGCAATACATGTAAAGATCTGAAATCAAGTTGCATTATCAGTAACAGCTTTAAAAATCCAGAATATGCCACTTAATCATGACAAGACTTACTCTGCTGCCTTAATTTGTATCAGATTCAACAAAGCACTGAAAACATTCCTCAGAGATTTTGGTCCGTATTGACATGACAGCATCACACAGCTGCTGCAGATTTTTTGGCTACAAATCCATGATGTGAATCTCCTGATTCAACCCAAAGGTGCTTTGTTGGATTGAGATCTGACCATGAGTATAGTCATTAGTCATTGTCATGTTCAAAACACTGGTTTGAGATGATTTAAGTTTTGTGACATGATGCGATACATGCTGGAAGTAGCCATCAGAAGATGGGTGCACAGTGGTCATAATGGGATAGCCATGGTCAGCAACAATACTCAGGTAGGCTGTTGTGTTTAAACAAAGCTCAGTTGGTGCTAAGCAGCCTAAATGTGTCAAAAAAAAAAAAAATGTCCCCACCCCATTATAACACCACCAGCCTCAAACTGTTAATACAAGGCAGGATGGATCTATGTTTTCATGTTGTTTACTCTAAATTCTGGCCCCATCATCTAAATGTCATAGCAGACATTCAGACTGAGACCAGATAATGATTTTCCAATCTTCTATTGTCTAATTTTGGAGCGCTAACGCAAATTGTAGGCTCAGTTTCTTGTTCTCTGCTGATACGAGTGGCACCTGTACAATGGTCCTCTGCTGCTGTAGCTCTATCTACGTCAGTGTTTGGCGTGTTGTGCACTCAGGGATGATCTTCTGCCTACCTCGAATGTAACAAGTGGTTATTTCATCTGCCCAGAGCAGTATGACCACTCTCCTGACCTCGAGCAAAGCATCAACAAGGCATTTTTGCTCAGACATACTGGTTATTTTCTCTTTTTCAGATCGATCCCTAGAGATGGTTCTCTGGGGAAAATCCCAGTACAGTAGATCTTCAGTTTCTAAAATACTCAGACCAGCCCATTTGGCTCAAGGTCACACATAAATCATCCGTCTACCTCATTCCGATGCTTGTTTTGCACTTCAGCAGGTCAACTGCATACCTAAATGTATCGATTTGCTACCACATGACTGGCTGATTAGATATTTTCAGCAATGACCAGTTGAACAGATGTAACTAACAAGGTGGCGAGTGAGTGTACAATGTTACAATGAAACAATATGAGAACAACACACAGGTGACAAATCCCATATTGCTCTTTAAAATGAAATCACATCAAATCTAGGTGAGAGAAAAGGAGAAAGAAAGATCACATCTAAAAAAAAAACTAAAAAAAATATGAGAGAGAGCAAATAAAAAAACGTGGAGAGAAAACAACAGTTTCCCCAGTAGGTGTAGTGACAGCCAGGCCATCTGGCCATGTAGGGATCACCCTGAGTCCCATATGTACGCATGAAGCTCTGGGGAAGGTACATGTATGCCTGCATATATTCAAAACACACACTAAAGCACATGAGTGACCACCAATTATACATTTACCAGGCAAAAATCAAAGACAGATAGCTAAAAGGCTGACATGTGTACAAGACTGCATCTACACATAAATTTGTATCTCCCTCCATACATGCTGCACATTTGCTATTAGGAGAGAGCAAGAGACAGAGAGAGTCTAATGAGCTATGAGGGGAGCAGAGGGTTCTGGTCTCACAGCAGTGCAGCCATTAAAATGTCACCCAGACAAGGCCAGAAACCAGCTGGAAGACAACACAAACGGCACACTTGCACACAAGCAACACAAACACTCCTGCAGAGCTGTGAGAAGATGCTGACTGCAACCACCAGAGCGCTGCATAATTCATGCAAGACCAACGAAGAGAGAGCGGGTACGTGTGTGGACATATGTGTCGCTGCATGTGTCGGTACAACATGCTCTTTTTTTTTTTTTGAGGGCAGGAAGTCTGTGGAGGTCAAAGGCAAAGGATGATCACACTTAACTGCATCACTTCTTGAAAAATTTATAAAAAGACAGCTAAAAATGAGTGTATGAGCATCATTTTTGCTCCTTTTCCCTTTCCTCTATGGCAACTGCACCTCCATCCCTCCCTTAAGATACCAACCAAATGTTTTAATAATCGTGATTGGTCTTTTATTTGTACCATGGTATGAATACAAAGAGTTTCCCATGTGCTTCTAAGCCACATCCTTATAAACTTTGTTTTGAGTCAGTAGACCTCAGGGACGAAGGAAGAAAAGGTGGAATGTGAAAAAAAATACATAAATTTTGGACAGACTTGACATGCAAGTAAGTCACAAGGACGCCTTGAGACACACCATCTGTTCCTCCTACACACAGTGTACAATCTTTGATGACTGAACCTTTTAAAGAAAAAAAGAAAAAAAAATACTGTTTCACTCAACAGCATGCAATTTGCATAGTGGCATTTTTAATTAACTGCATTCTTCATTTAACAAAGACAGACAGGGTTATTTTGAAGCACAGAAATGTAGAGCATCCATCGTGCACATGTGTGTGTGCATGTAACGGGTGTGTGAGTGCTGTCACCTGATGTCCTGCTGCATTAACAACTTTGTGTGAGGAGAAGGGGAAAGCTTCGTTGCTCAGGTCTGTGTCTAAAACCTCCTGTAATACCTCCCGGCTGCAAAAAAGGGAAAAAAAAAAAAAACAATAAGAAGAAGAAACTCTGGCAGTCATTCAACACATTTTTCAACTGCATTTGTGCAACCAGAGTGCAGAAAACACAATTATTGTCGACATTTTTTACGTATTTATTTTGATATTTTGGTATACGTTTTCCCAGCACAAATAATGCTGGAACAATCCAAAAATGTACCAGCTCTTCTCCCACAATCATACACTCACACACATCACACACACACACACACACACACACACACAAATCAATATTACATAAAAAAAATGAGTCAACAGTAACAAAAAAAAGGGGGCTAAGTTTAGCTCACTGTGCTGCTTGTACATTTGTATGTTTGTGAGTGGGCAGGTAGAGAATACAATGTGTGAGGCCTCGTCAAAGAGATATTTTTTGTAACATTGTGGCAAGAAGCCAGGGATGAAGATATCAGGGGAAGGGTTAGGAATGCAAGTGGAGGGGTGTCCTCTAATTCAAAAGAAATAAATGCGTAAATAAAATAAATAAATGCTGTTAAAGTTCCTTGCAGAAATATAGCTGGAATATGTAGGGTTTCTAACATGTGTATGTGTGCAGGTCTGCATGCATGTGTGGGGCTAATAATAATTTGCTTTGTGCCATTTTCCAGTTCCTCCCATCCCTTTCTCACTGAACTTAAGAGCCCAACAGCAAAGGCTAATTAGCTATATATAATCAGTGAATTGCTCTGTTTTGTATGTGTGTTTGCGTATTTGGCAAAAGGGGCACTCGCAACCACCAATTTGTTTCTCCTACTTGCCGCATCACTGTGGCTCTCAGCTGTGCGTCTGAGAATCCGCATCCACACAAACAAGGCTCGATTAAAGGACGTCACATAATTTCATCCATTATACAGCGCACAAGGTGCATAATTGCAAAAGCGAGTGGTTAAGCACTACTTTTGCCCACCGGAACGCACTGCCAAAGCTGCGTGAGAGAAAGGCTGCAAGTTTAAAGACTCCCCTTATTGAGTGAATTTGAATGAGACGACTCAGGGAGGGAAAACACGGGCAAACACATTTCCATAAATGCTGCAATCGCTCCTCTCCTCATGCTCTAAAGGGATCAATTTGCTTCGTAAGAAAACAAAACCCCAAAAATGCTGAATTTCTCAAATGTGGCAAAAACAATACAGAGGAGCTAAAAATGATTACAGTAATGTGCGCAGAGAGGCAACACAGATGCCAGTCTTTTCTAAATTACAGACACACACACACACACACACACACACACACACACACACACACAGGCACACAAACACACACAAACATAGAGGGAATCATTCACGGGTGAAAATACGCACACTCATGAAATAAATGTGCTTTGGATGCTAAAGAAAAGTCAATGAACTCCACAATCATCATAGATATTGTCTTGCGTGTATGAGCATATAAAATCACACACACACACACACACACACACACAGAGAGCACATACACACAGAGCACATACTGGGCTATCTAGCAATGACGCAGTGGTTTCCAGTTTGACGTAAGCAATAAAAGCAAGAGGGATAAACCTAGAAAAAAAAGTGAAGATGACACTGAGAATGGGCAACTGAGCACGGGGGGGTGAGAAAGATGTGGATACAATCCACAGAGACAGAGAAAAGAAACTTAGGAGAACAGGAGAGAGAAGCAAAGCCTCAAGGAAAAGAAATCGACAAAACCCACACAGGGAACAGAGTGGACTAACCCTGCTGCTGGTGAGAGGGAAGAACAAAGACAGAGGGCGGTGAGCTGGGGAGGAGAGGAGGTGAGAGGGGAAGAAAAAGATAGATGTGGAGTGCAGAGAATAAGATAAGGAATAGGTAAAGGTGGTATAGCTTCACTATTTGAGTGTTGAGCAAAGGGAAACTGTGGGAAGGATAAAGAAAGCGTTGATCTCCTTCCATATCTGCAGTAAGATTTTTACTTGCACCGTGCACAAATTTGAATCCGTAGATTAAGAAATCAAGATGATGTTGATGGTTGAAGCTGAAGAAATAGTTGCTATGTGACAACAGGTCTTATGGAGTGATGAACTCAAATTTGAAATCTCAACATTATTGAAGCAGCTTGTGATCATCTTGAGGGGAGCAAAAATCATCCAGCATCCAAAGCAGAGCTTTGAATGTCCTTCAAGAAGCCTGCAGAACTTTCCATTAGTGCAACTCTGTTTTTGCCTTATATAATGGATTTCCGTGTGTGTCTGCACGTGTTTCAGTAAATCACTGCACCCATTTTCTCTAAATCTCTGACAAACTGCATCATTGACGGAGTCTGATGAAAATTATTTACGTAAGATAGCAGAATTGACACTTAATCCTTGAAACTCATCACTAGTGTTCAACTTGGAAGCTGATGCAAACCTTCATGGGATTCATTATTTTCGGCTCTGAGGTGCAGAAGAGTGAACTTGAGAAGCCCTAAAAAACATAATCTAACCAGTAAATGTACGATGAGGTGATATCATGCAGTAGATTGCATTCTGAGCAAGGTACCCCAGGTGTCCTGAACTTCACAAGGTTTACAAGGATTTTGCAGGTCAAAGTGGATATCAAAGGTCCAACCTGTCTCAGTACCCTACAGTCTCTTAACAGTTGGATACACACCTTCAATTGTTCATTCCAGTCATCATTGACATTCATTTCTAACCCCTTTTCTTTCCCCACCTTTTGGGCCCCTGGATGCTGATCATCCCCATGTCCTCAGAGTGGTCCGTCAACTGGCAGCGAAAGCCTTGATCCTGAAGAACTGTTCTAATGTGGTTCCAGTTGTGTTCTGCCACACCGCCTCCAATGGCCAGGTAATATGCATCACCTGGAGCAAAGATAGATGGCGATCAGGTCAAGTATAAGAAAGAGAAAGACACACGAAACAGCTTTATCTATAGCATACAGTTCGTAATCACAAGTATGAAGAATCTCAGCTGACAGCTACATTAGGTGATCTGATGATGAGATAACAGAGGTTATTACATTAAGATGTTTTGAAAGTTGACTCTGTTGACTCCTTCCACTAACTTTATGCAGATATATTCAGCAGAACTTGCCAAGAAATTTGCATAATTAATAGGGCGGCAGCAACTTTTTCATGGAATTTTAATTGCCGCTTCCCACCTAAGATGTCATTACGTAACATTAATTACTTAATAAATTAATTTATCTCCTGTGATTCATGTGCACCCTGGTTTTTTGTTTAAATCAGCAGCTGTGGTAATAGAAATAAGGGATACCTGAACAGATGTTATTTTCCGGGCTTTTTTTGATGTGGTGCAGTCAAAATGGCAACATAAAGAAACAAGCTACTGCTATGTAATGTTGAAAGGCGACACATCTTTCACGATATTCTCTTATTTTGAGTGAGACAACAGTAAAAATAATTAATAACGGTGGATAAACGGTACTGATTGGGCGAAAGAAACACAAACAACATATAGGAAAAAAATAACAATAAGTCTGAAATAAGATAAAACAGAATGGCACATTTTTAACGCAAATAAGCAAAATACAACAGCTAAGATGACAAATAGTGATGTGGAGATAGGGAGATGAATGAAATAACAGTAATAGGTAAAGAGTACAGAAAATAACTGTGAAACACACACGTTTACGCACTATTTCTCACCGTTGGATTCTGGTGCCAGGGGCAGGTTGGCAGCACCAGGCTCCAGTCTGCTCACAGTCAGGTCGGCCTCTGACCCTCCTCTTTTATTCAGCATGCAGGTATACACAGTGGTACCTGCAACACACACATAAACAATTAATACGTGCTGCAGACTTTGCTGACATATTTTAAGTATGCTGTCGAGTGGAAACAAACTGATGGAAGCGTGCTCTATGTGTGAACAGGGATGAATATTTAATACATTCAAGTGTACTGACACTAAGTTCACTACTTAGTTGTTCTGAAGGAACAATAATCGGGGCTCTGATCCTGTTAACTCATAAAACTCTGCTTTTTTGTAGCGCAAAAGTCCTGAGCCACACCTCATTTCTTTATTTTTTGCTGGAAAAATGGGAAATAGGTGTTGTAATTTACTTCCTATGTGACGCTGGATGTTTGTTGTGATTGTTTCTTTCTTTAAAAAGAGGGGTTAACCTTTCCCTTGATTTTGATTTTACTTTAGCTCAGACTTCTAGCTGTTTTGAGTTTGCTTTCTGTGATAAGTAACAGGAAATGTATTTCTTTTTTCTTTTATAAATGTAAGTTATAAAGATGCGAGTGTGCTGAACCTCAGCAGATGCCGGTGTCATACATTTTCTAAACCCACAGAGCAAAGTAACAGAGAGGCTTAAAACTAAAAGGATTATCTGTCTTCTCACTTCTTCAGAACTTGATCTCACTTCTGGAAAGGCTCTGGGGCCAAAAAAGTAGAAATGTAAAGAACGCAGCTTTCCATTTTCACATCTGCACAATGGTAGGATTCAGACACGGCTGTCAGTTTGCCGATTGTGACAAGAATACAAGAAAATGAGGCAGTTTGTCGCCACTGTTAACAGCATACCAGACACATTACATGCTGGTATTTAGAAGTCCTGTGTAGAAGGCTGTTATTCCTCGCTTGTTGGCATCTTTTTCATAACTCTATCCACGTAGCTGCCCTTTTTATTCTGTCAATCTTTCTTTTTCTTTTTTTTTTCCTCTGACCTGGCTTCTTGTTGACATCAGCAGTGAACAGCCAATCAGCTGCCTTCTTGGCATCGGGTCCAGTGAGATAGAACTTTCCAAAGTAGGACATGTCAAACACAGCCACACTGTGTCTACATGAGAGGCACTCATTCTTAATCTAAATAAAAATAAAACAAACAAAAAGAACATAATAGTAAAAGGATAAAAACAAACTGTCCCAACTCTGCAAAGCATGATGTTTCTAAGAAGAATGCATGTTATTGTCAGATCCCTGAAGGCAACATTCATCAAGGTTAGCATTCCCTCCTCTAATTTAATCCTGCAAGCTGCTGAGTTAGCGTGCTTTCTCCCTCGATACCATTTAAACACCATTAAACTCACCGACTTCCCCTTAGAAGCCTTCAGTGCGTTTATACTCCTCTGACCGCACGGTAATACTGCACTATGGATCACCCACGCTCAGCCACACATACCATTTGCTCTTAGTACTGTGTCTTACCACGTCATGATGTGGAGGGAAGTCAAAGGTGTACTCTTGACCCAGCAGTTCATCGTATTTGTACTTTTCATTCCTCTTCACATCGTAAGCTCCATAATAATCATAGTCTTTAACCTGTGCAATATGACACACAAACAATTAGAAGCTAATTAATCATTACTGTTTTGCAAGAAACAAGGCAGGATGTAGAACTGGGCCAGACACTGTGGTAGCATCATCCATTATTGGCAGTCAGTATGTTCTAACAGCCTCTATCCAGCGAGGCTTCTGAAAAAAATATCACCGGGGCAATTATATAAAAGTGTGCCTGCGACTATGTATAGTATTCAGAATATGTGCAGTGTAAGTGTGTTTCTCACAGGAGCAGGTCCTTCTTTGTTGAACCAGCCAGGTCTCTCCCAGCCATGCCGCTCTTGGAACATGCAGCCCTGCTCTGTGAGCACCTGAAAACAACCACACATACAGAGCACAGAACAGCTAAAGCAGTTTGTGGCTGTCTTTGAAGAATTGCTATTTATTCACTAGAGGGCAACACGATGAACTAACACAAATATTGGACACATTCTCACACTTTAAATGAGGAAGCAAACAGTTGACAATTTACAAAAGAAGAAAACATACATGAACACAGTCGATGCTGTATTTCTGGACGCCTGTGGATCTAACTACAATTTCCTTTAAGCTCTGTTCTCCAGCATGAATTCAAAAACTCTAGCTGAGAGGTACTGTGATAACAATTCTCTGTGGTTTTGTCACAACAAGCAAACCTTTTTCCCCCATCACGCCCAGTTTTTTGATCCATTGTCAGTATAAAGATAATACAGTACAGTTTGTCAAAAAAGCAAAAAATTGTCTGGCCTAAACATTAAAACTCTAATCTAACATCACAGGAATCGATAAGAGTGAAAGTACACTGTTAGTTTTCCATAAACTGCTGCAGAAATATTAAACTTCTTATTTCTTGAACAGTCTTTAGATAAGATATATCAGGGCTCCTTGTTAAACTGACAGTCGCCCACAGTTTGTAGGTATGTTCTGCTATGCTCTGCTCCTAGCAGGCATCTAGCAGTCTCTTGCCAAAACTTCCCACACTAGGCTATATTTACCATCTGTGCTACCGAGGTGGAGAAAACGTGTGAGCAGCAGTGTCAGAGATGGCCTGCATGTGCTCTGAAATAATCCCATATTGCCTCTTAAAGCTAGTCTCATTATTTGCATAGCTTCCCCGATTGATCCAACCCTTAAGTACCTCCGAGCCACAATACATTAAACCTTTGTGTTGTTTTAAATAGGAAAGGTCACAGGTGTGTTACACATGAAAAGATTACTTGTTGTTGTGTTAGACAGTCATGGATGGTAAAAAATAAAGTAAACACTGTCTCAATTCTAAGATTGTACATTTTCCAAATTTAGTCCTTACATGGTCTTAAAAATTGTTAAATGCAACCTCAGAACATAATATATTACACCACGTCATTTGTTTTGTTTGAAAAAATGTGTATACCCCATGATGCAAAAGCTTATACAAACCACTTTTATCACCATTAACCTGAAGTAATAGATTTAGCCATAGAGAATTTTTGTCCCACTCTTTAAAACTTTAGTCGTTGCACTGACTCGGTGCAACGTCTTGATCCTGTTACAAATTTGCTGCTGTGCTTGGGATCATTGTCCTGTTGCATGACGCAATTTTGCGTATACATGGGTTTAGTATACAGAAGAGTCCACGGTAGACTCGGTATTGTTGTTCATCTCAGGTTTTATTTCCTTGATTCAAAGATCTGCTAACGACCAGATTAAATCATAATATTTAAACCGTATAATTGAAAGAGGGTGTATGTACTTTTTACCATGACTGTAAGGCTTAAATTCTTTTGCTTTTTACAGACTTTTTGCTCAGTCTGACTTTATTTTACTATTTCCCCAACACAAAGAAACCTATACTCATAAGTCCAAGTAAACAACAAGATCTTCCAATGGCTATAACACAAACTTAAGTTATAGTGATTACAAATTATTTTTATTTTTATTTCATAGTGAAGAGCAAAAGCCAGATGTTGAAAACCCCCTCATATATTTGTTCTGTTCAAAATCTTAAAAAAACCAAACAAATTGTAATATATATGAGCTCTGGTTCTTTAAACGAAGCAAGCTCTGAGAAAGCACACGATATAAGCTACAAGACAAATTGACAATGTTACTAATGGAATTTGTGTTAGTAATCGTTCATGAAAAGATGCCTGCATCTGCGAGTGGGGGTACAAATTGCAACAGTTAAATGTAAATGAATTCTGGAACAGGAAAGCATGTCTAAGTGGATCATTAATGCATAAAGTGTGGTAGTGGGGCCCATTAAAAGTTTGTGCCAGGCTCAGGAGGGAGGGGAAGCTGAAAGACATCTGAGACCAGGCTACTAAAGCTAAGTGTAGCATTTAGATTCATGTTGGCAGGGGTTGCATTATTAAATGTAACTGCTGGGGATAACTTACACCTCTAACTGCCTTCTGCTTGGATCAGCTGCCTCTAGGTTTGAACAAAGGCAATGGAATGAGAGAGTGAGATCCCCGTGTCCCAAATCACGAGTTTACAAACACTCGTATGCCTACATCTCTCACAAGTCTTTTAAGTTCCTTTTTTGACATCCACACACATGGAAATGTGACAAGCTAGGGTTTCAGCAGCATCATTTATATGTAGATTTGTCCTATCTGCACATTTCTGTCTCAGCTAGCCAGACAGATGTTGTGGTAGCAGAAGTGTAGAAAGAGAAAGAAAGGGGAAACACATAAAATGCAGACTTTAATGAGAATAACTAAAGCAACACAATTACGAGAAGAAGAAAAAAGGGAAGCAGACTTGTGTGAATCTTACAAAAACCTGAATGAATAGATGAAGAAAACTTTGAGTGACTGAAGGAGAAAAGTGGAAAAGTTAGACGGGTAACAGAAGGAAGAAATCAGAAATGACAGGTCAGGTTACATGCAGGGATAAACATGGACTGGATATTGGTCCACAAGCCAACATATATGTTTGTCTAAATCAAGACAGACACGGTAAGTAAATGCCCTGACGGTTACCCAACTAAAAGAGCTTTAAGGAAGCCAAGGTTAGGCTTAATGTTTATCTCAAAGGAAAAAAGAATCATGCGTATCTTCTTGCCCTTCACCCACCTACTTACCAGCTTCTGCCTGCCTTACTTTAATAAAAAGGTTTAAACTTTTCATCCGTGCCTGAGTCGTGCATATGAGTCCTGTGCTCTCTGTCACCATTTGCTAGACTACCTTTTCATACAGTAGTTCTTTTATCATTTCTGCGCTTATCTCAAACTCATCCGTGACTCACACCACAGCTGAAAGGAGTGTGACTAACTCCCAGCACAAAGACAAAGCATGTGGGTCACTTCCTTGAACTCTTCATGAAACACTGTGATTAACTGTCTGCACTGGCGATCAAGCCACTGACCTACCTGGTGGAAAGGATCCTTCCTCATGTTTCGGCTGGCCAGCGGCTCATCAAAGGGGAACACCACAGAGTAGTTCTTGGCATACGACTCGTGACTCCTCTCTCTGATCCACCGTTTGTTGTCTGTCAGCGAGTTATGAAAGCGCCTGAGAAAGGAGGGAGACGAATTCAAAAGATGCTCATTAAAAGTCACAATCGTTCAGACTTCATTAAAACTTCATTTTTACTGTAGTTCCTGCTGCCTTTTGCTAAAGTGATAATCTGAAGAATTTTGAGTAGATTTTGTGGAGTGATGTACCTGATGTCATAGCCGTACATGTCCTTTTCAGGGCGGCCATGTATGATCCAGTGAGCCAGTTCTCTACCACAACCACCTCCCAGCATCATACCTGAAACAGAAGGTGTAAGGATCAAAGAGATGTTGATGGGAGAAGCATTCCTGGTCAAATTCAGCTCATTTTTTTATTACTGCTGAAACAATATTAACCAGTTTTATGTAACTGCGGAATAAAATAATTGCAGATTATAGCTTCTTTACTGTCTGTAAAGCCTGTAAATATTATGAGTGCCAATATTTCTGTAACCAAACAAAGATGCCTTTTTGGATGCTGGGAAGTTGTAATGTGCATGGATTTTCTACATTTTTTAATTTTATGATAATTAAAATGATTGTTGGTGTACAATGAACCAGCCATTCAATTGTTACCACAAAACTGGGTCCCTGAATGAGGACCAGAGGGGAAAAAATATTGATCATTTAAAAATGTTCATTTATTTACACTTTTTGAAATTAAAGACAACCCAAAACCCATAAAATAAATGCTAAAATAGATTTTAATTAATAAGAAAGGAGACAGACAAATGTTCAAAGCTTTAAACTGTAATAATAATAATAATTAAATGAGCACATAGTACTGTGCAAAAGTCCTAAGAAACATCACTCATTTTCAGTCCAGTCCTTAATCATTTTTAGGGGAATTCTTTTTTATTTGCTTGCTAAGCTACTCAACACTGACCTGCAAATCAATCAGGTACCCAACACAAAGGATGAACTAGTTACAGACAACTTAGCAAAAAATCTACTTTTAGTTTCATCTTTAGGCATTTTGTTACTAGCAGTCTATCACACAAACACATCTTCTTCTTTTTTCCCATTTCTTTAGTTGAATCTATGGAAAATGCCAAAGATAGCACAATTCAACAGACACAAAATAGTTTTTCAAGCCAACAACGTGATTTCCAAAGACTTATCATATTCTGGCACTGTGTGCAGTGTGGCCTTCGAAAAAATCAAAGAAAGAAGTGGAAGAGCAAAGAAGAAGAAAGCTTTTGTACAATTTAAATTTTCATCAGAACTATTATCCAAGTTCACTCTTTTGTTATTTATATACATCTTTCCCATGTTTGTCCTGAACTTTACTTTTTTTTTTTTTTTTGTAAACAGAGACTATTTTGTGGATATTCTGAATAAGTCACAGCGGATCTCTAATCCCCTTCTTGCTCACCTACATCCTGCCTAGAGGACAGAGTCACATTAATTTGTAGAAAAGAAAGGAAAAAAGAAACAGAGCAGTTTATGTCCTCTGATATGGCTCCTATGTGGCACATGATCTACATAAGGTTATTTTGACCCTTCTTCCATCTTTTGACTCTTGCTCACAGGAGCCCCCGAGCAATGTGACCTCATCATCTGCACCCAGTGGCTGCAGCATTGTGCATCTTTCAACCCAACCAACAAACAATCATCAGCAATTCAATATTTTATCTGTCAAGTCCCAAAACTGTCGGGTTAATGAGCTGGGCCCTTTTAGCAACCCCCCGCTTTCATTGTGCTGCTGGTAATTTGCAGTTATCAAGGGTATGTGTGTGTGTTGTGTGTATGTCTTTCCCATGTGCTGCAACCACAACATCAATATGCAGCAGCACGAACAGTGTGTCCTTGCAACCCTCCGTCATCCCTCCATCTCCATCTCTCACAGCGTCCCCTCTCCCTCTATCTCTCATTACTTCACTCATCTGCAGGCACTGTCACTCCGAGCCCGGGTGGACAGTTGAATGGCTGGTTTGCTAGACAGATGGATGGATGGATGGGTGCAGGGGTTGAGCGATAAAGGGAGGAGGGGTGAGAGGATGTTGATGAAGTTCTCCCGAGACAATGTGGGGACAGCCAGCAAGGCGAGGTGGCACTGATAAATGTCACTCGAGATAACTGGGTTGATGTGCGAGTTTCCATACTTGTAAATCCTCGTGCTTGAGCTTCCACTCATTCTGTCGTCCCCTTCTAACCCGTCCCTTTTCCTTCCTCGCGCTGTTGTTCGTTTATGCTGTGCAAATATTTGCCCCTTTCACGGTCATTATGTATCATCTATTCTCCTGGCTCTCAGATTCTTCTTCTTGACATTTACAGCAGTGCTGCCAGCAATACCACTGCTGCTAAGAAAGAGCAGGAAAACATGCACAATTGTTTTTTTTAATCTTTTTCTAATATCCTCTTCAGCAGATTGGTGTACACATGATTTGGCTACAACTGAACATTTTGGAAATTGAATGAGGATGGTCGGTTCCATCCAGATTTTAAACATGTGTCTATCAGCATCTATAAAGAGGCATTTCTTTGTGTAAACACTGCATTTAATTTTTCCCCCCGACATTGAATTTGTTTTCCTGCAGCATGCTGCATATCAAGATGTGTTATTCAGAAGTTAGACAAACAAGATACACTAAATGAATTAGTCCTCAGAGCCAGGATAGTCAGTACTCTAAAATCCTAGTCTTGATATTTAGCTAAACATTTGAATGCTGGTCTTGATATGAGGTCATCTGTGTGATAGCTAAAGCTTGGCCTAAGATGAGTCATCCATCAGAACAATAATCCCAAATGCTGTAGGAACTGTACATTAACAAATGCCTGCAAACCTCAATGAACTAAAGCGAAGTTGTAAAGATGAATGAGCCAAAGCTCCTCCACAACAAGGAGAAAAGGTCATGTACTTCATACACAATTTCATATATTACAGTTCACCCATTTAAGTGTTTTTAACCTTCTCTTCTAACTCATAGAAAGCCAAGTACTGCCACAAATGCTTAACTGTTTACTTAAATGCTTTGGTTATTTGAATATAGCACATATAATCAGCACTTAAATAACTAGAACTTTAGAGTCAGTATGTTCTTCACCTTGAAATTAATAATACTCCCCTCAGAATGTAGAGAGTGTGTTTCATGAAGCCCTTTTCAATAATTTTTCTAAGTTAGAAATTTGATCCTCTTTTGGCTTCACATCCACACTAATGCTTCCATTTTATGAGCCAACACAGTTGGCCAAAAAACAGAAGACAGTTTTTTCCTAAGATTTACATCATCACCAGTATCCTTATTATTTCTTATTGTGCACAATAAGAAATAATAAAGGTGCTCATTCCTGTGATTGTTAGCGAGGCAGGGATGCAGCTGGGTAAGAGGTGCTGCAGTTCATAGCTTTAAAAGAAAGAACAAAAAAAAAAATACCTTTATAAACAAGAGTAGTTAAATGTTCAGCATGATGGGTTTGACACCAAGAATAAGTATCCAAAGGTTGCCAGGCAACAAATACAACTTCAACCAGTCTGAAGGCTTGGTGATTGCTTGGAGACCAAATTTAGCTCCAGCAAGTAAAGAGCTTTTTTTTTAAAAATCTATCAAATGTGACCCCTTGGTCTCCGGACTTTCCTGCCTCTCCGTGCCCGGCCTTGAGCCAAGACAGCCGTGTCACTGAAAATGCGAAAGATGCCGTTTCCTTGTCAGAGGGGCATAAAGACAGGGGAAGAAAGAGTGACAGATGCAGAGAGTGTGAAGAAGGGACGACATGCCACATCAATGTTTCCTTTGTGTGTGTGGATGCTGAGTGCGAATCGAGCACAGTTCAGGCAGGCTACGAAGTCAAGCTCAGTCCCAGCAGATCGGCTGATCTCAGTGGCAGCCCACATCAACTGATGTTCCAAATGCCTTTCTGCACATCCAATTTCTTATGCAAGGCACACTATTTAAGCTGCTTTAGCCTTCCCACACTTGCTGCACATCTGCAATACATCTACACATCATACTAAATCTCCGACTTAGACAGTATCCGCATCACTGATGCCCGCTCTCCTCTGTGCTGCTGGTCGTATTGCTGCTTTCCCCAAACTCTAGTTTTTAAAAGTATATACTTGCAAGACATGCAAATAGTCTTCTCACTATAGGAAGCGCTCCCTTTGGTGAGCGGGTAACACACGCAGGAGACCAGCCTCATGACTCCCACTCACTGTCTGTGAATTCGCATGACAATTAAGTGCTTAATTCACACATAAGCTACATGGGATATTACACTTATTTTGTACCATAGAGCAGGCAGCACAGCTCCACCATGTAATGTTTAGGAAAGTTCAGGGCTGCTGTGCATGTGTGAAAATGACTCAGGTGTGATATTAGTAATACTAGGTCCATTTCACTGAGCTAGTACCCAGCATGACACTAAAAAATAAAATGGGTATGACAGCATTGTAACCACCTCTATTTACACAGGTTGTGTTTCTATGTAAATGTAGGAAAGAAAATATAACGCCAATAGTCCCAAGCTCACTTTATAGTTATTAATTACCAGAGAATAACAGATGGGGGTCGGCCTCTCACATGAGGTTGTTGAACATTTAGCTTTTTGCTCACTGAGCTGCCATGAATTAATAATCCAAACTGATGACAATTTATTATATTTATGAGAAGTAGCCTATTGGCAAGTTTTACCACTGTTTTCAGGTATAAACGCACAGTATGAGTCAGTACTCGAAGGACGCGTTAGTACTCTGATCAGCGTGGTGGACAGAATATTTCACGGTTAAGTGGTTGCAGAATAGAAAAGCAGTGGTGAACATCAAGGACCACTCATTAATTTGCAGGGAGTCAACTACACCTCTGAAGGAGAAGAAAATACAGAAGAGGGAGGTCTGTGTAACATATGAGTGTCGAGATGCCCACACATCAGGTCTTCACTTCACTGCGTCTCCCAAGCGTCTGTCAGGACTGCAGAGCCGGATCCCATAGTCTTTTGCTCTTGTGCAGAAAAAAAGGCTTTGTCTGAATTGTCTTAATGCTTATGGTGATTACTTTACCCTTTACGCCCCCTCTCTCTGTTTTTCAGACTGCTGAGATCCTCACATTCCTCCTTCTCTAATGTCAGTAGAAAGTTCATCCTTGAGTGAAGTAATGGAGTTACTTGGGTTGTTTCTGTGTGTGCCAGTGTGTATGTGTATGTTCTCGATGAAAGCTGAAAAATGAAAACCACTCTATTATTCATTTGTGCCTTGAGAGACCCGCAGAGACTGGTGAAGGCTAGGTCAAAGTCTAGGGAAAAAAATTCTTTGGCCATTTCCCTTTGCTTATTTTCTTCATTATTTTTGCCCATTTGTTTTCTAAGATTTCTTCGACCTTTGTCGCCCCTTGAGGAATCATTTCATAGAACCATTTCATAGATTCCTCAAGGGAAAGCTATTAAAGATGAAGTATTTTATCATAAACAGGCAGTGAGTGCAGTGTATGTATTGTTTCTTTAAGGCAAAGTTTATGAAGCCAACCATTTAATCTACGATTTCTTTGCACTCTCAGGGATTCTCGCTCACTCGCCGCCTCCCTTCCTCTCTTTTCTCACCTCTGACTATTTTATTTCTTCAGACTCTCAGCTGTCAGCTGATGCAGAACTTACCAGCACTGTTGAAGCCACAGCCCAGGAAGAAACCTCTGACCTCTGGTGCTTCTCCCATCAGAGGCTTATGGTCTGCTGTGAATGACTCTGAAACAATAACAGAGAGAAACTTTGTGATAAAGGTGGGAACCAAATTTTTCTATTCGATTCGTCACAGGAGTCAGCCTCAGCTCCTATGGTAGCTCGGATAAGATACAGCCCACGCATGACCCTGAATTGGATATGCAGAAGAAAAAGGACTGATAGATGGATATTTGACTACTTTGGCTATTTTATCAGTGTCATCTCTGGCTTTGGGTCATTCCATGTCAAATCATCAAATTTTGAGAAGATTTTATGCTCATCCATCTCCGGTTTGCCTAAAAATTGGAGATGGATACATGCCCATACTTTTCAAAATAAATCAAATACTTTCCAAGATATATTTTTTCTGGTATGTCTGAGCATGAATATCTCAAAAACTTCTAGAGATAAAAGCCTGAAATTTTCCCGGACCTTTCCTTTGAATCAGGGTCTGTCATTTTGAACAGAGATTTTTTTTAAAAGTCACAGTATTTTCTACTGAAGATATGAAGAAAAAAAAAAACTCGCAGTCCTGTAAAGTCCCTTATCCGAGCACACACTAATAACAAACATCACGTTGCAAAATACAAATACTAACATTTTCTGAAGTGTATATAGCCCCATTTCACAATAATGCAGAATAAAGCATGCAAAATACTTTTTAATATGAAATTCTTGGTCACAAATATGAAGAAGGAATCCAAATTTCATGCTGCATTGAGTAAACATGACAAAGTGTAAAACAAAAATATCAGTAAAGTAACGTGCTCAGTAACATTAAATATTTGCATATTTTTCATTTTGATACATACTCTACCTACAGTTTCCAGATCTGATGCCCATCAGAGATCTTATAATTCAGGGTAAGTTTAAAATACTAAGAGGCGATAACAACGCAAACAACCCAACAAGTACTGATGTAAGACTTTTCACATATGAAAATAAATATAGCACAACAATTCAAAGTAGTTAAAAAGGGATTAGTAGCCACTTTCACGTAAGTAGCAAAGTCAAGTTGCCGTGTCCACTTGGTGTGATCTGTATTCCAATACAAGACCCTAACCCCCAAACCCAACCCAAATCCTAATGCCACAGTTGCTACAGGCAAGCACAAATCATTCAATTGACTTCCAGATTGAATCCTGCAAGAATTGGATGAGACTAACTACTGATATTTTTGTCTTTGTGATACAACTTGTCATATTTTCTCAATCCATTGTGAAAGTTAATTGAAAATAGCATTTTTGTGACCAAGAATTCCATGTTAATCTATTCAAAACGTTTCATTTTGCATTATTCTGAAACTCGACTATAAACCATTCAGAATTCTAGTTTCCTTTTGCAATGTTTTATTAGTGTTTGCTCAAATATGGGATTTTACAGGACAGCTTGATTTTATGTTTCATATTTTAACTAGTCATGTTTGATATCTCTATCCAAAATTCCACATCCTGATTCATTTTTACGATACAAAAGGCCAGGGAAAAATTCAGGCTTTTGTCTTTAACAGTTTTTGCGATATTCATGATCAAACATGGCAGCAGATCTTCCACAAATTAGATGATTTAAGATATGATTTCTTCAGATCTCATCACGATATCAGCAGTCTGAGTGCCGAATCATCTGACAGCGGATATAATAAGAAATGCGTCTCTATATTCAGTGGACAGTCTGACAGTACAGGATGTGTTAGTTTTGCACAAGATATAAAAGGATGGGGAGGAATTGTGACAAGGCTAAGGCTCAGAACTTTTCATATACTGTGTTTTTAGTTGGCAAGCCACCATTTATCATTTAGGTTTGGTCAGGCTTGGAAGAGTCCTCTGAGACTTCAGAACAGCTGTGTGCAACACTGAAACTTAGCGAGCCGTTTGTGGTCAGTAAATGCCTCCTAACCATAACGTCAGGCTGGCTGTTCATTAAACCGTAATGTCTCCTTTTCTATTTCCACTTGCGTTAAAAACCACAGATTGGATGGTTGGTTTTGGAGAGCTAGAAGTTGTTTAAAGGCAACTTTAGCCAAGTTCTGCAATGCAATAATAACTTTTTTAAAAATCCAATACACGCAAACTTTCAAACTAACGATGTCTTATGTAACAGAGAAACTGCAGCAGATACATTAAGATACCAGTACTTTTATTACTCTACTGAACTAAGCCGAAAGAGAAATATTTTCTCTTATATACCTACACACACATGCATGTGAATATGTCTTTTAGCAACATTAGACTAACTGCTGAATATTCCAAAAGAAAACATGGTAAACCTTTAACTCCATTTTCCATACTTGTGTCTATATAAATAAGTCTGAGCGGTGAATTGCACAAACTGGTGGAACTCATAATATTCGAGTTATATTTCAAATTTCTCCTTCATTTAGCTTGCTGTGTCCTCATGGAAATGCCAAAGGTGCCTTAGTAACTTCTCACTTCTCATTAGTAACATTTTCTCACTCTGAAAATGTTTTGTTTAACGCAGCATGCTTATCCAGTAAACATAAAATGAAAAACCTACAGGACTTAAAGCCAAGGGCACAGATAAGAAGAACAGACAGCTTTTCAGACTTCTATCTTTATTTTTTCTTCCATCATTTCGTCTTCATTTCATCTCTGTAAAATTTATGTTATCAATTTTTATTTCCCTTTAACATTTTCTTTTTTGTCTTTCTGCTTTTTGTCAAAGTCAAAGCTCACTCTGTTTTACTTTTCTATCCTCACAAAATCATTCTGATCATTATTCCAAACTGCTGCTTCAGGCTAAAATAATGAAAAAACTCAAATCAGAAACCACGAAGCATGGCTACAGACCAGCTCACATAACCAGCTGGGCAATGTGATATTACCTGCACAGGAAGTCAGGCTCGAGTTAATCAAACTATCTCCTCTGCAAACATGGCATACAGCTCGCTAGTTTACATATTCATGGGCAACCACAGTATGCATCCAAAGTGTTGTGAAAGTTGCTTGTTCGCTGCTGTAATGCATAAGGATTTGTAGGGAAAGGCATGGAGGAATTGCTCAAAGATTAATGCTTCTTTTGAACTATGATTGCCCTTCTCCTGTGGGGACATATATGTCCACTTACACATAGTCACAAATAGATGACCTGCTTTGTTTTTAGGGACATAAATCAAATCCCTGTAATGTTAAACACATATATCTACATATTACCATGTAGACTTTAAGTTTAAGATTCATGGAAGGGTTAGTGCTAGGAGGTTGCAGATAGAGTAAGTCTCCAGGAAATGACCTCAGTAAATGTAATTCCCAATGAGGTGATGGGAGCACAACTGAGCATGTGTGTGTGCATATGTGTGTGTGTACCTGGTCCACAGACAGTGGACTTAATGCCAGTCTGTTCCAGAGCAGGAACTCTGTTGACTGCACCCTCAATATGTTGCATAAAGACATCCCAGTCCAGATCGAACAGGCTGAAGGCGAACTTATCAGACACCTGGGAAATTTTAAAAAAAAATAAAAATAAAAATAAAAAAAGGCTCACTGATAATAAATGACTGGCTTACTTCCAATAACCTTGAAACCTTGAGTAACCTTAAAATAACGGCACACATTTAGTTTCTCTCTTTTTTTTTTTACCCCTAAAATACACCAATTTTGAAACTAATTTTCACACTGAAAATAACGAGTTCTGTTTGAGGAAGACACCGAGTCTCATAAATAGGGACCACATCTAATTAGAAAAATTGAATTGAAGATTTTTGAGAAAATGCAAATGAGCAGTAAAACGAGCACTGAATTATGGTGCATTTTAATATTTTTCCTTTTCTTTGTCTGTCTTTGTAGACTAGAGTCAGCACTGCTACTGTGATGTTCAATGCTGATGTACCGCCGCAGTGCCAGTGTCAAAAATACTGCTGTGCTCTTTTATCCTCTTCATATGTGACTGGAGAAAGCAAGAAGCACACTGCAGCCACAACACATCCTGTAGCATCTGTTAAATCGTCTCTTCCTCACCACAGAAACATCTGTCAAATCGGCCCTTCCTCTCATCTCGGTATCTTGTCCAAGCTTTAATTTGCTCCAATCTGGAATTCTGTAACTCCCTCCTTTTCAGCCACACCAAAATCCAGCCTTTAACTCCTACAACTAATGGCCAGCAGCACAGACGACCCCCCCACCCCCCACCTTCCCATCAAACACTAATCTGGCCGACTCAGGGCACTCAAAGTGGAAAGTCCAGCACGCCAGAGCTGTCCAGCAATTTTATCAGTCACGCGTTTCTCTCTCAATTCTGGCCCTGATTCACTCTTTCATCTACTTTTACTTTACTTTTCTCCATTTTTTAATTATGTAACAGACATGCCTAAACAAAAACAAAAAAAACACTGGATAACAATATCAACCCACTTTCTAAAATGTTGAATGTAAGTGATTAAGTTAGATAGATGGTTATGGTCTACAGTCAAGTACAGAGGACGTACTGAAGGAAATTCCTTTGGCTTCACAATTAGCGTCTGCTGTGACACTCTCAGCTTCGATTAAGACTTTAATGTCATATGGATGCCTAAGCTGACAGTAGCTGCTTTCATGTGAACAAAGAGTTCTGCACTATTACCGGGCATTGACACTCAACTGGGGTATCTGAGAAGCAGATACCTTTGTCCTAGGCACCACACTTCTCCCAATCCTTCCCAAGCCATCAATCTAGCTCATCTTCAATCACTCCGCTTCTTCTATTCTCCACGTCTCCTTGCTAATTCTCCTTTCGGTATCTATTCTTTCTTCTTCCACTTGCTTTAAGACATCAAAGCTGCTGCAGAACAAGAACAAAGAAGCTGCTTCCGCTCAAAGAAATCCTCTAATATGTAAAAACCACAGAGGAGTCTGCAGACAGGCAGCTAGCCAGACAGAAGGACAGAAAGCCAGGAAGTTAGGTTGACAGGCAAAAAGATATTATCGGTGACCTGCAGAAACCGTCTAATGGCTTTCATTACTTCTGAATAGTATAAAAGACCGAAGCTTAAAGAAAAAAACAGGCATAAATCAAGAAGGAATGCATGACGAGTGAAAAGTTTTAAGTATCTAATGCATAAATGCATGCCACCAAACCTCCTGCCAGCCCACTTAACAAACTGCTCTAAAAACCTGTCCTTGAGAGAAAGTACAAATCCATTAAGACCAAAACCACCTGTCAGTTCAAAGGCTCTTAAAAAGATCAATCTCCAAAGTCAAACTCTCTCTAAAGTCGGTCTTTGCATGGAACATGCAACTGCTTGCACAATGACTTTTTCTAGTTGCCAGAGTGTTGTTCGAATAATTAGTCTTCAGAGCCTCTTGCAGTTCCTTTTACAGATGTACTTTGGTTTTAATGTTCCAATAAAACAAATTTCACCCCAAGCGGAGCTAAAAATACAATGTTTGTCAGGGGCTGTGCTAAAAGAATGAGTATGAGGTAATTAAAATCCAATAGACTTATCCCCTCTTGAGCACTGTGCTCATCACTGTGCACATTAGAAATAAAATATATATGGAGTGTGGGCAATAAGACTTGCAACAGTTTTATTAATGGATACAAATATAGGACTGTTTTTTCCTTTCTAAGTATAGTTTTCTGTATAAACTTTCTAGAGAAAAATAAACTTCCCAAATGTGCCAGTGTTTGATCCCTTCTTTGCACAAGCGAGTTTCATTATTTGCATCAAGGTTAATAAACTTTGCCTTCGTGTAAGTGACCTGAAGGCACTGGATTTGATGATTTGATGAAGTCATCCAACAAAAGCCACAGATTCCAAAAGAACTTGTCACTAAATTGGGAAAAAAAGGAATCCTGTTCTTTCCCTACTGGGTATACTATACCTACTCATGTGCCTCCAGAAGCATCATAAACATTATACAGCTTGTTGCACTTTCCTTTATAATGGCTACTCAAGTTTTTATATTTAAAGTCCAACATTTATAGCTTTGTGGCTTTACAGAAAGATGATAAGAGAATTGATATTTGTCTGTCATATTAAAAACCTATGAAGTCGACCCAGGAGGCTGTAAGAATATTTAAACTGAACCAGATTAGCGGCTTTCTGTTGTTCTGTATTCAGGTTAAGCACACATAAACATCCTGGATCCAGCTTCCTAGACAAACAAGTAAAACAGTTATAAATAAAAAAATTTAGGATGCATATATTACAACCAAGTTTGAGCATCCTGCAAACTAGGGGAGAAATAGCAAAATTGAAGTGTAAAAAGATGTGATCATAAAGAATGGAAGAAAACTGCTAACTGTTCTTATAGTACCTCAGTCTTAATGCTAAGCTACGCAGGTATCAGCTGGTCACAAACTATCAGCCTTTATATCAGTTTTTTGGAATAAAACAAATAACAAATAATTTCCATAGGATACTACAGCATTTGGTATTTTACTTTTTCATGAGGAAAGGACCTGCAATCCCCCCCCGCACACACACACACACACACACACACACACACACACACTGTTTTGACTGCTGTTATGAATACAGTTTGACCTCCAAACTAACACAGCAGAAAGTAATAGACAAAGTAAATAAGAGAGGAGGTCAAAATGACACAGAGAAGGAGAAGTATATAAACTGGATGAGAGTTTATTCAGCTTCCTAATTAAAATATTTGATTTTTTTTGTCGAGCAAAGCTAAATCTTTTATCACAGCACTCACTGAAACGAATAGAAAGAGAATCTGATAATTAACCACAGGATGACATTCAAGCTTACCTCATCCCAGAAGATGGGGTTTCTTTCATAACCGCCCACAGACAGAGCGTCACCTTGAAGGCGCAGGTACACTGACGCATCATGGTCCCTGACATTTGGCATGTTCTGGGAAGATGAAAGTGAACGGATCAAAACATGAAGGAATGAGAACACAATCAGTTAAGGACGGTTTTTATGAAAAAAAAAAAAAATTTAATAATTTTATTACCAAATAGTTGTTTAAATTCTCCAAGTTCATAAAAATCTACAAAGCCAGGGCCTCAAAAGATATCTAAAAATGACTAACTGTAACAGCTAATTCAAATATTCCATCCATTCAGCGATTTTCTTCATCGCACATCCAATTCAGGGTCACAAGAGCTCAGGGATGGATGGGATAGGCTCCAGAGACTGAAATCCCAAAGGCTGCCTAAAGCTATTCGTAAAATTTTTTGAATTGCTAATAATTTCTTTATGTTCTAAAGGAAAATGGAAAACAGGTGCAGTGACTTATTGAAACATGGACAAGAGTGAGTTTCCTTGTCATTCTAAAAAAAATGAAGCTGCTGCCAGAATCCTTCCAGATGATACTGCATGGTGGATTCAAGTGCAATTATAATTCCATAAATTTTGACAACATCCCCAATACCACTCGCTGAAATGCCGCCCTAAACCATGACAGAGCCTCCAATTTGTTTTAGAGATGGATGTAGACACTTACTTTTGTCTCTCTGTCCTGACCTCTTCTGTACCTGCTGACAGCAATTTGTCATCGCTCCATAAGATCTGTTGCCGCTGATTTTTGGTCCTGTTCTTGTTTAATTTGGCATACCTCAACCTTTTCTCCCAATTTCCCTTCTTTAACAATGGCTTCTTGACAGCCACACTTTCACTGAGACCATTTCTGATGAGGCTTCAGTGAACAGTTGGATCAGCTAAAGGGTTAGATGCATCTCTCAAGTCCTGTGTCAAGTCTTGGATATTTCCAACTTCTTAAGTACATGACTTTCAGATACTGCTCATCTTCTGTAGATAGTTTTGGCCTCCTCTTGTATTTTAAGAATACACTGCACATTATGTCAGCATTTGCCAAGTTTTCAGCCAATAGCTCTTTGGGAATCACCTTGCTGGTGCCAAAAATATAATTTCATGCCTATCAAAATGTTATCTTTGGCATTTTTATTGATTTCATGATCTCATGTGTTCTTGCAACAGGCTGCTAGGAACAAAGCACCTAAAGATACAATTTAAAATGTGTCTTTGCTAAGTTGTCTAATATATGTGGACACAATACTGGTTAATCCCTAGAGTTTGATACCTTTTTAATGCCTGAGTGATTAAGTGGGTTCAGTGGGTTAAGTGGCTTAAAAAAGAAGGGAAAAAAATCTGTAAATAGTCAGATAAAAGGACTGGATTGAAAAAGAATGAAAAACCAGCCAAGATTTAAAAAAAATGTCTGAAAATCCTTCAGACAGTCTGGAGAACTATTGCTCAAGACTACCTTAAATAATTATAAGAAAGTCTGGTTCCTTGGAAGCTGAATATAAAGACAAGTGCACAAGACTTTTGTTTAGTGCTACATTTTTATAAGATGTTAAGAGCTGTACAAAAGGGGCATTACAACATGGGACTAAAAAACAGCCTTAAAAATGTTTACAGCAGCAGTCGTCCATACAATGACTTATCTTAATAAACCAAAGCATTTCTTTATGCATCACAGCATAGCGTCTAACATACCATGTAATCATTTCGTTGTGTTCTAATAAATATTTATGCAAAAATGTTCAATAAATAGTTACATTTTAGGTATGTTGTCTCATCTGTATTCACGTCACTATGGAGGTCTTTTCTACCCACCAACTGGTTTTCTGGGTAAAACCAAAATACCAGTGAACAAGCTGACATTTTAAAAACCGCTCACTCCAAATAACAAAAGCCAAACTGCTCATTTCCCCTCTCTTGCGCACTGGGTGCAGTCTGCCAGCTTACTTCATGTGATCAATACTAAACACTGCACTACCTTCTGTCCTTCATGTACTCACACACAATCTGGTATGTTTTTTTCCCCCTTACTTTAAAGCCACCACAGCCTCCCAGGAGGTTACATGTCACACAAAGACACACAGATGACATGAAATGTTTGACCTGACAAGTTGCACACTCTGGTGGGAACAGATTTCCTGACATCCAAGTGTGCGAGTGTGTCATTTTGTGTGTGGGCTGACGTCTGTGAACATGATGTAGCAGTAATGCTGGTTAAGCTCCTCTTAAACTACATAATACAGGGAAGCTGACAGACCGCCTACAACCACCAGCCTCGAGAAGATGAGCACAGTCATGCATGTGTACACTAACTTAATCTAACAGTCATAAGACTCGCAATCACAGAGATACAGTGAATCATGTGAACATCTGTTATAAAGTATACTCATACAGGGGCTTCCCCGGTGGATGCAGGTTCACGTATCATATCAGTAATATAAAGATACACACAAATCATTCTGTTTACTTCTCCAATACAAATTATTGCAAACAATAAAACAGTCTGGGCCATCACAGACTGAAAATCTATTTGGTCATAGTGCCCCCTACTGGTTATATAACCTTAATGCAGACAGAATTACCCTCCTCCACCTTGAAAAACAGTTTAACAGTTTAGCCATTAAATACACCATCTTGCAACAGTTGCCACCAAGTAGCAGTGAAACAATACCATAATATGCGCATCAAGTCTGGTATTTATGAAAGGATATGAGTTATTAAAAACATTCGCCCGCTTTTGGCAAACAATCTGTTGTTTTTCACGTCAACGCTCAAGAGAGTCCGTCACTGTGGTAACTTATGGCACAGATCTAACCCCCGGGGGAAGGACTGTACAGCATACATCTTTAATGACTTTGGAGAGAGAACTGGGTGCACAAGTTTGAATTTATTTGGGATGTTCTTTAATCCACACAGGGTCAAAAATACACATACATTTACTTAAATCTTTTAATAAGTGGTGCTGAAGGTTCGACACTATCTTTTAACTTGACAAGGCCAGCACTCACCGCTCTTTCTTGGTCGGCATTCTCTAAGTTCTCAGATTGGCTTCACTGTGGACAGTGAGCTGGTGTTCCAGCAGTTTCCAGTTCACGGCAGGGTTCCTGGGTTGTTCCTAAACACCCTTACCAATTTTCTTTTACCTGAGGGTGACAGCTTGGGTCTTATTCTAGGCCTCAGTGACATATGAGGAAAACTTGTACTTATGTACAAGTTGTGTTACTCTACAAATCCCTTTAGATCTTCACTGAGTTCCTTGGACTTTCCCATTATTCTGAGTATTAGTCAAACAAGTGACTGCTGTCAAACAAATCCGCTTCATGCTGGCAAAGAGAAACTAACTTTTATAGTCAATCATGATCACTAATGAGAAGTTAATAGACCTCGGCCTTGTCAAGTTAAAAGACATTGTAGAACCCTCAGCACCACTTCTTAACAGATTTAAGCGAGTGCATGCCCATATTTGAGCCTATATGCATACTTTACTGTGTGTGCATTAGAGAAAATGCAAAATAAATTCAAACTTATGCACCTACTCTATTCTGTAGTTGCTCTCACACTGTTACACAACACCAGGGCTGCAGCTGAAAGAATACAAATTGAAGTATCCTATACACATCTAACTATTAATTTAACAGAGTAACAATTATAATCTATCAGATTTTCTCATGTCTTAATGACAGAGCACTGATATCCTGTTAACTTACAGTCAGTGTTTTTGGCCACTTTCCTTTCTGGCTTCACAGAGATTAAACTTTATCAGTGTAGTAGATCATTTCCAGAATTACTGATCAAGGCACTTAAAACACACAAGCACACACTGTGCCTTTCCTCTCTGCACTGCAGCAGCTTGCCAACACTATAGTGAAGCAAAGCCAAATAAAACAAAGACACCCTGGGCACGCTGAACTTTCTTTATAGTACATTCCCCCAGAGAAGATTTGGTAAACCTATTAAAATCACAGTAACTTGGTTTGTAAAAAGGAAACTCACAAACAAATTTGTAAAAACTATATTAAAATGAAACACCTCTTTTATTCAATGGTGTCTTAGTAACTACAACACTGTCACATGCAGCATTTACTGCAAATAAGTTAAAAACGTAAACAAAACATTAACGTTATGTTTTCGTAATATCATTCAGGACATGCCTGTGCTTCAGGAGGTAGAACGGGTTGTCATTTTTCATACATCTTTACAATCTTTGTTTGTCATTTTTAATATTTATGATGTAAATCTGCAATGCTTACGGACTTCCTCTTCAATCCATTTTTTTGCCCTCCTGCTGAAGATTTTTTTTAGGAAAGTCTTCCTCATTTAATCAAATGGTCTAAAGGCACGAAGTGATCTACAGGCTTGTAAAGCCTCTTGAGGCAATTTCTGACATTAGTTGAAATAAATAGCATTGACTCCAGGAATGGTGGCCATACCTGTATGCCCTCGATTCTCTCTGTTACCACATAGGCATGATGCATAGCAATGAGAGGAACCTTGACTCCGGCCATTTCTCCCAGCTTGGTGGCCCACACACCTGCGGTAACACAGAAAGGCAAAAATGTCACAAACGTGTTACCTTTAACACCAAACAAATATCCTTAAAAATTGTATCGAATTTTACTTTTCTCATTGTGATTTCACTTTTACAGGATACATTTACATCAGGAGAGCAGTTGCAGGTTACATAAAGACTGCTTTACACTGTGTCACATTTGTGGATTTGTCATCTTAGAAAAAGAAAGCCAGCTAACCTGCACAGTTCACCACACAAGGTGTCTCAATGGTTCCGTGTTGTGTCTCCACTGCCTTTACCCTCTTCACACCGATATCATCAGTTCGCACTTGAATGCCAGTTACAGGACAGTTTTCGATCACCTGATTTAAAGAATGGAAAACTGAAATGCTGTATGTGCTTTTTTCCATGCAATTACAATGCACAGGGAATCAGTCGAGTAATATTAAAACGTTTAAATGTCCGACTGGAGAAGCCTCGTATTTACTTATTACTACAGAGGAAAAGTAACGTAACATGTTAGTCATTTGTGCAAAGCTTGAGGATGTAGTGTAGTAGTTGGGCTGTTCACAATATAAAGACATGCTAAGTCAAAACTAAGCAAAGAGTACATACAGTCTGCCATTTAATGATCAGTGCATTCAACAGTTTTAATATCTCATCAGGCAGAACATAACTGTCAAAGAAATGTAATTACTGCTTTGCTTTTTAAAAATGTTTTTAAGACTTTTTGATCTATTAACTAGCTATTAGGCTGCTGTGCAATGTAGATGTATTCCAGTCTCATCTACTCAAAAACATGTACCTATAACATCAAAGTGCTGTGTGCCGCACCTGTGTCTAACAGCCCTAGTCTATTGGACTACAGCAATTAATGTTTAGCTATTCACAGGGTTATGGCTTGGCTATCTACAGAGGATATCTTATTTGGATAAGGGTGCTATTTTTGCACTGCAATATATCAAAAACTAAATAAATACAGTGGCTCAGAAAATGTGCACAAATGACATGATAAATCCCCCCCAAAAAAAACAGTATTTGAAATAAAAGAAAACATCGCTTTTAAAGCTATTTGTATGGCTATAATATATATACACACACACATAGATTGAAATCTATGGGTAGAAACAGAATAAAGCTGCCCATCAAGTAAAGAGGCATTTAGCAGATCAGTAGACATTACCGTGGCTCCTCGGGCGGTGGCTGCCCTGGTCAAGGTTGTGCAGGTACCTGCAGGGTCCATGGTGCCGTCTTTTGGAACATACAGTGTTCCATAAAGATCATCGACATTCATCAGAGGATACAGGTCCTTCGTCTCAGCCGGGGAAAGGACATGGGACTCAATACCATAAACTTTACCCAGCTACAAAAAAGAAAATGGGGAGATGACGTGTTCAATGGAAATATTACTTTAAAAGCACCTTTGTTCCAAATTGAAATAAGTGGTTAGAGAAAAATCTGTTTGTGAACTTTGAAACTCTAACACACACAATTAAGGTAAATTAAGTTTTTTTTCTCTTGTGTACCTCATGTTAAGCAGTAAAAAGACTTTTTTAGAAAACCTACCATCAATTTTAAATTTAAAAGCCCCAAGGAGGAGCAACAGTCGAATAAAAACTGTTTCATGAACTATAGCGTTCCCTAAACACATCCTGTAGAGGCTATGTCTGTAGTGCACGCATATTAAGCCAATATGTCTTGTTCTTTGGTGCTTGTGACTTCAGGATCCTTTACCTGAATAATAGAATTATTTATGAGACATTACTCACCAACAACTATCTCAGTCTCGGAAATATTTAGTACATTTACATGCATAAAAAAAGATTTCCCTGTTGTAGATGGGTAAATGTGCATAAATATATACATAAAATCAATCAAACTGATTTACAAACTCAAATATTTTGAAATGAGGCATCCTTTCAGGAAGTACTGTGAACTAATTAGAAAACTAACAATTCTGACTAAGGATAATATTTACTTTCATCTTGTCTAATTGCTGTCACAGAAGTACTTGCTCCATCTGAAGTCTCTGTGTGTGCTTGCAGTGCCATTGTTGCCAACTCCTTTGTATCCCAAAAAGTGGATTCTGTTATCTGGATGAAGTGTTTTTAGTAGGAAAACTGTTTTGTCACTCATCCAAAAATCCTCACCAGACAAACGTTACTTCCCCTGATGCCTCTGTTTACCGAACGGTGCATCTATGCTTTCCTAATAACGTTCACAACCAACATGTCTCTGTCTTTACCGACATGAGGCGCTTGTACTCGTCAAGTCTTTGCTTGTTGGAAGCAATGAAGAGCCCTCCGTTCTGAATCCAGCCTGTATGGAGACCCGTCTCCTCCTCTAGGTCTTTGCTAATCACATTCCTGGTGTGGGCCAAGAGCTCCACCTCAACATCACTGGGTCGCAGCTGCCACAGGAGGCCTAATAAACAGAGGGACAGATGAGTGACTGTGCAAAAAACTTAGTGGACATTAGTGAGCATCTCGCACATCAGCGCACATGCAGGTGAACACACTTTAGCTACAAAGACCTATTAGCAGCATAAGTAGCATAATTACTACACAAAATTACCAAAGAGTGCTTAATCTACTCTTAAAACCTTTTATTAGAACACTGCTATTAAAGTAGGATGTATAATTTCAGGTAAACACGCCTCTCTGTACTGTTACAGACTGTTACCTGCAGTATGCCAGGTGGTGCCAGCAGTCAGTCTGTCTCTTTCCAGCAGAACTACATTGGTCATTCCCATTTTGGCCAAGTGGTAAATGGTCTGACAGCCCAGGCTTCCTCCTCCAATCACCACCGCATCAGCTGACCTGAGGCAGGAGGAGGTATACAAGAAGACTGTAAGGCTGAAAGGCTGATGCTACTCTTGACATATGAAGGTAACCAACCAGCCTGTGAGCTAGCACCAGAGGTGGGACCAAGTCATTGTTTTGCAAGTCTCAAGTAAGTCCCAAGTCTTTATCCTCAAGTCACAAGTCAAGTCTCAAGTAAAGTCAAGCAAGTCAGAGTCAAGTCGCAAGTCAAGACAGACAACTTTCAAGTCAAGTCCCAAGTCCGAAACTTTGAATTTCAAGTCCTTTTTTTAACCCTCTGGGGTCCCGGGTATAATTGGCCGTTCTTGACTACTTTTGATTTTACTTCTATATTTCACTTTTAAAATATGTTTTTCTTGCCTTGTTTGGTATCATTATTTACAGCACAACCTCAAATATCTGAAATTTGAGTTATTTTTTTCATTTTGGTATACTATATTAGCACAGTTGATCTAAATTCAGACAAAAAATTCAGAATCCGAGTAGAAAAAAGTTATATTTTTTTACATGTTTAACGAATCATTTTCATAACTTGAAATGCAAATAGAAATTGTACATTTCTAAAAATTATGCACAAGTTTTGCAAACAACAAAGTTATATGGTACTATTTACCTAAAAATGCAGCCAAGGCCTCAGGCGTTTTTTATATAACCATTTAAATCTATTTACAGAACAATCAGGTGTGCTGCATCAAATAAGAAGGCACACAAATTATTTGTGCCAGTCCAAAACATGTAGTTTGTGTTCAGTATAAGACAGAGGAGAACACCACAGGCCTAAACCCTGCAGGTCTGACAACTGGAGGTGCAACAGTCCAGTTTTCTATGTGGAGACAGCGTTTACACTGGAATCTGCCTTTGACAGCTTTTTAGATCAAATATGAAATTCAGCAGTCTAACCGACACACAATACAAAACAATAACTACACAACAAACTAACTATAGCCTCCAAACACGCTAAACGTCACTAATGTCTCACATATGAAAACTCTCTCTCTCTCTCTCTTTCTTTCGCTCGCCCGCTTTCCGTCGCGGGTGTCACTCCTAAAACTTCCTTCTCCCTAAACAACCAAATGTCACATGTTGCCTTATCATTTTTTTTGATTGGCTGACATGGTAAACTCTAACACCAATAGGGAAGGGGTGTTTTTTCTTTTTCTTTTTTCACTCGCAAGTGGAGAGCGTATGCTAGGCTGTCTGTAGAAAACGCCGTTTTGTCTAGCATCCCTGTTGAGAATAACCTTTGCAAATAAACAACAGCTAATAATATAAGATCAAAGTATTTTATTTGATGTATTGACATAAATGACAGAAGAAAAAGGCCATGTATAGCAGGACTACTCAATTACACACTAAGGTGGGCCAGATTTTCTAACCAAAAAAATTTTTTCCTGGCTCAGACATGCAAAAGTTAAACACGACCATACACTAATTGCAAATTAAACACAGTGATTTTGAATTGTGATGTGATGGTAAAATAAATATTTGTCAGTCTAAACTGGGTTAAATCTACGGGGTTAATGATGGGGAGGAGACGGAGAGAGACTGAGTACAGCTACAGAACCCACTTTCTGAAACGGACCCTGCTCACCATTCACCGACAATTCTGAGCTAACAAGTTGCATGTTATTCTTGGATGCGCTTGCAGGACCGGATTTAAAATAGCATGACAAACATATCATACCTGTTAAAGTCAAACAGTATCATCAACGTAGCCGAAGAACATTTGCTAATAAGATGAAGTTAGCTAAGTCAGCTGTCTCATCGTAAAAAAAAAAAAAAAAAAAAAAAAAAGCACCACCTACCGTTCTTTATGCAACTTCAAATGTCGGACAAAGTTGGAAGTTGTTCCATCTCCGTCTGTGATTCTCTTCTTGCATGTTTTGCATATTGCATTTCGTTTTTGTTGACTATTTCGTAGTTTATGTACCCGAAAGAAATTACTCTTGGAAGCATTTTTGGCTCGAGCGTTTTTGTTCTTGTTTTTTCAAATCTGGTTAATTTGATTGGCTGTGCTACAGCCCACGCTCACATACATACGGAGTGTGGTAAGAATGAATGAATGAATGAATAAAGTGAATTAATGGTCCGCACTTTTTATATAATATGTATGTTAAATTTTAGATTTGGGTAAAATATCAAGTCTTTTCAAGTAAACAGGTTCAAGTCCAATTCAAGTCCCAAGTCACTGGTGTAAAAGTCCAAGTCAAGTCACAAGTCTTACAACCTTTTTTCAAGTCAAGTCTAAAGTCATAAAATTAATGACTCGAGTCTGACTCGAGTCCAAGTCATGTGACTCGAGTCCACACCTCTGGCTAGCACTAACTTATCAATTCACAAGTGCAACAGAGTCCCTTTTTCTTTCCCCCTGCTTCCAATCTTTAAACTACAGCAACATGAAAACAGTATCAATACTGACCAATAACTCCTATTTTTTATTTTATTTTATTAAACTAACAATAAAACACTGTTGTTTTGATACCTACCTTTCCCAGAGCAAATTATCAACAGAGCATCTATATTCTGTTCAGAACTTGTACATCACTGTGTCCATTACTCCATGAACTAGTTTCTCTTCACAACCATGTATTAATCCACCACTTCAACCATTAGATTAATCAGCTGTTTATGTATAGAGTCACTGCATATAATCTTAGGAATATATTTCTGAAAACATTCCCACATAATCCATTCATCCACCCACAACCCAATCGAACCTGGGTAATGGCTTAGTGGGTCCTGAGGAGGCTCCATCCTCCTGTTTGAGTGTCTTCTCGTAGGGAACACTCTTTTCCTTGGTGGGCTCCGAGCTGTAGGACCGAGTGCTTGTCCGGCACAGCGGAGAAAGAGGAGACCTCACTGCTGAGAACACTCGCCGAACTGCGCTCCCAAGGAAGCCCATGACCCCTGTGTGCAGTAAGACAACACAAAGGGACATAGTGACATGTCAGCTGTTTAAAGTTGTAACACTCAGGGTTTCAGAACAAAGTAATTATTTACACAAACTCTTTTTTTTTGCAACATTCTGTACCCAGTGAAAACCATAATAACTGAAAATAAATGTAAATAACTTTATTATACTCCAGTGTGAGTTCTTGCCTGGTTTAAACATGCAGATTTCTACCAGAGAAACTGAGAGACTGCACCTGAAGAGAAAGAAACGTCTACGGACAGAAAAGTTCAAAGCTTTACATTATTACAGAAAACAATTAAACGGTGACTTAACATGGTTAACGATTACTTAAAGTAAAATCACTGATGTCTGTATCCGACGGAAACAAAAACAGGACAATGTTACATAAATCAGCTCATAAGAAAACTATAGCTTGAAAAAAGAATATTGATTTTAGGTTGATACTTAATTGTTGTGCTGCTATTCTTAACTGGAATTGTCGCCTTGCTTTAGTTCAGCCATGTGCAAACACCAATAGTTTGACCAGACAAGGATTTTGGAAAAAAAAACAACACTTTGGGCACTTGGGCGCAATGTTGTGCCAAAAAGTGATTGTCTGCCAAAAACTGATTTCCAATGTTTCTGTGTATTTTTTATGTGTAATATCTTTACGTATCTTCGTAAATAGACTTCGGTGAACAGGGTTTACAAAGGGGTTATATAGAGAATTAAAAAATTATCCATTTTTCAAGTATCTTTACAACTCTGTGTTATTGTACTTACATTATAACCAATCCGGTCCTTTATCCCCACTTAAAATATTTTTACAGAACTATTGTAATATTTGCTGCCATTTCTGCTGTCCTCTTGGCCAACTTACTCTTACAAAAAACATTTTTAATGTTAACGAGATTTGTTTTAACTGCATAAATAAAGGTTATATAAACGTCACTGCCAAAAACTGATTGCGGCTTCTACCTTGTTACACGAATGTTGTTTGTGGCTCAAGATGACTTTATGTCATCCACAAGGGATGCATTTGACATATGTTTCACATATTATAGCCCAACAACTTACTTATAGCAGTTTAAATAGGAGACCGGACAGTGTGCGCACCGCGGATGACGTCAGTGCGCACACTGTGTCTGAGGAGGATGTGCGGAGGTACTTCAGGAGAGTGAACCCACGCAAAGCTACTGGTCCGGACGGGATTCCCGGCCGCGTCCTCAAGTCATGCGCGGCTCAGCTGGCTGGAGTGTTTACACATATCTTCAACCTTTCCTCTCTCTGTCTGTAGTCCCAGCCTGCTTCAAAATGGCCACCATCGTCCCTGTACCCAAATCCTCCACCATCTCATCATTGAACGACTGGCGACCTGTAGCCCTGACCCCCATCGTGAGCAAATGCTTCGAGAAGCTGGTCAGGGACTTCATCTGCTCTGCACTACCCGACTCACTGGACCCTCTACAGTTCGCATACCGCCACAACAGGTCCACTGATGATGCCATAGCCCTGACACTCCATGCTGCCCTGTCACACCTGGAGAAGAGAGACACGTATGTGAGAATGCTGTTTGTAGATTACAGCTCAGCATTCAATACCATCGTTCCCTCGAAGCTGGACAGGAAACTGCAGGATCTAGGACTGAGCAGCTCCCTCTGCAGCTGGATCCTTAACTTCCTGTCTGACAGACGCCAAGTGGTCAGACTGGGCAGCACCACCTCATCCCCCATCACACTGAACACTGGTGCTCCACAGGGGTGTGTACTGAGCCCTCTCCTGTACTCACTCTACACCTACGACTGCACGGCCACTAACAACTCCAACATCATTGTGAAGTTTGCGGACGACACTACAGTGGTGGGTCTTATCACCAACGGTGATGAGACAGCCTACAGGGAGGAGGTCAGCGCCCTGACCCACTGGTGTCAAGACAACCATCTCACCCTCAACGTCGCAAAGACAAAGGAGCTGATAGTGGACTTCCGGAGGTGCAGAGGAGTACACACCCCCATCACCATCAACGGCGCCGCTGTGGAGAGAGTGAGCAGCTTCCGCTTCCTTGGTGTACATCTGGCTGAGGATCTTACGTGGTCAGTACACATAAACAAGACAGTGAAGAAGGCGCAGCAGCGCCTCTTCTTTCTCAGGAGACTGAAAAGATTCGGCATGAGCCCCGCATCCTCAGGACCTTCTATCGCTGTGCCATTGAGAGCATCCTCACTGGATGCATCACCACCTGGTATGGCAACACCACCGCTTACAACCGCAAAGCTCTCCAGAGAGTAGTGCGGTGTGCTGAACGGATAATTGGAGGTGAGCTTCCCTCCCTCCAAGACATCTACAGGAAGCGGTGCCTGAGGAAAGCGGGGAGGATCATCAAGGACTCCAGTCACCCCAGCCATAAACTCTTCAGACTACTTCCATCAGGAAGGAGGTTCTGCAACATCGGTCCCGTACCAGCAGACTGAGAGACAGCTTTTTCCACCAGGCCATCAGACTGCTGAACACGTCATAGACACCTCACCCTCACTACTGGAACTTCAACATTATGCACTCCATACTGTACATTAATGCCACTGTTTTGCACATACCTACCTCTGTATATTTTATATTTTATATATCTTATTTTATTGTTTACTCTATTTCATTTGTAAAACATGTATATACACACTCACACACACACACACACACACACGTAGAAAAACATATTTAGTACACACATTCAGTAATGTATATACCTTTATATATGGTACATATATTTATTACTTTTTAGATTAACCATTTTTATATTTTGCTTGTTGCACGTTATTGTATTTTGCACAACTCTGTTGCTTGTGAAGCTTGCACACAAGAATTTCACTCGCATGTACTGTACCAGTGTACCTGCACATGTGACGTGACAATAAAGGTGATTTGATTTGATTTGATTTGATTTGAAATACGAGCAATCAGTTTTTGGCAAATACCGGAAATCAGTTTTTGGCAGACAATCACTTTTTTGGCACAACACGGCAAAAACGGCAGCACATTCACCACTAAATAACCCCGCACTTAATGTGTAATACAAAGCTTTTATAGCGGGTAAATGTGCAATAACGTACAGAACGCAATGCACAGAATGCGCTCGCCTGGAAACGACCAGTCTCAAAATAAAAGAAATTACATTGGTAGTTGCAGGTAGTAACGTGGCGTGAAGTTCTGCGATCTCAAACAACGGAGAATGCAAATTGCATAATACAGCAACTTGTGGATGTACATTGATGTTGCACTTACGCTTGATTCCCTTTGTCGCAGATTACCCCGGAAACACACTCGAGGAAGGAGCTAAATAGGGAGAGGGGCTGCTTGCAGAATTAAGGGAGTGGATTTATGGGGAGAAACGGTCAAGTAGTTCCGCAGACCAACGAGCGACAGAACTGCTGTCGTGGCCCACAAGACACAGCTCAGTAGCTGTCAGATAAACGTGAGCTGCAGCGGGGCTAGACTGCAGTTGTAGCTCCTACCTTCACCCCTCCCCACGTGGTCACAGCAAATCTTCCAGGGAGTTACGAGTACGCAGACGCGTGGAAGAGACATGCGGTTTGGTACACAATCAGAAATTAGATCAGTCAGATAAGATTATACCCAAGCAGCCTAGTAAGTGACCGAATTGAGCAACAACACATGACACTTTGGAAATGCCAGAAAAAGGCTAAGTATACTTGACCAAGTACCCCAAATGGGAAAGCAGAGGTTCGTGACTTCGCTGGTTTTGTCCCATGGACATAAGTATGCACAAAATACCTCCTACGTAAGAATATTCAAGAAAATATAATGTGCCAAAAGAGAAATATTAATGTCAATTCGCTGTTTGTTCTGTTTGGTTCATAAATGTGTGGGTGTTTGTATTTCTGGGAGGAGAGGTTAACAGCTGCTGTCGACAGCCCAGTGATCAAATCAAGCAGAAGTAGGTCATCAGATATATGTTAACCATGTGGAGTTTGTCTGTGTGAGGCATTTGACTCAGTGTTGTGGGGATCTTGCAGTACGATGGGGGAAGAAGAAATAAACACTTTAAACCTCAAAAGAAGGCTCCTTGCCACACTGAATGATTAAAACTTTGGCTCCAGACCCCTGAGACATCTGTAGTTGAAGCCTGCCAAGCTGACCTCATGATTCCCCACCTCCTAACCAGCAGCCAATAAAGTGCAGAGTTTAGGTCCCCTCCCGTGCCAGGAGGTTCTTTCTAGTTCATACAGCTTTAAGCTAGACTGAAGCTGAGTATAGGAGCTGTTGCCAGCCCGGGTATCTTATGTATAGGAATCTGAAACGAAGAAAGTGGACCACAGCTACCTTTGAACTTTGTACACAGCAAAATCTCCAGTGTTAATTCAACTCCTATAGTGTTAAAGTTAACACTTTTCCAGTGTTTATATAATTCTCACTGGTTTAGAGTTAAAGTAACACTTTGCAAAGTGTTATTATTTTAACTCCATTGTAGTGTTAAAAATATAACACCCATAGTGTTAAAATTTCACTCTGTATGGTGTGAAGTGTCTTCACTCAGAGTGTAACTACCTAACATTTATAGTGTTGTTTTAGGACACTGATAAGTGTTCACTTTTACACTGGCTTGGGTTAACTCTTTTCACTGAGGGTGTTACTACACAACAACTATGGTGTTATTTATGACACTTTTTAAGTGTTTATTTTCACACTGGATTGTGTTGACTGTTTTCACTTAGAGTGTTATTCTGTAACTTTTACAGTGTTATTTTGGCACTTTAAAGTGACATATATGAGCTTTTAAATACTAGTCTGTATTAATTGTCTGAATACAAAAATGCATTAAAGTGCAATTACTGTATGACTACTGTGTTACATTCAGTGAAAATCCTTGTTAAGTCCCTTTACAGGATAAAAGGAGAAAACATAAAATTGGTCACATAAGCATTTTAATAAATATTAAATTCCAAGCACCATACAGCATACGTTCACAACAAAAATAATGGCACAATGTACAGACCATCATCATCACCATAAGCACTTTGCAAATCAAAGGGCTTGTATATTTCAATACAGTCTGCTTTAACAACATCTTTTCATCCGTTTCAAACACTTTATAAGCATGGCAATGTTCACTGAAATTTTCAACCACAAGCTTCTGAACTATGAAGTAGGTGTGACTATTGACCAAAACTATTGTTTTTATTCTGCAAAACACCGGCATCTCATGTTCAGAACCACAACAAATGACCAATCCTGTTCTGTACTCAGTCCCATTAATGTTAACCCAATTAGCAGAGAAAGCCTCTTCTGCAACAGCAGGCAAGCCTAGGGAGATCATTTCACTATTTTCCTCACTATCAACATCAAATGATTTCAAGGGCCCATACTCAACATGGCTTAAAGGACATGTCTCCCACTTGTATGCTATGGATGTTTGATGTTTTTTGGCAAGTGACACTGTGATGTTCTTAAAGTTCTTAAGGGTGTCTTTGAACACCCTATGTTTAGCCTCACCTCTCATGCTCCATACATGCAATAATGGCCCAATTTTTCTGATGCAAGTTGGGTAGTGCAACATAAAGTGGTGTTTGGGAATCATGTTCCTACCTGGATACAACAATTTGAACAAGTCATGATGTTCCATTGTTAAATGTTTTAGAAGCACAGTCATGCCATGTGTAACAGATGGAGAGAATATGATGTTAATTATTTGCAACAATAGCAATAGCATAGTCCAGTTCTGATTTCCTTCTGGCACAATATCACCAAAAATTAAAGGAATGTTTCTTATCAGACAAAGAGTCTGAATGGAGTTAAGACCTATACTATTACCACTACTGTCTAAGTTCACCCTTGTTGGACGATTTTTGCTCTCCAAGTAGCCATAGTCAAAAGCATAGATCCGTGACAAAAGAGCATGTTTCGGCAGAAAATTGTCTGACAGATATTCCAACAGTAACTTTATCTCATATTGTGCTACCCCTTCGAGAATATCATGCATAATGTCCAAGGAAAAGTTCTGGCAAACATGAAAGAATTGAAGAGTGTTCAGTGTAGAATTCTTTCTTAAGCCAAACACATGTAGCTTTTGAGGATCAGATTGCAACTCACTGCAGTGCATTTCAAAAAGTTCTTTCCCTCGTAAGATGATCTTTGGATCATCCTCAGTATACACACTCTGTGCATCCTGTTTTGCAATTAAACACAAACGACAAAAGTAACGTCCACTGAAAGACTCAACAAAACCCAAAATTGAGTGCATCCCCAAGTTGTCCCCAGTTATCTGACATATAGTGCCATGGACCTTTTCAGATGAGAAGGGTAAATCAATGCCATGGCTCTCCAAAAACTTTATGTCATCAATCAGAGGCTGTAAAATAGGATCAAAGCCGTATTTTTTCACATCTTCTGCATGAAACAATGCAACCAAATGAATGTTCATCAATGCAGAATTTAACTTTGGAGGCAGATTTCTGAGGACAAAATAGATTGCACCAACTTTGTGAACACCACGTTTGGAACCAAGTGGATTAGCAGTCTCAAAGTCATCATAATAAAGCTGAATTTGCAAAGAAGTCTGTGGTTTTGAAAACAATGGATGAGACTTATAGTAACTCCCATCACAAAAGTCTTCATATCTGTCTTCTTTTGATACACATAGTTTAGCAAGCAGCTCATAAATATAAGAATTGCGACATATAAATTTGATTGTTTCCAAAATTGGAATGTACACAAAAGTGTCTTTTACTGGTACCTGGTCATAAGTGCCTGATTTTTTATTTAACCTTGTATCATAGCGTATTCCTAAAGTCTTTTCCACTGGATCCACAATTCCCCATTTTTCACGGAAATATGACTTTCTTTTAGCTTCAGTGTCGAACTTCTCAACTGGATTGTCAAAAGTCTCAAGACATTTTTCCACTGGAGATCTAACAGGATTTTCTGTTGGCACAACGTTCAGTACTTTATGTTTAAACTCACAGTGCAGTCCATCAGCAAAATCTTCCAAATCACAAACAAGTGATGACACAAAACTATTTGCCAAACCACTACCATTGAGTTTACCAATAATTTTAGTGCAAATTGCTTCAGAATTTTTTTTAATTCTTTGACCTGACCCATTGTTTTCAGAACACCCAACCTCTAGGCTCTGAGTAACACTTGTTCCTGCAACTGCTATGTCTGTATCTTGTAATCTGTCAAAATCAGCTTGAAATGACTCTGAGGGTTCTGCATCACCACTTTGACAACAATCTTCATCATGAACACTATTTAAATGTTTTTTTAAACCAGAATATGTAGTGAACTGACGGCTGCAACCATCTTGTGAACAAGCCAACTTAAATTTGGTGCTTGGATAAAAACTGTGACCTAGTCGCAAATGACTTATCAAAGCCTGACTGGTGCTATGCAGAGTTTGACAGATAAAACATTTAAACATGGTTCTCATTCAACATTTTGGCACGCAACTCACGAACACGTGGTGACTCATCTGTTGAGGTGGCATCAATGTTGAATATGGTGGTCTGCACAAAACTGTAGAGATGAACCAGTGACTCGTCAGAAGATAAGTTGAACACGTAGTGGGATTTGAAAAGTTCATCAAAAGCACTGAGTGAGCTGGTGGCTTGGCAGGGGATGAGCTGTTTGTCCACTGCGATGTAGAAGGTGTCAATGCTGTTCTGGGTTCGACCAACAGCGAGGATGTATGGTTGTTTACCATCTCTTGCTTGCAAGTGTTCATCAATGCTGCAGCATGACTAAAAACAAATGAGATATTGACATATAGGCCTAGCTTATACTTGCTGAGTATGAACCATTCATTCAGTTTGACATTATGTGCCTTGCTAACTTATTACAAAATACTAAGACACATACTTCATGGAGAGGAAAACTAAAAAGTGCAAAAACTGAAAAAGTGTTTTGTAGGATTTTAAAAAGTGAGACAACATATTTACCTTGTGAAAGTGCACCATTTTGTGTGCTGCATCAGTTGGACTTATTTTGGTTCTCCTCTTTCGTCCAGCTGTGGGTGGCAAAAGTTGAAGGAGTAGCAGCAGAGAGGCCATGTCACTGTCCCAGTCTGTGTATGGTTGAATTTATAAAACAATTTCAAAATGACAGGTAAAAATAAATATTATTAAAATCAAACAAGCATGGTGCGACGCCTACCATTTGCATCACTCTCTGTTGGTTTCTCAGCAGCTTTTATCAAACGACACAGGTCAGTTGACTGAGTCAGCTGTTTGGCTTCTTTAATAACCTTTGGCTTGAATGACATGTCCCACTTCTCAAGCAACTTGGTGGCTGTTTCAGCACCAAACAGCAGCAGGAAGTCTTGATTGACCTGTTCATCATACACACAGGACATAAAGACAGTGCTCAACATTGTTTACATTGCAATGTGATTTTGACCAATATGGGATATAGCCTGACTGGGATGACCAATGATCACATCTTTTACTGTTGCCATCCACATCAGCAAAACAAAAAAAAAAAGGATTAACAGTTGAAAATATCAAGTGATTTGACTTACTAGTCCTTTGACATCCAAAAAGCGTGGAAATGTTTTGAAGACACCTGCAGTTCTTTGTGGATCATGCACCAGATCCTGGCGATGTTGGAACGTCATTTTCATCTTCTGAAATACACTTGCTTCATCAGGAGAGTGAACAAGAAATGAGATGGCCTCCTTGCAGGCATCTCCATCAAGTTGCTGAGGCAATGTGGTTGCTAATCTTCTGCGCTTAGGCCCTTGTTCTTGATGCACTGGGACTTCCTTCACTGGCCGTTTGGTTGTAGACCTGGACATGGTTTTGAGGCGCCACGCTATATATCCAGTGCCTTTCACTCCGTCGTAGAAATGCTCCTGTCACATTTAAACATAGATGAAAATAAACATCAAATGCGATCTTACAGACTTTGCAGATTCAGCAAAAAGAAACCCAAGGACTATTATCATGTAACAGGTGCAATACATGTTAAACAACATCCACAATTTCAATACAGTTTTATGACAATAGTTATTACGAAAGAGGAATTAAGATTTTTCTTTTAAATCATTTAGCTGATGTAATTATTCCATGATGAAAACTAAATAATGTGCTGTTTTACAATCACTGCATGACTTACATAGCCGTTTGGAGAAAATGGATCCTTCAATGAGGGAAAGAGTGTAATTATTCCAAGGGCATATTTCTCCTTTTGCTTACGGGAGGAATTCTGCTATAGAGGAAATACAATTGACAATGTTAAATCAGAAGTATGTGTCTTTACTGCAGTATACATTACAAGAATATTCCATATGGCCCATCTTTACTTTTTTTTTATTAGGTACTATTACTCTTACCCATGTCTCTCAGTCATATCACTTGCCAATATGTTAACAAGCTGCCGCTGGTGCGGTGGCTCAGTGAATTTTCGGCATTGTATTCTTCAAGAATTTCCTCTCCACCAGGTTTCCTAGTCAAGGCATTTTTAACCATCTGCTCATATAAAAGGGAAAATAATAACAATAAAAACTTGTTTGTCAGTAAAGGTGAAAGTTTAGAGGAATGTCAACAAACCTGTGAAAGACATATCTAGCAAGAAGCACTAACTTCTACTAACATTTTTTCATACAGGGCAAGCTGGGAACCACCATGTTTTGAATTTCAATTTGTATAACAATCTACAGTATAAATGGTGTCAACTCAAAAATACAAAAGACATTTTCTGTTCTCAATTACCTCTTTTGCAGCCTCTGACACAGAAACATTTGGTGCAGAACTGTCTTTGCTGGATCTACTGCGGCCTGCAGGAATGCCCTTTCCCTGAGGTCACTGTCACTTGATGAAAGTGATATAGTGTCCGTGAGGGAAGATAATGTATCCGAGGAGGATGGTGTGGAATGAGCTAAAGGACAAAAATCTTTGGGAGAGATGATTTGGTTAACTTTCTTTAGGCTACTCCACAATGCCATTAATAACACAATTTCAATGTTCATGTTCAGACAACATTCTATACAAATATGACCCAGCCCTGTCCACTGTCATGTATATTGCATGAAGACAGGTCAATGTCATCTGCATCAAGAGCAAAAGACCTTGGCTCTACATTGAGTGGGCTATACTCTGAAAATTTAAGTTATGATAACATTTACCTTCATCTGAAATCTTTTCACGTATTGTCAGGCATAGGTCTGGTTGGGCCTCCAGTAACTCCAGAAAAATGTCTTCTTCGACAGCTGTGTCAGTTTCATCGAAAATATCAAGGTCAGCAGCATCCGGAAGTCCAAACTTGGTTTTGGCTTTTTACAAAAGATAAGCATAATGTCACCTAAAACGCCTGAAAAACTTTTTAAAAACTAATTTTGACTTTTTATTTAGCTAATATTTATTAACAGCTGTTTTACCTGTCTTTAAAATGGTTAAATTAGACAAGTCTGCAGCAACAATATAGGCCTAGGCCTACTGCTCTGTACTGTTTTTAATGTCACACATTAAAATAAAATGTGTTAACATTTAATTCGTTTTTAAATAGATGAGATGCAAACATGATGAACTGATACATGTGCAACAAATTTTGTTCTGCCAGGTTATCTTACCTTCACTGATGAATTCTAGATAAGTGAATCCTGCGTGCAATTTAATGTACTTCTTTACATTGAGGTATTTCACTTTCAGCAACATGTCTTACAACAGCACCTGGTGGAGAGAAGGGGCACAGAATATTTTTTACCATATATTTAAACCATAGCTTAAGTGGCAACAAATCCGGACAACTTTAAGAAAATATTAGGCTATACATTGTGTGATGATCTGTGAAGGGTGACAGACCACTTCAACCTCAGGAACATAATTTGGCTTCCCCTGCGCACTAAAATAGCTGAACTTGGGTACACAGAAATAGCATCCAATGAATTATCCACCCATCCACATGTTTATAAGACGACAACGGCGATCTTCTCGTCTGCACGCAGGCTAGATACTTAGTTCTGCTATGTTGCGAGTAAATCGCTGTAGCCTACTTGGGGAAAAGCATCTCTGTTTAAACCATGTCAGGATGATAATCCACATAAAATTTCCTGTTGAACGCACACCTGCCTTCATCACGCTTTCACTTATGACAACAAATATCCCTTATACTGTAAATTAATGAGTGCAAGTCTTACATTTATATCGGGAGTTTCTGACACATGCACAGCCGTCTGGCTAGTTGCTACTTGTGGTGGTTGTTTTGTGACACGACATGCTAGGATTATCAGTGGAGGCGGCGTCAACGACCCTCAGTCGTTATACCGCTTTGTCTTAAACACTGGATGGTAGCCTATTTCACTAAAACTGTAGAAAGGGGAAAATGTTCCCTTAGATTAGGCCTACTACAACATGTATGATATATCCTAACCGTTATCAAGCAATCCATGCACAAACGCAGCGCGCCTTGCTTGGTCACTAACATCTAACAGAATTCCATAACCCCTGCCACTTCAAAGATTTGTAGGCTAGCTACTGCTAAACTCGCTGGTAGCACGTGTAATTAGCCTATCTTGACGCTTTCAAAACTTGACTTGAACGTCTCCATGTGATTGTTTAGTTCACTTTTAAATAGGATATTTCTGAGGCGAATGTTCGCTTCCCTTAAAAGCAGTGGGCTAAACGCATTTGTCTTAGCTGCCAGCTAGGCTACCACAAATTCAAATTTTAACATTACATTTAACATATCCAGAGGATAGCTAACTCCTCCCTCGTTTCATTTAATAAGCATTGAACACTGGAAAGCATTTCTCTTATGACATTAGAACTAACTAGAATTGAGAATTATATTAAGCACGCATTTATTTTCGCTGCAATATTAACTTGTTATAGAGGATAGTTTAGCTACCTAAGCTAACGAATCCCATCTCTTACCGCAGATGAATACACTCCACATTAGGAAAATATTGCATGCTTCTGATAAATAATGTTATAGGCTAGTTAGTTACAATATTTAATAATGATAAAATAACATAGGTCTTGTTGTATAGTTCTTACCTGAACAACCTCCTCGATCTTGACAGCAAACTTCTGGCGGACTCCTCATGCCCATGAGCGCGAAAAACCCGGATGTGGAAATCAACTCCAAATGAGTGTTATAGTATTGACTCTTTGAAATAACTCCGGCTACAGAGCTTTTTCAGCACCGTTAGTGTTACTGTAACTCTCAAACCAACACTTTTCAACTCGAAATTTTTAACACCAGTAATTTTAACTCACATCAACACTTCGGATTTTGCTGTGTAGATTTCCTTAAACTCATTTTTTTATGTGATTGAATAACAGTGTCTTAAGGACAGAGTGTAATGTCCACGTGTATTTGTGTGCACGCACATGTGTAAGCTTGTGTGCTGTGCCAGCGCACGCAGCAGAACACTGAGCTGTAAGCACATAGACTGTATATTGTGGCTTCTCTTCTCTGTGGTACGTGGCAGAGTGTTCCAGAGAGAACGTAACCAGATAAATTACTGTATATGCAGACAGCTGGGGTGTGCTTAGAGGTAAATGTGCATGCTTAGATACAGACTTGGGTATCAAGTGTTGGTGTACTTAGAAAGACAGAAAGAAATGCATTCAAACCTGAGTCAACAGCTAATAACTGTTACATGAATAGACTGAGAAAATATTTTTTACATTTGTGTCAAGTCTTTCATTTTTAGAGTGCTTTCAGAAGATATTTTCACAGCAGAGAGAAAGCTGTCCTTTACTGGTAACTTGTAAAGATGACAACGAAATAAAAGAAGAAATTATCAGCTTTCATGGTGATATGCACACGCATTTTTCAGTATCTCAGAAATGGCAGTGTTGAGTTGATTTCCCCCATTTTCAGCTGTGTAAGTTAACAACTGATTGACAAGTTGTCGTGGAAGTGTCTCACCCTTTTGCACACAGTGTTCACAGATGAGAGATGAGCAGCTGTTCTTTCATAAGAGGTTATTTGGAGGCAAAGCCTTCACGGGATTCTGTGTAGCCCTGTGAAAAACTAATAATTTTCAGAAGCACCTTTAGCAGCAATAAACTGAAGTAATCATTTTCTGTATGACTTTATCATCCTCCCGCATAGTTGTGGAGGTATTTTGGCCCATTCGTCTTTATGGCTTTGCTTCAGTTCATGAAGGTTTGCAGGCATTCATTTTATGAACAGCTCTCTCAAAACATAGGACTGTGCAATATGGCCAAGTACCTCTAGTTTTGCGTCATTCTTCCAAAGGACATCTGTCCTAGAAGTCTTACACTTTGTTCAGATCCAGCTTTTCAAATCTGAGCCGTCCTGCCATGAACTTTTTTTTGTAGAGAGAAGAGGCTTTGTTTTGTTTGTTTTTTGTTTTGTCCTGGTAATCCATCCAAACAAGCTATACTTGTTCTAATTTTACTCTCATGAAATTCAACGCTTACCTAAGGCCTGAAAAAAAAAACCCAGTTCACCTGTAACGACAGAAAACAAAAAGGCTATACTGTAGAGATCACAGATCCAATAGTGCAACAACCCACAGGTCATGTGAACTTATTTGTCAGTGTTACAGAGGCAGTACTGCAAGATGCAACACTGTTTTTAGTAATACGGCTGGAATTTGACAATAATTTCATTGGGAGAAAGTTTTATTCACAGATCAGGAAAACTTTGGAAAAGGTCTGCATGGACATGTATGGATGCTCCTGGAACTTTCTCAATCATCTTAAATTTATTGTTACAAAACAGTTGCTCCTTTCTCAATGGTGTGACATTCAACTTGGAGCACAGACTGTTTTTGAGTTGAAATCGAAGAGAAATGTCCTGCACTTTGGATTATTCTGCAGTTTTTTTAGTGCTTCTGCAGAATGCATGGGCAGGGTGCTGAATCATCTTTCTTCTCCTGGGAGTGTCCCAGGATTTTCAACAACTGCTAAAGGTTTTAGGGGAGAACAACAGGTAAGATGGAGTGGGGGACTTCCTTGTGAGTTTTTCAGGTGTTTAACTGGGATTTATTTTTTGGGTTTAGATTCCCAGAATCTGATTTTATTTTGTATGTGTGGCATTTTTGTTAATATTTATATTTTAAGTAATGAAAACAGAAAACTGGTTTTATTGGCATTTGTTAATGTGGAAACACCCCTTTTTATGTGGTAGCAGTAAAATGAGGTGCAAAAGAAATAATTCATGTGGCTTTAAATACAAAATGTTTGAGAAATAAATCACGCAACCTTACTCTACGTCTGCCATTATAATTCTGAAATTTACAGTATTGTATTCATTTCCTTGTGGCCTGCACTTTAAAACACATCGAGTTGGAAAAAGACAGCTTTTGTAGTTTTGCCTCTGCACTGTACACTACCACAGAGGCTTTTAAATCAAAGAATAACTGATTGAAGTGCTGGCTTTTGGCTTTAAGGGATTTAACAAAATAATGCTGTAACTTTTAAGGAATCATTGCCGTTTTTATACACAACCCCTATTTTGTTGGAAAAGTAATTGAACAAATGACTGACAAGCAGTTTCATGGCCAGGTGACACCTGATCCCTTGTAATTAAATGACAAATGTAGTAGACATAGGAATGATTCAAAGTGTTGAATTTATATCTTACACAAATCAAAGTCTACAGCTTGCTACTGTTATTTTAATTGAGACCTAAAGAGACATCAGTACCAGTGAGCGAGGCCTTTATTCTGCTGAAAAGAAAAAAGCTAAATAAACCATCAGAGGCAGCAAAGACTTTAGGAATTGTCAAATCAACAAACTGGTACATTGTCAATAAGAATAAATGCACTGGCCAGCTCAGGGCCTGAAAAACCACAAAAGACAACTAAAGCGCATGACGACAGAATTATTTGGTTAAGAAAAACAGCCAAAGCATTTCTAAAGGCAAGGAAATGAGATATTATTCAGTGGCCAAGTCAGTCATAATCCAACAGAGCATGCTTTTCAGTTATTAAATACACAAGCTGAAGGCAAAGAGGCCTAAAAACAAGCAGCAACTGATGGTGGCTGCTGTAAAGGCCTGGCAGCCAGCATCTCAGTGAAGGAAACACATTTAACAATGTCAATGGTTTTTTTAGACTTAATGCTGATGGCTGAAAAGGATTTTCATCAGTTCTGAGCCTCTAAAAATGGGGGACTGTATATGAAAATGACTATAATTCCCTAACAGTTAATGCAAAATTTTTGTAAATCCCCTTGAATAAAAACTGAAAGTCTGCACGTCAATCACAATGACTGATTTAAAATCCACTGCGAAAATTGTGTCTTTCTCCAACAAACTGCATTTATGTACTTCTCCATCTACACACACATCTATAGGTGTGCATGTATGTAAACTCTGGCTGCAATAGCAGAATTTAGGAAACAGTACCCCCTTGTGTTTTTTATTCTTAGTACATGGTAGCTTTGTGTATTTAATAAAATATGTTGATTTATTAACTAACAGTCCATAACCATTTCTATAATACTGCAAAAATATTTGTATTTAAATTCCGAGCTGCTTGCTATCCAGATGTGAAATCAGTGGCAATTAATGAATCGTAATATTAATATACATTTATTGCTCAAAGACATAGAGACAAAAAGTAATTGGACCCGCGTGTCGTACATCACGTTGTGCGACTCATCTGTGATTCACAAAGAAAAACAAATAATTTAAGATATTTGCAGGAAAACAAATCTTCATATCAAAAACAATATACGAAACAGACCATCATCAATGCGCACAAAAATGAAATACAAGTTTAGTTTGACTTGATCAAATCCACAAACTTGCGACATCAGTTACCTGCACTACAACCCTGTCTAGACGAGTGTCAGCTCAATCCTGGAGTGACAGCGATGCTACAAAAGACTGTTAAAGGCTGTACTTTCTTAAGACCTTTAAACACTTAAGCAACACATAATATTTATACTTTTTACACATAACATGTGGTCGCTCTCCAAAACTGGAAACAACTGGATAAAAACCAAAGCTACACTCTTCATGCCTCAACATGTTGCATAGATTTTATGTAAGTCATTGGGCCATCAAAAAAAAAGTGTTTATACTTTATAGATGAATTTCTCGTGGTTGTAATAGTGTAATAAAACCTGAAATCTTCTCAAACGGTTCTCAAATCATGATGTAATATTTTAAAATGCGCTTCTATTTGAGGCAGCCCAAAATCACACGAAGGTAATTTTGTTTCCAGTTCATGTTAAACTCTTAAAGGTGAACATGGCTAAATGTGAAAATATTAAAAACAGCTAGGGAGTAAAACACAGTCCAAGTGAATCCATTAAGTTAAAAAAAAAATCAATCTGAAGAAGCTTAAACTGATCAAAAGCAAACATTCAAATACTTAATGAATATAAACTTTCATAGTTTTCAGAGGTACACAAGTTTGAGAAAGGTCTGGAACAAATTATGAAAGAAAATATCAATTATGGTCATTCGAGACTTGTGTTAACTCAACTCTCCAGTCCCCAGTGGAGGACACGCACAAACACAGAAATGTACAAAAAGATTATAGCAACACGAAAAAAGAGAAGGAAAAAAACCAATAGCCAATACATTTCAGACTTTTTTCCAGACTTGCCAGGAGTTGTTAACAGTGCAATTACTGAACCCTCGGTTAGAATATGATCAACAGATTACGCACTATCACAGGAGTACATTTAACCAGGTAACTTGACACAAACCATACAGAATGAATTAACAATCTAAATGAAGCAACTAAACTAAATGTCTGAGCAAAGTAAAAGAAAAGCACAAAAAACACTCTAAACATGGAGTTGTTTGAGAAAAATCTATTGTGCAAGTTGACGCATTTATTACACCGAGACAACTGTGCATGTCTTTACACAAAGTCGAAACGAACACCATATCTTATGTTGTTGCCTCCTATCTAAGAAGCTCAGGTTAAATGACACTGAGCATGTCAGTTTTATGACACAAGGTGGAGTGAAAGTATCTCTCTCTGCTCAGTAACAGTCTCTCTGGCCTCATGGCCTGTGGACCTGCAGATTCTCCTCAGCTACATTTGCGCTGCACTAAAGTTCATCCCTGTAGGCAACTGACAGCATCTCGGGTGCCGGGGCAGCCCCTTTCAGGGTCTTGTGGGAGCCCCTCCAATCAGTCCTCACAGAGTCATCATCCCACAGGGTCGACGTCTCTGTGTCGCTCACCCACTGGGGATCACCGGCGTAGTGACATGGCTGGACCAGCAGGGGGTGTGTACTGAAGGCTTGTAAGTTTCTATTGGGGAAGTGGGATTTGTAGTCCTCACTGCAGAGGGAGCACAAAGGCAGTGATTACACTGGGTAAAATCATTTGAAAGTTAAAAACACAGGATAGGATGTCACAATCTAAAAAAAAAAATAACAGTACTGGAACTATAGATAGAAGTTTTTTGGGGGGCAGTTTGAGCAATTTTTTACCATTTACTGAAATGTTAAATATAAACATCAGGGATATTTTGTGATTTCCTTACAATACACTGACAAGAGACTGTGACAACAGGACGATTTCAGAGATGGTTCAGTTACTCTTGGCATGAAGGGCGACAATGCATGGGGTGCATTTGTTGTGTGTTCTCAGCAGACTAGTCAAGCATATCAAATCAGAACCACAGTGGTGAGAAAAAGAGAGAGAGAGTGCAGAAAAAGCGGGCTGGCTATAGGCCAGATTTCCACACATGATGGAGCACACAGACACTGCCAGGCCTTCTGGTTTGCAGATCCTTTGGCACAAAGTGCATTTCATTTCTTAGAGTTAGTTCCTGATGACGAGAACAGTTGCCTGGTTGGGGAAACTATCAAGGATATCAATTTTACAGTCAGAATTTGATTCAACTATTACACTAATAATTTAAAGATACATTTGGAGGTGAAGTCGATATTTTATAGACCTCCAACAACCATCTAGAATGAAGCAGAAGCTTTACAGATGATGGCTCTATGTCAGCAGTTGAAGGATTGCCAATGTGGTTAGAATTCATTTGTACGGAGAGACAAACGTGCATACCAATTTTTATTGCATCAGACAGTTGTCTAGACCTTTGCAACCAAAAATGTGAACCTCATGTGACGCCAGGTGAACGCTAAGGGATAAGTCATCCATGTGGAGGAACCATGGATGTCTGTATTATTATGGCAGTAGTTAAAACTAAACAACCTCTGGGGTTGAAAAATGAAGCCAATGATTAAAAAAGCTGTTCCAACAATGGCCACTGGAGGCTGGCTCCCAAAGTGAGTCAACCCCATTGACTCCAATGTTAGTAGGCCAACTTCCAACCAGAAATACAATTTCCCCTCCAAAAAAACTGGTTAATTTAATTTTTCAGCATTTTTTTTTTAGAATACACACCTAAAATGTATTACACTTTAGCTGTCTGGTAGGCCTTAGCTATTTAGAGTGACTGAACTGTCTGTGCTCTAGTTATGGTGAATATAATAGCATATTTTTAGTGAGCTTTAATTAGCAGGTATCTATGTCGGTGACAAATTCACATGATGCAACTTGTCAACTATCCTACCATCTTCATTTCTTGACAATATCTCATTTCTATCTGCCAAAGCTGAATATTATCATGATAAATTATAATAGCAACCACCTATCAATGGGTTAAAATGATTCTTTTTTGTGATTATACACCTACAGCACATTATTAAAGCATCATTTTGATTTCAAGGCCAATGGCATAAACAAACCAAAAAAATGCTGTAGTTCTAAATATAAGGCTTCAAAATGAAAGTCCCCAAACAAATGACTGATATTAGTGTGGCAGCATAATTCTTTTATATCAAATCTGTAATAAAGAAGCTTTGATGTTGCAGCTTAATTTTTGTTTTTTTACCAAAGTAAGTACAGACCATACTGTGAGTGTCACAAACACCGGTATAAACTTAAATAACAAACCATAGAAATTTAAGTATGGACTAAAATAGTCTGGACTGACCATACAGTAGTGTAATTCATGGAGAAAGGCAACAACATTGGCTTGGAAAAAAAAAAAAAAGTATATCTTCTTTACCACAAACAAAACTGAGTCCACTCTGGCTGCTCACATCTGTCTGTCACACTGTGTTTAAGAAAATGTCAGCCCACACTGACAAAAATTCAGACCATTAATCCCAGAAAGAGATGCAGACGCGAGGCCTGTGCATCATAAAAGGAAAATGCTGAGAAAGATTAAATCTATTTTGAAATGTGGTGCGCTAATTCAGCTTGACAAGCACAACATATCAAAGTGATTTCCTTTCAGAAAAATGCAGTGAAGTAAAACCACAGACTTCCACATAGTTCTTTAATCTATACACTCCAAACAAAACTAGGCTAAATATAAAGCATGTACACATGTTTAGGCAGCTATAGAAAAGAATGTTTTTAGCCCTGAGGTCTGCTTTAGTTTAAACGGTGTTGCAGGAGAAGGAGATTAAAGAGTGCTGAAAAACAGGTTTCATTATAGAGGTCACTGTATGGAACATACAAGAAGAAAACCAGAAAAACTTCAAAGTGTGCAGAGAGTAGCATGTAGTAGCAAATGAGTGTATTTTTGCCACTTTTTTATGATACATACTTCGGATGTTTGTCGTACATAATGGGGAGGAATTCATCGACAGGCAGCATCTTGGAAAGTGGCTCAGCATTGAGGAGTTTCTGGGCTCCCTGTAGGGAGATAGCGTAGGACAGAGTCCAATACGAGTAGTCGGCCATCACCAAGTTACGAACGTTCTCCACTGGCTCCTCCTTTCCAGGATTCACCTGCTTCCTGCCCAAGTATCTGTGGCAATATAAAGCGATCATACGAACTAAAGAAGTTAAAAAAAAATCAGGCACGGGGAAGAAGCAGCAAAAACCAGCATGGTCAAGAGATGTGATTTTTAAAATCGAACTCCACCTTGCTGTTCTTTCAAATTCTACATTAGAAATACATTAGAAAAACTTCAAACTTTGTCTGAAGTTTTGTCTTCAAATAAAACCAGCAAACAAATGGGTACAAATGCACTTTGGACTTTATAATAAAGCTAACCTGGGCTTTCTTACCTGTGTCTCATTTAACCTTAACCAAAACAGGAACTGGACAGGAAACTAGGAGTAAAATGCGTCTTACATGATGTCCCAGTCCAGCTCAACCTGCTCCACATCCTGCATCATTTTGAGTATTCGTCGCTTGAAGTTGGCCTGAAAGCGAACATCGTCTTCAAATACCAGGGCCTTATCCATCTGCATGTCCACCATCTATGGGAAAAAAAGTATACACACTGTAAGCCTGACCTGTTAAAGAAATCAAAAGGTTTGTGTCATAAAAGCAGGTTTTTATTTTGCATCCATCTTCTTTACAAACATGACTCTTGGTTTTCAGTTGAGTGCAACTATTTTCATTTACAGTTGTGAAAAAGAAAGTACGCCTTCTTTGAATTTTAAGGTTTTACATAAAAATAATCCGGTCCTTAGCAGTTCTTATGTAAATGCAAATTCAGATAAACAGCCACACATTATATATTACATCATGTCATTATTGATTGTATGAAAACAAATCCATAATACAGAAGCTAAGGACACCTTTACTACTTAGATATGAATTAAGAGAGTAAATAGCAGCCAGGCACTGTGAATCAAATACACTTAACATCGGCACGTGTGAGCACTTACACGTTTTGGCAGTTTGGTGGTATGGAGCATTCAGGTGTGTGTTAACACAATGTCAAGAAGGAAAGACATCTTACACATGACCTTAAAGAAGCAATTGTTGCTGTCTTTTGTCTTGGAAGGTTTGTGAAGCCATTTTCGATCATTTTGAAGTCCATTTTTTGTACAGTAAGAAATATTCACAAGTGGAAAACATTCAGTACAGCTGACAATCTTCCTGTGGACAACCCAGCAAATTCACCCCAAGGTCAGATTGTGCATTGCTCAGAGAGGTTGCAAAAAACCCCAAGAGCTACATTTCAGACTCTACAGACCTCAGTTAGAATGTGAAATGTTAAAGTTCATAACAGCACAGTCAGAAAAAAGACTGAACAAGTATGGCTTAGAAGGGTTGCAAGAAGAAAGCCTCTTCTTGGCAGCACGGCTCAGGTTTGCAAAGTTACATCTAAAAAAAACCCACAAGACTTCTGGAACAATGTCTGGTGGACATATGACACCAAAGTGAAGATGTTTGGCCATAATGGATGCTGATATGTCTGGAGAAAACCCAAACACAGCACATCAGCACATAAACCTCACACCAGCTGTCAGCACAATGGTAGAGGGGTGATGATTTGTGCTTTTTCTACAACCACAGGACGTGTGCTGCGAGTCAGTTAGAAGCTCCTCTGTATACCAGATCATTCTAGTGTTAAATATGAGGCCTTCTGTCCAACAGCTAAAACCTTTGGCTCATGCAGCAAATCTACAACATAATGCCTGAAAAAGAAATAAATCAAGGTGTTGCAACGGCCGAATCAAAGTCCAAACCTCAACCTCTTTGAAATGCTGGGGTGGACTTTAAGATAACTGTGCATAAACTAATGTCTGCAAACCTCAGTGAAGTGAAGTTGCGTGCTGTAAATGAGAGTGGGCCAAAATTCTTCCACAATGATGTGAGAGACTGATTAAGTCATCCAGAAAACCACTACTTCAAGTTATTACTGCTAAAGGTGGTACTAAAAGCTACTGAAGTTGATATAGAAACCTGTAGAACTCAAAGAAGTTATACTTTTGTTTTCACATGACTGTATCATAATATTGTAAAAAGGTGATTTGCAAGGACTGTATATACAATTATGCTTTCTTCTTACATAGTATAGTATGAAGTATATATTAAAATATTTGGGTTTTAACTTCAGAAAAGGGATTTGACAAGGATGTATGACAGTGTGTGTCCTCTCACCTCCTTCCAGATGTAATAGTGACTGAGGAAGCAGCCCACTTCTCCTTTGGTCAGAGTGCGTCCAGAGAATGGGTCATAGTATCCTGGCAGCAGGTCGACACCCAAAATCTTAATGTCACTGCTGTTCAGTGCACTGCATACACACACACACACACACACACACACACACACCCACAACAGATTACTATATCAAGAAAAAGAGTACTGCACAAAAATGGAAGACTGCAGTTGCAAGCAAGGCTTAGCTGCATTTTTTTTTAGGTAATTCTGTCTTTGATATGAGAAGAGCGTTCAAATTTGGAGCATATGTAGCCATAACACTGATATTTATTATAAACCACAAGTGTCTATATTTTCAAGATAAGAATTTAAATTGGCCTCACACCCAGAGTCTGAATTGACACAGTGTTACATACATTCTTGACAAACTTAACTATAAAACTGAGAGAGGAAAAGAGCCGAGAGCAACCCACTCACTTTCCATCCACGGCATCGACCACTTTGACATCAATCTCAAGCTCGTTTAGAGAGAACAACATCCTGTCTCTGCGGTCAGGACGCCGTCGCAGGTTAATCAGATAAATCTGTAGAGGAGATGGGCGACCCAGAACGTTATTTAAATCTGGACACTGTGTACCATCATCGTAAATCTTTGAGTTTCATCAAATGGGTCTACTGCATATTTGGCATGTTTTCAAACTCTATTCACCCAGTGAAAACATGCATCATATTTGGTCTGAATCTTGCTAAATATAAAGTACTACCTAAAAAGTAGATGTATAATTATATTATATATTACAGATAATTACATCCATGCTTTCATTATTGCATAGAACAAGCCTGTATAAGGTTGGGTTAACCTTTTTTACACATTAACTGAAAAAACTTGAACTGGTGCACCTACCTCATCAAATCCCAGGAGGTCTCTCTGTTTTGGAAACATGTGGATGAAACGGGAAGGATACATGGGTGGCCCGTCGACTTTTCCACAAACAGGGATATTAGTTGGGGGGTGGGGTAAAAGAGAGGTGAGCTGATACCCTTTTTTTTAAACTGTCATTATTTGCCTTTAGTATTACAAATCATCTATGCTCTTACTCATAGACTCAAGGTGAACATGGACAAAGTTGAGGCGATCGTCTTCTAAGGTGAAGTGCGGTTTGGCCGGAACGTTCAGGTAGCCGTAGCGCTCCTTGTTGCACAGGTACATCTGTATCTCTGAGTAGCAACGAAAAGCAATCAGTTAATAAATTATAAACATATTTATTCATGTATGTTTTCATCACTGAGTCCTGAAATATACAAATATTCTACAGCAAAGTAAGCGCAGACATGATTTAGTGCAACAGTTGTGTTGAGTAAACCTAACTGCTGAACATAATAACGCACAAGCATCTACAGACCTGCAGCCCGACAGGAGAAGGCGAAAACAATAATATCGTCGTAGGGCCACGAGTAGTCCTCATGAGGAGGATAGAAAGCAAGTTTTTTCATGCCCTCCTTCCTCAAATCCAGCAGCAGGGTGCTGTGGACCATAGGCACAGGGAAGCAGCCCACTCGGTGACGATGACGGGTGGGGAAGTACTCTGCTGTTCGACGATAATATCCCTAAAGAATTGAGATATTTTAAAAAATATGCTTACTTATGTCCTAGATCTGTGTCATTTTTCTGCATTATGTTCATCAAGAAAGCAACAACTGTTTTTTTTCTCAAGTATTCCCTTTAAGCGGATAAATAATCACTCATTTTTAAGTGCTGTTCACCTGTGGAGTAATACCACACCAGTAGTTAGAGTACGCTCCCGGAGAATCTAACATAGGAGCGATGACTGACTTGTTTTCTGCTATCAGCAGGTTGAGGGATTCTGGATTTGTGAGGATATTGTCTGTGTCTGCGTACTGAAACAGAGAGAAAGAAGATACAAAGGAAAAAATATTTTTCATTCAAATAACAGTTGCTAAGTTTTTTTTTTCTTAGATGAAATAACAGCCGCAGTAAAAAAGACATCCCATCTGCTTAATCAAGAAAAGAAATAATATGAAACTTATCACAAGACAGGTACCAAGATATAATCAGCCCAGCGTTTCCTGGCAAAGTTGAGCGCTGCTTGTTTCAGCTTCATCACATATTCGTATCTGCTGTTGGGCCAATGCTTAGGACCCAGCTCTCCAGCATAGGACCTAAGACACACAGAAGTACAGTGTTATTAGGGGATATAATACTATATTGGTAAAATGTTGTATAATTTGCCACGTGAAGCAAACATGTGATTGGCTGAATGGTTTCTATTCTAAAAAACAAAAAACAAAACCAAAACACAAAAACAGCATCGCTGAATCATGCTGGAGTGTTGACCACAGTGAACACAGCATACCGATGGTAATGGATTAAATAAAACCAGAACAGTAAATGACAGAAGTTCTGTGGTGCCGTGAAAAGAGCATAAACAGATGGGTAATGTAACAGTTTCATGACTGTAGAAGTTTAGCAGAACTCACTCAGAATAAATAACTGACAGGCATAAAAATGTCTGCTAGTAGAAAGCCCAGACAGAGCATCATGTACAGACAAGCCTAGATATGCTTTGTCAAACTCTTTTTTTTTTTAGGTTTTAAAATGAATACCAAATGAACTGCAAAGTTGCAGCCTACAGAGGGGTGTTAATACTTTTATTGAACACTTGCACAAAAAGAGCAAGTAAGCAAAATCAATACACGTGCAATCTGAACATTGATTGATTTATTTTGTCAATACCAGGATGACACTTCAGAGGATCATAGATTTGCCTCCTGATGAGTAAGAGGGATTGTTTCTGTCATTTCCCTTGTAGAAAGCAACTATTGAAGGTGATCTGCTTTGACCCACATATGCTGTAAGATCAAGTTGGGGGTGGTTCCAAACTCAGATCCCAGCAGTACACAAAGCTAAACACATTAAGACTTTCAGACTTACGTTGGCTTGTCCATTGGTCTCCACTCAACATAATGGTAATATTTCTGCATGACAGTCAGCCACTCCTTCAGTATGGCTGTGGTGTTATCTATGTTGTGATCCGTGGCTGCCCTGGAAAGCACAGAGAAGGCAGAGGGTGAAGTAACTGCACCAAAAATAGGGAACCTAAACTTGGCGTTGGTTCTTGTTATTGCTCATTCCCCTCATTGTGCCAGGGGAACAGTGAAATGTACATTATGTGAATTTTTCAGCTCCTCATCATGCCAGTGCAAAATTCATGCTGCATTACCACTCTCACTGGTAAATGTCAAATTATTTGCTGACAGGCTTATTTGATTCAGCGCCCAATACTGATGTTCTGCCTGTGTATTACTCGATCAACAAACAAAACCAACATTTATAATGGTCACACAATACAATACAAAACAACACAATATAAATGATTACTACTTATTTGAGCAGGATTTTTCAGGTCTGTAAACGTTTTAATGTTGTCTCTGAGTTCCACTGAATGACCTGAACAATCATTTTCTGCTTCTCTGGTTTATGGTATACCACTAGGTTCTATTTTACCGTTTTTGTCATATCTGCTCCCTTTTCAGCACATTTTCATCACTTTTAATGACATTTCTTATCACTGCTAGATAGACTGGCTGTCAAATTCTCCAAATTAGTGAAGAGAAAGCAAAAATCCCATGACAGATTTCTGCTGAAGGTAATGGAAATTCTAGATTGCCTTGCCCCTTTTGCTAAAGTTTGAGTAACTTTTGATTCTGGATACTCCCGTTAAAGCTCTGGTTCACTCTCGTTTTTATCACTTCAGAAATATTGTCAAGTTAGGTTTCATTGTTTCACAGTCTGAATTGGAAATCAATCAAACCGTAATCAGTCTTTTATTTCATCACATCTAGATTATTGCAATTCACTGCTCCCTTGTTTTCACAAGGTTTCCTTGTAATGGATGTTTCAGAACTCAACTGCAAGGCTTCTGAATAAGTCTTCAGAGTATTCACATGTCACACAATCGCTAATTCAGTTCCACTCTCACCCCATTAACTTCAGTCTACTTTAAGATTCTAGTTTTGACTTTTAGAGCTCTGCATTAACAAGCACCAGCATATATCAGGTATGTTTTTGTATCCTTACATCCCCAGTACATCCCTGAGGTGACTTAATCAGGTCTTGCTGGCTGATATACAAGTATAAAAATAAATGAGACAAATACCCCACGAGTTTGAAGCTCTCTCCCACTGAGTCATAGCACTATGAAGTTGGTGATCTCTTTTAAAAATGAGGTGAAAAATGCATATTTTTAACCTTGCTTTTGGGTAACTTTTTTGTCTTTATGTTTTTAGCATTTCGTGATATTCATCTTGAAAGGGGCTATATAAAGAAAATGTAACTTTTACATTACTTTTTGATTACTTTTAACCTCATGCACTTCATGACCTCTGGGCAGAAAAGAAGAGCAAAGTGGCCGACAGATTTTGCACTAAAATATGCATTGGATCCCTTTCCTGTCCACAGCTGCGAGTTATCTTCTGCAGTGTCACTCTAGCAAACCTTTACTTGTGGTGAAGTAGGGTTGGCCAAAATAACAAGGTATATCAAAAATACTAGATATCTGTCAATTAGCAGAATGGCTCTATTGCATGACCAGGTTTTTGTTAGTCTTGTTTTTTTTTTATTTGCGCAAATAAGACACCACTGCAGAGTAACATCCTTTTTTTACTTCATCATAATATTAGAGCTTTTAATGATTTCTGTAAACTGATATTTGTAAAGCAACTGTAGACACAGTTAGGGAAGGTCTCTTTGAGCCATTTCTAAACAACTGCGGATTCCAAGATCATTGGTTCAAACAATTATATAATGTAAAAGTTACTCTCATGTGTCAGCAGTTTGCCAAGGTCTGGAAGAAGACCCAAATCGTTACCCTCAGATGAGAGGAAATTAGGATGTTCAGGAACAAACCAGGAACCTCCAAGGCTCAAGCCTGCCATGAACTGAAAGTTGCTGAAACACCAGTGTCACTGTCCACACTGGAGTGAGTTTTACAACACCATGGACTGAGAGAGCGGTAACCAAAAAAAAAGAAACCCCTGATCTAAAATCAACACCTTCAAGCTTGACTAAAATTTACAGTTACTTTCGAACATAAAAACAGTATCAGGTGTCAAACATGGTGCTAGTAGCATCATGCTCTGCTGCCAGTGGTAGGGGTAAACATAAAGCCTGAAATCAACAGATGGATAGTTGAAACTTGGACACAACTGAGTGTTCCAACAGGACAATGATCCCAAACACACATCAAAACTGTTATTGTAATGGATAAAGCAGGCCAACATTAAGCTTCTGGAATGGCCTTCCAAAAGCACCTACCTCAACTCTATTGAAAATTCGTGGACTATGCTTAAAGGCCCGATCTGGATCCAACCAATTTAAATAAACTCTACCAATTCTACAAATAAGAGTGTTCAAATATCCGTCTGGAAGTGTGCCAGAAGCTTGTTGATGGCTGCCAAGGCATCTGAGGTGCTGCTTGCTATATCTTCGTGTGGGTGGATGTTTATTTTTGACTCTGTATGGATTAGAGAAAATCCAAAATAAAGTTCTTACTTAAAAACAAACAAACAAAACATTAAGCTTGTATGCTGTGCAATCATTCCACCCTGGAAAAAAATTGTTTCAAATAAATAATTAAAAGCCAAAAATTGCCATGACTTTCATGCCCATGATATCAATATTCCCGTAGGACTCAACATACTATCGTCATCTCCTCATATTAAACCAACAGTTAATCTTTTTCCATCATTACACCGATTAAACGGGATCTCTTTTACTTCCTCACTAATAAACCACTCCGCGCTGTCTAAACAGCTAAACCCCTAGAGTTTGTAGATTTGAACATGCACCATGAATTATAAAGAAGTAAAATCACTGCTGGTACAGTTACTCTATACAAACTTCACGGGACATAAAACTGCAAGCAAGCGACGGTAGGAAATGAATGCGGCGGAGTGAAAGGCAGCCTGGACTGTGAAAGGCGCAGAGGGAACAGGGGGGGGGGGGGGTAGGACGCTGCTGCTTTCACAAACTAATTTAAATGCCATTGACCTTTTGAACGGCTGCTATAGACGGATAAAAAGGAGACCCCTCTACAAACAGCCTGGCAGTCCATGCAGGAAACCCACCACACAGAGATACGATCTTTGGGGTAGTTGAGTCTCTCCAGAGCTCCGAGGTAGTACGGCAGGGAGTGAGCAGTATTTCTCGCTATGATAGCGATAACCACGGTTGGAGGCTGCATTTTCGACTCTTCCGGATACTTCTCCTCCGAAAAGTAACATTCAGCCTGAAAAACAAAGGCCCCTAAAGCTAGAAAGTGAAGTATCATGGTGGAGGCTGTTAAAGTTGGAAAGTAATCCGCGGGGCTCCGGAGCAGCACGTAGCCGCGGTACGCGTCAGCAGTCCAAGAAAAAAGGGCTTTCCCAAATGTTCAACCCCCACTACTTCATGTACAAGCTGGCCCCTTCTGAGAAGAAATGCAAACCCAATCCTAAAGCCAGAGAGGGTTATATTCCGCTGTAATAAACTTTTTCCTGTAGGAAAAAAACAAAAAGAGGGGAAAGAGGCGTGATTTGGCCACACTGGCATTTGCAGCGGTGGGATACCCTGAGAAAGATTAGAAAGATGGAGAAGAAAGTTTTAAAGTGTAAGGTCAAACATCCTTAAAAAATGTCATTAAAATGTTCCCAGGGATGGAAATCGGGGGGGGGGGGCGCATTTAAACGTGGCAATTTGTTAGTCAAAAATTTATTTATTTATTTGTTTTTGTTTTTGAGTAAACCAGTCACAGCCTTTCAAATATTCCGACCACAGTATGGGCATTTATACACACATTTAGTCTGTATGTGTGATATTCTGATACATAGATCTGAAATAGAAAGGGATTTTGAATAAACCCAGCTTTGTCGTAATATGAAGCCAAAGAGTAGCAATTACAGAGATTCACCAGCAGGGGGAGGTTTTGATCCAAGAGAAGAGTCATTATGTCGCGCACGTCGTCCTGAGGCCTTTGATCCTTTGGTTTTCTCAAATGCTGCAATTAGGATCAATTACGAGGTTATTTTCACATTTATTATTTTATTCTACTTAATATTTATCTTCTTAAGACGTTCTCATCGCATGTCACCTTCCACTACATTTACTCATGCTATATAGTACTTATTTGCATGCATATAATAGTTGCAAAGTCAGTTTTACTCTGTTGACATTTGCCTTATAAGAAACGCAGTGTCTGCTACAGAGACACTGAAGGCTTGATGTACAAAAAACAAAAATAACAAAAATGAAAACAAGTGTAAATGTTTTTAAGGGAAATGTTCAACCTAATATTCATTGTAAATCTTTACATTTAAATACTCTAGAGCTTTGACAGAGAAAGTTGGGAAGTTTGTGGTTTTAATCAAAGGGGACCTTCCAAATTTTAAACACAGCTTATAACATCATTTTCCATTTTGTACTGTGGCTTTTATTTATTGCAGTCCTATAGCTTCGAGTGGCCTGTTGACAAGAGAAGATGTACAGTAGCCTGGGTGTTCCTCAGTATATTAAAGAGTCAAAGGTCATCTTGAATGTATTGAGTGCCAGTATGTGGGCAATAGAAAATTCATGGCCAATAGCCAAGTAGAAGATGCAGGGGCAGACAGATGCATTGACTTCAGGGTGTAGGTGTGGTGTGACAGCAGATTAAAACAAAGGATTAAAACACACACGTACGGGGGGAAATAAGCACATATACACAGTTAGATCTTCAATTGTATTTTTCGTCTAGAATAACAGTAGAAAATAAACGTGAAAAGATTTGCTTGCTCCCATGGGGCTAGTGAGTATAAGGAGGCGAATGTTTTAAAAACTGATGCTCAGAGTGCTCAGCATACAAGTGAAAATTCACTTGTATGTAAGATGGACAGGACAGAGGCTGTGCGAAAAGGAGACCAATGGGAACAGACAAAAGAGAATGGAAACGATGGAAAGGGCAGTGGAGGGAGAAAATAAAGAATGGGGAGATGCATTAGTGTGGGTGGAAAATAATAAGCAAAGTGGTATATAATGAATTTTGGCTCTTTTGGCGGGCTCTGTGAATAAACGGAGGCAGTCAACGCTGACAATGGCAGACTTGGGGCAAAGGGGTTGTTTGTGTGGACAGGTCACAAGGGTTGAGGGTCAAATCTCTCCTATTCATGACACTCCAAGTGTTGCCACGCTCACACACAAACACGCGCACTCTCATGTGCACGCATACACGTATGTCAGGCTCATTTTCTCAGCGCTTGTGGCTGCAGCTGATCTGGGAGAGTTCAACCTCGGGTGCACTAACTTTTCACTGCAGGGTCAAGGGTGGAGGTGGCGTTTGTGTGTGGGAGTGTGTGAATCTGGGACAGACGGACAAGGAAAGCGAGAGAATGACAAAAAGAAAATCGTCATTGTTTTGACCAGATTGCAGGAGAGACTGCAAAAGAAAGCTGCAGCGACACCAGGACTGTGCATGCATGCATGCAAAAAAAAACATGTATATATCACCTGAAATGTTAGCCATCAATACCCATAGCTTTAGCTCTATTTGTGCAGGTTGCAATATACTAATAACTCTCATATCTATACAGAATGCACATGTCTTAACTGGTCACACAGCCTCTATTCTATCTTTAATCTTTTCTTTGCTTGGCCAGGAATTTCTTGTCAGCGTGAGCGAATGAGTGGCTGTAAGTTTGGATGTGACAAAGTGTAAGAGTTTCTGTTTTTGTGTGTTGGGACCAAAACTGGTGGGCAGCACAGAGTCGTGACATTCTCACAAGCTTCCGGGACCTTTATTGCTGTGGCAATAATCAATAGTGTTCCCACAGAGACGTCTTTTGGCTGGGCAGGTCAATACCTGTCACTCAGGGGCTCAGTCATGGCACAGACCCTCTTACTCAGCAGCTACGGCAGCCTCGCTCTGTCTGCTCCCCACCTCGCATGTCCTCCTCCATGTGTCTCAGGAGTGTCATGGTTGCACAGTTTAAGGAGCTGTGCGGTTCATTTGAAATCATATCCAACTGAGCATCCGCTTTTTTTTTCTTTGCACAGAGTACCAAGTCCAATAAAACAGCCACAACAACAGTTACCATTATTGTTTAATCTCCAGAATATTGTCATTTTAAACATAATTGGGTTTGGTTTAAAATAATATGGTGCTGTTGTTAAATTGTTGTTTTCAGTATTTTGTTTTCATCTTTAGCACAAAACACCTGTTTAAGTTATTTGTTAGGTTGTAGTCTGAGTGATTGCGCAATCAAAACTCATCTTTCCAAAGTAAATTTTCATGAAGTGAAACCTATATTGCAGTTTTAAGTAATCAAGTATGTTTGTTAGCCAGCACATGTTTGCTAACTGAGTTAAGTTTTACATGGAAGTAGCTCAGTTTTAAAGATGCATATCAGATGGATTTTCAGGAATCGTTAAATTTACTGTTAGGAAACGCACCATGGAAATAAAATCTTAAACTCATGTTCAGCATTTTAATTGCAATGTTGTTATTCTAGACCTTGGATCCATGTTTTCCCCAAGAGTTTTAAAGGTACTCGTTTTGTTGAAACAAGCGCGTCTGGAATCATTTACAAACCTGCATTTCATTTCATTTTTAACTTCATAAAACTCAGTCTTACAGATGTGATTTTCTGATTATAGCTGGCAACATGAAGAGGGGATTCTCTGGAGGTGGCAACAGTGCAGATAAACTGACTACTGGGCCAAACAGCAGGTGTGTGTGTGTGTGTGTGTGTGTTTTCCCAGGTGGCCAATATTGCTGTTTGACTAAAGCACTTAAACAGAATTGCTTCAGTAGAAAAGGACTAGAATACCTGAAGTCCAGTCTTCATGCAACACCACCAAGTCAGCACAAACAACCTCAGGCTCAGACCGAATGCTCAGAATGCTGGAGGTAATGCAATTAAAGAGGTCACTGACACATGGTCACATCTGTTCTAATTAATATTAAAAAAAGCAATCAATTATTTTGATGTCATTTATTTTTTATTGGTCGTTTTAATATAATCGATTAAGATACCTGTCAAGTTGATTTATTTTACAGAAGATGATAGCAGTTACACTGACACTGAGCCAGTTTGGTTTAAAGTGAAATAGACATTTTAAACTGAATTAAGTCAACAATGAAACATCAAGGATTTTGATTTTATTCATTTTTTAAGAAATTATACTTAAATGTAATTTCATCTGAAGATCTTGGCAGTAACAGGAATAATGAGTAGACCCGGTGTTTTTTCTTAAATAAAATAACATTTTATGTTATGTTATTTTAAGTGATTGTGACCGCATCAGTGGTTAAACAGTAAAGGGATGGGCTTTTTATAAAGTACTAATCAGTAGAAAGGTTGAGTTTCTGTGAGTGTTCAGTGATTTTAAAGGAAAGGCAAATGAAGTTAATTGGAAAAATTTGAATAAAGTGGTGTTTGGATTTTCAGTCAACATTCTCCTTTTTATTGCACTAATGTGAAGATTTCCCTCGAAGCAGGACGATGTCAAAAAAAATGGCAAGTTTCTCTTAAATGATTTTTTTTTATTTGAATATACTAAATAAACCTTCAATAGATTGGCAACCTGTCCAGGTGTATTCAACCTTTTGCGCGAAGACAGCTTCCCCAACACAGAAGACAATGGATGGATGGATGGGGATACTCTGTATTGCCATCTGCTCCAACATCCCTCCAGCAGTTATAACCTTTACATAGTGCTTAATTACTAAGGCTGGATGGACTTCCTTAAACTCAAGAAGAGGCAGCAGCATCATGTGACATGTTTACAAGCCTCTACAAACGAAGATCTCAAACTAGCTCACATCTCTTCTCTGTTTAAATAAAGGAAGTCCAGTACATAATCAACCTTAGATTATTACCCCTGTGCACTAACCTTGATAACCTGGTTTGAGGTAGCCTACAACACACTTTCCAGAAGCGATGAAACATCCTCAGACTGAGACATTCACTCATGAAGATCTTAAAACTTCATTATCTGAGGTTTTTTGTTAATATCATGCAGCTGTTTTTATTAATCCCTTCTTCATTGTCTTATTCTGTTGTTTTAGTCTGCTGGTTGTGTTCTCCATTCATTTCAGCTTATATCCTCGCAAAGGATATGTTCATTTTTGCCTGGTTAAATAAAGGTTAAAATCTAAAATATATTTAATGCAAATTTTTCATGACTTGTAAAACTCAGAGAAATTGGTCCAGCTGCGCAACTGAGTCATTTTTCTTTTAGTCGTTCAAAATTTGACATAAAAAAACCTAATTATTGGATATTTTTGATCACCCTGTTGCCCCCATGATCTTTACAGTCTCGGTGAGAATAGTACAGACTTCCTTGCTTCTCATCGTCTCTGTTACTCCCTGGATGACGCTGTCCGTCTCCCCGTTGCCAAGCAACAGAGCAGCCACTGTCAAAGAATTCTGGGGGATGTTTAGGCAGCGGCATGCTGAGGGGGAAGGAGTATGTGTGTGTGTGTGTGTGTGTGTGTGTGTGTGTGTGTGTGTGTGTGTGTGGCTGTGATGGTGGCAGTGAAGAAGTAAGAGGGTTAAGCAAGTGTATTTGTCTGAGACCAGAGTCGAAGGATGCACTCAGTTTTGCATTTACAGGAGAATTTCCTCTTAATCTTTTCATTTCAGCCTTTGCACCACTTGGTAATTTCTTTAAGATTTATTCATTTCACGATCCAACATTTTACTACTCTTACAAATTGAACCTCAGATCTCTGATGAGTCAACTTTTCTCAGAAAAAAAACCCTCAAACAAATGTATCTTTTAGTTATTTGCACTCTTAATTGTTTGGCTGCCCAACTGCAAAGAACAAGATCCCATAATTTTCAGTGGCTATAATAAGCTGAAGACATGTACTCAATGACATGTGATAAACAAATGTGCTTATGATCATGGGAGACTGTGTGGTGCATAGTTGGCTTTAAATGAAAGTACAACTGCATGCTTCTTGTCTGGCCGTATCACTTGCAAAGCACTATCACTTTCTCCACTAGATATTATAAGCTGCCATAAACAAGATCATCTTACACAATACAGTGCACCAGCAGGAAGATTTATGGCCTGAGAATTTTTGTTTGTCCTTTGAGTCTTTTTTTAAAAACTCTCCTTCCACTTTACCTCTTTGTCCGTTTGACTCCATGTCCTGGCTTGCCTGAGCAGCTAGTCCACTATAAATTTCAGTGACATTCCCTGCAACAGTGTTGCCTCTCTTTCTAACCTCTTTACTCTCCTACCTCTGTAGCTGGCAGCAAGGAGGAGATGCCTTCACCAGAGGAGGTTTATTTTAAGGATTCCCCTGTCGCCTTTGTCCTCCCTCTCATCTCCAGCTCTCGACGGGATGGTTTCATAGCCCACCTCGCTGATTGGGCCTCCCTGTCCCCTGCCAGGCCTTTTAGCCAGCGGGTTAAACATTGATTTGTGAATGGAGGGAAGCACAGTGGCCCCTGCATGGAGCGCACCAGTCCCCTACTGTTTCTGTGTACACACACACACACCCCTACTATACACCACCAAGACCAACAGCCAACATGAAAGCTTCTGAGCTAAAAGGCTTTAATTCAACAGCTGATGTTGGCTGGTGTTTTTACTTTTTTTTTGGCGAAATGCTACCTACCCTTTATTTTGATCAAATCACCTAAAAATGGTAAATAACAGTTAGAAAAGTAGTCTTATGCATGTCTTATGCACATTCTAAAAGGTTTGCAGAGCTGCAACAACAGAAAGTTTCAGACCAAAAGAAACTGTGTCGCAGATGTCTCTGTGATGCAGTATATGTTTAATATAACCAAGCAGTCTCTCTTCTTTTTAAAAAAAAATCCATAACCCTGAGTAACACAAGTGAAGGATGTCAAGGTGAGAGTGAAAGTGGACCCTCTTGACTTCTTCCCAACTCAAGTCATGAAAAGAGAGAGTGGGAGAGTGAGAGAGAGCGGAGTTGAGATGGAGGGTTTTGCTTTTCACCACTCAAAAAAAAGAGCAATGAATGAGTGACTGGCTGAATGAATGAGAGGCGGGCTGGAGCTGAGAGGGGCTCTGGCTGTGTGGATCAGCAGAGGTTAACTCGGCTTCTTCAGAGGGATGAAAAGGGGAAAAAACGGATTGAGCTTTAAAGAGGAGGACCCCCTGCGCCTGGGGCGGGATCAGTCAGGATGATTTATTAGAATGAGAGAGGGAGCGAGAGAGAGAGAGAGAGGGAGAGAGAGAGAGCGTTTGCAAGCGTCAAAAAGCTGCAGCGCAAACGCAGCGTTAAAAAGTGCTGATATGCACGACAACAAGATGGGCATGATTCAGATTCTCATTTCAAGCAAGAGGGGGGCACACACATACAAGACTTCCAGCCACCTGAGCTGTTGCCACAAACGGGAACGTTATACGAAAACAAAACAAGAACTTGTGCACATGAAAATAAAAGCCTGCTTGTTTGAGGAGCCTTTTTTAAGTGTTGCAAGCAGGAATCGCTCAAAGATCCTCTATAATTTCTCTCTCTTCCTTTATTACCTTTCAAATATGATCCTACCACGTTTGGTACCAGTATCCGTAATTGAGGGCAGTACTATTTAACCCCTGGGTTTATAAAACAGCTGCGGAAGCACATATAAGGAATTTAGAGTACAGTGTATATTGCGTCGGTTACGCAGGGAAACCACTGCAGTTTGGTTCTCTTGCTTGCTTGTTAACTGTGCTACAGATTTTTTTTTTTTTTTTTTAATTAAAACTTAAAGCACAAGACAACATGCCCAGTGTTACCCCATCAATCGCTTGTCACACGAGCATCATATAATCCACTCATTTTCTGTCACTTCGGACAACACTCTCCTTACAGGCCTACAGTAAGCAGCTCTTTTCTGGGGCAGAATGGCTGCACATGGCGCTGAAGGCACCGCTTTATGTCCAAGTGCCTGGTTACAGCGTTGCACTAGTTTGCTCACACAAGAGAGGGGGCACAAGAGAAACACTAAACGTCATGCAGTGCGGTCAGAGAGTAAACAGTGTCGGGATTGTAATCTCTTTTTGGGTAGAAAATAGGGCTGTTGTGTCTTTAAGAGGGGCTGCTGGTCCCTCATCGCAGCTGCTGGCGTGTGTGCGTGTGAGTGCGCGAGCGTGTGTGTGTGTGACATAGAGGACAGCGGAGATTCATTACTTAAGCAGTACAATGGACATTTATCACCCCGTGGTGTTATTCAAATTCAGTACCAAGCGAGGACCTTCTCCACTCCTCTCTCCGCCTTGCGTCGCGGCCACAGCGTTTATTGTTGCAGCGGCTTAAAGGAAAAGCCAGGAGGGCAGAGACACATGCATCCAGTCAACCAGTCAGTCAACCAGTCAGTCAGTCCGGGAGACCCGTAAAGGACGGGTGGAAGGAAGGCAGGAAGACAGGACCGTCTGTCCGGAGTGTACGAAGCCCGCACATCTCCTGCCCCGTAGCTGCTTTTTGTCAGTATCCGACGCTGCTCGCTGGGGGGCATTTGGAAAGGAGCAGCGAGATCCGAGAGAACGCGCGTCGTGGGAACTGAACCAAGGACGCACCAACGGGAACTAAGGGGGTCTCCTTTTAAATTTTTTCGGTTTTGTCACCAGCTATAAACAGCAGAAGAAAGAACCTCTCGATGTACCTCTATTTTTTTTTTTCAAATGGAAGGCGGATTTTTTTCTTTTTGTAATTTAACATCCGTGGAAAGCCATTGTGCATCTTGAGGCACCAGCAACTGAGGAGTCCTTCCCTAAATCGATGACATTACACAGGTGCAGAAATGGCGTTTTCCCGGCGTTCTCACGTCGGACTTTAAGATGAAATAAAGCCTAAACGGCTCGTCTTATTCCCAGCTTGTAAACTCTTTTGAGACAGTGTAAAAGTAAGACTCCTGGAGGAAATCAAAGGACATACCTTTTTATTTAAAACTGCATTGTGCATTCAGCCATCTTAAGGGCCTAGAGATGTGGGTAGACAAACTTTACAACTAGCAACCAGTGTTAACACATGGAGTGAAGACAGCAGCTGTAAAAGAAAGTAGGGGAGAGGAAAGTGATTGTGACTGCATCAATGGTTAAACAGTAAAGGGATGGGCTTTTTATAAAGTACTAATCAGTAGAAAGGTTGAGTTTCTGTGAGTGTTCAGTGATTTTAAAGGAAAGGCAAATTAAGTTGTAATACAGCTTTTCTGTTATGGCAACACACACACACACACACACACACACACACACACACACACACATATATATATATATATATATATATATATATATATATACATATATATATATATATATATATATATATATATATATAGATATATAGATATATATATATATATCTATTGAGGTTTCGTGAAACAACTCAGTGCTTGAAATGTGTAGCAGCTTTTTTTTTTCTTTACAGGAAAAGAGGAATCCGAGAGGCAGTGCTGAGCAGTGAGCATGTCAAAAATAATGCACAGTAGTGCAACTCCCTATCTTGTAGAGAAACGAGGGGGAGGGAAAAAAGCAGGGGTTTTTTCGGTGTCAGAGGCAGCTAATACTGTCAAAGGCCAAATAGGCAGGCGTAGCAGGTGCACCCATGGACCTATACAATAACTGCCCGTGCACATTTGTGAGTCAAATAATCAAATGCTTAATTTCGTCTTTTCATTCTGGCAGAGGATATATAGAGTCTTTAGCGGCTGATTGTCCAAACGCAATTCTTGAGTAAACTCATATTCAACCCCAAGAATTGTGTATGGACATCTGTTGCTGCAGACTCACATTCGTCACTGCTGTCTTTGGCCAAGCGCCACATCCGAGATCGTGGGCCTTTAGAAAAAAAAACCCACCCCAAACCCCACAAAGAAACCAGTAGAAATGCCTTAAATCTCGTTTTGTTTTGTATCTGTCTCGTTTCAGGTAAGGGGCAAACCACATTTCTGCATGATATGTAGAAAAAGTCGCGAGACTGGGATAATAAAGTGGAGGAAACCGCATTCTGCCTCATGTAATGTGTTTTTCGGGCTGTGTGCTGTGGTTGGCCCGATTGGTATTTACACTTTGTCGAAGATCTAATCAAGACTGTTTGTTTTAAATGGCAAATATCGACTGGAAGCATCAATGTATTGACTGTCTTTGGCAAATAGGAGAAAGCAGTAAGTTGAGAGCTCAGAGAGTGAGGCCTGTATGCAGCATGCACGCTGTGGATGAGACGAGCCATTGCTAACAAACCATCGGCTACATTAAGCAGTGAACGGGCTTAATAGACAGGCTTTAAGGTTTAACGTTTTCGTTTACTATATAAACTACACGTAATGGAAAATAGCATCTTAAACAATTCCTAACAATTTATTTATAAACTGAAAACATATCTACAGCACATTATCTCTAAGTAGGGCTCAGCAGACTAAACTCAAGTATCTAATGCTTCCACGACAAGATTCTATGTTGTTTATTTATGTCAAGGTGTAGTAGTATTATATAAAAAATATATATAGAAAACAAAGAAAAGCAGGGCTTGATGGTGTCAAATATCTGGAGCCAAACAGCGTCATTCATAAATCACGTGGGGCACTTCTTGGCCCATTGGATGCTTCGACGTTATTGCTTTGTTCATAAAGAATAAAACTATACCCACTTCAAAAATAATTTGATTATTTTACTAAACTATCCATAGGTTTTTTAATTTAATAAATATTTTAAAAAATGAATTTATAACTTTAACATTTTCGAGCAATACAACCTAGAAACTGTTTAATTCTACATTTTTCAAAAATCATTGAAAATTGCTCATAATTTAATTTCAAAATATGAGCATTTTTTCCCTCTTTCTCTCCATCTCTTTTGTTTGCCTGTCTTTCACTCACTCCCTCTCTCTCTTACACACACACACACACACAGTATTGTTGAACATTAAAGGCTAACCTCACTTAATTCCAGGGGATTAGTGCATCATGTTTGCTCTTATATAAACGCTTCTGTGTCCAACGCAGGGGACATACAGAGGACAAGTATGTTCTCCTGCTTGACATATTGAGAGAGCGTTTTTATTGTAATTTATTACTATCTATTTTACAAAACACTCTAAAAATGATCATTTTAAAATAGAGTGGCTGGTGTAATGTCTTCTAACAGTAAACCAGTAACAATTAGTCGTGTAAAAAAGCGAAAAGAAAAAAACCCTATTTTATTAGCAATCCATAGACTTAGAGTGTTTTGCTATTGTGGTGGTAAGCGACTTAGTATTACAACGATGTAATAGTGGGGATAGACTGTAATGCCTTCTTTTTATTTTATTTTATTTTTTTAAATTTCGAAGACCATAAAGTAAGTTTTGATTGGCTTAAGTGAAATGTGTATTCCCGCTTTCTGTCTATGGTGTAATCGAAAAATAGAGCAAATTTTGTTTCTTTTTCTTTCATCACAATATCAACTTACATGCTATAAAACTACATAGAAAACCACAAAGTATTAGCTTGATATTTACAAGCTACAAAAAAGCGAAAGAAAAAAGAAAAGCAAGAGGAAAAAGATGGCAAATATACGTATATTTTTTTCAAAATGTAATTTTTTTTAACCATGTTGTCAGGTTGATGAAAAGGAACAATCGCGTAAATAAGGCTTTTATGTTTGTTCGCCATTGTTTACTAAGTAGGTGTTTACCTGAGAGAGAGAGAGAGCTTCAGCTTTTTATTTCCACTGTTATAACCAGAGCTGTGAAGCCAGGTCGACTCTCCCACCGTGCAGCAGCAGCATCCTCCACAGTGAGCTAGGCACTGTGCACACTTACCTATATACAGAAATGTAGGCCCAGGTAGCTGTCCAAACCTCAGGTGTTTTTCACCGGATGCACTCATAATCCACATATCAAAGTAGCTACAAACCAGATTTAATCAACCAGCCAAAGATAACCAGAATTTGTCTCTACAACTTTACATATCCTAAATATTTAAAGACAAATGATTTATTTGAGCAACAAACTCTGGCTATCTCCTCACATTAAACCTCTCTCTCTCTTTGCACACACACACACACACACACATGCTGAGTACATCATCCTCGGCCAGCACTAGCTGACACAGTGCAACGTTTTCTCCTCTCTAACCCCCTCACAGCCTCATTAGCATTTCCTTTCTGCCGGCCATTATAGGCTAGTTTCCCGTTGCAAATCGGACTCCACAACCGCAAAAAGGTTTTAGGTCGCCCCGGGCGTTCAAGGGAGGGCAGCCCGGAGGCTAGACCTCGACCTCCCGCAGTGGTGCTGTAGTTCACACCCCACCCACCACCTTCACCACCATCACCACACACACACAAACATATATGTTACACGCACACACCCCCATCCCCTTCTTATGAATATTCTCCATGAGTTTGGTTATATGAAGGTAAAATCTCTCCCAAGTGTCGTCTAATCAGCCTAAAAATGCGCTGGGAACACATGAGCTGGTCTTAAATCGATCACGTATAAGCTATCATCAGGGATTATCGAAGCGTGATGTAAAACCCTCACTGTGTTAAACATTTGGATAGGCGGCCCCTGTGCGTGATACCACCTTGCAGCCAAAAAATGGACTCCGCAGGAGGAGGGAGATTTTGTAATTGGCAGAAGTAGTAAGACACATTGTGCTTTTGGAATTTGTAACAAAAATTAAATTATACAAATAACACAGATAGAAAAAGGTGCAATAGTAATTGCCTAAACACACGGTGACTAGATTTATGATACGAGTAGTCCATCGCTACGGAAAAAAGGTAATTTCTAGCAATTGATGCGGTATTTGTAAATTTAAAACGACAGCTGTGACAGTGTACAAATTTATATAAAATTTATATATATTTCTTTACTGTAGTTTTTGGTAGTATTTTCTTGCGTCTAGGTTTAGAAACACGCCCCCCAAAACAAGCCAAAAAAAAAAAAAAAAAAAAAAAAAATCCTGATAAACTGAATGTTGAAACAGCGCAAAAAACAAAAAAAACAGTAGCAGAAAAAATGCCGTGACAGAAACTGTGGTACAAATAGACGTATTCATTAAAACGAAGGACAATTTTAAAGACAATGAAATTAAAAATGTAAAAAACGGAAAAAATGGAACCTTTTTTTAAGCCATATAAACCAAAACACATTGAGGAAAAACATTTCATAAAAGGTTTACATGAGATGAAAAAATGCTCTCAAGGGGATACAAATACGTTTTTAGGATGTTAAGTAATAGATTTGTCAAATACAAACAAACATGTAACTGGCTGTTTGTATATGAACACATTATTGACAGCAACATAACAAATATGTAAGCATATTAAATATCTTTGTGTGGGTTTTAATTGTTTACATATTTAAAAACACTTAAAGCACAGTCAGTGTGTAATAAACCATTTATTAAATGTTAATACATTGCTCTGAAACACTAATGGAAGAGGGAGTAACGTGTGTTTTTTTCTAAGGTGGTGATCTGCAGCTAATTTTTAACCTTCAGGACAGACAGGCAGGAAGAGTGTCTGCATGGAGATGAAGGCAGACCCAGTAAGTGTAGATACTGACATTGGTGCCTGGGAGATGGCCAGTGCAACCAGGATTTGTATCGCTTCCCATTACACCCGTCTAACAGTTTCTAACAGTTTCCATCTTTCTATATGAGAATTTCTCCTCATTCCTGTAAAACATCATCAATCCCCTCAGTTGTCGCTGTGCAGGCTGACACATCTGCAACATCCAATAGGGTGATGCGTTGCTGGGATGTGGTGGTGGGGGAGTAAGAAGAGATGATGTGGTGAAAAGGCTGAACTGTTAGGAAACACTTAAAATCCTTGTCTTCTTCTTTTAAAAAAAATTTTTTTATCCTCCATGAAGAGTAGAAATAAACACAACGTTGTCTTGGTCTTGTAGTTGATAGTCCAGTTCCCCCTGAGGTGTAGAAAACACACAAAATAACTGATAATCAAAAAATCTGCACAAGTTGCTGAAGAAAAAGCTGTTTATTAAAATAAATGTGTGAATCGCTCCTGTGTTCCCACTGGGGTCCAATCAATGACAAACTTTTCATTTCATTTACATCCCATCCCGAGTCTTGTAATTGAATCAATTCATTTAAACTGTAGCGTTCAGACTGTGTGTTCATGTAAATATGTGTTCAGATAAGAGACCCCAAGGACAATCTTGCCCTGCAGCTTCTTCCTGATTATATGAAACATTAACACACTGAAAAAATGAAAACAAAACAAACAAACAAAAAAAACAAGTCAACTTTCCACATCCCCTTCTTTTTTTGCATTTTTAGTTTTGAAGATGCAAGCATGTCATCTCAAATAATTTGAAATTAAATGCAGTGAAATTCACGAGAAACAATTTTACATATTGTTAGGAAACACACACACACCACGAATTCTGACAGTAAACATAGCTTCCCAGTGCTCACCATTAGTTCCCAGTCTGCATCATTGATAAGTACCAGGATCCCAGGCCTCCTGTGGGAAAACACAACACCATTTTCAGTCAGACATATCTCCCAAAGGCAACGCAGATTCAACCACAGGCGCACACGCGTGTAAAATGTACAAACAGGTAGCTCGCTCTCATTTCACACATGCTATACACAAACATTTCATCAATTTACTACAAAAAATTAATTAAAAAAATAAATAAATAAAACACCTAAAAAACCTAAAATAAAAACAAAAGAGATAAAAATCTTAATATTTAAAAATATATGTAATAAAGTATTGTGCAAAGATGAAAATCTTTCAAGGAGAAGTCGAAACGTATGAGATTTTTATGTTTTTCCTCCCAAATTTCAATCTGTAATAATAATTATTAAAAACGACTATGATGTTTTACACACAGGTTTATTAAATTACATACATATTTTTTTTAAAAAATAAATAAATAATTATTGTCAACTACAGATTTGTGTTAGTGCATGGCATGGGGATTTCTTTGACAAAGGCTGACAAACTCTACCAATATCATTCACGGACAACACATTTAAAAAGCGATGAATTCTGCTGAACGCCAAAATTTATGCAGAGACAGGAAGCAATCAAATCAGCTTTATATCATTATTATTTTTAACTCTTAAAATGATAAAATGACTAGGAGATATGTGTGAGTTTTCCATGTTACAGCCATGGTGACTCACAACCCCCCCACTTTGCAGCTGTTCTTATTGCTGCTAATGTAATATACAGTGTATCTGAAGTGATTTATTTACAACTATGCAATTAATATTGTTACATATTGATCTTATTGTTACAAGTACTATCTGTCATAATTCCTCAAAAACTGAACGTGATAAGAGAAGGTAGAAAATGAGGATATAAAAAATAGAAAATGTAAATGAAAATTATTAGGGCCCCAAAAATAACAACAACAAATAAATTTAAAACAACTGTCATAATTGTGAAGGATTACAGACAACTGTCTTTTAATAAAAGATGCTACTGTGTTTTTTTTTCTTTACTGAAGAGATAACTTTAAGTCACAATGCCTGTGATCATCTGTCCCTTATCCACCTCTTAGATGCTCTATGAGAGGAACCTGCGAGAACAAATACACATTTGCAAAAGCATGCATGCACACCCAAAACAAGGCAATGTTGACAAAGAACAAAAGAATAAAAGCGAAGCTTGTAAACTATATCACACACACAGGATCCATGGAGCATTTTAAAAGATAATGAAGCAGCACCTTAATGATGGTTTGCTCAGAAAACAATGTGTGCTGCAAGCATAAAGCACACACAAACACACATCTCATCTATAAGGTTTATAGGTAACCCGTCTTTTTCTCCATTCACTGGTTAGATGGTGCTATAAATAGTCCTGCACAAAGGCAGCTGTAAAAGTCAGCCAATCCTATAAGGCTGCTGTGAGCCCACGATCCACACACACACACACAAACACGCATGTGCATACAAATACACAAGCATGTGTGATGTGTGTGCACAGGTAATCATCTTACTGAAACCTACAACCTGAAGGCTAGACTCTCCCCCCTCAGCATTTCAGCAGTTTTAGCTGTTGGAAAGATGCTTTTTTTTTTTTTTAAAGCTCCCCTACACACTGTTCCACAAAATGCAAAAATGCTCCCGTAGAGTTATTTTGATCATATTTGAAAGTTTATTTGTTTTGTTGTTGTTTTTTCAAATGACAGTGTAATGTAATGAATTACATATCTAGATCAGGTGTGTCCAGTGCACTCACACAGAGTCTCCTTGGACGAATAGCTCAGGTCGTTCCTTCAGCAGGTTCCTTTGGATCCAGACCAGCAGCTGCTTCATGTCCCCTAGAAAACACACACACACACACACACACGTTTGCACGACTTCACAAGACGTTGCGCTGACTTGCATTCATGTCCTGGAGAATTACCCTAAGCCTAACCATAACTAATATTTACTTAATCTAAAGAGAGACTGCTTACTAAAATGCAATGCTTTACATATTGAGGACTTATTTTTGTGCCCAAAACAGAGGCAGGTCCCCACTGTGTGACTGTGTAAACAGATTTATGTCTTATGTGCATACACACAGACACAGACACACACACACAGGCAGACGACAGGGGTCATAGATCAAGGGTTAAGGGTCAAGGTGCATGATTCCAGCCCCCTGGTCGATGTGACGCGACAGAGGCACCAGAAGGGACAGGAAGTATATGTGTGTGTGTGTGTGTGTGTGTCTGTGTAGGTGCATGTATATTTATGAGTGTATGTGTATGTTGGGGGGAAGGAGAGGACACCGAAAATGGGGGAAGGTTGATGTCAATGGCCAAGAGCAACATTTTTCACCTTGGTAGAAAGAAAAAAAAGAAATGATTTTAGTGTATAAATGATAAAATGGACAATCTAAAACCTGAAATTTCATTGTATTAAATGAAATGTATTATTTCATTGTATAATAAAATAGTAAGGAAAAATGTAAATACACAGATTTTTTTCAAATCATGTAAAACAATATCAATTTATCTGAAACTTTGTAATTACGGTGACTTGGTTTGTAAGTACTAAACAAACAAAGTCAAACGCAAAACCAGATTTTCAGAGTAACAATTTTGCTGTCACACATTAAATACAATGTCTGGGCTTGAACATCAGCGTTGCTTGAATTTTCTATGAGTCTGACCTCTTGAACAATCAGATTGACCTTCCCTCAACAATAGGCTGAGCCAATGACGGCCACAAAAGCCAACGCCAACGAGAGGTTTTAGAGTAAATCCCTGCTAAATGAATAACAATGAATATATATTAGAGTTATGGCTCTCTTTAACGTTAAGATTCAAGGTGTATGGGTGTTAGCTGGGGTTCGTTTAAATATGGTGTACTGATCTAACGTGGGCACACAAAACAGCAACAGAAGTAAAACACGCATGCAATCACATAAATTGATTTTTTTCTTATGAGTGTTTTCTGGTTATGTGTCTGCGTGTTTGTGTGTGTCAGATCAGAGCTGCCTACTTGACGTACATTAGGGTTGTCGAATCGTGATAACACTTCAGAGCCAATCTGCAATCGCTGGTAGCCATATGATACACACAGACGCCCTATCAACTAAGCAGAAATGGCCTCCTTGACCAGTTTACACAGGAGCGAACCAACAGAGGAGACGAGGGGACGGAAATGTACAAGGAAAAAGGGAGAGAAATAAACAGTGCAGAGGAAGAACAAATATTCTAAAGCGAGGAGGAGTGCGGCAGCACATATGAGGACGAGTGGATGACACTGAGTCCTCCAAAGCCAGGTGTAAAGAGAAGAATCTGTACCAGGTAGGCAACGAATCACTCAGAGATCCAAGAGTTCAGACGGATCAAAGGCAGAGCTAAAAATCATAATAACACGGCACAAAGGCTGCAGGCTTTACATTAAATAGACTCCGAAAATGCAAGCAAAATACTGAACAATCACAGGGAGGCAAATTTGGATTTGCTTTACTTTTTTCAGTGCCTTATTCTGCTGAATTTATGATCCACACTTTCATTTAGCATTTAGCAGGATCCAGGGTAAGAGATTACACAGAGACAGGCATTGCAATGGGGCTCATGTGTTACTATATGACAAAAAGAGTTCAGGGTTTAATTATTCTTTCATAAAATCAAGATCAAACAACAGTGATTGATTAAAGTAACACATAAAAAAATAACACTAATACATATAAACACATTAAAACACTGAGGTCTGCAAAGGCATGAAACGTGATGCATAAGATCTTTGGGAGTGAGGTCAGGCACGTGCAGTTTCAAGCCTGTGTGCACAGTGTTCAGGTTAATTGTAGAGCTGTCTGCCAACTCAGTAGTGTAATGACAGAGCTAGTTTTCTGTGGTTGCAGGACTTCATATAAAAAAAGAAATACCTCCCCCTTTGCAACACGCACACACACACATACATACACACACACACAAAATGTACAAGGCAGTGAATATTGACCTGCACCTTTGTGGGGCTAAAAACAGAACTAATCACTACAGCAGTCATAACTCCTTCTTTGTGGTGACTCCTTTCTTTGCACTCCTGCCTGCCTTTGACTATTAGTATTTTTCTCCACCATTACCCCTTATTCACGCTTTCATCCTCTCAGCCATTTACTTTTTTCTTTGGCTCTCTCTTTCTGCATCTCTCTCTTTCTCACACACACATACACTCATAAAAGCACTCTTCCCCATCACTTATATACATTTTTCGCCTCTTCTTTTATATTCCAGTCTTTAAACAAACGAGCAAACATACTAAAAGTTGCGATAGAAAATAAAGCAGGGTTGCTTTAGCTCATTATACACATTAGTGATAATTCAGACTTTAATCAATTAAGCTTTTTTTGTTGTTTCGGTTTTTTTTTTTTTTAAGAGGAAACATCAGGCACTGCCTTTTCAATCGATTTCTTGTAAAATGTTACACAGGCCTACAAATATAAATCAACCCCAGCCTGAACCCAAAAGAAAGACTTATATGGATGCAGTGCTTTACAGTTAAGAGTCAACGTATAGAAATTAGGTTGGGAGATGGAAAAAGGAAAAGATGGAGGTTGTGGAGAAGCTTCGAGGTTAAGGCTATACAGTCCAGGTAGAGGGGAAAAGAAAATGAGGGACCAAACAGACAAGGCAGAGAGAAAGTGCGTCACAAGCTCGTAATGCATCCTGGGATTGCGGCGTTGCGTGGGCGAAAAGCAGACACGGAGGGAGGGGAGAGAAAAGGCGCCATTTTGATGTCGATTTAAAACCATTGCTGCTTTTTTCTTTCCTTTTGTGCCGGTCTTTTTTTATTTTTTGCTTTTCTGCCTTTGTGCAATTACGACAATCATGCGAGTGGGATGAGCTATCCATCTTTTTGCTGATGTGACGGGCAAAAATGGTGTGGTCCTTAGACCATGGGGGTGTTGTTGCGTGAGAGAGGGTTAGATAGAGAAAGAGAGGGGGTGGGGTTTTTCAGTTGAGGGTCATCAATCACCGGCTGGGGTCAAAAAAGAAATACGAAGGATTCAGAACCAATTATATCTGTCCCAATTGCACCCTCTCTGAACCCACACACACTCTCACGCACACACTCAGACGTCTGCTGGTTTGTAGCAACATTTCCAGGATCAGCAAACCTACTGAGCGAAGCTACGCCTAAGATCACGAGAACAGAGCCGAGAAATGTTCTGTCAGAATGTGTGTACACCTGTGTCTTTAAAACCCAGAGCTATGCTATTAAGCAAAACATCACCTCTTTCTTCCTCTCTCTCTCTCTCTCTCTCACTCACACTCACACTCACACACACACACACACACACACACACACACACACACACACACACACACACACACACACACACACACACACACAGGGGTCAGCTGGCACAGCAAGGTCACATGAAGCTGACATTCCCTGTTCTGGTCAACTTTTGTCTTTTTGTTGTCGTGGTAACGTCAGGACCATGGATGAACACCCTTTGTTTAAACAAATACCAAAGACACATATTTCACTGGTTTGTCCGCCGTTTCTGTGACAGGCACACATACTTTTTCAATAAATTTACTACTGATTTTAACCTCTAAGCAGCCATATTTTTAATATACTCATTTTCCTCAATGACCCTAGTCCTAAGTTGATTTTTTTGGAAGGAAAAAGTCAAGCTGAAGGCAGGTTTTCCTTTCTTCTAGACTGAATGACCTGTATTAATCCAATCAGTTTGGAGCCAGAGGTAGAAAACTTGCAATGTAGAAATAATCAAATAATCATCTCTTTAAATCCCTGCCTATCATTTCCAAAGCAGAAATTAGACATTTTTGCACATTAAAAAGTTCTCATTAACACATACATAGGATTACAAATTGCCTGCTGTGAACAAACCAAGGCAGTGCATCTGTGCACTGGTAGACAGAGGACCTGCAGACCACTCTGTGCATCAAAACATAAAGACTGATAAGTGTACAGTTTCTTCTTCAACAGTCAAGCTGTGCTGTATATATAAATGTACCACCATGAACAAATATTGGGTACTAGCAGCTTTCTTTGATTTGTCAGAACTCAGAAACAATGGTATGGTCCTTAAGGTTTAATGGACACTGATGCAAACAGTGGAAGTCTTTTAGGCTCTAATTTTGATATGTACAAACAGGGGCCCAGTGATACTTACAAGGTTCTGACTGGCTTGGAAGAGTCACGGGATGCTTCTTCACACCATTAAATAGCAGCTCTGCTCCTCCTCTATACAAAGAAAGAGCAGATATGCAAATAAAGAATGTGTGTGTGGCACTTCATCGAATAACTACCAAAGCTAGGCATTTATAACTTCTACAATTACAATCGCATTTAAAATAATTGTAACAACATAGTTAGAAAAGGTAGAACAGAAAGGACTTGGGGGGAAAAAAACATTTATTTTAAAAGGTAAAACAAATTAGTGTAGAAATAGATGATTACATCTAATGCAGTTTAATTAATATGTAGGGTAATTTTTTTGCAGTCTCTGGCAGATTGATAGTGATTGTAGAGCCAATAAAATCAGACACAGTGACACCGTCACCCCTCAGTGGAGAGGACATAAATCTTATGTAACCTCCACAGTGCTATGAAACAACATTACTTGTGAGCTGTGTATATTATCTATACAATTTCTTTGTTTTTCTGCTTTAAAGGTTAGGCTGCCAACTTAGGCCCCAAACACTGATCGACCCGTGTCTGAATTACCTACTAAAATAAAATTTCTAATCAGTTTCCGCAGCTTTGGTGTTCATGAAATGAACAACAGGTTCACTAGAGGGGCAACAATGAAATAACCTGCAAAACAGGAATGGATTTACAGATGGGCCCACTGAAATTTTTTACCTCTTCATCTTTTCAGACTGTTTGTTTACTACTTTTACATTTGGGTCAGTGTCACTACTGGTAGTGTTGAGGTGATACCTGAACCCTACAGAGTTTGCCCAGGTAGTCCAACTCCTCCAGGTTGGCACATCAATACATGCCAGTGACAGAATGTTTGCTCGGCCTCTCAGCCCAGTCCCAAGATCATGGAGGAGATTCCAGGAGTCAGGCAGTTACTCTAGGAGAGCCGGACAAGGCCATACAAGGTCCTTAACACATATCTGGTCGTTTGTGCAAGGAGGAACATAGAGAGGACTGCCAGTACCCTGCAACATGGCCTCCACCAGGCCACTGATGAGACTGTTTATGCTTCTTTAGTCAGAGACAGACTTCATGAGGGTAGTCCGATGGTCCGGCACCCTATATTGGGCCCTGTGCTCTTCACAGATGAGAGTGGGTTCACCCTGTGCACATCTGACAGATATGAAAAGGTCTAGACAAACCATGGAATATATTATGCTGCATGTAGCACTGTATAACATGACTAGTTTACTTGTGTGTCAGTGATGGTCTGGGGAGGCATATCCATGGAAGGACCCAAAGACTTCTACAGGCTAGGCAATGGAAGCCTGACAGCCATTAGATATTAGCATAAAACCTTTGGACCCAGTGTCAGACCCTACACTGATGCAGTGGGTCCCGAGTTTCTGCTGGTGCACAACAATGCCTGGCCTCATGTGGTGAGCGTATGAAGGCAGTTTTTTGAGGATGAAGGAATTGATACCACTGACCAGCCCCCATGCTCGCCTGGCCTAAATCCAACAGAACACCTTGAGGATACTATGTTCCATCACCATGTCCAGGAGCTCAGTGATGCCCTGGTCCAGATCTGGGAGGAGATATCCTATGACACTATTGTCTCATCATCATCTCATTAGGAGCATGCCCTAACGTTGTCAGGTATGCACACAAGCATGTGGGAGCCATACAAACTACTGAGTACCATTTTAAGGTTTTTTTAATCACTTTGATTTTCACATCGCCTTTGAATTAACCCCTTTGTAGGTTGATAATTTTTATTGCATTGTATTTTGTTACATTTTTTGTGGCTAATGATGCAATACAGCTTCATGGCAGTATTCTCTCTTTGGACTATCTGAAGATGTTCTGTGGGAGCACAGCAGATGGTAGATGGATAGCACCATTGCCTCACAGAAAGCTAGGTTCAGATGTTATTTAAGTTTGTATATTTTAACCATGGGTGCACATGTTCTCTCTGGGTATTCCAGCTTCCTCCCAGAGTCCAAAGACATACTGCCATCAGGTTGCAAATGTATTGTCAGTGGATGAAGACAAGCAATCAGAATTTGACAGTTATTTGCAAGGATCCTGTAAGTGGAACTGCCACTGTGTAACAAAGCCATTGGATCGCTACACTGTAGTTCAGGTTTTTCCTGGAATTTGTCATCTGTTTACATCTTAGAAAATCACATTACATGTGCTTAGATTTGATATTGGTTTCTTTCAGTTTGCACTTGTATCAGGCTAGTACAGCTAGTCTCAATTCCTTATTTTCTCAAGCAATTCCAACTCTAGCCGAAGTCTGAGGTTCACAGCAGTCGCTGAAAGTACTTCTACTGGTTATCTTATATTCAGCATGCTAGATAAATCTTACTTACAGAGGGTGCCAGTCTAGTACCATCATCTGCCAAAAAGTGTTTTACAATGTTTCTATATATTTTTTATGCCTAATATCTTTTTCTTAAATAGACTGTAATGAACAGGATTTATGAATGGGTTACATATAAAATAAATATAAAACAAAGAAATGTTTTGCAAGTATGTTTATGACTCATGTTTACATCAATCTACCGCTAGTCCTTTTTGGTCACTAATGTTTATAGAACTGTGATGTTATATTTATTGCGATGTCTGCTGCCCTCTTGGCCAGATTCCTCTTAAAAAATAATACATTTTAATGTTAATGAGACTTTCTACCCGGATAAAAAAAAAAAAAAAAGAAAGAAAGAAAATAGAAGTCTGTTAAAAAACTGACTGCAGCTTCGTCCTTGTAATAGAAACGTTCTTTCAAGCTCATGATTAATTGATATCATTCATGAGCGATATGTTATATTGACATATTTTTTGACAGATTATAGGCCAAAAAGTCATCCATAACAATTCAAATTCCAGCAGTCATTTTTTGTTTTTGTTTTGTTTTTTGGAATACCGGAAATCACTTTTTGGCACAACATTGGGAAAGACTCCGTGCTGAGTAAACGAGTATCTAGCAGTGGAGGAGGCAGTCGGCTGGCAGAACTTTCCACTATAGCAGTTTTCAGTTGTGCAGCTGTGTAACCTCACATGAGAGCGTTTTCTCCTTGTTCACACGATAAACGTCTTAAGCTAACAGCGAGGCTCTGTCTGTGTAACTCAGAGAGACACACACACACTCGATAGTCGCTTACCCAAACTCCAGATGAATCGCTATGGACGCTGCCATATTGTCGGCACATGCAGGAAGTATTGGAGGGGAAGTCGGAAATGACGTATTTGGAACCGTCAAATTATTATCAGTTTCTGTCAAATCACGAGGACACGTAACCACGAGGACACGTAACCGTCAATCTGTAGGCCAATTATTTTTAAATCATACATTCTTATTATTATTATTATCATTATTATTATTATTATTATTATGCACATTTACTACAATTCCGTTGGAAACAAACATATTTATTATTCAACAAACCACTAAAATATGGATTCATATGCAGACCGTAAGTAAACTATACAAAACTTTATTTGAATTCCATTAAAAGTTACTAGGTTACTGGTTTTATTAATTTGCTTGTTTGTGAACAATTAAATCGGTTACTTTTATTTGATGTAATGATAAGAAGCGGTTTTGAGTTCTTGTGTAGATGTTTACATATGTGTATCTGTCTGTGGACAGATTTTGTCAAAGAGCTCAAGTCACAACCTTGCAAGTCAGACTTAAAATATCTTACAGGTGTCTACCTTGGACGTAAATGAAGGCTGAGTTTAAATATGGGTGTGATCCAACTCATGAATCCTGCGTGGCAGTACTGGGAGGAGTGGTGGAGGGGAAGTAGGAAGGCACCCTTCCCATGTAATGCCACTGTGCCACACACTTTTTGATTTGTAACTCCCTGGAGCATCTTTATCTATCACCTTGGGACTGTAACAGCTACTGCAAATTGGTAGGTGTATACTCGTATAAGTCAGCATGACAGCACTGCCACTGTGCAAGATAGTCACAAAAATTTTAAGGAGGGGACTCCAGTTTAGGGGTTTATATTTGAAAGTGTGAATTAAACCTTGTTTTGGTTTTTTACTTTAATTTTTAAATATATTTTTACAATTGAAGTTTTTTATCTGTAGTTAAATGTTTCACAGTTGTGAAAATTAGAATGTGTTTTAAATAACAATTTCTTTATCTACGTTTTGAGTTATTCTCTTGCCTTTAAAATGTTTTACATTTGTAAGGCAAATATTACTCCATGCTATTGTTCCCATTTAAAAGCTGATATTCCCTTGCACTTTACCTTATTTTAATTAGAAGGTATTAGTTCTCTCTCATCAACATGTATTTGCACTCTGCCTATTAATACTAAAGCATGCGTAAGCATGGAACTACACTGCACCTTTCACACATGTATCCTCAGTCATGCTGGTGACAGTTCCAGCCCTAGCATAGGTTACAGAATGTGAAGGATGAGGAGGGGGTGGGAGAGGAGATGGTCAGAGGTTTGAATTGCAAATCTGCTGCCGTCTGTTGGCGTCCAAGCCTTAGCAGGCCCTTCCTCGTCTTTATTCATGTGTTAATGAGGAGTCAGTGCAGGGGCAGATAGACAGATCGACCAGGGGCCTGGAGGGTGTGAGGGGAGTGTGAGGTGTGGGTGGGGACACAGGCGGGAAAATCAGGGAGTACTCTGATGGCGGAGGCTGCAGTGGCCGTTCTGAAAGAAAATGAAGACAAGATGATTATGATTGCAGTCTTTTGTCCCTGCTGCAATGAGAAGTATCCAGACGAGTGAAAACAGTCACGGGGCGAGCTCAGAGATGTGGGTGGGATTTTTATGGCCATAAGTTTCATGGTTATAGAGTGAGTTATCCAGTAATGATCACACCATCGCTGCTTGTCATGTCACATTTGCTAAGCTGTGTTGAGGTACATGTACAGCTGTTATGCATAGTGTGCCACATTTCTGTGGTACAAAGACGGATTTTACTGGCTTCTGTTTAAACAACAGCCACAGCAGCGACCATGACGCCTTCAGTTCAATACTGAGTAAACCTGAATCTTTTTTTCACATGCATTATTCCTAAAACTTCAAATCACATTTTCTCTGCTTTACATGTTAAAGGAAACCAACTGATGGCTCAAATGTACATCTTATGCAAGATTTTTTTGAAAGGGCCTATTTGAAGTTAAAAAAAAGACTAATCTAATTTTCATGCTGCAGTTCTTTTCTTCCTCTTTCTCTTCTCTTTCTTTTTCATTATCCAATACCAGTGTTTACATACCAGTTTTAATAACAATTTCATTGCTGTGCTCAAAATATGATTGAGTTAAAACATATGTAATTATCAGATATCTAAATTGGATTATTTTAAATTAGCTTACAATTTCATTCTATGAAAGAAGATTGGTAACCTGCTATCATGTTCCAACTTCAACATACAGTATATCCACCCAATTTTTAGTCATGTTCTCCTTTCAGGTTAGATGAGAAATAGGAATCATCACTTTCTTCCACTAATATCTGGCTGCGGATGGACAGCAGTCGTCAACGTTATGCTACCAGGCAGCAGCAAATAGAGCAGCCAAGGTCACACACGATCAGATGACAATGACCAACACAACGGATTAGCTATAGAAAGAGTGGGGGTAGAGATTAGGGGTGAATTGATGACGGTTGGCTGGCCGACTGGCTTTCAGGTCTGGGAGATCTTGGGTCTGTTTCAAGAAGGAACATAAAGAGTAGAAATTAACATGTACCATGATACCAAGCAGGGAGAATCCGCTTAGAGATTACATCCATAACATGTTACGCCTATGGAACTGTATGGAAAGGGAAGACAAAGACACAAGCAAATTATAATTTTTAATTTTTTAATTGTATTTATTTATTTATTTTTTTGCCTTAGCAGATTGCAGAGCATCCTACTGTGTCTGATTCTATTGTATTCTTTTTTGTTTGGTTCCTTTATGTTTACAAGCATAGCTGATGTAGTCATTTTTCAATTTTATCTTTTTTGAGACACATGTTTTGAAAAGCTGACCTCTTCCTCAGGATTATTGCCTTCTTAATGCCACTATTGCGTTCTTCATGAGGGGAATAACCACCAACAGCAGTGTTCCTGCAACATCTGTGTTGTGCTATACATAGACATACATTGACAAAAGCACACAAACACATGCATGCACAGTTAAGGACACACATGCACACACACGTGTGCACACACACCCTCCATCTGTCTTTTCTCCCTCCTGCTGCCATCAGAATGGATCTGTCTGCAAAACAATGTGGGATGCGTCACACAAGTGCATATCATACGCTTCATTTTTCCGTAAACACAAGACCTGTGCATTTTCATGGCTATTAAAACACTAATACAGTGCCCTGGATTGTGCACAGTCTGAGAACAAGTGGACCGACAAGAGCTAATCTTGAACCTTTAAAACCCGTGGAGTACTCGTGCACCACCAGCTACCTAAACCTAAACTAGACTGGGATTGAAGATGGTGAAGACAATGGTCACTGAGAGCTAAGGCTGTAAACTGTATATAAAAGAAGGGTCACCTTTTGTTTGATCAAATGGTGACACCTACTGGCTTCCAATCAACATTGCAAGAAAATGGCTTCTTTGGGCACCATTATTTCTTTTTATCCTTATGAGTTCTAAAATAGCTGTTTTAGAACTCTTACTCATCATTTATACTAGGAGTAATAGTGGTTCAGCTTTTTACACTAGAATATTGATACAGTTTCTTTTAAGTTTCTAAAAAAGTAGTAGTATCACAATGTAGAAATATTCCAGACCCACATTCTGAATCCATTTTCTTCTCCTTATCCTGGAAAGTAAATTTCCCCAAAATGTCAGCACTGAAAAAGTATACAAATACAAGTAAAGGTATTTATAGTAAATCCAATATATATATATATATATATATATATATATATATATATATATATATATATATATATATATATATATATATATATATATATATATATATATATATATATGTACATATATATATATATATATATATATATATATATATACATATATATATATATGTACAATGTAACAGAAATGTGGAGCAGGGAATGGAAATACTCATGTACAATTATACTAACAGCCTAAGTACACCGCATGAGTAAAGTCACAATCACTTACTTTCCATGACTGCTTTGTACTGTTTCTTTTTTTCTTATGAAACAATGTGTAAGTCTATCTTCAAGATAACACATTTACTCCTAAGACTATTTATTCGTACAGGAGACATAAATCTTTTAAAGTCAGTTACAAATATATAGTTTCCCTTTTAAACACTAGGGCACCACAGCTTTAACCACACACATTAATTAAATAAATAAAAAATAATAATCAGCAGTTTTTGCTCATCTCTGATTCTCTGTTGCTACACCACTGGGTTCAAACCAAATGAGAGTTTTTATTATTTAGACTATTTGGAATTTTCTTATATAAAATGTTGTCAGTTCTCTATCATTTACTATGATTGGGTGTTCTCAAAGTCTACATACTTAGCTACACAGAAAAAAATCAAACAAATCAGCACTTTAGTATTAAGTCATTTCAGAGTGGTAGTTCAGGAGAGTAACCCTGCATTGCATCTGTGTAGTGTGTGTGAATATTAGATAAAAGTGCTTGTCTGAATGCATGTGTGACTGGGTGAATAAGGTTTGTAGTGTTAAGTCTTTTGAGTGGTCAATTAGAGCAGGAAAGTACCATATAAATACCAGTCCAATTGCCATTTTTGTTCTTGTTTGTAGTTTTACCATTAGTACACCAACTGTTCAATTCTGTCCCGCCTTTCTGCACTCTCCTTGTTCTGTTTTCCTTCCCCTCATCCTCCAGTTGCGGCAGATGGTTGCATCCATGTGAAGTTTTAATTTTGTGGCTGGTTGTTGTATGTGTTTGCAGTGTATCTGATGCTGAAGAAAAATGACTACGGCATCTCTTATCTTTTCATCTGATTTGATGATTAAAGAAACGTCTCAATCAAAAATTAACCTTTAAGAAGGAATCTGATTGTTAAAATATAAATGTGTTATGCACAGACAAAACTATACATGCCATATTCACAGCAAAAAACAAACAAACAAAACAGAATGCATTGACACAAGCAATTTTATTTGAAAAAAGTGAACTGTACAGGACGTAAAAAAAAGAAGAAAAAAAAGAAAATAAATGAAATCAGTCCCAATCATTTCTTGACATGCTGACAAAGCAGCTTCCTGTACAGCATTCGACAGAGGACAAATAAAAACATATTACATCACTGTAACCAATGTTATCAGTTATCAAACCTAAACCAGTAGGCATACTCTTGGTCTCGAAACACACACAATAAAAGTGGCATTTCTTCACGTATAGGTCTTCAATGTTACAATTCATGATTCTGTTTTTTTTTTTTTTTTTGCTGACTAAACCACGCCCCCTGTTGGACCACAGTGGGACTGTCACATGGCTCCTTCCCTCATGAACTCTAGATCTGTACAGCTTATCCCAAACTAGAAAATGCAAATCGAACATCTATTTAAGAATATCCCAGTAAGGACAGTTTTCAGAAGCATTTCTGTTTAACTGGATTCTGATATGACTTTCATCCATTCAGTTAAGATTTTTTTTTTTAAACATCCACAATGGAAGTCTCTTCCCCAGGGTTCTCAGCATTTGGTTGAAATGATTGCATAGCTCTGAGAGTTAGCGCTAGCCCTCTCAGGCCCTTCAAATGTTAAAGCAAAAACATAACACTGGATAGTCAAGCAAAATGTAACCCCAAAGAAACAAACCTTGTTCAGTCATTTTTAGCTGTATTGCTGAAACACAAATTCAAACATACAAGCAGTAGATGCTTTTCTTTAGATGTACTACAAATGTGGCACACTATTAATTCATCTTTAAAGATTTTCCACCGACACAAAATATCTGCACTGAATGTTATATTTCCTGACTTTGACACATTTTTGTACGGAAATTATCGAATTGCTACTAAATTGCAACATTTTAGTTGGCGTAACATTTTCTGGGTCCATGCATCAAACATTTTTTTCAGCAAATTTGCAAAACGGAGCCAGATTCAAACTAAAGCATGTTCCTTAATGTTTACATCTTAACTGAGACATTGATTTGACTCAATTTAAAATGTAAACGCTACATTTTTCTTGTCTTTTGTAATGCTGTTTCAGCTCATTTTGGTGCACAGGACAGAAAATATGAAAAGGCTAAGTCAAACAGGCAACTCGGGGAGCTTGCCTTGACCTCTTAATGTTTTTAACCACTCACAAAGCCCTCATATTGAAGTTGCTGCATAACTTGTGCGAATGTTTCATTTCTGGTACATTTATTAATGCATGCCTGATACATTTTTAATGGGATTCAATGGGACTGCATGATACATATTTCATGAGATTTTATGAGCAGGGTTCCCTCAGAATGAGCACTGACAGATTCTCTTGAGTTTCATGAAGCAATGTCCATAATGTTTTGATATCCTTTGATCATAACGAATAAATAAGACAAAAAAAATAAAATACACATGAAACTTTAATGGCATACAAAAATGAAGAAATGCACACACTTGCCAGCAGACACACACACACACACACTCACTCATTCGCACAGACTAAACATCTACATGAGCTATGCAAGTTTGGCTACAGTGTGAGACAGCAGTTGAGTATCCATGTTTTACAGGAGCAAAGCCAAATTCTGCACCTCGGTTTGGCACAGTGTACATGTTGTACCAGAAGAACTGGTCACCCTTCTGCTCCATCTTCTGTTCCGCTTAGATTATCTTCTCTCCCTTTCATTTGAATATTTCAGCAGTAAGTGAGGAAGTCCACAAAGGGGAACGGAAGAAACTCCGTGCCTCTTTTTAAATCCACAGTGAGTGCAACACATTGCCAGCGAGACCCTTTCCGTGTTCCTCTTGGTCACTGCACATGCACTTTTAGCTGCCTCTTCTTTCACTCTCACCTTTTTCAGTGTCCAAACTGAGCACTCCCACACCATCCTTTGTAATGGAAAACAAGGCCATACCACTATGAGCGGTAAACTAAAGCACCTGCCCTGTAGGTTGTCTGGGCAGGTGCTATAGCTCGCTGTGACGCACAGGAGGCTCTAGCTTGTATGATAGGGCGGTGAGGACCTTGTCAAACTTCTCGTAACGCTCCGATTGGCTGCCCTCAGAGCCACGGCTGCCCCAAAGCAGACGCATCTGAAACTCCGTCTGGAAGATGTCATGTATTTCAGCTCGTTCCTGAATTCCTGAAGAGGAGAGGAAGTAATAAGTTACAATGGTGGAAAACAGGTAAACAGAAATAGAAAGAAAATCTAACAAACTTTACTGCTGCAAACTTAAATAACTAACCCAACCACATCAACAATAAACTGTGAATAAAAATATAAATTGCACTTATAAAAAAATCACAAATAAAATAAAATGTGAAAACTTAATTACATAAAACATAGATGGAAAAATTGTATTGAGAAGCACAAAACAATTAAAAAAAAATGGCCTAAGAGATTTCCACCGTTTATGACCAGTTAATACCAAATGACAGACTTTGCAAACATGTGAGCCAGTTCTTTTTGCTGGTGAAGACCCTGAGACAAGGCTGAGAGCTTTGAAAACTGGCGCTTTGAGATGCGATAACTTCGTTGTCCATGCTGCTGAATTTTCCACACTTAATGATCATTCCACGCATTGCAGTAAGTCTACGGGGAAATCAACGTAAATGTACCCAGCACTCAATAAAAGGAAGTACAACTCCCAAACCCTAACCTGTAAAATGGATTAGAGACGGATTTTGGCCATAAAATGTTTTAGCTGAACTAAGTTTTACAGCATGAAATAAGCATCTCCACTCTGGTCTGTAGAACTGTTGATGAAAGGAGCAAGCTGAGGTCACGGTGATCAATAGCGGAATATAACAGAAAACAGATGTGAACTGATAGCTATTGACAGATTGTTCGATAATGCAGTAACTGATTCAAACTGAGAACCAGTGGAGGGATATTAAGAGGTCAATACAGTCTGCATGGTAGTAACCACACACGATGATTACATCACAGGGATGCTGTGACACTGAACACACATTTATAGCAACACATCGAGATGTTACAACATGTCAAACTGGCAACAGCCAACTGATTACTGACAGGAAACAAGGGCTATGGCATATATTTATTACGCCACTGGGCTATAGCATCAACAAAAATCAACTACAGCACAAACACAATGGAAAGATCCACTGTGAGTAACTGCAATTAACTTAACCCACTAGTCAAAACTTACATCCTGCAGTAAAAGCTGCAATATCATTATTTTGCAGAAACCTGAAAATAAATAAAATATTGGACTGGATATAGGTTCCTCTTACCCTGTAATTTCGTCTCTGCATTGGTTCTGTAGAGCTCCGCGTGATGTGCAATGGTGCGAGCTGCCTCTAGGTGGTACATGACTACATCTACTCCCACCTCTGCACTCTCCCAGGGTTCCAGTACATCCCCAAGAGCCATGCCACGCTCCAGTAAAGACAGGACGGGAATGATGTGAGGGAAGGTGGTGTTGGACAGAGCACTGGATTCTGAAAGCACGGGACAGTTTTGACTTTAGCGCTGTTGATGAATTTTTGTATGACACCAACCAACCACAGAAATCTCACCTTTGCCGTCGTTTATATTCTTCATGAAAGGCTTGAGTTTCTTCTCGTATAGAATAGCTCCCTCTGTATGTCTTTGGCGTAAGGTTACCCATGTCTGCTCCAGACGGGATATCTGACGTAGTGAAAGACACAAAATAAGAATGCGTTTGGCGCTAGCCTTCACGGATTTTCCACGCTAACGACGGTGGCTTCTGACTCTCTTACCTGCGGGAGCTCCAGGGCTCTCATCACAGCAGCAAAACCAAACATGTTGCCCAGGCTGCTTTTCAACTCTGCTGCTAATTGAATGGTCTTATGGAGCAGGGCCGCCCTCTCCTCCGTGCTTCCTGTACAGCCAAGCAGGTCCACAGCCATCATGATAGACATGGTGTAGAACCTGAGAAACAAAGTGACACAATTTATTTGTTTAATACTTATTTATTTCAGAGGTAAGTCAAGGTCTATTAAAGACATCCTGAATTCACATCACTCTAGTGAAGTGAGTTGGAATATTCTGAAGGAGGCTTTTAAAAGAAGAAGAAGAAGAAGTAGAAATTTATTATTTAAAGTAGTCTAAATAATTTTACAAAAACTTTAGAATGGGACTTAAAGTTGAGGAAAAGGGAGCTGTAACGCGTAGTGTGATGCTTCACATTTTGTTTTATAACAAGTCTGACTGCATTCCCATGCTGTTTCATGAAAGAAATATTTATTATGGAAGCAGAGGAACAAGAGGAGTGCAGCAGAAAATGGGAGTAATTGAAGGTGATGATTTACAGAATACGAATAAGAATGGAATCAAAAAGATAATCAATAGCTGGATTAATGAAAGGGTTACTCAGTGATGCATAAAGGAAGATGTTAGAAAAAAAAAGCATCTGCACCTCTCCAGTAGGTCAAGTCTCAGTTGGTGTCCATGTGGTAATGTCAATAACTCAAGCCCTGAGGACACTCCCATCATTCTTTGCATTTCTGGGGTTACACCTAATATTCTAGCAACCTGCCAAATAAAGGAGAAGAAAGTGTGTTCATGGTTTTATGCTTATATTCCTGTTGGGCTACATGCATGTTTATTTTGGTACATAAATCTTTGGCAGTAATATGCAGCTCAGTATGCATTTCTGTTTAACTTATAAGTTTAAGCTTGCTGCGTTAGCTGCATGTATTCATTTCTGTATTTTCTTCGTACCGTGCAGTCCACCATGGTAATATGTTTAGCTGCAGTCCTTGCATCCACCTCAGCCAGCAGCTCTTTGACTCTCTTCAGTACAGACATCTCCAGAGGCTTATTCTCAGCCGGCATAAGGCAAGACTCATACCTGCACAAGAACGATTACACCACATTAGAAAATACCAAGCCAGCACAGGAAACAGGCACTAGCGAGGATACCAGAAGAGGCCCAACCTGTTTAAAAAAGATTGAGAGGATATGACTTTAAATTAATTACGGGGCTCACGCCGGTATCTCAGTTTGTAACCTAATAGAATTTAGTGCCTTCAATAGCAAAAATGGTCCCTGAGTGACCACAAACATAGAGCATTGGGGCTGTGCAATTTCATGCTCATCATCTGCTGACATAATATTCTGATACTAATACATGTACTCATAATATTGACCATCGTCGTTAGTAATCTGTGTATAGTGTTGTAATATCAGCTGGTACATGGGATGTGATGTGTCCAAAACAATCGCAGTTTTCTCCTGCCATTTCTCCCCAGTATTGCTCACACCAATTTAGCAAATCTCCCCCTGCACCAGAATTTCACAGGGGAACACAAGGATATCCAGAGGTACTGCCAACTCGGTGCATCTTGCCATTTTCATTTTACAAGCTTCATCTGCTGTGTCCTCCTAAGGCACCGCAAGCCCAATAAAATACAGTATCTGCTGCGTCTATGACCAGAGCAAAAAGCCTGGCCTCGGGCTGTTTCCCCACAGGATTATCAGTTGCTTACTCAAGCCTGTTTTCCACTCCGTTCATTCATGGCTTTACTGCAGGGCCTGTCAAAACTTCCTCACTCACTCATATTTCCGCACTCTATAACTAAATGTCAGCTGGTATATTCAGTGTTGCCAACTTAGCGACTTTGTCGCTATATTTAGCGAGTTTTCAAACCCCCTTAGCGACTTTTTTTCTAAAAAGCGACTAGCGACAAATCTGGCGACTTTTTCTGGTGTTATTGGAGACTTATTTATGACGACTTTTTGACGTGAAAGCGCGTATCGCTTTTACTCTCAACAAGCAGCGGTGCTGCCATGGGCACCTCGCCCGTTCCAAAGAGCTCACAGGTGGAGGATAGTCCTCGCGCTGCTGCTATCAGGGCAGGAGATGTTCACACCTATGCGTCCAAACTGCAAATGAATCGCGCATGAGCGAAGCCGCTGCTCCCGCACTGACTGTAACACAGACAGTTCTTCTTTTACTCTTATGCTGTTTTGTGGATCACAAGGTTTAAAACTACTTATAAACACACACACACAAACTAACTCCACCAGAGTGCCTATTTCGGGTCACTTTTGCCGGTCCAAGCCTAGGTGAAGGAGCAATTGTGACATTAAAAAAACAATAATTGCTAAAAGAAATTTAATTTGTAGTTCTAAATAATCTCTAAATGCATTTAGGACGTTTTTTTACTCAATTTATGTCTCTTTCACGATGTTATTTCTCTCTCCAGCAACATAGGTTACAATTACATTAGCATGACCAATTATGCAAATTAGGCGATGACGTCATTTAGCAACTTCTAGCGACTTTTAGGACAGCCAATAGCGATTTTCCTTACTGAGGAGTTGGCAACACTGGGTGTATTGCCCTTTGAGCAGAATATTCTTCAACATTCCGTAACTGTATCCTGACCACACGATAGGCTGGCTATACACCCTGCTTGTTACTTGTAACACATAAGCTGGTTTTCTTTGATATCCTTTCATGTAACAGCTGCCTTCTGGCTAGGTCTAAAACATTTCAGTTGTTGATATAACTGCCAGTCCAAGTTTTAAATCTAGCCATATAACACAACATATAACAAACCGAGAAAAAATTTCAAATTTCTTGTGCCTACTCTTCGTCCTATGGCCATAATTCATTAAGAATTATGAAAAACTAAAAACAGAATCATAGTCATTACTTTTCCTCTCAAAACAAGCAATAATATAAGACAAATCATAAAAATCACAAATGCATTTTAGTATGGAGTATGTCCTCATCATATAATATACAATATGGAAACACCATGAAATACAAATCTGGAAGGCTGGCTTTATGTTTCATACCTGGATGGCTTAAACGAGGAAGATGTCTCCACTTGTGGGGCGCTGAACACCCCCTCTCCTTCCTCCCTTGCTCCCTCCACTGTCCCCTCCTCCACTCTCAATCGCTCTACGTAGCTTTTAGTCGGTGGTTTGGGGGGCCCAGAGGGACAAGGTCTGAGGTCACAGTAGCTCCCTGCTGTTTCTGAAGAATGCGATTGGTAGTTGGGATGATGGGCTGGTGAGGAGTGTGCTGAGTGAGAGGTACGTGGGGGAAATTCTGGAGGGTTGTCACTGGCTGAGGGGCTGACTTGGGGGTCGCTGGAGCGACGCATCACAGGGGAGGGAGGGACAACAGCCAGGACCCGCCCACCTGAGTGGGCTCTCTGCCTGGTGACTAAAGAGAAAGAGAGAGAGCAAAAAGGAACCTTAAAAACTCAGCTGAGTGAGTTAGGGAACACGATTATGTTTTATTTATGCACCTGAGACTGTGACTGACTGGTTACTTACTCGCACTATACGCTGGAGACAATGGGGTTTCCCCGACAGGTGACAAGGGGCAACGATACTCCTGAATCTGGTCCATGCTCATTGCACAGTTCCGCATTGCGTCTTTATGGTGGTGGATCGTCGACGGGCTGCAAACACAGCATTTTTAAAGGGATGTTAAAAATCTTTGGTTGCTAAGGTAATATAGGGAACCTCATAAAGCAGTGAAGCTCAAGTTCAGATGACAGGAGTGGTGTGGTTAAGGATGTACGTATTTATTCTTGGTGAGAGAAAAGGGAGACGTTTTAGTCGTCATGATAAATAGATGTGTTATTTCTGAGCAAAAATCTAGTTTGTGACTTAAGCAGGAGCAAAGATGTGGAGTACAGTTTTATCTCTTCTAAACTGGTGAAAAAATAAATAGTCAAATAACGTTTAAGATTCACAATCGCCATTCATATCCAATCAAAACAGTTATCAGCAGTAACGCCCACTCTCAAAGCCAGTTATTTTGTCCAATGCGCCTTGCATCCATTTCATACAAATAAGGTTAACATGTTTTTACACTGTACACTACAACGTATTTGTCTGCTCCTCCTTTGTAGATTTAATTTCAAGTTTCAAACAGCCTTTGTCGCTGAAACTTGACTGATCCAGTGCAGGACTGAATAAGACATGGTGCGCAGCTTCACTCTGAGGGCTGATTATTAGGGAGGTGCTAATGGCGTCAGTGAAGTGAGGGGTGGGGGGCTTCAGGAATGTGAAAGGTAAGTGCACTAACTCTGTGCTCAAAAACAACACCAGTGCCACAAACAAACACACACACCCACACAACCTGCAGTTGGGCACAGGTTCCGGCTCTGGTTCTGGTGTTGCCACTGGTGTCTCAACTGGACTTGGACTGTCTGAGTCACTAATTGTGTATATAACATAAAGCAACAATGACGTTACAAGACTGCAGAACATCATCAGGATTTTATTATCGTCTGTCCAGCAGGGGGTGTTTGCGGGTTGAACAGCATCTCCGCTTAAACACCGACCTGACTCCCGGCTCACTCAGCTCACCTGTGAGGTATGATCTTTTCAGTTGTCAGCCCATCGGTCATGGTGACACTCCTCCTCTTGATGTACGCTCCCCTCTGACTGGACGGTGAGTAGGCAGAGCCTTGCTTGCTGTTGGAGAGGGCGAAAGTGGCCTCTAGGTAGCGCAGTGGGAGAGTTCTGCTTACTGGACAGTAGATGTGGACGCCGCTGGACTGGGAGACCGGTTTCCGTTGACCGACGTAAAACCGCACAAGCTCTTGTACTGAGTCGAAACTATCAGCCTCCAACATGTACTGCACCTGGAGAGGAGGAAATAAGAAATTGTGTCAAGCACAAAAGCCAAATATCCCTCCTAAATTCTGTGTATACACCTTTAAAAGTACAGTGTGTAGAAGAATAAGCGAAGAATAACATCAATAAGCGGTGTAGCAATTAAAGCTTGGAAACAAAGAGTAACAGAGGCACAGCTGGTCAACGAGGCACACCTGTGCCAAATTAGCCTCCACATGTAATTATCTCAGTCATTAGAGGCAGCAAGAGAAAATAAGCCTTTCTAATGGATGGATTTGGCGTGCACATAAACACAAATAAAACTGCAAAAACACTTCATTCAGATGAATATTGCAGGTACAACACGGTTGTTTGCATGCTGGTTTGAAAGTGCTCTTAGCTGAGCTGAAAATGGGAGGAAGGCCCCAAACCAGTAAAGACAGAGGACACGTTCACAGGTCAGACAAGGGTGAAACAACACTGAAGATGGATGCACGGATTCCATTCTGATGCCATCACTGGTACTGTTCATGCTGACTCAGTGGGAAAGCTCACTGAGGCATCTAAGTGTAACAGAGCCGTTGTTAATGTTATTAGTTACGCCTGTGCTTCTCCTGCTACCATCATGAAGGGACTTCATGGAACTTGAAAGACCAGTGGTAGCTTTTTGTGGTTGTTTGATCTTCGAGGACTAAACAAAAAGACATTTAAAGTACAATCCAACAAAATAAACAGGGATTAGATGATGTTTCAAGCAGTGCTGATTATTAAGCCACCAAAAAAAGAACATGTACCTTGGTCTCATTGGATTTCACCAGGACTTTACTAATCTTGAAGTGCAGCACCTCATTATCCCACCGACAGGTCAGAACATAGTCACCCACGTTGAGCAGAGAATCGCGTACAAGGAAGTCTCCATTGCGCAAAACCAGAGTCTCTGATACCTATAAATGGAGAGAAAAAAAATACAGAAAGGATGGTTTTAAGCTTGAAAGCAAGACAAAAAAATCCAGGGATAAAAAGCTCACTGAGCTGAGCTACAGCTTGTGTGTGAACGTTTAGTTTCTGACACTCTGGTTGTTGAACAATTGAATTTAGAGGATTGTGATTATTTATAACAATGCCTTAGGACAGTTTGTGTTCCTGAAAATAAAACAACTGTCTAGCTGCCAAACTTGTCTGCCGTGCTGCTAAGGAAAGTTTGATTTCGCAATGAAGGATAAAATAATTGATTTTCTTAAGATGCATTTCAGAGTTCAGCACTATTTGTAAAAAAAAAAAAGAAAAAAAAAGAAAAGGAAAAAAAAAAAAAAGAAAGTTATTCTTAAATTTTATTGACAAAACAAGCAATCCAGAAAAGCAATGTAGCATTCGCAGTTAGTGAAACACCTCTGGGCTGTACATCTTTCTGTTACCAAACACTGCAGATGGTTTCTGTGAGAAGAAATCACAAATATTGATCTAGCAGCCACACAGCAAGGAAAAAAATATATTTCAAACTCAGCAGTTTTCCCTTTACAGCAGCCTTCAAGGAGGGAGAGAAGGCAGAATGTGCAAAGCTTTAAATTCATTCAATAAATGAAATCGAGGCACAGAATATGAAAGGCAACACAGTCCAGGGTTAGCAGTGTCAGAAGCCAGCAGGAGGCAGTATAAACACAGGTCAAAGGCTCAACAGAAGGGCACACACTGTTCTTTCTCTAACATTTTCAAACATACCAACAGTATAGACTAAAAATGACATTAACAAATATGTCTAAAGGGAAAGACATACTGATCAACAAACTAAAATACAACAAAAGGAAGATGATCAAAAAGGAGGAACGGGCTCTATGAAAGCTAATGTACAGTAACCATCCGCAGGGTGCCTGAGATCAATCCACTAGGCATTGTTTTGTAAGCAGGGGGCTGGGGTTTCCCTAAGTTTACACTGGGGTAAATCCATGAATAAATGAATATTTTATGTAAATTCAAAGAGGAAAGACTCACAGATGGTTGATTTGAATCTGTTTCTCTATGTGTGTGTTTGCGTGAAAGAGAGACAGAGGTTGATCGAGAGACAGAGGTCGTCTATGAAGTACCCTCCACATGTGCATGCAGTGCATCAGAGTCTGTGGCTGTGTGTCTCTTTGCATCTATGTCTTAGTCACCAGCTGTGAAATTCAATTGCGTACATCAGCAACACGCGCAGCTGTCTGTTTGGCAGAGATTCCCTCCTCCTCAATGCTAAAGCAATTTCTACTGAGCTGTGACAGATGATGGGATTCATTAATCAGTGTCACTCTGTGTGTAAAGCATTTAAACTGGGCTTTCAAAGCCAGAACTTTGGCCAAGTAATCGCTCAACTAACACTACTGGATGACAACCCACTTCAACCCACACACAAAAAACAAAACAAAAAAAACACTCCAATCGCTTCACTGAAATTCTGAATGAATTGGTACTATAAAATGTGAGGGAGGTGGGGGGGAATACAAACCAAGGCAGCATTAGATCATTAACTTAAAAAAAAAAAAAAAAAAAGATTCATACTACGCATCCAAGAGGCTGTGGCATGAAGCCTGAATCAAAACTTTTTCAATCATATCATAGAGGGTTTCTTGATAACTGCATTCTTAAACAGGGTAGTCAAAACAGCTTTGGTGTGATTGAAGCGAGTCAGTTTAAAAGCTGCAGCTAATCTTTGAGGCATCTTTGCTGGAATCTTTGCTCTGATTCTGCCCCTGATAAAAGCAGAAAAACAGAAGGTAAGCCAAAGTTAGAACACTAATTTGTAACACAACACTTAAAGCAGGTTCTGCAGTTGAGAGTGTTAATTATCACAAACAGTGAGACTGTGTGCAGGTACTGCATCAGAAGTTGTGGATTAAAATTTCTTTCTTTTTTTAAAACTTTTGATTGGGTGGACAAAACACACAATGGGATTGCCAAATAAAAGTTCAAATATCCACAAGTGAAATTTGCAAATTGCTCAGTTAGTACAAAACCCCAAAAGCAAAGGGTCTTCAAAGTGCAGCCAGTGATGCTGCAGTGATGGCTCTTGGTAGGATTTTATGCAGCCTGCAAGCCCAATACTGCAAGTTTTATTCATCTGCAGCTTGAGACATACTATGATGTCATACACAGCGCAAGACCAGGGGGAAATTGGTTGTTAATATAACGTTCCTAATAAAAAATACAGCCCATAACAGTGATCCGTCTGAAGGTTAAAAAAGTAATAAACCAGAATAAAGGAAAACTTGCATAACCTTCCAACATAAAACCCAACAAAAACCTCCAATAAAGACTTTTGATTTGTGCATTTTCCCCTGTGAGTTTCTCACAGAGGAAAATGCACACCTTCATAAACTGGCAATCAGTAATTTCAACTTCAAGAATAAAAATGTTCAATTTTCAATTGCATGGATTGACAATGAAAAGTAGGCATGTATGAGTCATTCTTTTAGTTACATTTATGTACCAGTATATTATCATGCATATATTCTGGACTTCCAGTGTTGCAAGTATAAAGATTCTACATTGTGCTTCATGAAGTTTATACCTCTCTGGGTATGTGTCCATGGTACCAGCCATGGCTCCTGATGTCAGCAGGGCTCAGTTTCAGCTCCTCCTCTAGTTCTTTGCGGAGTTTCTCAGGAGGAGACTCCAGCAGGTACTTCTCCTTAGAGAACTGTATGAGCAAAAACAAGAGAAGAAAACGAGACATCAGTTAGTGGTGAACTTGTAGCTTGTACAGTGTACTTACATGGAAAAAAAAGATAAGAGGAAAAGTCTATACATGTCTTATTTGGCAAAACCCCACAGAGATTAAGATTTATTTACAAAGGAGATTTGAGTTCATGAACATATATATATATTTAAATTTGAATACAAGTAACTGTATAATCCAAATAGTATGATAATGTAATATGGGCGTACGATTAAACAAAGCATCTTTTCCATAAACACGCAGACGTGCACAAAAACACACACTTGGTGTTACAGAAGGCAACACTGCAGGGAAGCATCACTGTGTGCTGCCTCCCACACAAACATGCACGCACACACACACACACACACACACACACACACACACACACACACACACACACACACACACACACACACACACACACACACACACACACACACACAGAGCAGAAACAATCCAATCGACCCTGACCTGATTACTAAGAGGAAGAAATCATCATGAACAAGCTCTTATTATTCTTATGTATTATAGAGACGTTGCTTTAGTCTGTGCAGCCTAAAGTGCAGCCACTCAGGAAGTAATTTGTGTTTTTGCAATATTACAAAAAAACCAGACATTAATACAAATGCGTTACACAAACAAATGGAACGTGATTCACATTTCAAAGTCACGTATTTCTTTACAGTAAATGACAAGTGTTTGATTATGTTAATTTTTATCCACATAACATAAAAAATTACTCCTCATTTGAAACTAAATCATGAAAATGCTACGTGCTAAAGTACTCTACTATTTGCTTAGATGAGGAAGAAAAAAAAAAGGGAAATCCCACACTGGGATGCGTGGGTAATGTGAAAACACCATAAGAAATGATGATTGTGGAAAGATTGAGGTCAGACAAGCGACCAGAGATGATTAAAACAGAGGATGCACATGCACGCATGTGTGTGCACTGCACACACAAACCCTTGCACAAATTTGCACAAAACAAGAGAAAACCACACAGGAGTAAACACAGTAAAAAGGAAATCATCTTGCCTCTGCCAATATGAAGAGAAATGAGACTAGAGACCAAAATAAACAGTAAACAGCCTTGTCACTAAGGCTAGCCTGTCGTTCCACCTAATATTTTCCCTCAGTCAGCCTCTCTTCTGTTCGGGTTCAGTGTTTTTCATCTACTTTCTCTCAATTACTCTTTTTCCCTCTTGCCCACAGTTCCTCTGTTCATTCCCCACAGTCATAAAGTTTCTGCAAGACTGTTGTCTGACTGTTGTGTGCGACAGGGAGGCAGGCAGAGACAGCAACTGATGATCTCTGTGTGAAGAGTGGGTTGACTGTGTGTGTGAGATACAAAGAGCCAAAGATTCAATCTTATCGTCTCCAGGTCACTGCAAGATGAAATTATTAACTTCCTCCAGTTCCCACTCCTCTCTCCATTTTTTTTGCCTTCCTTCTCCAATCCTCCAGGGAAGATGGAGGAATATCACCATGGAGCCTCACTCTCTCAGATTAGATCCGAGGTGTGTATGTGTTTTTCTGTTTATGTGTGTGTGAAGGGGAGAAGAGGCCAATAAAAGAGCAGAGGGGTCAAGTGTGCAGTTATTGCTTTTCCTTGTCTCCGTGGAAACCCAAGAGAGGCCTGCCACTGAACTGATGCTCAGCAATGGATGTCGTGTGTGTGTGTGTTGTGTGTTTATATATATGGGGTTATGAGGAAAATTGAAATGTCAAGAGGGCTCTGTTTATGATACAGTTCATGGAAGAGACTCACATTAGAGGGACACATTGACAGAGACCAAAGAACGGACAGACAATAAACAGCAATTAGATGAGGGACACAGACACACAAAAACATTGGTTTTATTGTATTCTAATATACCAATAACACACACACTCATCTAAATCATGACATACATGTAGTGCAGTAGAAATTCTCTTTGCCGTGTTTGGACACCTCTTTTGTTGTTAGAGCTTTTCTAGCTTTTTAAAGTCACTTTTTAAGAATTGTCGCTGCCATCAAATTCATAATGTGCTAATATTTTTCATAAACAGTCTAAATTTTTTCCACATACAGTACATCAGTCAAAAATGGTGCCAAAGGGGAAAAAACAAATAACACAAATACAAATATAAGCAGTGCTCTCTTACTTGAATTTGCTGTTGGTTTAGCAGCCTCACAAAAAGTACATGAACAGATTTCCTTTGAAGGATGTGTACATACTGAGCATGAATTCCTCAACCACACAGTCATATAGGGCAACAAAAAACCCCAAAAACTAAACAAAAAACAGACTAGTTGCATTATGAGCCAACAGGCAGACAGACAGGAGGAGAACACAAGCCACCACACAGCAGGAATAGTCAGAAACAGACAGACAAAACAAGTAGCATACATAAAGACAAGACATCAGACATTCAAAAAGGCACAGAGGCAGACAGACAGACAACAGAAACTCATTAATGTAGACAGCGAGGCAGACTTGCAGGGAGACAGGTAGCCCATTAGGGGATGAGAGAGTTTGGGCAATTTAGCAGCTGATGCAGGACTTTGCTTCCCCAGGGGGTTAGGAGAGGGAGAAGGATTGGTGTGTGTGTGTGTGTGTGTGTGTGTTTGTTTGTGTGTGAGTGCACATGCACGCACAATTCCAATGTGTGTGATTGTGCGTTCATCCATGTGTCTGTATGTATGTGTGCATAGAGTAAATGTGAGTTCTTGGGTGGTGCTTTTAATGGTTGGGGTTCTGTTCTTGAATGAGGCCGAGTTGATGAGAAAGTAACTCAGGCTTTAAAAAAAGATAAAAACATGGTTAGGATAAGGAGTGTTTCATGGAAATGGTGTATAGCTTGAACATGACTAGGGGAAGAATCAGGAAACAGGCGACAGGGGTTAGGGTTTTATGTGTGAAAATGAGGTACAGATAACAACACAGTGCAATCCATCACCTAATTTACACCAACATGCACTTGAGCCACCGCTCCTCACAGCAGGCCAATTAGACGGTTTCATCTCATGACATCACCGCACTCTCCCAGAGTGAAAATTGACACCGCTATCACTCAGCATCAGTGGGAGGAAAAAAAAAGAACCACCCAAAAGGAAAATGAAAGAGATGATAATGGGGAGAAATGCTAAATATATGCACATATTTATACATATATTATGCATGCACGCTATTTTTGTTGTTTGTGTGTTTGGTTCTATTCTGCTTGTTAATACAAAACTGGATATTTCCTGCGTTTATTATTTTGCTTTCCCAGATCCTTTTCCAGTTAGTGTCCAGTGTCCAAAACATAAACATTACTTTACTGAGCAAATGAAAGAAACCACTTTCTAACTGAAACAGCATCATTTCTGCAAGTGGAAGTGTTGGTATGGCGATGTCAGGTCGAAAATATAAAGCCACAGGTTTTTACAATGCAAAACACAGTGGGGTAGAGCGTTAACTCAGGCACCAACCAGTGTGTTGCTGTTTGTGCTTGAAATCGCTTCTTTGCTAATTTTTGCTGAAGAAGCACGATGCCAAGTACCAGCAATTTGAAGTGATACATCTACAAACAAACAACACCAGAAGCGAAGGCATCAGTGAGAAATGAAATGGAAAATGTTTGCTGACAACTATAAAAAAACCTGCAGGGAAACAAACAAGTCTCTGGAATTTAGCGGTGTGGATTTAAGGCGGGAAAAACACAATCCCAAAAAAACCAGAAGGACCACATTCCAACAAGCACAACCACCGACAAAGGGATGAATGCACTCTAAACAGACTGCAGCACTTGGATCTGAGCTCATGTCAGAATACACCTCCTTTCTTTTGCAGCAAGTGGGCTGGCCTCTCACCCCACCGTCATGGTAACACTCTGAGCTGTGGTGGCACTGGCGGTTTTAGCAGGAGGGGTGGGATCCCACCTCATCTGCACACACCAACTCTGAGGTCAGGGGTCCAATTCCAGAAGAACCTTTTTATTCCTTGATCCGCTCTCTTTTCCTCCTCCTCGCTGCTCCCATGCAGCCACATCTCCTCTCACTCGGGGCAATAGAGACCCAGTTCATCATATAAGTAGCCGTCAATCCTCCTATCTCCGATTACACACCCCCACCCACTCTGCCATATACACATTGTAGGGGTTTATGTGTGCATACGTGGCCAATATCACCCCACTCCAGCCGGCTGTAATCCCTCTGTGCCCTCCAGCCTGATCTCCACTGTTATATTCACGCTGGTTCTCATGGGTGTAGTAGTCTTTAAGTCGCATGTAAAATGATATGAGCATTAGAGGAGAAGGGCAGGTAACATAAGCCTTCTTTATTTTTTCTGAGCAAGGTACGAGCAGCGTTGAATCAAAGCTAATTCAACTGCTTTTGCAATGATGCAATAAAGACGGCTCAAAAGTGGATCTGATAATCTCATTCGCCAGTTAGAAAGTGAAAAAGAAGCATGGTCTGTGTGATGTGTAGTTGTTTGCTCAAATGTTTTAACCACATTATCTACAACGCACGTTAAACTGCTCTAATCACTCTCTGACAATGCAGTCAGAGAGGATTGTGTGTTAATTAGAGGAATACTCTATCGTCTGGTGAGTAATTAAATATCTGCTCAAGTCAAAAAATAAAAAAACAAAAATGCAATGATCAAAAAAACATTACCTTTTTTGAACTGACCTTGATTCAACCAGAGCCCAGACCTCTGTAACATTCAACAGGAATGAAATTTATTAACATTATTTGGCAGTGTGCCTGGGATTTTGTCAGACTAACAGCTTTTATAATTCACCTTTCACTTATAAGCAAGCTCACATGCCATTCTAATGAATGAGTCAGAAAAAAAAGAGGTTTGCTTGTAGTTTCCCCATTTCAGTTTAACATAATACGTTTTCTTATTATGTTAAATAATAAGTGCTGTAGCTTGCCTGGCTGAGCAAGCAACCCCCATACTATAGGAGAGACCTGGGTTCAAGTCTGCCAAAAACCATTTCTATCATGTTATTTGCCCCAAATCTATACCTGCTGTCCTGTCAACTCTGTGAACCATCGTGTTGAATAAAGACTAAAATCCTAGAATACAGCCTTTTCTTGAACAGTGGCCTGAAACTTGACCTGAAGTTGTCTATATGAGGTCCTTTAGCTAGACATGGATGATGTTTTACTTCAGGAGAAATGTTGAAAGTTAATCTAAGGAGCTTGGAAAGAAAAGTGTCTGGACTTCTTTAATTGCTTGAAGGCGTTTCACCTCTCATCCGAGAAGCTTCTTCAGTTCTAAGGGTCAAATGGTGAAGAGTCCCAGATTTAAGTCCTAGGGGAGTGTCCCCCCAAGAGGGTCATGAACCCCCTGTTGATCCTCTACCCAATCACATGAGCCAAGGTGTGAAAACGGGTGTAGGACACAATCAGCCAAGATTTCGGGTGAACTCATTGTGAAACCTAGCCCCACCATATCATGTGATTTCATGAGGTCAAATGGCGGGGATGTGAGTGCGCGTTAAGGCGTGTGGGAAAGGATCTCAAAACTGGATTATAGATGGCAGACAGTTGATGTAGTAAACCACCCCCTCTGTTCAAAGATGGTTGGTTCATAGTGGACATAAATGGCTTCTTTCACTCCTCTTTCAAACAATCTGTCTTCTCTGAACAAAATGTGAACATTGGCATCCTCGAAAGAGTGACCTTTATCCTTTAGATGCAGATGGACTGCTGAGTCTTGTCCCGTGGAGGTGGCTTCTATGTTGTGCCATTTGTTTATGAAGTGGCTATCTGATCTCTCCAATGTAGAGGTCTGAGCAATCCTCCCTACACTGTACAGCATACACTACGTTGCAAAGTTTGTGTCTTCTTGATTACAGCAGTTGTCAACATGATTATGTCAGTCAATCTTGAGGTAAAGGTGACGGGGTACTGAAAGATGTCCAGTTAGAATTTAGACAAATAATGGGTGCACAAGGGAAACCACCGGTGATGGAGGCTCTGGTCTCCACCACAGGAGGTTTGGAGGGGGTGATGGGACAATGGGCCCTTGGTGGACCTGCACAGAAGCCAAGGAGGATCTTCCCCCCCTGATTTCTACTCAACGTGATGTTTCACTGGACAAAAAACAGATGAAAGAGGATAAATCTCCACATCATAGTAGTCTGTTGATACTTCCATCATCCCCTGCTGAAGCTCAATAATCAGCACATAGGGTATTTATTAGGTGTTGTTTCTGCGTGCCTCCAAATGCTACAGAAAACGGTTTATAGTAAAATTTAAAACTCCAAATTGTTACAATGCTTCTCTCCTTTTCTGGAGTATTTCTAATTTTTATGAGTAGTGAAAAACTCTAATAACCATGCATAATAATCATTGCAGTCATGCAATAATGCATGCAATGACTGATGCTTTTTGAGTAGAAGGAGCAGAAGAATTGCTTCACATGATCTAAGGTTAAAAAAACCCTCAGCAATAAAACAACAAAATGAAATAATGGAGGGAATAATGGAGCGATATTAAAACTGGAATTGTCCTAAATCAGTTTGGCCCATCCCAGCTTGGCCTGAGAATCAAACTTGGCAGTTTGTGACCCCCACCCCCGTTCCTACCCCACATACACACATACCACCCCCCCAAAAAAAGAATAAAAACCCAACTGAGATAAAAATAGCAGTTTTGATATTTCATGTGATTGCGCAATATCAGAGAATCAACTAGTCTCTCAGACATAGAGAGTGATGCCTAGTACGCAGACAGAGGAAGGGAGAGAGAGTATGGGAGTGATAACAGTGACCTTCTATTGTCATTAGGAATGAATGTCTCTTATATGTGTGCACTCAAACACACACAAAGCGCTCTCCTCTGGAGGTGGCTGGATGCTGATATACTGTACAACAGAAATCTATACACACACACACACACACACACACACACACACACACATAGAGCACTGATCGGAGCTGTCAGTCAGTATGGTGTCAGCGCAGAGACCCCCTGTATTGAGTGACAGCTGGTGGACAGGATATGACATACAAATACACTCCCACTGAGACTGTAGGAAGCACAGTGCCACTCTGCACTGCACGGCTCCACTTTCACAAAACTACGCTTGCCTTATGCTGCAATAGCTCTCATTTTTTTTACTTTCTCGGGACGTCTCGGGTTATTGCCTCCTTTTTTTTTTTTTATCCCAGTCTATCTATAACTCAATTTCAAGTCCCTTTTTTTCCAGGCATGAAGTAGTAGTGACAAAACAAACCTATGGGGAAGAGGTAGTTGGTGCAGTTGCTCCTCAGTTTTTTTATTTATTTTTAATCCATCTAAGAGAACTCTGAAAGTTCAGTCACTGCTAAATTTCCCAACTGGCTGGCTCACTGGCCAGGCTGCTGCTGTAGCAGTCCTCAATATTAATTTGCAATTCCTCCCATGAGTTTCCTGTTTCTTGCTTGACAACTACGCCATATTGGACTGCAGCTGCCATCAGTAGTCCTTTTTCTACTCTGGAGATTCAATTCAATTCAAGTTCATTTATATAGTGGCAAATCACAACACCAGTCACCTCACGGTGCATTAGAAGTTTGAAAGCCACTGGGTCCAACTAGAATCTTCAGTAGGTGGAGAGCCGGTTCATGTGGGGCTAACATGGGGATGACCCATCCTTCATAGCAGTACAAGAACTACCATCGCCACAAATGAATGCAAGACCAGGGAGCTGGAGATTCACTTAAGAAGCAGCTCACTGCAGTTGTTTATTGCCACAAAGAAAATAGCAAATAAAATCAGCACTAAGAGAATTTAAATTTGCAAGAAACAGTGAAAAAAAGTGAAAAAAACATATGCAATCATATGACCTGAAAAATACGCTGAAAACGGACCATACTTGGGTCATGAGAACATCTGACATGATTTATCCACAACATTAATATAATACTGTGTGGTTTGCATTACTTGCTAGGGAAAATTCCTCATCCTCAGCTTCATGTACCCATTTAAACCTTTTAAACTTTAGTTACCCTCAGAGTGATGCTCTTCTGAAGCATTTTAATATTTGGTGTCTGGCAAACCATGAGCCCATGGGCTGTAGGTACATTGTGATGATTTAAAAACTGAGCTTAAAAATGCAATGCACATAAACAGTGCTAAAGAGCCAGAGCGGCCTACAATGACTACTGTTCATTTAGGGGCTTGTTTTCTAATAAATCTTTTAAAAGATACAAAGCGTTACAACATGTTAAAAAGACAGCAGCATTAATGGACGCAGCAGGAATTTGGAACCGAAAGCAAGGTTGATATGTCATCATTTAATAATAATAAGGATAATAATAATCTACTAAAGGTTAATTCCTGTATTTAGTGTGCCATTCAATCCCATAACTGTGAAAACACAATGGTACTTGTTTTTCTTTGGTACCCTGGGCAGTGTAGTCACCAAGGCAACAATTCTTCCAGAACAAATGTAATTCTACTGGTACTGACTGCTAAATTTCTGGTATCCCTAATTACTGCAGTTGGTAAGTAAGAGACTGTGTTTCCAGACATTTCAGTAAATGTACTCCCTGGGCAGTAACAAAAAAAAACAAAAAAAACCAAAAAACAATGCACCAGAAATGACTGTTATAATTGCCCTTTGTCTGGTTGTGCCATGTGAGCTGCAGCTTCTGCTACATCTCAGCACATTAGGTTAAAGCAGGTTGAACTGAGAAGTGGCTCCACAGAATCATTTTACCTTAAACGCTCCATTCTCCGCTTAAGGTTATCCGGGCAAATTTGACACCAAGTCTGAACCCTGGTGATGCTTCATCACCTGACCTCCCACTGCATCCTTATAAAATCAGTTAGAACTGGTGAGTAACATGACACTAAAATCAGAAAGAATGAAGACAGACCAGTTTAAAAGAGAACATTTTTCCTTTAATATACTACTGTATCTGCCTTCTCTATAGACTAAACAGTCTCAGTGTCCCTGTATGACTCTGCCATTCATATTTTAATCTCCCTTCTTCTGTGATGCACTTACTTTCTGTTTCCTGTTTCTCTCTCTTCCTCTCTCTCTCGCTGTCTCTACACCTGGTCAACAGCATCTATCAGCACTTACAGACCATTACAGATTGTAAAATGTGTGTGTGTGTATGTGTGTGCCGCAGCCAAAGATATATATGACAATCAGCTGCCTAAAGGGCTGAATGTCCTCCATGTGACACCATGTGAGAGGGTGGTTTTGTTTATTACAATTATACTTACAACCACAATACTAGCACTCTGGTGAAGTGAATTTGGGTAAATTTATCTTGTTTTAGTCTGTTTTGTTTTTTTTAAATCTGTTGAATTTGTTGCACATGACAGCACTGTCTCTGGCACTGACAAATGTGCACAAAAAGTAATCAAACATCACACAAATTCCAAAGAGAAAGAAAGAAAATTATCTAAAAAATATTTTATCCCCACAAACTTTAGCAGAGGAACCCTGTTATACACATACAAATGAAATGCTGACACACACACACACACACACACACACACACACACACACACACACACACACACGAGCAGAGAAGATTTTAATGATGTTTGACTGTTAAGCACAAGCACACTTGGCTCACTCGCCTCCTAACCCACGGTTTCTCTGCTAAACAGGCCTATAGGCTATGCTCTCTCTCGCTCTCTCTTCCTCACACACACACCCACAGACACACACATACAACTCTGAGGGAAGTAAACTCTCATTTCCCAAAAGAATTTGTAAAGACACCCCCCACCCACACATATCCCCATTTTCCCACCAATGAAAATACAAAAATAAACCCAATCCGAAACAGAGAAGTAACATGCACACAAACAAGATCATACCGCAAAAAGGACACATGCAGATATACACAAATACCCACAGACACAAGTGCACACCCAGGTCGAGTTGGCGATGACGCCATTCCATTTTGCTACAGATACCGCTGACATGTTTAGTCATTAAAGAAACAGTCACCCAGAGTACAATACAGACTGAAAACACAGATTTAATTAGATGTTTCTCAGGATGAAATAAGACTGCTTAGTTCAACGCAATTCAATTTAGATTACCTTAATAGCTGCTTCTGCTAACGACACAGCACTGTATACACACACACACACACACACACACACACACACACACACACACACACACACACACACACCAAGAATTGCTATAATTGGATACACCCACAAAATTAACACAATTTACAAACTTGCAAAGTCCAGCTGCAGAGTTGCTCAATGTGTAGGCAATGGTTGAGTCTCATTTTCTAAGCTCTTCAATCCATCAGCTTCTTACTATGAGTGTATGTAAATGGACTGTGTTCATGTAGCACTTTTCTAGCTATATTGAGCACTCATTGTCCTTTCCATATGCACACTGATACACTGTGTTTGAGATAGTTGCACAAAATGCCCAAAGACACTTGAACATGCACACACAGGATTGAAAGACCAACTTTATAATTATTCTTCTTCCTCCTGAGCCAACTTAAGTGTATGTAACAATTGGAAAATAGTGATATCTCCGATGAACGTCTCAGAAACAATCGTCTATGGTAAGATTTAAATATGAATTCAGTGATTGCTTATTGGATGCCTTGTGACGAGATATTGATAATTCTAAATATTTATTATTTAACGTTACAGAAAAGTTTTCAGGGGCCTTAAAAACACGCTGTTTAAAAGTCAATGCTTTAAAACCCCTAATAACTGAGTTTCTACTATATTATTGACATAAAAGGTTTCAAAGTCATGTAATTGGGAACAGTCTATTGCACTAATCCATTATAAAAGCTCCCTTGAAAATCGCATTTTAGCAAACTCCCTTGTCTTTTAATATTTTCTAAAAATCTCAGTCTGTCTGTGTGTTTGTTTCTTTGTCCACTAACATCTCTTACAAGAACAGGAGCTGAACAACCAAACTTGGCACACAGGTACATCTTAGGCCTCTGAAGGTTCGTATCTATATTATACATAATGAGGTCATCACACATCTTAGTAACCACCTAAAAACAAGCTAAAATGACCCTTTTTCAACATATATGCATCTATAACACCTTGTTAAAGCATCGTGTTATTTTTATTTCATAACATCAAATTTATACGCACAAAACTATGCATGATACATTTTCACGCCATCATGCTGCCTAGCAACCACCTAACAACATGCTAAAAAGACCCTTTTTTGCATTTATGCAAGTACGACATATTTCATTTCACAGCAAACCACACAAACGGGGCAAACAATACTGCGAAATAAATAATAAATTTCTAGAAACACAAACATAAAAAAAACATTTCTTTCATTTTTAAAATTTTTAATACAATCGGATCAACTATTCAATACAAATGTGAGTGAGACAGACAAGTAATAGTGATATCCTGATGCACTGGTTAAAACAGAATCACTACATAGAAGAAAACACATTAAAAGGGCTTTACTAAGCCCAGCCAAACAATATTACTGCATGCATTCACACGCTACTCTCTTACAGTCGACTCAGCAATGCCACACCTATAGATGCCGTTGTCATGGTAGCGCCATACCCTGCATGCCCCAGCTGGTGTTTCCCTGAGGAAAAATGTCTGGGTGTGTGTTAGTGTGTGTGACAGAGAGAAGGTTAATGCGCCCCATGTGTGCTTTGCTCTGTCATGTGCAGTGACGTGCACCGAAGAGGAAAACATGGCTGGTTGAGAGCAGTTATAATGGTATCCCATTGTATGTACAATTGTGTGTGCGTATGCACACATGTGACCTGTTCCCAAAGTATTAGTCTCTTAACACTTGAGTCATCAGTTTTCCCTATGGGCAAGTGGTTAGTTGAGTTCATTACCCCTGACTGAAGATGATTTCCAATTCAGGTCTTATTGAAGATGGACAAAACACGGATGAAGATACAAAGCCTCAAAACCCTTTACTGCCAGCACAGTGCTGATAGTGAAAACACAACAATAGATGAAAACAAAGTCATGAAGCCATTTCAGCAGCCCACTCAGTCACACTACGTGTTGCTCTATTACCATGACTCATGCTTTAAATTTACACACATTGCAGTATGCGGTGACCTGTGTTTCTGCCAGCATGGCTGAGAGGACAAGTACAGCATTTATTAGTCATATTTCCAACTGAGTTCTTTTTACAAGACCATCACGCACAGGAACTGGTCTGGTCACACTTCTGATACAAGCACCAACCTCCGAGGCTGAAAGGAGTCAATCCTCAATGACTTCCCTGTAAAAATGCCCAATTTACTGAAATTAACATACCCCATTCCAATTTTGGATAGGTTGGAGTAATTTGGGATGAGCCTTTTAATTACATAAGTAAATCAAAGAGATGCCCAGAGTGCTGTAAATTCATTATCTCAATAAAAAACAAGCTTTTCAAGAAGAAAATAAAACAGGGAGGGTTAGAGTTACCCTAACCCTAACCCCATCACACCACATATCACAACATGCATGCAAAAAGTCCACTTTTGAAGTATAAAAATCTGGTTAGTTTTTGTTATTTACCCTAATCAACAGGCTTTTTTGTTCATGGATGCAGCTTGGTAACTAAGCACCCTAACCCCGTTAGATGAAAACTTGGTGATGCGTTCACTTGCAGTTCAATAAAACAAGAAAAAAATTGCCACAATCCTAAAAATTGAAGCTGGAAATGGGAGTTTACAAGCCAGTGTAGTTACAGTCAACGTCAAGAAAGACCACACTCAATCACATCTGTGCAAAAAAGACTTTAAAGTCATTCTCAAAATATAGCCTGCACATAATATAACTCAAGATGCTCGTTAACCCCAGCTGGCACTGCTAAACCAACCCTATCCATCTCTCCTGCTTGGCCAAAGCTCAGAGTAATCTCAGAGAATTGAGGATTTGCTGGTCAATCACTGCAATTCCACCTGCCTTTCTCTGCTGCTCATAATTCACCTTTCCCTCACTGCGGTGCAATTTATAGACAGCTCAAATGTACACATTTGTCTGACTCATCACATGGCTTTCCTTTACTTCGCTGCTTTAGCCAATTTTCCCCTCTCATCAGGTTTCGCTTCTCCATCTACGCAAACACTGCAGCCTTTTTTCTGCGCCTCTCGCTTTTATCTCGATATGTTATGCTCCGTCTTCAAACACTGGTCTTTTCCTGAACTCGTCTGTTTGTTTGTTTTTCCCCATACGCCTCCTTCTCTGACACATACCTGTTAAGTAGGGAGAGCTGGGAAGGATGGAGATAAGAAAGTAAGCCTGAAGAGGTCAGCTGGCTTATTTCTTGCTTTTCTAACCTGCATCATGCTTGATCTGTCTTAACATGAACTTTGGTATCCTTCCCACTTATTCCATTCCACCTTTTGTGTCTCTCCTCCCATTCCTTTATTCCAAAGTTGATCTTCACAGTCATTCTTTCTAGTTTTTCCTCTCACTCCGTCCGTACACCTGCCCTATTCTGCCATCATATCATTCCCGCCTCTGTGCACTTCCCCTCACAGATCCACTCAGCCGGTATGTCAGTGTGTAGTTGCTTGCAAGGAAATGTCTGCGTTGATATCAAACAACAGCCGAGGCATCACCTTGTTGCATCAGTTGAAAGGCAAAGGGAGAGAGAAAAGCGATGTATTAGAAGGCAAGAAAATAAAGAGGAAAGGGAAATCTGTAGTTTAAAGCCCCGTTATCCTCAAATGATACCAAACATACCCTGCCAATTCGATGATCTCTTTAAGCTGGAAAATTTCCCTTTCATGTCCTCTGACACATCAGCACTGCTGATGCGCCGCATCGCTGCCTGCTGGTTCAACCTCTCTACCTGCCCGTTATCTACCCGCATGTTCCAGGGAATATTTACTCATTATTCCCCTTATTTGTATTTTTCTGAAATCATATTTATTTATTTAAAATACCAATATTCTTTAACCCGTAGGATAAATATGATCTTTCTGAAGTTTAACCTCCATTTCACTCCGGTTAAAAATATTATCACCTTGTCTTTAATTGAAACCCAGAGCTGTTAGTGTCTGTGACAGCCAGGACCAGCTGGGACAGCTGAAAGATGCTCTGGGCAGTTTATTCACTCTGCTGGAAATACAAATCTAATCTTTAATTTTGGCAGCACAGAGAAGAGGCTGCGGCTGGTGGGGCAGAGGGCTGGGAGACTGGTGATTGTCTGCAAACTGTGGTCGTTTCTAAAAATGACCTCATTATGAGAAATCGGCTAATTATAGTATGGTAAATCAGTCGCAATAAGACTCAACTGTGCACCGCTTCAGTCTCCACCACTTACACATGGACACGCACACACATGCAGTTTCCCCTAAGGGCTTTGCCACTCGCCGTCCTCCACACCTCCTTCTCTGGCCTCACCCATTAATGGCTAATTTGCTGGGTTTTGGGGTTAAAGGTCTTTACATTGATGGATAGAAGGTCTCAAGCCTCATCAATACTAGCCCACCTCTGTTAACACACACACACACACACACAACAATGGAAACACATATTCATCTAGCTGAAGACATGCATGTATGAATTTAAACATATACTGCAACCTGCACACAAATGCAGACACACACACACACACACACACCTATTCCTTATTTGCCATTTAATCACAAGCCACTACCATTACCATCCATTCTGGGCCAATCTATCTTTACAATGACAGGTGTGGAGGGAAAAAACCCACAAACCCACAATTCATTTCTCCAGGTCTGGTTATAAGGGACAAAAAAGGAAGGAAGCAGCAATTGATGGACACACGACAGTGAGGCAATAATGGGTGCTGGTTAAGGGTCACTGTCCCAAACATCTGAAAAACCCACCCTTTTTAGGATTAGATGGTTGATACGTGTAACACCAAAATTGAAAAAAATACATCCACATTATTGGAAATAATAGACAATGAAGACATATTAAACAACTATTACATCTACCGTTAGGGGTTAATAGAACATATTTGCTTTATTTGTGGGCCATCGGAAAGTTTTGACTCCTTTGTGTTCATTTAATTGTCACTCTATTTGTGTTTCATGTCAACAATGTCTCAGATTAAGCTGAAGCCTAAGCTGCAACCTTGTTACCAGCCATTCACACACATATGGTGACACAGCAACTAATTAATTAGTCACAAACTGACAGCACAAGGATTAATCAGCTTTGCAACTTGAAACACAGCCAAGAGACGTGGACGCACATCTGACAAACACATCTACAGCTTTTGATGTATTTTTCATTATTACTCCCAGAGTTGTCAGTCAGTTGACTTATATCTCTTTATGTTGGTCACAGTGTTTCTGATTGAAAATCACCTACAGTATACAAGTATTAAAGGATTAAGCTCAAGTTTGAGCTTTAAACAAAACTGCAATAGGATTAAATCAGGATAGACTTCAAAAGGAGGACTTTTCCCCGTGTTTGCTGTAGGTGAGGGAAAAAAAGTGCTCAGAGTGATAGTATAAATCCAGTGTGACTGCATTTCCCATCATCAGGCTAATCTTTTATTGTGTGTTGTGGTATATTTTGCTCAAATATAGACTGGTATTGCAATGATTATACCACACATCAGCTTATAAGTCCAATTCTTTATTAATTCTCTTATTTATTCCTGATCTTTTTTGAGCAGGGAAAAGGGTAGGTTTGCATCAGCACCTGTGCTTTGTTATCTCTGAGTCAGAACACAATGTGCAACTAGAATAGAAAAAAGGCGTGCAGTGACTCAAGTGTACAAAAGCTCCAATGGCATGAGCTGAAGTCATTGTTTTCCTTTATGGATACTTCACTAAATCACACTGATAGGCCTGGAGAACTACAATTATGGCATGCTTCTTGAATCCTGCAGCGATTCCAAGGAAAAGCTCAACACACCACTACTTGTCTCTTGCCTGGTTAGCTTTGTATTGCCTGACACATACAGTATAGTAGCCCAGCACAAAGGCTCAAAACTGGAGATAATAGGTAATATGATTCCAAAATTCAATATTAGAATATTACACACCCACTTTAGATGGATTTTAATGTCATTTTATCACCATTCCAGTTTTGGATTCAATTCAAATTACGTTTCCTGAATATAAAGATACAAACAGTGTCATGCAAATGCTCACTTTACCGTACATTACAATGCAACAGAGTCCTGCTTATTGGAAGCTTTGTCATTGTGGCATCCTTTTCCCTACAGCATCAGTATGCATGCACATAAATTCTGCCGAGTCACAGTACACACAGAGACCTATTGACTGGCCTTGTAACTTGACACACAAGCACGCACAAAAAGAGTTGATGATGATGTAGTTGACGATCAAACTGTGGAAGAGAGACATCAAAAGATGTGCGAGAGGGTAAAGAAAAAAGAAAAGACAGGGAAGAAGGAAGATAAGTGAAAGGGTAAGAAAAAAATGTAATTTGATGAAAAGACAGAAAAATTAGACCAAGAGAAAGAAAGAAAAATGTTTGACCACACAAAGAGGCTGCAGATGCATGCTAGTCATTTTTAACTCCCTTCTAAAACATATACACACTCCTCCTTGTCACCCATGGCCAAGCAGACCAGCAGAAAGAAGCACGCCCTAAAGCTGTGATGCCATTGGCCGGCAATGATGTCATTGCTCCCTGTAGGTTAGGCAGTAAGCTGTGCAATTGGCTGACTGAGGCAGACAGTAGGAGAGCACTGCTGAGGTATCGGTTCCATTCATCCAAAGGCTGAAAAAAAACGTGTGCGTGTGTTTGTGGGTGTGACCACTCCCCACTGAGGCACTGAGGCAGAGCTATTAGGGCTGTGTCCATCATTCTGAGTCAGACATTACCTGCTGGGATGCTCCCTAATGGAAGCTTTCTCTCACACGCGCACGCACGCACAATGAAATTTCACTACAATGCACACGATCAAATATGCATGTAATCAAGCATGCACACACTCACAGACACACAAACACGCAGCGGATGGGGGTTGGGAGGGTTGAGATGGGTGTTGTCTCCCTGTTGTTACCGGGCTGTTGTCATGGTGATGCAGATGGAGCTTTTACTGCTGGCTGGGACTCTCACTTTGCAATAAAAATGCACACACATGGACACGCACTCTAACACCACTTTTCATTGATGCTTGCACATGCACTCCCTTTGAGAGCAGCCTCGCCTCTGTCACAGCTTTCAGGGAAACAAACAAAAAAAAAATACAGGAAACTGAAAGGGACTCTCTTCAAGTGTGGAAGAGTGCTTGTGTGTGTGTGTGTGTGTGTGTATGAAGGTCTTATGTTTAAACACTCCCGTGAGAAACTCTAGAACAGATCCTCCAAGAAATGCTCATGAGACATTAGCCTGTGGTATCCTGTTACAACGTGCTGCACATTGTCTCTTCCTCTCTCTCTCTCTCCCCATTACATTTCCATACCACCCACACCTTCCATCCCTCACCCCTGATACCCCTTTTATAGAGAATGATGTCACCCATGGGCTTGCAATTGCCAGCGTAACTGCTGGAATTTCTGCCAAGACTTCACGTGTGAACAAAAGATGCAAGCCAGCCTTAATTTTCATATGCTGTAGATGTAAATGAATGAATCCAGCATGCACGTTACTGATACCGCACATGCTGAAAGCCACTTAACCAAGCATAATAACACACTTCTAAGTTGTCCTGATATAAAAAATAATTGTCTTGCTGGGGGATGTTATTTGCCTGTGCCATGTCCATTATTCTCTTATATCTGGACACTTCTATTACTTCCTTATTGCATTCAGGAAGCATAATAAGTGCTATCTACAGCTATATCAACACAGCCTCTTCATCTGTCTCTCTGCTTAAACTAATCACCTTTGCTAAAACCGAGTCATTATGCTTATGCCTAAGTTGCAGATGTTCCAGCACGTGATCTGTGTGTTCACACTGCATTAATTCAATTTTACTGGCAGGAGTGTTACTCTGATCTGTCTAATTTGAAATATAATTATCTTCAAAAAGCTAAAAAATGCCTAAGCCATAAAATCTGTCCTATCTCTAATCAGTATCTGTATCTGATTCACATTAACACCCCAGTCTGCTTCATTAGTAACTAAAAGAAAAATATTATCAGCACCTTAGCGGAATCTGAAATCTCTTGTTGTGTATCTGCAGCTTGTTCATTTGTCGACACAACACACACACACACACACACACACACACACACACACACACACACACACACACACAAAAAAACCTACCCAAAAACAAGACAGTTGCAGCAATAATGTGTCAATCTAGGCATGCCTGCTTAGGCATGTACACATACATGACTGACTATCTGCTCCTGTGTGAGCGCGTTTGCGGAAGAAAGCGATAAGGCGCTCGTTCGCCGGCATTCTCAGCTGCTCTCTGCAAATCACCCAGAGACGCTTTAATGGCCTCGGGTCTTTTCATAAAGGAAAATGATGCATTAAAATCTCCGCAGAGGTCCAGGGCCTTCTGTAACTCAAACACACGCTACCCGGTGGGATTTATTAGAAATTAGAGCAAAACGCTACAAAGGCACGGGGAGCAGCAAGACCTTCACCGAAAAAGAGAAAAAAATTCTCCCAGAGAAAATTTGTTTGCGCTTAACATTAAGCCTCAGTGAATGAATCATTGGAAAATTAACCTTCAGAATAGGGCTGCTTAATATGCGAGAATTGTTACCCAAACATTCTTTTACATATTTGACAATATTGCAGAAAACATCTGGAAAACCAAAACGTCTGAGTAGGAGCGACTCCCGCATTCAGTTGGATTTGTCTAATGTGCTCTTAGGATTGGGTGTATATAGACTTAAAGATCAAAAATCCCACAAAGCACATTCTTTTTAATAAAAAATGAAATGTCCTTATTCTGATTTTGTGGTCATGTTTACTCATTCACCAAAAGAACACTCTCACCATTATCAGCTTGACCTCAACGTCTGGGTAGGCGCCGTCTTCCAGACTGCACTTATTGTATGCCATTTCAAACCAGAAGGCCCTACTTTTTGTATGAAACAATGGAAATTAAAGCATGTGCGCACAACTCCCCCATGCCAGAATGGCTATTTGTTTCTTTTGGTAGAACTGAGTCTTTAAAGCTGCAGCAGCCTAAGATCCAAAAGCCTCTGCATTCTCTGAGGTCAGAAGAGGTCAAAGATGAAGAGAGCAAACAATTGGCAACCTCCTGCCCCAAATCCCTTCACTATGCCACACTCTCTCTCAGCTGTGTTTTTCCCAGCATCTGTGAGCTTTGAATGTGTATGCGCGGATCTACAGGCATGTGTCATTTCCTTGGTGAGAGGCTGGTGAGGGTTGATTTTCAGCATCCATTTCACTTCGAAAAGTTTGTTTCCAAAAACCGACAGTTTCCATCAATCATCTTAAAACTCAACATTAGAACTTGTGAATGAATGAAGACACGAGGGCTTGGAGATGGTGAGAGAACAGTGAATTATTCTCAATCAGTGGTGAACAAAGTGACTGCACATACATAAACTCTAAAGCTAATGGGCGATGCAATCAACCTAGAGTTCAGTCTGTAATTAATCTCTTATGTTCGCAGTGAGAAGGTTTTCCCAATAAGATCATTTCTCTTCATTTAGTGGCGCGTCCATGCTTTTTTAGCATCCATTCCTCTGTTAATATAATCATCCTTTAACATTTGAAACTTTGTGAGGAGGCAGCAACCTCAGTGGCTAAAAAATTAAGCCAGTAAACAAGTGCCAAACCTGCAGTTCTTCAAATGGACACTAGGTTACAAAAGCACAAAGGCACCCATGTTAAAATGCCCAGAAAACCAAACACTGAACAGTGTTTAATTGATACTTGCAGGCAGAAGCATTTATAAATGTAAGTAAATGTTCTTTTTCAATGGAAATTTTAAGCAAAACTATGATCTAACTACGTAACATTTTGGTTTAATAATAACTAAAATAATTTAACCTTGCAACTCTTCAGGAGCTCCACAATACCGTCACATAATGAAACTGAAAAATATTTCCTACCTGAGATGTTGTATCTTGAGTCAAGCTTTGAAACAAGCTGCTTAAAGTGCTGCTTTTCCACCATGTAACAGCATGAGTCATTTCCATCTGCTGTTTGCTCTTCCTGTCATACAGATTCGAGCGCTCCAGCGACTTTTGGTGGAGCCATTCGTTTACATTTGGGTCGCACGTCTCCAGCTGCTAGCATCTCCTCCTACGTATCACGGTTGCACTTGATTTTGCTGTGTTTTTGCTTCGAGTGGTGAAACGAGTTTGTCGTTTCCACCTTATCCAAGAACAGTTTTCTTACATATTTTGAAAAGTACTGTGCTTTTTTGGAAAGTAGCTCCCTTTTTAGGTACTAAAACATTGGCGGCTGAGATACACCTCATGCTCTCGTGCCTGGGCTTATCTTGTTGTTCCAAGCACTATAATATCACATCTTAACATTTTTATATCACATAAAAACGTATACAGCTATTATCGCTAACGATATTAGACTGCACAATCCTAACAGGATGTGAATTGTTATTTAACTTCTAGATTCAAATTTAAATTGTAACATCATGGATTATTAAGGGTGTGACCATTATGATTAACAGGTGGCTCCCATATCATTATGTTCCATGTTCAGCTGTGCTACTGAGGAGTCAGCTGTTCATTACATTCCATTTCACCCCGTTTTTTTAAAGTGAAAGTCAGGAATCAATTCACAGTGAAGTGCAGATTCATTTTTCTTAGCAAGCTTGCCAGCTAACTCCCATCTACATCTGACATGTTCCTAGGTTCCTCCTTTTTGAAGATGGGAACTACCACCCCTAGCTCCTCCCACACATAGATTTTTGCTTCTGCATCCACCTCTTATACACAGTCTGTGCTGTGAAACAATGGTTTCTATTATCAGGTGTGTTTTACCAAGCTCTAAATGATGTAAAAACTTGACTGCAAATATTCACGTTATTACTTTAAGTCCTCTACCGTATATGTTTAAAGAGAAGAGAAAAAATATATAATAATGAGCCAAAGGGCACTTTATTTTCACATGCAGCCAGGTGTTCTTTAGAATAATCTCTTCACCGTCATCGCCTGTTTAAAAAGCCCAGACTGTAATTGAATGCATCAGAGCATTTACCACAGGTTTATGTTCTTATGTTATTTTATTTTAGAGCTTTCCTCTATCATGTCAGGAAAGAGCAGACGATTACATGCAGCACTGAGCCAGAAAGCTCTATGATCCTGGCCTGCAGCTTCAAGTCACGATATGAAGAGACCATTTCCTTTTTTGCATTTTCACTTGTTTGAACAGTGAGTATGTTATGAGCCTGAGTCTGCATAACCACAGAGTTTCTGAAGATACATTTTTTACTATACAGTCTGTATTATGCACACAGATATCACTGATCACTGATCATGCATATTACAGTACTGCTGAAACGAATGCCTTTACGTGACTGCCTGTAGGTCTAAGACTGATCGCATTCAGAGCTGAGCATTTAATTTGTACAATCAACCTTGTAAACAGTTTACCGTTATTAGATAAGATGCTCAGTGAGCCAACTGTCAGTACATATGTAAATCCACACTTCATCCCTTTACAAAAGGAAACGCTTGTTCTATCTTTTAGAGTAACCTGCCTGACAGTGACCTGGAGCTGGAAAACCACTTAACTTTCTGTGCTTTATCTGACGTCCTAAGCCAAAATGAAGATTTAAGGGTCGCCTGAGCACAATGTATCAGAAGGACAAATTACCGCCGAAGAAATTAAATACTTGTGGACTCATGCTGTTAAAGCAAACTCAACACTTTCCAAATCAGTTTCACAGTAAGAGGCTTTAAGCACAAATGCATTAAGTCCGCAGTTTGGCTTTGGCTGCTGAAAGTTGAGTCATAGCATAATTAAGTGCTGGTTAGGGGCTGCAGGTATTTTGCTTTTTATTTTATGGATTTTTTTTTTTTGCCTTTATTGGATTGATGCAGTGGAGGAATAGACAGGAAATGGACAAGGAAATTAAATGCATCAAAGGCCTGACGAGTCAGACAGTCAGATTAGTTGCAAGTCAAAGACTTCCAGATTTCACTGTGCAGAAAAGTGATGCTCTATAGAGGACCAAGAACAAACTTAGTAGAATTTTGGTCATAAAACACTTGAGTTGCATTCAAGGGAACCACTAACAGCACATTTGTATTAATCGACTGATCAACACCGTTTCTCTGCCGCCGCCCCCCAGCCCCCTCCTTATGTTATATGTGTACTTGTACTCTTAATGTAGCTGAAACCGAATAATAAAGTATATAAAGTGAGAATTAGCAGTTAGAGTAAATCCCTTCTTTAACAGTTCTTCCGCAGAGCAGAGCACTTTCTACTGAATCCAACTGTGCAATCATTTTCTATAGTGCAGCAAGTCCTTGACTTACTGTAAGCATCTTTAAACTTATATCTATGCCTTCTTGGCAAACAATTTTGAGCAGTCATGCTAAAAAAATAGCTTTCCTTTTAAAGAAGCAAAGATAGAGGAAGGTTTTGTAAAACCTGTGAGGAGATCAGATGGATAGATAAAGATCCAGAGCACTGACAATGTTATCTTTTCTTGTCTCCTACCAATAGAGGGGGTTCCTTAAAACTGTACTATAGTCTCTTCTTTCCCTCCCAAAACTGGCAGCTGTATTTTTAACACAAATAGTGTTTTTGAGAGACTAATCTGAAGCCCTCTTGGAAAGTAAAAACAATATACAATGAATATAATGAGTAAATGTTTAAAGGTTTTATTTAGGAACACAACAGCTATTTCTTTGACTGTATTAGGGGTTTATTATTCATTGCTACTTAATGTGTTAGTTTGAGCTATAAAAACTCTCAATAAACCAAAAACAATTGCAAGTATCAAACAGTTTTTATAGAGCTAACTGGTCTAAATAATTGTTGATCAATTACATTGGCTTAAACTATGCTTTCTCTTCAGCTAATGCCCAAACAATATTGTTTCATCATCTCTACTATGAAGCAATAACTAAGCAGACACACACAAACACGGAGTCATGCAGACGTGAAACACACGTACGCAGCTGACACATACAGACACACACACAGGCAGCCTTGCTCCTCATTAGTGCCAAAAACATCACAGCACTCTAATGAGGATATGGGCTCTGAAACAAGGCAATTTAGGCACACGCACACATGCACACAGCTGCCCTTCACACTGCCTGCCTGCAGGGTGTGACAGGCAGGCACGCCAAAAGAGGATTTGTGGTGAAAAGCTTTGGGGAGGAGGGCGAGAGGGAGAGAGAGATAGGAGGAGTGGAGAAGAGGGGATTACATGGTGAATATTTCAATACTAAAACATACCAATTGGTTTGGGCTCCGTTTCTGGCTTGGACAGATACACACACTCACAGAGTCACACACACACACACACATAAAGGCATTAACAGGGCCATATCTTCTACAGCTAGCTTAGCAGTGACTAGACAGGGACTGGGGTGATGGGTAAAGCTAATACGAAACCCAGAGGACCCCCTGGGGATCTGAGTCACAAAATGATTACTGGTAAACCTGCTCTGACAGAGCGAGTTGACCAAAACCAACCGAGGGCTTCCTGCCAATTTAAGACAACGTCATCTGTCATGCAAGAGGAGATTTTTGTTACTTTCAAGCTAATAAAGTCAAAGCAGAGACTGTGTAGCGATATGACCATCATATAGAGGACTTAAAAAGGACACTACACCAGTGCTACTAGGTTCAATCTCGGTTATTAAATTTTGAGCTCCTCCTGGGAATGTAGACAATACATGGACAAGACATTACAGAAGGCACGCCAATGCAATAAAGCTGCCTAGTTTAATATTTAAGATCTATTTGTAGCAGGATTTCGAGAAAAATCCATCTGCAGCAGGTCATAAATGTACTGTTTCATCAACATTTTCTATTGTTGCTTTGCATTATTTAATTAGTTTGACAAATAAATAAAAAACCCCGGTCAAGTTCCGACAATCCCTAAACCCTGATGACATTCTCCAAAAAAAGAAGAAAAAATTAAGCCAACATGATGACTCTTATTTAATCTAATCTAAACTCTCAAAGTTAATTATGGTCTTTTTGAAGAAAAGAAACAGCAACTTTTGGTATAGACTCTGTGCAAAAAATTGTTCTTTAAAAAGTGTAAACAAACTGCCAGATTTTCACATATGCATCGCCTTATTCTGGCCTAAATCTCTAGATCAGTGAGTATCAGTTTGCTGAAAACTGGTTCTCTCTGCCATGGGACTGGATGGCAGGGAGGTGGCATGAACCATGGCTGGAGGTTGACAGATACAGTTCCAGATACGGTAAAGCTGCAGGAATGCTAAAGGACAGAGAAAACGGCTGCTGGCTGGCATGATGGCTGCCACATGCTGTCAGGTCAACAGGGAATGAGGTTACAGAGGCGAGTGAGATACAATTGGTGGACTGGGGGGGTTGGGGGGTTGGGACGCTAGACAGAAAGGATTAGCTTTAAAAACAATCAAAGTAGAGGAAAAGATCATTCTGTGCATTTACGTGTCTGTGCATCTGTTTATGAATTCAAGTTTTTTCCATGTGTGCATTAGTGTGCATGTGTGTGTCTTTTTCTGGAGGCTCATACCACTGCAAGAGTCCAGCGGGCAGTTATATTGTCCCAGTTACAGAGACGCGCTGGAAGCACTGGGCACATAATGAATACAATGGTTAAGCTGCATGCCTGTGTGTATGAATGCGTGTGTGTTCATGGTTAGCATACTGCAGTCTAGACCAGGGGATCAAGTGTAATCTCCCTTCACTGATACAGCTGATGAGCTGAGGTCACAGAACACTGTCACTGTGTTAACATCATTTCGGTGCGTCAGCCGCACAGCAATGTACTGTTATTAATTAATTCATAAATTACTCTAAGAGATGATTATAGTATATGACCCTTTTGGCTGCAATTATGCTTTTAAAATTGGGCTGAGAAGTATTAACATTAAAACTTTCCAAAGTTTCCCCTGATCCTCCTGCTACATTCAGTGGTTGAAGACAGTTATTGCGATCGTGTGCGACGATTTTGTGATCTTGTTGCCTTTAAAATGTTTTCTTCGAAGATGGGGAGCAGGTCTGTAACCACTCACAGTCAATTACCATCCTCAAAGTGACTGTTGTGTCAAGAAGGCGATGGCTTCAGTTTGCAAATGAATGGGGTCAACATTAAACAGAAATTAACTACTTATATTCAGAGTCCAGCCAGAACCTCATAGATTTGAAATTCAGAAATTCCTCAATAAAGAGCAACGTACTTGCTGCAGGATGGCGATTAAACTGCACAATAATACAGGCACTCAGCAACCGTGCTTTTTACCTAGAAATATAACTAGAAGGCAGTCCTCTATTGCAAAGAAGTTCCACTCTTTGGCACAGACTGAGTCACACTGATTGCAGTGAGTTTGCATTTTGCAAATCTTCGCCAATCTGTCTGACACTGATTGCCAGTCCGAGTCTGATCACAATTGCATGGCGTCAGGTTGCAACCTGTGTGGTCACCTTACTATTGAAAGTGGTCACCAACAGGTTATGGTTTTGCACGATCAATTTCCAGCCTGCAAGTTGGCCACTGCAACTCCTTTAAATCGGTCCCTGGCAGTGTATTCGCCGGGTAACCACCAATTTTTCCGAGTCGCAATGAGATTGCTGTCCTAGTTTCACTCAAGTGTAACTGACAAGATATGAAGACTGATTGTGTAGCTGACTTACACTTACTTCAACAAGTGTAAATGTGTTCTGACATCATTCTTCATCTCATCTATGAGCTTTTTGGTTCATTACTGTATATCTGGGTTGTCTCGGAGTTTTAAAAAAAATACAATACTCTCAGTTTTTGCCATTCTTTCTTTCTTTCTGTTATTTCTTGCTACTAATGTGCACTGGTGAAGCCAAAACCAGTCTGTATTTATTACCGATAGTGCCAATATACACCATAAATAATTACTTTACAAGCATGTTGAAAATACTGAATAACATACATTATGGAAAAAAGCACAACTGTTGCTAGATTTTAACCTTTGCCTTTTAAATTAAAATACATCTGTGTCTTTTCTTGACATGGATTCTATAACAAATCATTTTGCTGAGAAGTAAATAAAAAGTACAGCATAAGTGTTTTAGTATTGCTTGTTACACTGTAATTACCTTGTAAAATTACATATCCAAACCACTACTTAATTCTCACTCAAAGTACCGTAAATGACTTAACAGCAGTGAATGTTATATTCTTCAAGCAGAGCTCTTCAGCTTTTAGGGACATAAAGCACCAAGAGAAGAGATATCACAGCATTAGTGGGTCCTCTAATGGCTTCACACACCAGTGAAACAATCACTTTGGTTTTTATTTATTTATTTATTTTATAATGGAAGATCACCAGTTCCACGTATCTAACACAAAAGGTGTAACAAGTGCAAATAATCTAACAAATGAACCCCTGGAGGGAAAGAAAAAGAAGCAGTGTGGTATTGAAGCGCACAGGTAATGATTGAAGCCTTGAGCTCTCTGTCGCACACAGTTTGGGTTACGTGACACGCAGTATTGTGCTTGACAGTCTATGTTTAATTGGAATGGATCGGGGAATCAATATCAGTCTATAGACAAAAATCACAGTGTTTGTAAACAAACTTGAGTTGCTGAGAATTGTTCTTTTTTTTCTTACATTAGAAAGCGCCCACTTAACACTAACTGTTCAACGACTGCTAATTAATTTACCCCCCACTCGCACACACTTAGCCCCACCAAAACCACCACTACACAGGAACCCCATGACAGATTTAATTAAAATAACTTCATTACTCTGAGCTCTGAATCACTTCACTCTAAACAAAAGCAGATGCCTCAAAGAAAAAACTAGAAGGAAAAGAGCCAACAATCTCTATGTGTGTCTTTCTCTAAGACAGACATATGTATTAAATACAAAAAGACAACCAAAGTAATCCAGGATGAAGACTCACTCAGCTAGATGTGACACTGACAAAATGTCCTGCTGCCAGAGACAAGGTGGGACAAGTCAACACTTAACATGGGGATTAGCCTGCTTAAACACAGCGAGTTGTAAACACAACTCTGCATCCTTCCTGTTCATTGTAAAGGCATAATTATACCAGCACAGTTGGCTGCAAACACATGTAGCAGGGAGAAGAGAAGAGAAGAGAAGAGAAGAGAAGAGAAGAGAAGAGAAGAGAAGAGAAGAGAAGAGAAGAGAAGAGAACTACCACTTCAGTCCAGCTCAGTATTACAACTCCAGGCAATAACATACTTTGGTACCCCAAAGTCTGTCATTTCCCATTATCTCATCCATTGCTGTTATTTTCTTCTTCTATTACTCCTGTCATGTGAAAGCCTTGTTATTCCCACTCTGAACATCCTTACCCAAGTAGATAAAATCCAAAAAAAAGCATCACTACCCACTCCTCCCGAACTGAGCTGTTAGTTTGTTTTCCTTTAAAAAGTTGACATTTTGAAACGACAAGCTTTTTGCCGATGATCGTCGAATATCAAGCATCACTAATGGAAGTACAGACACAAACACAAATATACCGCTGGTGTCATTTTGTCCAGGAATAAGGTCAGATATTGGGTTTCCAGCAGCAAGACTAAATTAGACCAAAGTACAACTGATACCGTAGAATACTGTACCGCACACACTTTCCCTCTCTGCCTCCCATACACAACCATGCAAAGTGCAAACACATATTCCCATGGTTTCTGTCTCAAAGCCACGCACACAAACCCTTCTCCTCCCTCACCAGCTCCCTCTAACTCACTCCGCACATTGTTTTCACACAGTCTATCTGACACCCAAGTACTGTACAAAGTCTATGATATCATCAGTCTGCCAACTACCAGGCAGGCTGACATTACCAGCTGCCGGGACAGAAGAGGAGCCAGCAGTCAGCACACCTCCCACAAATATACAGAAGTGTGAACCTTCACAAACACACACATCACACACACACACACATGCATGCATACACAAATGCACCAAATACAAGGAAACTTGGACCGTATACTGCACATATGCAGAGTATTAAATAGTAAAAGCACAACACACACAAATGCTCACTCACCTGCACCTGCATGAAGGATCCCCGATAGAAGCAGCATGCTGCAGCTGAGAGGGCACTCCACAGACTACACCTCTCCGTCATGGTGGGCACACACCTCTGCTACCTTCTGTCAAACCCCACTCTTTTTTATTCTTCTTCTTCTTTTTCTACTACTTCACCTCTCCCTTTTATGTCCTTTTTCTGTCTCACTCTCTCTACCCCACCCAGGGTGTCCGATCTAAACACCAGCCCTTGGGTTAAGCCTGTCCCACCCCTGCCTGCCTCTCTGTCTGGCTAACAGCCACTCAACATAGTGCCACCACTACAAAAAAAAAGAAAGAAAAACAGGCTACAAGCTAAAACCGCTAACACCAAAGCTACAGCTTGCATGCAGCTTCCTGTGACAACATCAGCTATTACCTACGAGCGAGCTGCTAACAGCTGGTACTGATAACAGCCAGTGATATTATAGCTCCTGACATCTTCGCCGCTCCTGCCTTGCACCGGCTTCTCTCGCTTCTGCTCTCGCTTCTCTCCCTCTCACTGCACTTGCTGCACTTCACGCGGCTGCTAGGGATTACCTCATTGCTTGCTGATGAAAGGAGTGTGGGTGGGGGGAGGGTGGACCAGTGGGAGAGAGGGTGGGAGGGTTGGATGGAAGGAGGGAGGGAGAGAAGAGGGGAGGGGGTTGAACACTAGGAGGCACAAGCAGAGAGGAGTGCTGTCGTATTGAAGGCAGAAACCCCACCCACCCTCCTGATGACCCCCGCTCCAGGGCTGAGACAATGCTGACGAGGGGGGTGGGGGGTGGAGGAGATGATGGAGGGAGTGAAACAGGGAGAAAGTAAGGAAAAGATGGGGAGGAGAGAAAGAAAAGATAATTAAGAGATGAGATGATGAATGAAGAAGATGAGGGTGCAAGGAGGGTGAGAAGAGTACGTGTGCAGCCTCCCAAAGGAATCTAACCTTTCTTTTGCCATGAAAGACACCCGACAAGACCGCACCCCCTCCACAAATGCTTGAATGCACACTCACACCTTTTATTTCACCTACATATTCACACGCCACTATATGTTACTATAGCAGCCTCCAAAGCGCATTTGCTTCCTGTGGTGAAATAATGTTGGTAGAAATCTTCCCGTGCATGTGTCTGTGTGTGTGTGCATGTGTGTGTGTGTGTTGCAGGATATAATGATGTGTCTCTACAAAGCCATGCAGACTGCAGCTAGACAGCTCATTACGGCCTGAAACACACAGGCAGGTGTTTCAAGGATAACATGGTGTGATTTTCACCGGCCCATTTCACATGGAGACACACATAAACACACGCGCACATACCGGCAGGGAGATGTCAGGAGGGGTGGGGCTCTGTCTCCAGAGGCCCGAGTGAGTGACATCATTGAGGACGCCTCGCCATGGCAACACTGCCAGAGCCTTGACAGCATCCAAAATTCTGACACTGCATTTAGTCAGGTCCGCACCAATGCAGGAAAGCGAGAGGCGGATACAGGAGAGAGAAAGCGACTGAGAAGGAGAGCGACATGCTCCTTCTTTTCACTTTGTCATCTGAGGTCATCTTTCGCCCCACTAACACAAACATACACACAGGATCAGATGATACCAGTAATCACCTTTCTAATCTGCCTCCTGAATGCATGTTAGTAGGTCACAGCCAGAGACAAAGAGCCTGAACGATAAGGAGCTACAAGACACAGGACAGATTCATTAACTGCAGCGTCTCCTCTTAACGTAATCTCAAACCATACAGTGCTGGATTAGACAGATTACACAGCGGGGACACAAATAATCTCATAAGAGGGGGGCCCTGTGCCTCTCTATTCTCAATCCTCTGTAATACCATGGCAAAACAATCATAACATACATCATGACCGCTGCGCCACACATGTGGGGAAAAAAAAAATCTACAATTTGATGCATGGAGAGAGTTTATCATTAAATATGTCAAAATTAGGGTGTATTGGACTAGCCTGAAGCCGCTCCACGAACTGATATTTATATTTAAATATGTATCTTTGGTAGTCTGCTTGCTGCTATAATTGTAGCCTGTTTGGCTACCTTTCAATAAGTATTTGGTTCACATAGCTGGTCAAGGAAGCACAGCCTGTTATTGTTTTAAAGCAAATTCTGTAAATCTCAAACTTCATCCTTGGATGAATTAATTTTTGTCAAACAAATATCATATGCTGCAGTGTGGAGCTGCGGCATTTTTTTTCTTCCTTGCTTCATCCTTACTTTGTTCCTGCTACTGCTTCCCCTTAAATCCATCTATCTTTCTTTATATCTCTGCATTGACGAGAAGTGCTTCTGTCAGAAAACGTCTGTCTCATTCCTACATTTTCTTCAAATTCTTGTCAGTTTCTTCTCTGTTGCTCTCACTGTCATCCATTCATTGAACCTTTCTCTTTTCAGTGCTTCTGCATCAGTCATCTCCTTCTCTCTAGGCTCTGTCAAATCCAGCATTTCTCCAACTGCTCTTGTCACCGTACTCCTCCCCTCATCTCTCCCACCTTCTTATCCTTCTGATCAATAGCCTAACCTCAGACTTCCAGGCTTTTCTTCCTTCTGATCCTTCCCGGCCTATTCTCTCTCTTGTCCTTCCCCTCTCCTCCACGGCCATGATCCTTCCACTTTCCCCTCCTTTCAGTCCTCTATCTCTGCATCTCCTCTCTTGGTTGGAGGCGGTCTTCAGTTAAATATTAATTAGTGAGCCCCATCCCGCAGGCTGATAGGGAACACAATGGAGAATCCCTGCATGTGCCTGCAAGCATCACAGTAATGAAAGTGTGTGTAAATGTGCGCATGTGATGGAGAGACACACAAAGATATGAAGTGTGTGTGCATGTGTGTGTACTTGCTCAACTATGCTTATGAGGACTGGTGTGATTTTGTTTAAGTAAGGACATTTTTGGCCTCACTTTCATTGAATGTCCTCACAAAGATAGCGACACAAGCATGTGAGTGCGTTTGCTTGAAAGGGAGTAGAGGAAACTATTTCTATGAAAACGTGTGTGAAATGAAAAGATCTACTGAGGGTAGATCAAGATTATTAGCGAAAGCACATCTTTATGTGCATGTGTGTGTGTGTGTTGTGCCTGGCTCCACTGGGGGTTAGCCAGGTACAGCTAACAGCCTGCACGTCTGATTGTCATCAGTGTGTTTTCACAGGATAGAACTGGTTAATCCGTATTGAACCACAGATATGCGTTTCAAAGCCTGCAATAATGATACAAAGAGAGAAAGAGGTCTGCTGGGAATGCTGTGCCTCCATCCACACAAAGGCCTTGAAAAATATTCATTTAAGTGTTAAACAGTGCAATTAAAACTCCACTTGCTTTAATCACATTAAAATGACTACACTTTACACAAATTGGTTGCTGTAGCAACTAGACACATCTTAGTCAAAAATTAAACACTGTGTAATATCATCAAGACAAGTATCTCGGCTTCATGGTGACCTTAAAAAGAGTGGATAAAGTTGTGGGAATACTTGAGAATGCACCGGTCATGTAGTAATTTTTTGTTTCTCAGAGGCTGCAGTTTCTGAGGCAGTAAAAAATGATGTTGTTTACACCAGTGTAGTAAAAGTATAACCAGATGGAAATACAATTACTATCGTGGACTGGCCTCCCCAGACTCTAGACTTCAACAATTTTTGAAGCAGTGAGGGATCATCTTCACAGACAACAGAGAAAGAGGCAGCAAAAATCCAAAGAATCAAACTGAATGTCCTTAAAGAAGACTGGATAACTATTCCTGACGACTACTTAAAGAAATTATAAAAAAGCTTTCCTAAGAAAGTTCAGGTGCTGTTCAGGTCATACCAAATACTGACTTTCAAGCTTGTTAGAATTGTATAAACTCTGTTTTTCGCCTTATCTACTGTATTTCCATGCATGTTTGCATGTGTCTCAATAAACTGCTGTATGTGCAAATTTTCCTTCCAAAACATAAAAAAAAGAGGATTGCCTAAAAGCTTTTGTTCATAACTGTACTACTTCACTACTTTGATTTATATCCAAATGGCAGCAAAACCACTTTCCATAAATGTCCCCTGTACACTGTTTAGTGCTAATTAGCAAATGTTAGCATGCTAAACAAAGACACTATATGTATATGCAGTAAGTATATGCATTTATTTCTATACAGATATGCAAATCCAAAATCTGCTGGAAAGGGACCATGGTGGCGGAAGCTTTGAGATTTCAATTTGTAGTCTGTTTGGTCATAGAACTTGGACTACAATCTTGTGCAGGTTTGGGTTATGTGTAATTTAACAGTCCATGTCCTGAAATGCAATCTTGAAACCACTGGCTACTGGCTTCTGATTTACATTTATGTATCTGCATCATTAACAATGACCAGTGGACAGCACAGGAGGTCTGGATATTTGCTACCTCAGAACATCCACCTTAAAACACTGGCAAATCAAACATGCACAGCTACCTGCTGTGGCGACCCCTTATGGCAAGAGAGCAGCCATAAATAGCTTCTTCGACCTCATAAGAAATTTAAAAAAATGGCCGATGATTGAGAGGCTAAATCAGTGGATTAGATAATGGTTTCCCAGTTTTGATAAAAAATAATAATAATTTAGCATTGGAGGACTCTTAAAATGAGTCTATTATGCTCCTTCACAGCTCATGTTTTGTATTCTTGAAATAATATAAATAGCAAAAAAAATTTAAGGTCAGCTTTTACAATTGTAACCGTGTATATACATGACAAATATTGAAAAGCACAATAGTTCCACTTTAAACATGCTGGCACTTATTTTAGGTTTACATAATGCATATCTGAACTCTTGCGATCACAAAAGCCTCAGAGTTGCTTTTTCATTACAGACAGTGAAGCTGTCTGCACGAGTGTATTCTGTCTGTTATAAAAAAAAGGGATAGTAAACGAACACTTTTCAGGGGTGTGTTACCAGCCCTGATGGTTTTCACCCACTCCCATTTGCAGAGGCGCCACATTAATTCAATCTACTGTAATAGTCACACATACACACACACAGGCACACTCGTCCATGCCCCCACAGGGCACTGCCTTAATTTAATCAGACAGCACAAAGACTCACACAGACTTTAGAAATTTAAACCATTCGCATAATCAAACATGTAGTAAGGCACATACACACAGCTGAGCCCCTTCGCACGTGCACACACAGATTCATTTTAAGAGTCCTGTGACAAACATATGTTAATAAACCTCATATGAGCCAGCTCACCTCCCCCCCTTTTGTCAAAGTACAACCAAACCACAAAACAGGAGAGGAGACAAAGCACAGGCTGGGTCACAGGCAAAAATACACACAATCATAAAGACAGTAACCACACGTTCACTTAATGGGCACAAAAACAAACTCACACTGAAGCTATAAGTTTTTGCTTTGTTTCTTAATAAAACTGTGTTGTTTGGTCTATTTATTGACCAACCATAAACCATATGAAGACACTCTCACTAAAAGTCCAAAACCAAAATCAGTCTATGTACTGCTTGACCAACCATGTGTCCCCATGAAAAATAGATGATGATGGATATTTTATGATAAAACTGAAAAGATGAAGTGCTTGTCTTGAATGCTTTTGGGGTTTTCTCACTGATTGCTTATTTTCTTTCTCACATCAGATTGGTTTGTATGCCTTTCTCTGCTACAATGTGGCTCATTTTCACTTTATGTGCGATCCTGTGTTTGCATGTGTCTGTGTGCAAATGAATGTACACGTGTGTGAGCGGGCACATGTGAAAACACCTCCCACACCCCCCTCAGAGATAGTCATTGGCTCCGTCTCTCACATTATAACACGGAACAGTGAGGCCAACTCCTGATTTAAACATCAGCTGTCATAAATGTTTCAGAGAAATGGAAGGAGATGGAGGGATTGCTGGCAGCTTTCAAGGACTGGGTGGGACAGTGGGTGATGGTGGCGAGGAGAAAGAAAAAAGCTTGGGTGACAAAGCATTGCAAGGATTTTAAATTGGGCAAACTGGCATGAGTTGACCATATATCAGACTTTTTAAAAACTTGGTGTCAGTGTGAATAACACACTCATGAGGCACCCTGTGTTTTATATGACCACATCATAAACAGCAACATTTTCTAGGCGGTAATTGTAGAGTTTATGCAATGAAGCCATGGTTTATTTCAAGGCACAGTGTTTTAGCTATAATGCACAGTGTTTCATAGTGGATGCAGGACATGTGGCCTGAAATTAAACTGGAGCTCTAACATGTAATTTATAAAAATGTGAGGGCTTCATCTAATCTAACCTTCTAGAAAAAGAATGGAGGCTCTATTTCAGAAAGCCAGTGACCATGAAATTATATTTGTGCCCGCCTGTGAAAATATTTTCTTTTCAATTTTGAGTTGATTGGATGTAGTTTGGATTTTGATTTTAGCAGACCATTGTGGGTCTGTTAAAGCTGTCAGTGGATACTTGTTTAAAGTGTCTGTCACCATCAATACAAGACACGGTATTGGACAATAACATGAAGAATCACAATGAAAGAATGCAGAATTAAAAATATAACAAAGTATAAGGTTGAAGAAATGTTTTGTGAGTTGAGAAACTCAGTAACCTTGGCAATTTATTTGTTTATTTGTTAATTTTGTCACAACAACTAAAAGACAGGCCAGTAGCCATAAATAGAGCAATGCTTTGTTTGGGTTTTGAACCTGGTTCTGCTTCCTGTTAAAAGGGAGTTTTTCCTTCCCAGTGTCGCAAAAGTGATTTCTAATAGTGGGTCATATGATTGTTGTGTTTTTCTCTGTATGTATTATTGTAGGATGTACCTTAAAATATACTGTAAGGTGCCTTGAGGTTACTTTTGTTGTGATTTGGAATTGTATAAATACAATTTAAATTGAATTACAAATGAAGTGATCACATTTTTACATTAGTTGTACTGCTAAGCTTAATGTTTTTTTTAATTATCTAAGTTTGTTTTAGTTAAGTTTAAGATATTGACATATGCACATAATTGTATATATATATATACTATATATATATACATACATATATATATGTAGTATATATACTATATACTGTGTCTGTGATAAGCAGCTGTAACAAATGTTTGGTTTTCAACATTTTACAAAAAAAGGTCATTTCTAACTGTAGGAAATTTGTCAGGCCTGTGAAATCTGAACATATTTGTTTTACAGAAGGAACACGGGTCAAGGACATAGGAGAATACTTTTACTACTTGGCTCTGATGTACAATCAATAAAAAAACAGATCCAAGAGCCCAGCAGCTTATTTTACTGTCTCTTTCTATTTTTCTTGCTTTTACCTCCCTTTTCAACTCTACCTTCTTATTCTCACTTCCACTTTGATCTCAGCTGAAGTGTTTCATGCTATGTTTTTAAAAAATGCATCAATCTGTACCATCTTCTCCAAGGTCGTGAAAAAGCTTCTCACGATCTCTGCTCTTTGAGGAGCTCACACCCAAAGTGGATGGCCCCACCTACTGGCTGCAGCACACAGTGCCGGCTCTAAGGCGCAGACTTCCTCACTCCAAATTCAATTAGCTAAATGGCAGGCTGAATTAGGCTAAATGCAGAGTAAGCCTGCTCAAATGAGCATAGCTGTTGAAAACTGAGAGGCTAATAATCTGCCACAATTACATCTGAGCACTCACATTAAAAAAAATCAAATTTAATCATCTTAATAATCATGCAGCTGAGGAGAAAATTCAACTGCACATTCATGGTGAAAACTGCAACTAATATCTGCTCAAGTGTAAGGTCTTAAATGTGTGTTTGTGACAGAAGAGTATATTAAAAAGGAAAAAAATATATAATGATAATGGAAAGGTAAAGGGTGAAAAATTCTTGGGGTTTTTTTGTCCATGTGTCAGAGGCAGAGATTTTTGAAATGCTTCCTTAGGGCAATTTTAAAATACGCCCACACACAGAGCAGAAGAATAAACTGCATATTCGTAAAAGAAGATAAAAAAAAAACAGATGCAGACCCACCTGAACATATTCTGGTTTGTCCTCTACTGGCTTCATGTAGCTGAAAAGAGAATAATGAAGAAGGACAAGGGGAGAAAAGAAAGATTAAAGACATAAAATGCTCAGGATTGTAATAACAGGGGGGAAAAGCCTATAAACCTTTGATACACACAATCGTGCCTTTGTGTTTGATCTGCTCTTCTAACAGGTGCAGCACATGTTAACACACAAAAGGTCTGCCTGTATTCCCACGACTGCAGCACGCTCTCCAGTGAGTAAAACGCTAGTGCAGTGCAGCTTCAAGGAAAATAGAGAGATAACAAATCCCACTGAGCATCTAAGGTTGCTGAATATGGAGCTGGCCTCTTAAATCTCAGAGGCACCATAACTCACGCTTTAACACTCATGATGGATCCCGATCATGTGTCAAAACCCCACTGTGCTGCAGCCCTGGGAGCCTCAGTGTGGGCACTAGCGTGCAGATACGAGCAGTAGCGAGCAAAAGGGGCAATTACACTCCCAGACAAGTTTTAAGATCACTCAGCACAGCTCCCACTTGCATGAAGGGTCTCACAGGGCCCAGAGCAAAGCTGTGTTACACATGACTACAGAGAGGTCAGATCAAAGGCCCCTATCATGGTAGTAGGCTTGGGAATGTTAATAGGTCCCACCGTAGAGGAGCGCCACAGTGCCACAGCCACAGTTGCTTCTATGCTTTTAACCCTGATTTTCTTTTTTAATATTGTATAAGTATAGAATATTTTAATGCATAACTATGCATCTGATAACACTGGCGAGAACAAATATTACCCCAGATTTACATAAAATTCAGAAGCAGTAGTCTGTTTTAAATATATATATGCTCTTTTCCAACATTTTCAAAAAAAAAATCCCACAGCTGTGTATGTGCATGTTTTTCATGTCACGTCTAGTGGAAAAGCCTGAAAAGTTTATAAAGGAGGCTGCAACTTAAGGTCCCACTGAGTGCCCTGAAACTGATAATAAAGTGCATAGAAGACTAAAAAAAGCTTTCCTGGAAGTTTTGAATTCATTAGAGATAATCTGCCTGCAACATTATACCTCATCTACTGGATAATATATTTCATTATAACTCAGCTTCACTATAGTTCTCCTGCTGCTACCTCAGGTTGTCCTCAACTTACTCAAGGATGAGGACAGTGGGTCATATACGCTTTAAACTGACTTCTCACTTGATAAAAACTAGAAATGCTGAAAAAAATGTCTTGCTGATTAATTCATTGCATAGTTCATAAAATCTCAGAAAGATGAGGGAAAACATCTGCTGTCATGCAACACAATCCAACTGTCTGACCAACAGTCCACAAGTAAAGAAAATTACATTGGAAAGCCAGCATCTGTGCTGTTACGGTGATGTATTAGCATACTTGACATGGCTAACTTGCACAGCTGTGATTTGATGACTTGCACTGTTGATGATATAACACATGCTGTCATCTTTTCAGAGACTGTCTTGCTTATTTCAGCTATACAGTGTCAAGGCATATTCCGCATCTATTCAAACAGCATGGCTAAGCAGTAAAGTAATCCATGTGCGAAAGTCACCCGTCATCCAGTGAAGACGTTTGGCATATATACCAAACAAAGTGCAGCAAATGTGGTCCCAAACTGCTGAGCAGCTGAAACCTTATATCAAGCGAGAATAGGAAACAGTTCTCTTTTTAAAGCTGCAGAAATTTGTCTCATCAGTTCTGAAACATTGACATAGAAGATGTGCTAAACATGATCTGATTTTTAAGGCATTGCATTATCATTTCATTTGCAATTTAAACAGTCTCGACTTATTTGGAAACGAGGTTATCCTGTACTTGTTTTAGATGCAGCCATAACAGCATGAGTGACAACATGAGTAGATGCTGAATGTCCATGTTTTGATCCTTGGGAGACAATGACACAGAGGACCTGTATCTGCCAGCTGCTCACATTATCCCAGAAACAAGATGACAACATTTCATTCTTAGCAGAATCCCAAAGTACCACACACTACCAACACTAAGAATCAACTGAAAAGGGTTTTCCAGAAAAGCTGGGAAATACGAGTAAAGAGCTGCACTGTGGACAGGCTGTGGAAGGGAAATGGACGGTCAGGCTGAGCGATGGAAAGACCTGTGATTTAGGGTTGAACTGACACAGGAGGGAAAACTCTTTGATGTGCCTATACTGAAGTTGGAGTACACTATATAGAGCTGCATTTCCCACGGTCCCTCGGCTAGAACTAATGGGTTGATAGTGCACGCTCACACACACACACACGAGCCCCCGCGTGCCAGCATAACCACAGCCCACAAGCACGCGCTCACATACACACGCAGTGCAAATCCCACTCTAACACGAGACACGCACTGACATGTCATGGGAAAGTTACGAGAAAATGAGATCGGTTGAAGTCTTAGTACATTTCCCCAAACTCTTCTTCAACTTTTGGCTTTGTTGATAAATTATGAAACGCATGCAGTAAGCCCACAAAAATCTTATTTCACTTGGGTTCTTGTGCGTAAGAACAAATCAATGCGAGAAAAAAAATCATAAAACTAGGAGTTTCCCAGCAGAATTTAATCGATAAAACAGAATCGATGTTACCCGCAAAAGAATTTAATGAATCCTGTTATATTCTCACTTCACATGCATCGCTTCGGATAAGTCCTGTCTACAGCAAAGTCTGCACAAAGCGAATTACCAAACTTATTTCACGCAGTTTAACCCGCAGATCTGCGCCCTCTGGCTTACTCAAAGAACACAACCAGACCATTAGAGGTGCTCGGCCTTAATTAAGGCTCCCTTCCGCCATCATTTGTTCAGTTTTTCTGTGCTGGAACATGACCATACGCAAGGCTGTGGTATGCTTAGTTTATAAAACAAAGAATAAATTAGGTAGACCTAGTACATGGAGCAGGTGAACAAATAGCTACAAACACTGTGGTTTTAAAAATTAAAGAAATAAAAAAGATCACCTGTAGATGCTCTCAGACTCCTGGTTTCCTGTTTCTGCTCCGTCTGTCGCCTCTCTGGACTCCTCTTTCGATTCTTTTGACTCTAAATCATGACCTGCATGCGCCTCATCATTCTCTTTGCTAAGGGGAGGTGACGAGTTCTCTTTCTCGGGGTTCGAGTCTGCACCTGCCTCGGTGACGCCTTGCTCGTCGCAAATCTTTGGCTGAAGTTCTGCGTCGCAGCCATCAGATGGCGGCAGATCTACACTTGAAGATGTAAGCCCAGAGGCGACGTTTGAGGTTTCGGGTTTTTTACTTTCGCCATCAGGTTCAAGCTGTGCCTTGGGCCGAGTATCACTGTTAATTACATCCTCAGTCTCTTTGGATGTGCCATCTTTGAGTATCAGTGAGCTCTGGTCCCCTGCAGGTCGCTGGCTTTGACTTCTGTTGATCTTGTCTTTAGCCTTCTTACTGCTGCTCGGGCATCCTGGGTACATGAGTGTGAGAGAGAAAGCATGTTATTTAGCATGTTAAATATTTTCCCATATTAGCCCAAAAATTCAGCCAGCCTGGAGAGATGATGGTAACTTCTGCTGCTTTTACCTTTGGCGCTCTTGTCCTTCTTCCTCGTCAGAAGACGTGGTAGCGTGCCCACGTGTGTATAGCTCTCACTAGAGCGGACATAGCTGGCAGTGCGGGGACGCATGGCCCCCAGGTCATCCACAGTCGCCTCAGCAACTGGAGTTAGGACTGTGCAACCATCAGTGTCATCTGCTCCTGCTCCAGACTTTGATTTAGAGGCCTTGGAGGGTGATTTCTCAGTGGAGCGGCGAAAACCGAGGTTGGTTAGGCTGCCAAACCATTTGAAACCTTGAGAGAGAGACAATTAAAGAAGAGCGAGTGTTCAGGTTGTGATCTTGGTCGCTTGTTTTTTCATCTAGTCTCCTTTTTTTCTGCTCTTACTTTAAATAAACCGTGGAAACACGCTTGTTTCTGTACCCCAATCTATGTTAACAGGCATTTATGGTGAGATGCAACTGTTTAAAACAATGAAAGCTCTTTATAGTTGCAAAAGAGATATAAATATCATTACTGAGGACAAGGTGGGTGTGAGAATTTCAAAAGTATAGGACAGTAATGAGACTGGCAGTGGTGATGTCAAGCAGGAATCTCCATGGACTACCATGTTTGTGGTACTGTGATCTGTGGTGACAGTTGGGAGGAGGTGGAAGAGAGCCTGGACAGGTGGAGGTATGCGCTGAAGAGAAGAGAAATGAAAGTCAGGCAGGTGGAAAGGTGAAGCTGCAAGGAGGTGGCAACCATCCAAAGCAAATGACAGTGCACAAGAGAGGTAAAAAGAAGAGAGCGCAGGCTGGGTGGAGTGGGTGGAAACAAGTATCAGAGGAGATTTTTAAGAGAAGAGTGACATCAAGAGGGAAAAGAAAGGTTTACAAGATGGCAGTGAGATCTGCTATCATGTATTGTTTGGAGACGACGGCACTAATCAAACAACAAGAGGCGGAGCTGCAAGTGGATACTGGGAGTGGCCAGGTGGGACAGGATTATAAATGAGTAAAAGAGGGACAGCTCAGGTTGGGCAGTTTGGAGACAAAGTTAGAGAGGCGAGGTTGGACATGGATTCCAAATGTATTGGACAAAGGATGTGGGATATGGAGTCGCCAGGTAGGAAGAAAAGAAGAAGACCACTGAGCAGGTTTATGGATGCAGTGAAGGAGGATGTGCAGAGGGTTGGTGTGACAGAAGAAGATGCTAGGGACAGAGTGAAACAAGTATGCTGGGGTGACCTTTCACAGTAGCACCCACAAGAATAGCAAGAAGGACAGTAAGCAGATTTAGATTGCAGTGCATCTAAAACCTTTGATTCATATTTATTCTTTTTGCTCGTTTGAGTAAGTTATTTTTCTAGTGTTATGTAGTTTAATTAGACAACACCGCTATAAAAAACCTGATGCTCAAATTGCTGAAGCTACTTAAAATGGAAAAGAAGAAAAGAAAAGAAGCCTTTGTAAATCTTGTCCGCCCAAAACATACAAATTACCACCCATGGGTACAATTCTAGTGACATATCTAGTCATAGCAACATTATAAGTTGATAAAAATATATTGTATTCTTTTCTCACTTGTTCTGCTTTCTTTGCATTTATCTGCAGCTTCGAACTGAATGCTATTTATATAGCTGTGCTTTTGTTTCTGCTTGGCTGAATATGTGCCAATTTCAAGAGGCACTGAGGGGACTTTTACCCTCTTCTTTGCATTTTGCTGCCGCAAATTTGCCTTTGTGCAGAAATGTCCACATGCTTTTTTTTTAATCTTTCCGAGAAGCAGAGATATAAAAGGACTGCGTTTAAAATGACATGCATTTTAATATAAGAACATGTATGCATACAGTACTAAAAGAAAGTAAATAAAGTATTTATCTTACCTGACTTAACAAAAGCAGACAAAAAATATTTGAAGTAGACTTTATTTGTTGTGGTGCTGATTTTTTTTACATGTCACTGTTGTCACATTATCACCAGAACACTGTTTGATCTTCAGATCTGAACTGAACTGCTTACTATACAGTTTAACCACTCTCCAGATAGATTCAAACAAACACACATGCTACTCACCAAGTTTCCGTAGGCTCATGTTGTAGGTCAGATTCAATCTGCTCACAAATGGATCATCTGAGAAAAGTTGCTGAGGAGAAGCAGGCAGGGAGGATAACTTCTTGTCAAAGAGAAGAACCTCGATATGAACCACAGTTCCTCTCTGCGGGTGATACTGCAAACACTTTGTTTATCTGACAAGCAGCCAGAGACTGAGAGGGCAGGGCAGACCTGACACTTCCTGTGTAAGGCTGAGAGCACCGGTGGTTAGAGGAAATGAAAAGCCAAGATGAGATGGCAAGCCTTAACGGGGTAAGATAAAGAGATGAATATACGAAACGTGCGAGGGTGGCTTTTGGCCGGAATGAAAAGGTGTTGACAGATTAGAAAGTGTGCCAATGGAAACTAGGAGGGGTGCAAAGTGTTCAGCGCAGATGTGCTGATTGGTGGCATTTTGCCTCATTCAAATAAAAAGCTGGTTGTAAACTCATTCAGAGGTAATAATCGCTATCGCTTTTCAATATCTCTGATTATCAGAATAAGAGCCCTTTGATCTTCCTGCTGCAGCTGTAAACGTTTGATGAGTCATTTCAAATATCTTATGCTGACACTTCTGCATAAGGAAGATCTTTTAAAGGTTTGACTTTTAAAGAAAGAATAAAATTGAGATTTGTATTAAACCCTGTGTATCTTCGAGTTCTTTGTGTTTTTTCCTCATGAGGTCTCAATGTTATTCAAACTCAGAGGACTTCAAATTGCAGCAGAGGTTAGGAGGCCTGACTGCTGCACTATTTTGTCTCAGGCAAAGTCCTCGTGAGAGCCCTAGCAGTTATGACAAGAGCAGAGTTGGAAGTCAGGTGGCATTGCTGGGGCCACAAAGTCGATAGTGTTAAAAAGTAGGGCAGGGTCAGCGCAGGTATATGGTTGTATGGTTTGTACCATCCTGTCTCGTGCTAGGAATAGATGTTGGTTTTACTTAACCACGACCAGACTAAAGTAGGTCTTGTTTTAATTACCTAACACAGACGTGTTTTTACTGGAAATGATAAATGTTTAAAAATAATCACAGTCCCTTTATTTTTTTTAAAGCTAATTTTTTCTGTTTTTTCTATGTAGTAGTTTATATGGTTTTTTTTATTATTTAATCAAATAATAAAGAAAACAAATCCCTAAAATGTGAAATCTACAATTTGATTTCACGTATTATTTATATTTCTTTATACGTATGCACTTATAGAAAATAAGATAACATGTTTATTAGTAATGTGATTTATAGTATCACATTTAAATAAAGATGCTTCTTTATTAACATAAATGAATCATGGCGACTATAGTGTCAAGTGTGCTTCTCTAAATGGAATGTAGAATGAGAGACAAGCTTTTGTACCCTTTCGGTTCCTGTTGAGTCTTTGTGTGCAGCTTCTAAAAAAGATGCATTTCATCTTCCTGTCAGCATTAAACCACACCAGTATTAGAAACCATGAAGAGTGAAGGCACAGAGCAGAATGAAACCGCACTGCATGTGAAACACCCAAACAGTCCTTTTATTAAAGATAACATTAGAGGCCTGAACCAGATATAATGCTAACACTTTTTTAATGTGTTTATCATTCTGAGATGAAGGAGAAGCAAAGGTTTGTGGTCTATTTTTTCTTCTGTTTTTCACCCAAAGATGTACTGAAGATATTTCACACTTAAGAAAATAGATGGATGTTTTAACTGTTTATCCAATTCAGGGTCGTGATAGGGGAGTCTGTCTCAGACAAAATATTTTGTCAAAGAAGTCGACCCCTGGAGCAATTTTGACACCATCAGCAACAGAAATTCTGATGCTAAATTATACAAAAGTACTTAGACAGAGCTCCTCCCCTATCTTTAATTGTCACCCGAATGGCAACACAAGCCAACTGTAAAACGCACTTTGCTTGTATCTCATAAATTCCTCATCACAAGGAGTCATTAAGACAACCGACGACTCAGAGTGGCTCATAAAAAACACGGGATTGTTGTGCAATTACCAGCTTAATAGTTTGTTGCATCAGACGTACACTTCATATCTCATATAATCCTTCTTGTAACTTAAAACGTGTGTTTCAAGCATGTACAGCGCTTCCTTCAGCAGCCTACAAACTGCAGCAAATGAAAGCTGATCACTGCTCTGCAACCCAGTGTGGAGGTAGATGAAGTAAAGTGAGAAATGTGACATAGTGCGGTAAACGCACACACACGCACCCTGAAGTAATCGTGAGTTTCATTTTGAACTTTGTGTTCTAGGCTGGTTTTCAGCAGAAGTAATTTGCCGAAGTGACTGACTGTGCCGTTGTGTTTGACTGCGTGCATGTGTGTGTTGAACCCTCTGCGTTTGCAGCTTTAATTTCAGCTTGATGAAAAACAAGCCTTCAATAATTCAGCTCTCTGCTTCCTCATACAGTGACAAATATCAGTCACTTTGAGGCAAGGCCACACACTCACACACACGGAAGCATATGCGTGCATACACACACACACACACACACCTACACAGGCTGCAGTGAGACAGAAAGTCTGAACGGCTGAAAATAGAAGAGCAGTCATCTAGCCTGAGGTCCCTTCCTTTTTGTTAGATGTTATTTAGATATGTGGTGTAATAAGTACTGTATTTTCAATCCTTTATTATGATCAAATTAAACCACATAACAGTAATTTAGCACCATAAATTATGTAATTGTTTCTCTACAGACTTTTATGTATTGTACCAGAATGTATTTATTCTCCACACAGGAAGGCAGTATGTAGCATCCACAGTTTTTAAGCTATCATTTTTAGAAATTATGTGTTATTGTAGATACCAATAACAGCTGAAACTGATTTAATTTTGGTAAAAATCAGGTCAAGATGACACCAAATGTGAAAATCAATAAAAACTTTATATTACACATAATTTCTTATGGATTGTTTTCAAACATCAGAACCATATACTAGGCCTTGGGGGGACATGTGTACCTAGGCTGGCTAAGCATTTGACCTTGACCTTCATTGTTAGTGCCCAAGGTCAAAGTTAAAATTGAAAAACAATTTCAAGAAAACATATCAAGTATAATATATCATACAAAAAGTCATGGAGAGAGTTTTACAATGACACCATGAAGTTTTGCAAAATCACACACTGTATTAACACTGAGTGAATATATATTAAAATCTCAAGTTTTTATATCTTAAAGAAACCAAAGATTTCAGCCAATTCTGCTTCAGTCATATGAGTGAAGATAGTAAAATACACCATTTTAGTATGTAATCCTTCAAAGTCATACGTGAAAGCTCAGGGTTACATGATTTAAGAAAAAGCTTTTGTTTACACTGGATCATCTCCAAACTTTAAAGCAATATATTAGTCACTGAGGGAAATAAGCAATTTCTTTGCTTCAGCTCTTTAAAAGTGTATTTTTTCAATACTACATTATATGGCTTCACAATTACACAAAAATATATAAAGATAGTATAATACACTAGATTTTCATATTAACAATGATGGTAAATGGTAAATGGCCTGTATTTATATAGCGCTTTACTAGTCCCTAAGGACCCTAAAGCGCTTTACATATCCAGTCATCCACCCATTCACACACACATTCGCACACTGGTGATGGCAAGCTACATTGCAGCCACAGCCACCCTGGGGCGCACTGACAGAGGTGATGATGACATCAGCATAAAACATCAAAGTTTTAGCATAGCCACTGTCCTCCGGGAGAAGTTTAGTTATTTAATATGATGCTATTAGATCATTTAAAAAATAAATATTCTTATACATTGTTGACACAGATGTGTGATTTTTATAATATTAAATATGTTTTTTTAGATAAAACTGATGCACACAGTTAAAAAAAATTATTTAGCAATTAAATTAACAAAATGATGAGAAAGGTATGAAGAAGTAGGGAAACAGCTCATGATCCAAGGGATACCACATTATCTGTCTAACATGGTGGAGGCGGCATTATGCATGGGCACGCATGGACATGTATACCTGTCAGTGGAATCGAGCCTCAAGTATTTTGTAATAATGTGACTGCTGATGGAAGTACCAGGATGAATGTGCAAAAGGCTATATTCTTTCTCAAGCTCAATTTTATACAGCGCCAAATCACAACAACAGTCACCTCAAAGCGCTTTATATTGTAAGGTAGATCCTACAATAATACAATAGAGAAAACCTCAACAGTCGTATGACCCCATATGAGCAAGTGCTTTGGCGACAGTGGGAAGGAAAAACTCCCTTTTAACAGGAATAAACCTCCAGCAGAACCAGGCTCAGGAAGGGCCGGCCATCTGCCGCGACCGGTTGGGGTAAGTCCGAGTATTGAAAAATAATCTAACATTTAAAGACGTGCCACAAAAGTTATGGCTCAAACTTTTAAAATGTTAAAAACTTCTGAATATTCTTTCTTGTCTCCTATTACATTCTCAGTGTTTACATTTTGGTAGTATTGTGTTTACAGAGATAATTCAGTTTGTAGTCAATAGTAATTATTTTTAGGATTAGTTTTTAGAATTACTCGAGGCAATGTGTCAAACTACGCATTAAGATATGCCTGAGATATCGCAATATAAGAAAAAGAAGAGAAATCTGTCAATATGACTCTTTGGGTTTAAACTGTAAGAAATAAATTTGCGAAACTGCAGAGAAAGTTCTGTCAAAACAGAAAGTTTTGGGGTAATTCAGAAAACACTGTGAACCTACTGTCAAAAACATTAGCTTCTATAGAAGGTAGTGAAAAAAAAACAAAACCAAGTTTATACTATTTACTTTATTACTTTGGTGTAGCATGGATGGTCATGGGGGAAGGTAGGTGCAAAATGTGGGAAAATATAGTTAAAAATCCATCCAGTGGGCTGAATTGGAGCCATTGCTGGGACAATTCTGCCCCCTGGCATTATGTTTGACACCCCTGCTCTAGTTGATCATGCTATCCGATTTCGTGTGGATGTTTATTGCCAAGTATTCTGTGTCCAGAGCTTTTACTGAATATAGGTAGCTTCACAACAGTGTCATTATAAATAGAAGTCCAGAAATCTGTAGAAATGCATCAGTAAAATGTATCTGTAGTCTTTGTGGCACCACACAGGGCACTATGTCATGTCTCACATTGTCACATCACATTTGGAGAAACTCTTCTGTCAGTAAATTGAAGCAAATTATGGAATAGCGTACCCTTTGCGATATGAAAATATCGCTTTCATATTTTACTTTTAAGGCACTGCAACCACTTGTTATCTTGCACTTTTTTTCATTATGCTTGTTCTATATTTCCAAACATCGTGTATTTGTTGTCCTTGTGTTGTCTCCAGGGGCTGGAAAGTCATGATGTAGCATAAGGTGATTTTGTAGTCTCTTTTTATGTTTCCTCTGCTTTATGTTCTGTGGGCATGAAACCTTGTTCCATGCTTCCTTCCTCCTTTGTGTGATGGACTCCACTTTCATTGTCAAACACCCAGCCTGTCACTTATCACTGTATACTATCTAATAAAAACAGAAATGCTGCAGAATACAATAATCATAAAATAAAGTGAGGGTGGCTAAGGAAAAGGTCAAGACGACAGTGTTTTAGATTGGGTTGTCATCAGGTTTGGCACTTTGCTGTATTGATGTGGCCTCTATTTGTCACAACATAAGGGAGGCCGAGAGCTGAATTATTGAAGTCTTGTTTGTCATCAAGGTGAAATTAAAGCCAAACACTGCACAGTTGCACACCTTCATCCTGCTGCACATGGATCCATCCTTTGCTGCATTTGTGAGGACCCTTACCAGATATCACTTTTTTTAAGGACCCTTTTTTTTATTGTAAAGAATCAGAATAATTTATGTAACATTTGTTTTGGGATTTTCTATGAAAGCCATTTTTGTCCACCGGTTACATTAATGATCCTTCTACAGGATGGATAAGAAACAATAGCTGATAATTCATGAATGGAGAGCGAAATTAACAAATGGATAGAAATGTGAAGTGACTTTGAATAAATTTGAATAAATCAGTATGCACCACCTAAAAGGTGGCATTAGTTGAACAAGAATTCGGTACATTTTAATTCTAATGTGTTTTATTTTGTTTTGTCATTGTTAAAATGATGTCACTATATGTCCACTTGAAGATGAAAAAAAGCAGTAGCTTCACGCCAAACCTAAGCAAACATAACCTAAGTGTCCAGACAAATTTTTATTCTTTCATCGCCTTTTAATTACCGCTTTATTTTTAGAGTATTGACCTGTTTTTATATTTCCAGAGTATGTGCTCAGAGATGGTTGGCCTCCAGGATACCTTTAAGCAGCAAAAGCTGTCTGTCCAGATCTACATCGGTACATATGTAACAATTTACTTTGAAGAGCCAAGACAGACTTGGACAGATGCTACATCAATATAAAAATGTCACAGTTAAATCATCAGTGAAGACCGCTGCAGTATAAGTTCACCAGCATTTATGATTCAAGTCAGTAGACTCTGAGCTTAATAAACCCTTATAAGCAACTACTCTGGGAGTCATGATGCCATGACCTTAGTAAATTATAGTCAAGTCTTTGTTTTGTCTCAGCTGTGACAAACTGTCATGTGAACGTTTGTGTATTCTTCCATCCATCCATATGTTTCCTTCATTACTTGTGCGATTCAGGGCAAAGAAGATTCCCATAATACTAAAGTCTGTCACTGTGTGTTATAGACTGTAGGGGGCGCCAAAGACAGTTTCATTAGAATTGGAATTTCACATTAAAAGAAAACCACTTCTAAGGGACCCACAACTCTAATGCAAAACATACAGTCAAACATTTACTTTAATGCATATCTGTTGTCATGGTTATCTTTGTGTACTCCTCGAAAATTGAAGCTGTATTTGTTTACCTAATTTAAATCTGCTGTCTAGAAGGACTATGAAACTAGGCACACTTTTATTAGACCAGAATAAAAAGTTAATGAGCACACAAGATGTGTTAGTGGTTGCAGTGACATTTAAACGGAATGAAATTAAATTGATTTCTCTGTGTTACTGTTGCACCAACTCCACAGATACAGGGCTGGGAAAAATGATACATCTGAGGCAAATTTAATTTGAATGTAAGTAAATTAAATGTAACAGGAATGTAAAAAGTGTTGTTTAGTGGCCTTATCAGTAAAACGGCAAGAGTCAATAAACAGACATGAGAGAACAGATGTAATGATCATGCTTACCTACCCAACACCTGGTGTTGGTCCAGTTTCTGTGTCATTCCCTTTGTGGTTTGGGAGACAAGTCAAGAGGCCCGTGTGTGTGTGTGTGTGTGTGTGTGTGTGTGTGTGTGTGCGTGTATGTGTGTGTGTGTGGGTGTGTGTTTGTGTGTGTGTGTGTGTGTGTGTGTGTGTGTGTGTGTGCGCGTGTGTGTGTGTGTGTACAACTCTTTAATGATTCCAGCCAGCTGAAGGTGACTCATCTGCAGCAGGTGCAGCTTCCATAGTAACACCCTGGTGAGGCTGAATGACAAGATGTAGACACTCACTCCTGAGTGTAAGCTGCAATTTACTTGATATAGTAAACCCTCTGATCTTTTACTCTTTTTATATTTTGCTGTATATTTATGGTAGTAGTACTGCCTATTAGTTTATTACCAAAGATGAAGTTAATTGGTATCAAAAACAGCTTCCATCCATGCATACTTCAACAGATCCAGCTCACTCATTCTGTTGCAAAGGAGCAGCTACTCTAGGGGACTCTAAGCTCCCTCTGGATGTTTGAGCTCTTCACTCTATCTCTAAGGCTGAGTCCAACCACCCTATAGAGGAAACTCTGTAGGGAAAGGTCAAGAGGGATACAGAGGAAATTCACTCCCAGGAATCCCCTGCAGGATGACCTTGGAGACATGGTTACAGTGGTTACTGCTGTTCCATCACCAAGACAAAATCCTCCTGAATCTCAGTTTTAAAGTCAGTCAGAGCCTTCTTTCCAGCAGCCTGCAATACATTTTCCCAGAAAATGTATTTTCCCAGAAATGAGCAGAGCATTTTGGTAACTACGATTACTGGAGTGTGCCGCCAGGTCACCTTTTCTTTTCTTTTCTTTTCTTTTTTTTTTTTTTGCATTGATTCAACAAACAGCAGCTTATTAATTATTTCAGCAACCTTTGTCAGGGTAATTATTCAGACTTCCCATAAGTTTTCAGACCCTATGGCCTCTGCCAGAGATGTGTTGACTCGTTAAAAGGATTCTTCCACCACCTTGCAACATCCCCATTGAACAGCCTCTGTTCCTCTTTCCAATTCTGCCAGAAGCTTATGGCAAACTATAAATATATATATATATATATATATATATATATATATATATATATATATATATATATATATATATATATATATATATATATATATATATATATATATATATATATAGCTCTGAGCTATATATATATATAGCTCAAAATGGCAGCTCTGAGTACAAGATCCATAGAGGCTGGGGTCTATCACACCAGGCAAGACCCCAGGTGCAGGCTGTGTAAAGATGCCCCAGAGACAATCCAGCACATAACAGCAGGGTGCAAGATGCTAGCAGGCAAGGCATACATGGAACGCCATAACCAAGTGGCCGGCATAGTGTACAGGAACATCTGTGCCGAGTATAACCTGGAAGTCCCGAGGTCAAAATGGGAGATGCCCCCAAGGGTGGTGGAGAATGACCGAGCTAAGATCCTGTGGGACTTCCAGATGCAGACGGACAAAATGGTGGTGGCTAACCAACCGGACATAGTGGTGGTAGACAAACAGAAGAAGTGATCGATGTAGCGGTTCCGAATGACAGCAATATCAGGAAGAAGGAACACGAGAAGCTGGAGAAATACCAAGGGCTCAGAGAAGAGCTCGAGAGGATGTGGAGGGTGAAGGTGACGGTGGTCCCCGTGGTAATCGGAGCACTAGGTGCGGTGACTCCCAAGCTAGGCGAGTGGCTCCAGCAGATCCCGGGAACAACATCGGAGATCTCTGTCCAGAAGAGCGCAGTCCTGGGAAGAGCTAAGATACTGCGCAGGACCCTCAAGCTCCCAGGCCTCTGGTAGAGGACCCGAGCTTGAAGGATAAACCGCCCGCAGGGGCGTGCTGGGTGTGTTTTTTTTATATATGTATATGTATATGTATATACATACATATATATATATATATATATATATATTTTATATATGTATATGTATATGTATATACATATATATATATATATATATATATATATATATATATATATATATATATATATATATATATATATATATATATACATATATATATATATATATATATAGATAGATAGATAGATAGATAGATATGCATAGATATGTAGCAAAACATGGCTTTAGATCAAGCAGGCTCCCAGTCAGACCGCTCACCCTTGATAACCTTTCTCCAGGATACTCCATCTTCTAACCTCTTATAGGATCACATCTAAAGACTCCAAGGGGGAGGAAGAGCATAGGCAAAGTCAACAGTGAGCATTTTGCCCTCTGCAACTTAAAGTCACTTAGAGACAACCCTCTATATCTACAGAAAAGGCTCCAAAATGGCAGCTTTTGTGAGTGTCCACCACAGCCCATAAATATATCTTGCATTAGCTCTGCTTCCTTCCCGACCACAAGGGTCACATCAGACAACCAGTCGGCAGTGTACAAGGTTACAAAGGAGGTCTCTGTCTTTGTCTGTCACTGAGCTCTCAATAATAATGTGCCTTGCTAGTATTATTTCCACCTTGTTAGTCTGACTCTGGGTTGAAATTCATCAACAAAGCAAAACATGGCTTTAGTAACACCTACTGTAGAAGCAACTAACTCACAGGTGGCTTTAGATACTATGGCAGGTACTGAGGCCCAGCTGTGCAAGATACAGTCATGAAACTTGGTTGTGTTGAGATCAAAATAAAGGTTGAATTTAAAGATTGGTGTGGTCTGGCACAGAGTAAAAGAGAAAAAAGCACAAGGGCAAGACAGCCATTCACACATCCATTTTATGCGCCTGCACTATATTCACACATGTAGCTACCTGCATGAATCTACTGTATAAACATTAAATGTAACATTTTATTAAATGTAATATATAGTGTTAAGCAGATATATATAGCAGCCATAATCCTCAGTAAATCTAAAGAAATGCTAGTTTATATTATGTAGCATGTATAGTATATGTGTTCTTCTAAAATGGTTTTACATGCTAGAATAAGCCTGTCAATAAGCTACAATGTTCAATGGAATATTTGCAACAGCAGCAGTGGGAGCAGCTGCAGGTTACAGACGTATATTTACTAACTATACTGAGGAGCAGAGTTAGTGTTCCTGGGCTATCTTTGGCCCATGACCAAGTTAACCCTAGCAGTTGGGATTAAGTAGGATGGATGTTTCCTGAGCTTGTTGGTATCTCAGACTGCTGACGCTCAGCTCTAAAGCGCTTGTGCCAGAACACTCTTCAGAGGCTGAATGGTTCATAACTCCAGGACAACAAACAGTAGTGACCACATAAATGTTCCTGCACTATTACCCCATCAGCCTAACTGTATTTATAATATGAAATGCTTTGGCACATTTTACAGTAAATTGACACCATACTTTTTCCATCATGTAGTATCAGCAATAAACCACTAGAGGACTGCAAAACACAGATTTGAAATATGAAAATATGCTCATAAATGAGAGCACACTTGTACAGAGTTCAGGTAAAGGAAGAGCTACATTGAATGCACAGTTGTTTGTTAGTATTAAGTATGTAATGCTTTAATATGCATTTAGTCTGAATGGAGTGACATTAATGAAAAAGGTTAAGAACACTACTTAATGTCATTATGTCAACGTTATGGAACCGAGGTCATAAGGCACTGTATTTTCTTAATTTGTGATCGTTTATAGTTATGCCGATTGATGATTATAATACTGTTTTTTAATAAGCAACAGCAGTGGTCAAGGTCAAAGCAAGTTTAAAGCAATCCATAGTAAAATTGTAGCTGGTTTGATAAGATGATAATTTTCAGACAAACTATACTGACTAACACGAAGGGATTTTGATAATTGCCGAGATTCAACCTGAGATTGGTGTCCCAGGGGAGAAGTTTAAGTACAGATGGTTCACTGGTGAATAGAACAAGAAGTCCTGTTGCTTTGCTGCTTATGTATATTACATAAGTGACATTTTTGTCAGATCAGTCAAAGCATTCAAGGTGAAAAGAATAATCTGTATCAAATTCTTGGCATCACGTCACTCAGACATGCTGTTTGCTTTCGTTGTAGCTTAAATCCCCCGCTGCTTCAGATGGAGCAAAGGCGTTACATGGTTGTTACACAAACAAGGAGAGAGACCTTGCAGAGCTGTTACACAAACAACACAGAAAAGGAGCCAAAACTGAATTCTCATGTGTACTGATTCTCTGCAAGGGATCTGAGGACAAGGTGATCAGCACCATGGACAGCAGTCCAGAGGGGGAAGTATGCAGGAAACACTGAAAACTGCATGAAAACACTTGGAAATCCCAGTGAGGTCTAGTGCATGAGTGAAAATGTAGAATTTCATAATTGCATAATAAGTGTAATGTGTTTTTTTTTTTTTTTACAGAAGATTCTACTGGACAAACATTTCAACAACATTTGCTTGGCTAGTTTGTTGGTTGGTTTATCTTTTTGGACAGTAGGGCTTTTTTATGGACAATATAGGAGAAATAAAAGTTTGCATGTACGATGTTGTCAGGTCGGTCCCTTTAATGTTAACATAAAAAAAAATAAAGCCCCAGCCATAGCTTTTGTAAAACCTAATTGATATTCCTAAAATAAATGGAGCTACTTTCTTCAGAAGTAGCTCCTGGCTGTGAGAGCGATATGATGACATGACTTTCAGCTTTGTTAAGACGGACTAAGTTTTACTCCATCGTTCTCCTCGTCACTGTGTATAATTATGACACTTCTGATGCGATGAATGCCTATTTTTAGAGCCAGAAGCGATCCTGACAACAATGTCTAAAGGAACTCAGACAGAATCACAGAGAGTGCTTTCAAACTCATCATCATTCAGCTCTCCGAGGAATAAAGCAAATCAGCTCTCATGCACACCCACATTTACACATTTTCAGGAGGAGGGGAAAAGGAAGGGAATAACAAAGAAACAGATACACTGCGAGACTTCTTTTGAAAAAACTACGCCAATAGCACTGGTTCCAGCATATTCAGGTCTGACTACAAACCTTCACATTTTCACCCACAATGTCTATTTCTATTATATTACATCTTATTTTAAAATATGTGTATTTTAAAAATCCAGGTGAAGTTATTTATTTTCATCCCTGAGGGCTCACTTAACACTCACTTAAGATTTTTTTAAAAATATATATATATATATATCGAATTAAATGGTAAATGGCCTGTATTTGTATTGCGCTTTACTAGTCCCTAAGGACCCCAAAGCGCTTTACACATTCAGTCATCCACCCATTCACACACTGGTGATGGCAAGCTACAATGTAGCCACAGCCACCCTGGGGCGCACTGACAGAGGCGAGGCTGCCGGACACTGGCGCCACCGGGCCCTCTGACCACCACCAGTAGGCAACGGGTGAAGTGTCTTGCCCAAGAACACAACGACCGAGACTGTCGGAGCCGGGGCTCGAACCGGCAACCTTCCGATTACAAGACGAACTGTCAACTCTTGAGCCACGATCGATAAAAGGAATCCTGCTGGTTGCAGATGGGCATAATTAATAAAAAAATGAAATTACTATACAAAAGAGTGAGAAAGGATTCACTAAGGTTTTAAAATTAAAATATTTCATGGTAGTTTCATTCTTTCTCCCTGTGGGTGTCTTTATCTTATTTATACTCTCTCTCTCTCTCTCTCTCTCTCTCTCTCTCTCTCTCTCTCTCTCTCACACACACACACACACACACACAGAGAGAGAGAGAGAGTAATCATAATCCTTTTAGTATCCACACAGCTGGCACTGAGAACTGCCCAGTCAACACAACTGTCCTTTTGAACCTAACTGAAGGAGTATCAATCATAAAAAAAAGCTACAAAAGAAAGAGAATGAAAAACAGAGGTATAGAGAACATGTGCCAGAAATGGAGAGACTGAAAAACAAAGAGGTTAGTATTGAGAAGGAAAGTGAAGAACAAAAACAGGAAGACAGCAGATGGTGTCAGGAATCATTCTGTGTGTAACGGCTGCCAAAACAAAGCACAGCTTGATATTCCTTAAACTATCTGACTCGACTCTTCTCTGCTTACACCGATCAGCCGCAATATTAAAACCAGCACATCCAAGATGGCTCTGTCCGCATCTATCCTCTATCTATCTGTTAATGCTCAGGAAAGAAAATTAAAAGAAAGTTTGAGCATCTACAATTCCACAGCAGCTCTCCCACAGGACATTGTTTGACATGGTTGAGATCTTCAGAACAGCTCCTATAATACACCTCACGGTGAGAGTGTTTTGCCAACTCCTGCTTGTAAGGTCAAGACCGAGCTTTGGGTCTCAAATTCAAGCCGTGTGTATAAAACGTAACTGTGAAATTTTTCACTCTTTCTGCTATCGCTTTACAACCGACAGTAATAAGCGGCTGTTAATCTGCTTGCTAAAACCTTTAAAGTTTTATCCTTTATCTTGCACTTTTGGCTTTTCATTTCTATTTGCAGTTGCATGCATAATAATCATTTCAACAGTTCAACTTGACAGAGGAAGCACTGCAGAGGATAAGGAATGTGTTCTCTCTCTGTTTTGAAATTCATGAAATGTGTCAGGAGCTAACAATGCACATTTGCATAACTCTCCATTTATGTTTTTCTATCTGCATATTAGATGAGCACAGAACCATCATGACTCCATATCTATGTGAATTGTGCCTGTTTGAAGTCTTTGAATCTGAAGAGATGTAAACCAAGATCATCTGCTGTTCTGCAAACCTGTTTATGTAAAAACCTACGTATAGAAAAGAGCCTATGGAGATTGATAATCTTTTCCGCCTGTTAAATGTTCTAAACATGCATAGATTAATCAGTCAGTATGTAGATAGCATGTTTCCTCCACCATGACCTAGTTTCTGCAATCTGGCCCTTTTTTCCCCCCAATCTAATCTAAAGCCAATAAAACCATGTTGTTATTTTCTCAAAGCTCTTGACTTTATTGCACTTTTTTTCTATGTAATTATCTGCTTTTCCTTTTTTCATTTTACCTTTCCTTTTGCTTCTTCCTTTAGTAAGTCATCGGCTTCCTGAACTCATGCCAGGATGCTCCCCCTGCTCTTTGAACTCTCAGTGTCATGGTTTATGAACACACACACACACACACACACACACACACACACACACACACACACACACACACACACACACACACACACACACACACACACACACACACACACAACACGCAGAAAATTGCACTGCTCAACCTTGAGTGTCCTTTTTCCACAGGCAACTGCAAGGATGCGACACAGAAAGAGTGCCCGAGGGAGATGGGGGAGGTGCAAATCATCAATTATTTATGGCTGAAATCTAATAAGAGGCCGGGGTTTGGACGGGCAGTGCGTATATTGACAGACAGACAGAAGTCCTATTTGATGCAACTTCACAATACCACTATCCCCTGAAAAACAAAGAAAAACAAAAGAAGAGAACACTAAAGAACCGATCGTGAGTTTCTCTATTTCTCTTCTATGCTGTTAAACCGCATTTGCATTAGATAATGAAACTGAGCTTTAAAAAACTTCGATTTAGTCTCGCATTCTCTCCTAATTGATTAAGATCAAAATTTTTAATTCCTTCATATCTACTGTGTTCTATATATATGCTTTTATGATATCTTTTCCCACAGTTCAATTTGAAAAAAATATGCTTTGAGTCACTCAAACTGTGTTCAGTTGGTTAGTTCAGATTTCACCATGAGCAGATGTAAGACTTGAAAGCTGTACACACACATTCATAAACACACACCTGTGACCTGTGTGCACAACACAGGGGGAAAGGGTCTCTGAGACCCACTGTTTGTTTGTTAAGAATTCCACTGTCTGCATTTGCATACTTATTTGATTTGTGGGTTGAGTTGTGCAGCTCCTCATTAAGAATATTTTCATGTCTGCTCATGTGTAAACGTGCTGACAGCTCAAGTGGAGTTCATACAAAGCAAACTAAATGGATCCTCTTTCTCTGAAGCTCCAATAAATATTCTTGTAATTGGCTCTCCAAAGAGTATTTTCTTTTTGTTCTGCTGTCCTGTCTCTGTTATTGTATCAGGTTTTAGCTTAATGGTACCGAATTATACGAATATCTACTCACGGCTTTTTCGGTTCCTTTCCTCGCTCAATTCTCTAATGACTATTTAAGCTGTCAAAGTAACATGAAATCCTTCACAATATTTTTCCTTATACTTGTGCACATCAGAAAGACCATTTCTTAGCCTTCGTTAGCATTGTTAGGTAAATGTTTTAGCACATTCAGGCATACAACTGAAAAGAACTGCGTACAATTTCAAATGCCTTTGTGATGAAAATAGATCGTTTTTCTACCAAATGTGCTTGTATTCTTTCACTGTGTTAGTCACCGCATGCAGGAAAAAACATTTAATTGCTGAGCACAGAGGTGTAAATCAGTAATATGAGTACAGGAAAGCACATTTATAGTTTTTCTCAACGGCTTTGGCAGATTTCTCACAACATTTTTTGAGGTTCTCAGTACTGAAGCTACAGCTTCAAAAATAGCTCCTACATGCAGAAAGACCCTACTTGTTGCAGTTTTTTTCTCAGTTACTTTGGCTCAATTCTCAAATGACAGCTGAGGTTTTCAAAAGAGCATTCAAAGCTGGATTCACTGAAGCCCTCTGTGACCTTCAGAATTATGGAAATAACAGCAGAACTTGTGAGAGAAAGAAGCTGACGAAGCTGTTTGGCTGCTCTGTTCCTCACAGAGGCACGAGGCCTGGGCCGGGGCTGAAGCAGACAATATCAACTTTGAGTGTTTGGGAATTGCAAGCTCTTTTGGTGTGCGTGAATCCATAAACATAACAGTGAAGAATGGGGTCCTATATCAGAAGCTCTCACATTATGACTTTTATTGCAGTATCAGCTTGCTAACAGGGAGCAGCATTTGTTTCAATATAATATTAGTAATGCTTTAAATCACAGCTGGTAGGTAGAATGGTGTGGGTCTAAACTGTGTGTATGCTAATGTGGCAGGCATCCTTACTCTATTCTTGTTAGGCTCCTAAAGGTCTACTGTTACACTACCTGCATGCAAATCTAAGAACTCATTCACGTTGTGCTTTGTGGGGCTTCCAGTTCAATACTGTCTGAGGCTGCTGGGTGTCCGGGTCACACTGCACTAAAGCAAGGATGTCAATTTTTCCTTAACATTTTAGGTTAACTCACACTTTCAATGGTATAAAGGAACTTTATGTATAGTGTATATCTGCAATCACTGGACAGTTTGTTAATTACACCTTGCTAGTACCAGGCTGGACTAACTATCATCTTCAGAGCTTACTTAATTCTTCACGGAACAGGTTCAATCCGGCACTGGAAACATTTCTCAGCCATGTTGCCAGGCCAGCATCATGCAGTTGCTGCAAATTTCTCAGCAGCACATATATGATGCAAAATTTCTCATTCCACATACGATATGGTGCCTTTGGAGGTCATTTGTGTACAGTGAAGTCCCTCTTCATTGTACTTAAATGGGCATTTAGAGATCACTGTAGGATGGTGCTTTATCCTGCTGAAAGAAGCCATCAGAAGATGGGTACACTGGGATGATGAAGGAATGGACATCATCTGCAACAATACTTAGATGGGCTTTGGCATTAAAATTATGCTCAGTTGATTTTAAGGAACTCAAAGTGTGCCAACAAAATCCCCACACCATTACACCATCAGCAACAGTCTAAACTATTGATATGAGGCAGGATAGATTGAATATATTCTTTGATGTTGTTTGAGCCAAATTCTGACCCTAACATCTGAATATCGCAGAAGAAATTGAGACTCAAAAGACCAGGCAATGGACTGGAAAACCAGTCCTCAATTGTCCAATTTTGGCAAGCACATGCAAGCAGTAGCCTCAGTTTCGTGTTCTTAGCTGACAGGAGTGGCACTAGGTGTGCTCTTCTGCTGCTGCGTTTCATCTGCATAAAGGTGCAACGTGTTGTACATTCAGAGATGCTCTTCTGCATATCTTGGTTGGAACAAGTGGTTACAAGTGGTTATTTTAAGCTGTCATCATATCAGACAGCCCTGTGTCGACTGTGGGGATCTTCAAGTTCCTGGGTACCACCATCTCCCAGGATCTGAAGTGGGAGACCAACATCAACTCCATCCTCAAAAGACCCAGCAGAGGATGTACTTCCTGAGACAACTGGGAAGTACAGTCTTCCACAGGAGCTGCTGATCCAGTTCTACACTGCAGTCATTGAGTCTGTCCTGTGCTCCTCCATCACAGTCTGGTATGGTGCAGCCACTAAACAGGACAGGTGCAGACTGCAGCGGACTGTACGGGCAGCAGAAAGGATCATCGCACCCCCCTGCCCTCCATCCAGGATCTGTACCTCTCAAGAACCAGGAAACGGGCAGGGAAAATCATCACAGACCCCTCACACCCTGGACACAGACTTTTTGATCTGCTGCCCTCTGGCAGACGGTACAGAAGCCTGCAGACCAGGACCACCCGACACAGGAACAGTTTCTTTCCCCTCACCATCTCCCTTCTAAACAGTTGACCTGTCACACTGCTCCCACTGCCAGACTGCAACTGTACCTTATATACATTCTGTAGTATTCATTCCACCTCATTTCATTTCTGTGTTTTATGTATATACGTTTAGATTAGTTATTTATAGTTGGTTTACACAGCTATGTGTATGCATGTGTAACGTATATATAGATACGTGTGTGTGTGTGTGTGTGTGTGTGTGTGTGTGTGTGTGTGTGTGTGTGTGTGTGTGTGTGTGTGTGTGTGTGATTTACATTGCTGTGCTCGAGAGCCACCATCTACCGGAACCAAATTCCTTGTATTTGTCTGCACATATACTTGGCCAATAAACACGATTCTGATTCTGATTCTGATTTTAGTTGCTGTTTCAGTTGCCTTGCTATCAACTCAAAGTCTGGCCATTCTCCTCTGATCTTGTGTATTTGAATATACACCCGGTGTAGTTATATTTATGAATGAAGATTTACAAGAAAAGAAATGAAAATGTTAAATAGTTTACATTCAAATTATTTACTCATTACAGAAAACTGTTAAATCTATTATAGATCACAAAAATGCTTCGAAAAGCCCTTAAAATGATCATTTCAGGGGGAAAAAAGAAACTAGACTCACAAGGAACTCTATTCTGTGATGAGCTGCACACCTATTTGCATTTCACTTAATACTTTTTTAAATTATGCTTTCATAATAAATTGACACTTTGTTCAACATTAGTTTTTAATATCTACCATTTGAGCCTTTAGAAAAGTCAGTGGAGTCATGGTGATTGTCTAAAATAAAAGGAACCTGGATTTTGATATAAATCCACTCAGCTTCAATAGCCAATAAAAATGAAGTCTTTTTTAAGAACACCACAAAAATATTGTGGAACCTCAGCCAACAAAATGCTTAAAAGGATGAGAAGGCTTAGATACTCTATGTCAGTGAGACCATCTTAAAGCTTATAAGATTTCTCACTTTTTTTCTATCAGGCATTATATATGTTTTTATGTGTGTTTCAGTTCAAGCCGCCCAGTTTAAGGCCTTCTTGGTTGCACAATCAAGCCGATGAATCTTGAACCCAGTCACCCCTGTTGTGCCAGCAACAAAATTATCTTCTCCTCAGTGGCCTGTCCTTTCTCTGTGTCACCTTACAATATAATGTGCAAACAAATGATAAAAAGAACTATAGTGTCTGGGTGGTAATAGCTGTGAATAAAGTGACTGTCCATGAAACTGGTAAACATCAGAGGGAGTTCTTTGGTTTGGTGAGCTCAGTAGATGCATGTCCTACAAGCTGTGATGGAAAATTGTGATAAGATACAAGTTCCTGTAATCAGCTTCATGCTGTCTAGAAACACATACTTGGTAAAAAGGACTTATGATAATCACAGACGAACAGGTCTGTCTTGTCTTTCTTTTGACTGCTACTAAACATGATTTGCTGCTAGAAAGAAGAGAACAGATCCTGACCTTTCTGTGTGTGTGAATAGGATTTGCTGACAGTTACAATACGTGACAGCGTTTGAGCCTTCAGCATTATGGAGGATCAGTAAAACATATGCATAGCAGGTTCAATCATGCAAAGATACACATTTGCACAGGGATACACCGCAAAGCACAGATGTGGTCTATTGGTTTCTTTTAGATTTCAAGTTTTCATTGGCAATTAAGTTGTTTCTATGACTTAGTAAAAGACAAAAAAAGATTAACTTTATTTTCTTGGTTTTTTTAAGGGAGCGTGGTGAAGTGTCAGAAAAAAATTAAACGACAGGAACACTAAGCATCAACATATACTGTAAAATATAACTTATGTAGTAGCGGTAGCAGTGTGCAAAGTCATCCAGATTAAACCTCATATTTTCCACGTTGTTACAAAGTTGTGTTGTTCATTTAGAAGTGTTATATCAGTTATTTTGGCCAAAGACAGTGTTATGCTTTGGCTGGCACTGAGACACCATTAACAAAAGCTTGAGGTGATTAATCACATCTGGCCAGCACCCATCTTCAGACTGTTTGTTAAACTCATCTCCACAAAACCACGTTATGCAAGGAGCAGGGAGCTAGCCATAGAGCTGATTTCTTGTTACAGTTCATGAAAAACATGAGACTGAGAGTCAGGCAACATGTCAGGCTTTATGTGTCAATACATCAGTTGTATTTTACAGTAATAAACTGCTTATGAAGATTACAGTATGACCACTGGAAAGTATAACGCAAGAAAACATCTGGCAGTATTATTTGGTAAACAAATAAACAATGATAAACTGTTTTTGTATATTACAATAGGCACACTGTAAAACTCCCTGCATATCTGTAACGTGGCAGATATATTGCTAACACTGTAACACATACAACTACCAATACAACTAATAAAGGGGTAGCTGGAATGACCATTCACTCTCAAGTAATGTGAAGTGTGAAGAACATGTAGGCAGATAAAGTTAAATAAAGATTAGCTATTTATTGACTGATGAAGAGTCCAAAATGAAGGAAAATCCTCAAAAAGGAAAACAAAAACTAAAAGGCAGATGTCCAGCCAAACACAGGAGGAACACAAAGAACATCAGCAGCACAGCAGGGAGTATTAACAAACAGTCTGACCAGGACAAAGGGGGAGGCAGGACTATTTATACACACTAGGCTGATTAGGGATAAACAGGATATAACAAGACACAAGTGAACACAATTAACTATGGGTGAAAGTAATCAGAGAGTCAGGTGAAGGAAGACAGGAAGCCAAACTGACACAGGATACAAAAAAAACAACCTTAAAAGTAAAATAGAAAATAACCACTGAATACTAACTATTAATTAAAAATTCAAAGCAGAAAACAAGCGACCATAAAATACATTTTTTGGAGCTACATGCACATGTTCAAACAGTTTGCTCAAAACCCACCAGCTTTGATGATATACAGCTCACATAGTTATAATACTCACATAGTTTCACAGTACTCCAAGACTCTACTGCAGTACAGCACTTGAGTGAATCTACTGAAGCAAAAATACTTCGTACATACTTACTTGCTAATCAGTATGTTAGCAAACAGCTAGCATGTGTGAAACAAAATCATTTTTCATAAATATACAATGTAGTACATCTTGGGCATATTTCATGTACTCATATACTCAGTAACTCCATTAGAGAATCTATTATTAAATCTTTGTTTCATGATGCATTACCTGACACATGCGTGTATGCACTCATAAGAAATTTGCTTTTGATGCTGTGCATTTAATCTCCACTAAGATCTTGCCATCATTCTAACAGATCACAGGAGAGCTCTGGTGTTTGGTTTCATAGAAAATGCTTGCTGATCCTTCACTTCTGGTCCCACATTCATCCATTTTACCCATCCAGCCTTTTCTGTCTACTCCCCTTTTGCCCCCACCACACACACTGGCTCACAATTCCTCACCTGCCTGTCCTCCTGCCTACTATGGTTCAGGATCAGTGGATCAGTCGGGTTGGACTCACTACTCTCACTACCGGGTGAACGTTCACCTGGCCAACACTACTCCCCCCAGAGCAACTACCCTCCTGCATCCCAAGTAAGCCACCCAAACCCATATCATTCTCATCCCCACTAGCCTTCATTTCCCACTGTCCCAACTAACCACTCTCTCCCTCTGTTTCAGGACCTTCACACACTCGTGTTATTGTTACTCTTGTGTTTCAGAATAAAAGTTTGTGTCAAATCCAATTGCTGTTGTCCGCGACTGAATCTGCGTTTGGGCACACATTTGCGTACTGGCTTCCAGGGCCACCTTGACAGTGGGCACCTGGCTGTATGAGTAACAGTCTCATTTTCTTTTTCATCAGTTTTCTCCTGTTCTGTGACTTCATTCGTTTGATTCTCAGTGATTCACAAAGTCTGCTTGATTGATGTGCTTAACTGCTGAAGCTTGTCAGTGATGTAAGAATGTCACACTCCTGTTACAACTACACCCTTACTGCTTCCAAAGGAAGTAAGAGGGTAAGCAGGAGCCAGGGGCTGCAAATCAAATGCACTTAATTATCAGTAAGCGTGAGCGGCTCGAAAAGCAAAAGTTTTGGTTGTTTGCTGGTCTGTAGAATTTGGGTTAGTGTTAACACAATACCAAGGAAAAAGGACATGAGCAATGGCCTCGGCAATTGTTGCTGCTGTAAGTCTGGACCGTTTTATAAGATCATGAGCTAATGTGAGAGTCGAATGTGAAGCCATCTGTTAAAGCTTTGGTCATGCAGCAGGATAGTTGAACTGATACAACATAGTGAAAAAGCGTGGGCCAAAAATTCCTTAGACTGATAAAGTCATACAGAAAATGATTACTTCAAGTTATTGCTGCTGAAGATGGTTGCACAAGCCGCTGAAGCATGGGGAGTACTTGGAGTACTGCTTCTGCACTTCGGCATAACTATTGGCAGATTATATTTTGTTAAACAAATAATGACACAGTGTAATATTTCACGTTGTTGTTCATCTCAGGTTGTAATTAACTAGTTTTAGAGTCTGCTAAGGACCAGATTTTATTGTATTTTATCCTGATACATAAAACCACAGAACTGGAAAAAAGATGTATGGCATTTTTTATCTTTCTTTGACTGTAAAGAAATGTTATTCTCCATCATTATTCTTACTTAATTTCCCTAAGTCTCTCTGTCTGTTGTTTCTCACACTTTTGAAATCTTCCAGTCTCACTCTTGAGGAGTATTAGTATGTGTTATGTCACAGCTAAAACACCCCACAGCCTCTAATACCGAGCAATTTGGCTCCCTCTTCCCTCAAACCTTCTCCTTTATATCAATTGCTGTTTATTGCACTGCGACAACAGTCTTACAAGACAAACCCATGTGAGTCCTCAGTGACTGATTGACTGGCCCTACACAGCAGAATGAATGGGAGAAAGAGAGGAGGGGAAATAATTGAGTCAGACTCCAAAACAAAATCAGGATGATTTGAAGGTTTGCACATTGAATTTTGTATGGATTCTGAGGCAACACAAATATAAATACCTCTGCTGTGCAGTTTAGTGCCAATTTTATTTTTGCATATAAAGAAAAGAAAATATGCAAAGCTGTCTGGGTGAGTATCAATAACCATTACTAAAACATCACATTCAAAGGACACACATGAACACACACACACACAACCTCCATTTGAGCATAATGAGCAGGCACAGACAAGTTGTTGGCTGTCTTGTTAGTCTCTCGCTTCACACTCCATCAGTGCTTCACTTCACTGTGCCAAAAATAACCAGACATGATCTTTAGGCTGTAAGCTGAGTGACAAATATACCGTTGAGGATGGGAGAAAGGTTTTTTAGCTAATTTTATTCTCCTTCCTTGTAGGACGGAGGGAGTGAACATGATAAAGGAGAACAAATGGGAACACAAATATCCAAAATTAAAAGAAACCATTTTCACAACAGATATTTGACTTGTCAAATGACATCAATAAGTGCAGGTTCGCTTCAGTAATTGAATTGAGCAATAGTGAATGCTATTTGCTTTTCCTGCAATGACAAGTCACTGTCTCTGAAGTTAAAAAAACAGAAAAGCTGAATACAGTTCGCTTATTTGGAAATAATACAGAAACAAAAGAGTACTGGTGGTAGTGGATCTATCCAGATTTAAGATGCAAACATATTTTTCAAATAAAAGAAAAGACCTCTCGGGAGACAAACCATGGAGAATTCGAGCTTGCTCTTGGGTTCACTGCGAGTTCAGCATGAGAGCTTTGAGTTTAGGCAGTTTAATTTGCACATGTGCCATACCTTTTTTGTGTTTGATATAAAAGGTCCAATTTACAGTAAGAAGGACTCACTGCTCTACACAAATCCAGTTATTAAAAAAGATTTCTGGAAACAGAACGTGACTTTTTCTTTTAATCTTTTTGTATGTTACATTGTAGCTACTTGGGCTCCATGTGTGGACAAAAAGTCCCCATGAGATAAATCTTCACATTTTAGGGTAAAGTCCTGGTTTAAGGTTAGGCTTAGGGTGAGACCAAAAGAAATAAGTATAGGAAAAACATTTGTCTGTGCTGTGGTTTGGTGAGCGGTTGCAGGTTGTTGCAGAATATCTCTGAAATTCACACAGGGAGAGGTTAGGATTCTGGGTATTTGTGTGCATACTTATGTATTTTCCTTTGAGAGGTTTAAATATTAGATTTGTGATAATGAGAATACTTCCACAGCCTTCAAAAGATTTGCACATTTCAGGCAAGAATTATGTTAAGAAGAGGGAAAAAGAGCGATTTGTACTAAGATCATTATTTGAAAGAAATTCCCAAATGTGTGTATATTTCTTCAAAACATGCACAAATTTTCTTTAAAGTTTCTCATCTTTTAGTATGCATGCTTTTAAACCATAAGTATAGTCATATAGTATGTGCTTATAATAATACAGAATCTATTGTATATTTAGGACAGAAAACTAAGACGTGTAAAGAAAAATCGCTGAGACAAAACAGCATTAACACCTTTGAGAAGTGATCCCACTTGCAGTTTATTTCAGTGTCAAGGTGCCCTAACAGCAAGAGCTCAGAAGGCTTTAGGCTCCAAGAAAAAGCTGTGGGTAAAAGCTTGCTAGAGAGACAGTAATTCAGAAATATGATCTCAGGTTCAGCCATGAAATGATTTATTATAAAAGTAATGAGAAAAATCATAAATCCTAAAACCACTGGTCTATTTAAGTGGATTGCAAAGGCTGTATTTTGCTACCTACTGTACAATTTAGACTCTATGAATGTAACTGTGATTTATGATAGTACGTAAACCATTAAAGTAACCCAACTGCAATGATATGAAAGCAGGTAAGATAGTTCAATGCATGGTTATTTCATTGAGGATATTTTTTGAATGTATTAAATTGTTCATTAACTGAAACAAATTAAGAAATGACTTAAAAACTTTAAATGTTTATCTTATTTCAAGTACATAAAATGCCATAAATGCCTACATATTTTCACCAGGACTTACAGTGTTTCCAGTACAGATCCCTGTTTATAGGAGTGCAGTTTTATGACGTGGGTTTTAGGATATAAAGACATTTTGAGACTGATATTGTTTAAATAAGGTGGCTCATCTCAGATTTTAGGATGGCTGAAAATTAGCCTGTTATATAGTTACCAACATGTTCCCAAATGGCTAGGCCACTCCATGACCTTAATGCGTTTCTTCTGGTTTTTTTAGCCACTTCTTTGATGCCATGTCGATATGTTTTGGGTTATTGTCATGTTGGATAGATTCATACACAACCCAGTGTTCTCAGCGTTATGGCTGGGGGAAGGAGGTTTATCGTCCAAGATTTTACGATATGTGGCACCATCCATTTGCTCCTCAATGTTGTGAAGTCATCCTGTACTCTTAGCAGAAAAGGTTAATGTTTCCACCTCTGTGCTTGACTTTACGGATGGTGTTCTTTGGGTCTTGGTCAGCATTTCTCTTCCTTCAAACAAGTTGATGCCAAAGAGCTGGACTATTGTTTCCATCTGAGCACAGCACTTTCTCGCAAACCTTCTCATGAAGATGTTCACTGGCAAACTTAAGTTGGGCCCATCTCACCCCATGTGACAAGTTCTCAGATGGTGCCCAAGACACTGGCACACAGCCAATGTGTGGGAGTGAGAAATCTGGTTAGATTGTAGGGGATCAAATAATTATTTCACTCAATGACATGAGTGAAATGTCACTGAAATGCCACTGAGTTACAAAGTTTTAAAGTTGTAAAATTAATTTATAACTTTTATGTAGTGTGTTTCTTTCTGGATTATTGGTTAATATTTTGCCTCTCTCCAATAAAATGAAACCACCATAAATATTGGAGAGTGTTTATTTCTTTGTAAGAGATTACAAATTCAGCAGAGGATCAAGTAATCATTTCCAACCCTCTACGTGTAATCTATTTCAGTTATTAAAACACTGACTTATTGTTTAAGTATTTCACTTTTAATACCGTGTGTAAAATTCTCCAATTTCTCCACTTTTTGTTTTGCACATTGCAATAATCTTGAAAAATGATGCACTGGATTTATAAAGGTCAGGGGAACATTTGATTGATTGATCTTCACAATGGAAATAGCCAGTATTAAGTGCTTCTGGCTTCCTCCTAGCCCTTGGTATTGAGAAAAATAATTCCATACCAGAACTACATACTATATACGATTTGGATTCATGTCACTGTGCCTTTTTTTTTCCCCAAAACAAATATGTCTCAATGTAAATCCCTTGAATGAGTCTCACTTCCTCCTCTGCAGATGGCTGACCTCTCATCCTTCCATTGGCTCCCAACCCAATTAGTGAGAGTGCATTGATTTTAGTCAGTTATGCGAGTTGTCCCTTGTGACCTCCCATTCATTCAGGCTGAAAATCAATAAAAATGATAATTGATTGCTATAATGGGGATAAATTTAGTTGTGGCTTTCATGAGTTACAAAAACAGGTGCAAGCATTGTGAAAAACAGTCACTGTGATGTTACATCCCCTTTCATTTCTTACCCATTATGATATTTCTATCTTTACTCTGAGGTTTTCTATCCAGTATTAAATAACTAATACACACAGATTTAAACCTTTCATGACTGAAGGGAACAACACCCCCAAAGAGTCATTGTTGTCTATTATGGTGAATAGTGTGTATTGTGACACTTTCCTGACTGTTCACTGCATTGTTATTGTTGTACAGGTATGTCGCCTTTGCTACATGGCCACATACCTAACATGTTCCAGTGTGTTCTGTTTATCTCATGATATAAGTACAAGCTAAAGTGGCTTTTCACTCTGCTGCTCATGTATCAAACAATACATGCAAGCAGAAACAGACATAATAAGAAGAAATAGTGATGTGAAAAAGTATTTGCTTCATTCCTAATTTTTTTAAATTTTATTTTATTATTTTGCATATTTTTTTACACTTACATGTTTCAGATTTTGAAATAAAATATGAGTGAAAGTTAATTTATTAAGGGAAAAAAAGTTATCCAAACCTAATTGGTCCTCTGTGAAAACGTAATTGCACCCTAAACCTTATAACTGGTTGTGCCACACTTGATTTGATTTACACTTGTTACCACAGCACAAATGCATTGAAACACCACTGGTCAGCATGACAGAAATACCAAAACATGTTGACCTCATTGTTCACATCTTTGTTGTTGGGTTTTTTTCCTTCAGCCGAGCAACAGCTGTCAGTATCAGTTGTAGCTGAGTATCAGTGGATAACAAACTGCACAGAAATAAGCTCTAACTGCTTCTACACTATTGTTGTTAAGAAAAAGGACTTAATCCTATCACTTTAGCACAAAACATTTGAAATCCACACATGTGGGTGTTTACAGCTGTGTGTGTCAGTGGTTTGGGTCTTACAATACTGGGATACCATGACTATGTTTAACTCTCTGCCAGGAAGTCATATATCCATTTAATTTCAGGTTTTTTGTTTGTTGTACAGATTAGGGACCATGTATGAGAAAAATGACGTTTGAGTTGGCTGCTTGACAACCTCAGATATCTCCACTCTCCCTGTACTTCTTTTTCCTCCCAGGAAAGTGTTCACAGAGGTCAGTTTCCCCTCATCCTCACTGAGGGTAAGCCTCACATACTTCTATCTTTATAATATCAAACACTGTGAGGTAAAAAATAACACAAATTAATCATATAAGCGCCGTAGTTTTGAGACCAAAGACACCGCTAAATTTGTGCACACCACCATCTTGGTCTGTCAAACAATCTTGACAAACAAAACCCCCACATCCTGAGCACAAGCATGATTGAATCTAGTTGCTAGGAATAGGCTGGTGTGGACTCAGCTTTCTTTGTTTTTCATTTATATTCCATTAAATGAAATCTTATTTATACATTTTTTCTAACTCGCAACAACAGCCACCTTATAATGTAAGATAAAGACTCTTCAGTACTACAGTAAAACCCCCACCAATCACCAATCAGTCTGACTATCAATCCATGTACTCCTTAGCTAATGTCTTGTGACTGAGAGCCTGTTAGCCAATGAGTGTGTAGTTTTACACTATATTTGTAAAGTTGGTATAACCAAAATGTAGATAATAGTCACTCATTTATGGTCATATTGAAGGTTTTGTTCAATACGAGCATAAATGAACGATTGACCTCATAATCTCTGCAGAAAATTGTTTGCAGAGGTCAAGACAGAAAACTGTTTTCCCACAGACTTCAACACAAACACAACTATGGCCGTTTATTGGCCTTCTGATAGAATGCAGGTTTAAGACACTTCCACACAAGCTCAATTTTTCTGACGAGGAAGCAGCAGTTGTGGTCAAAAGCTTACACACGCTCATATGGGCTTTCAATGATTTCTTTGAATCTTTTTCCTTGAAAATGCTGGAACACCAGTGTCACTGTCCATAGTGGAGGGAGTTTCATATTCCCATGGACTGAAAGAGTGCTGACCCAAACAGAAGCCCCTGCTCCCAAAATCAACACCTTCAAGCTTTACTGAAATTTCCAGCTGCACACACGGACAAGCCAAATACCTTCTAGACAAAAGTTTTACAGTCAGTTGAGACAAAGATTGGGCTATTTGGCCACAAAGACAAAAGGGATGTTTGGAAGAGTAAAGACTGGGCTTTCAAATCTAAATGCACCAGCTATCAAGTGTGGTGGTGGTAGCATCCTGAAGTTGTTTTGGTGCTAGTGGTACTGTTAGATATTACGATGTGAATGCAGAAGAGAGAGGACTATTAACAGCTAAATGCTTGAAACTGAGATACAATTGGATGTTCCAAACAGACATCAAAATTGGTTTACTAATCGATAAAGCAGACTAGCATTAAGCCTCTGCAATAAGCTTCCCAAAATTCTGACATATTTTTATTGATACCTGATTGATATGAACTAAATTAATAAATAAGTTACCGATCACGGTGAGTTTTTGCGCTGAGTTCAAAGAAAAAAGAAATATTTTAGATGAAGGGGGAAACAAATACTTATAAATATTTACACTGAGCTTCTTTTAATGTGTTAATATGCTTTTCATGGTGTTTCTCTCTAGCACCATGAAGGATTTCAACAACAACGCCAATTATTCTGTAATTGTAATGGGATGTATAAAAGCAGGAGGACAGCAGACAGAGTCACAAGAGAGGCGAGTGTGAGACCGAGGAAGGAAATAATAATGAGAAAAGGACAGCGTGAGAAGAGAGAAAGATCAAAAAGTATAAGAGGTTATAAAAAGAGAAAGAGCACATCTCTGTGGGAAAAGAATCTGCCTTAAAACCCAGTGCAGAAGTGAGAAATAAATTAACATAAAAGTTGGAGAAAGGAAGCAAAACGAGCATAAGGGTGGAAATAGGATCCCTGAAAATCTGACAGCGAGAGAGAGACCAAAATGTGGTGGTGACAGATTTCTGAGCGTCTGGGATGAGAATCTTCAGCAGGTGTGAATCTCGTCTCAGCCTGCAGATCAGAGGTAGACGTCAAAACCCAAGACGCACACGTACATTTGCGCATAATACAGACAAGATTTTTTTTTCCTGGCAAGCTGTCTTGACTTTCCCCTTCCTCTGTCATCTATCTATTTTTCTATCTCCCACTCTCTGGTGAGCACACTCACATGGTCATGCACCTTAAAAGAAACTTTGTGTTTCCCTAATGATAACCCACATACATTGACTGATTCTAATGTGACTAATGCGACAGCTACTGTAGTTTTTAACATTACATTTCAACCTAATGATAATCTATGTTAGGATTAAAATCATGTTATATTAATATAGAGGATATATTGGGCTTTGTTTACTCGGCTAATGAATCAGTTTTTCGGTTTTTTTTGTAATATGTGATTTGGAGCCTCTGCCTATTTATCTTTTTCCTCTTTGTTTTTCTCTCTGTAGTTATGTCTGACAAAAATCACAAAATAGTTACATTAAAAAGAAGCTGTGTCTCTGTGGATCAAAGGAACAATACCTTGATCATACATCTGAAACCCGCTGTGTGTGCTGGTATGTCTGCAGTGTATCACTGAAATCAGAACCACAAAGTAATTTGTTTTAAAACTACCTGCACTTTTTGATCTTTTCTCAGGTCACTGCAGCAATAATGAAAAGTACAGAATTTGGGGTGACCCCCCAAAAATGGCTTTGATTAAAAAGATAGATATTAAAGGTGAGAGGAATAATTCAGGAAGTGAGTATCATAATCCAGCTTAAGAGGAAGCCTGTTCATGCATTGTATGAAAACCACTATGGAGGTTCTTTGTTTTTATAAAGAGCCTCCATATTGGCCATATATTAATATATACATGTTATCAATCTTTCTTTCCTTCTTCTATTTTTCATGGACCACTACAGATTAAATGTTGCAGTTTTTCTGTCAATCCATGCTAATGAAGGGAACACTTGGATATTTGTGATTAAAACTCATATAAACATGATTTAGATTCAGAACTTCTATTCAAGGCATAATCCCAAAGGTCTGCATTGTGTTTAATCAAAAGACTAAAGTGACAAAAAGTCCATAAGGAAAGGCTTAATTGTAATAAACTGCTCCCCAACGGAAATTAAATTCTTTTATCAGTGACAGGATGATGAAAAGCAGCACGAAAATGTCACTGTGAATGTGTTTGTGTACACACTCTCCTGCATGAATCAAGTTCGTCCCAGTGGCAGATCTGTGCAAAAAAATAATAATATTTGGCACATGATTCTAATTGCACATTTGCAGACACGCACACACGTGTCTCTCTGTGCTGTGTGCTCTCTAAGGAGGAGTAGACAGCTGCCTCTCTAAAACTGAACTGTAATTAACACCTTTAAACCCAACATGCCAGACTCGTAAACAAAAGAAGGCTGGGGCACATTAAAAGTGGATTAGTCCCAAAGATGTAAATATCCTAGTGTCATTTTCATCATACTACCCAGAATCCATAGGGTGACCCACGAATAGGCAAGTGGGAGGACTGAAATGTATGCTAATGTTTTGAATGAGAGGGCTGGAGACTGACAGAGTGATGTAATGAGTGGAAAATAGAGGGAGATAGCGGGAGTGCAATAGATGGTATTACAAACAGAGAAGTGTCAGTCATACATAATTCCTTTGGACCTAAGTCCCAGGGATTTGCTTCACTCTTAATATTCTGCTCTAAACACACCAATACCCATACCAGCTATCAGGCATCAGCACTGACACAATTACTGTAACACTTAGCTAGAGAATAATGAGGTTAGGAATAATAATTAATCATAATAATGGGATATTGCAGTGACTTAACATATTGTGTATAGAGGCCTAGTGTTTGGTAGTTCTTACATGACCTCTTAAGGTACAGTCTACAAGGGTATGTACTGTGACATGGCTAGGTGGTTATAAAATACCACAGAATGATGGACTGAGTACTTAGAGCACCAATTCAGTAAAAATACTTAAAAAATGCTACCTCACAATTTTTTAGGTGTTGCATAAAAACTGTATGTAAACTAAGATTTCTAGTACAGAGCCACAGAAAGTAACAATGTAATAATTACAAAGGTGAGGAGGGTGAAAGTAATTAACAACATATGAAACTAATCAGGGAATCTGGAAGGACAGAAAGGAAGTACAAGACACAAAAGAAAGCTAAGTAAAATGTAAAACAGGAACTAGCCAACAAAGACATTAATAAAAACAGTTAAGAAGTCAGAGGGAAACACAAACAGGAACACTAGGGAGATTACTACTACGAGTTGCAGCTTTCTCAAACTACTCAAGGGTGACTGGAATCATTTGACACAGGAAATCCAAGAGAAAATGTTTTAAAAGTTAGAATTTCTCAATGGCTCTCTTTTTAACATGCCATCAAACTCCTATTTCACATATGGTTAAGAGTTTATTTTATTGTTAAAGTTAGAAGTAGGTTAAGGTTTGGAACTCCTTTGGGATTTTTAGGCATAATGGAAACAAGCTTTGGAATTCATCATTGCCAGTGCATAAAAGAACACATAATTTTGCTGTCCCCAGCACTAGATTCACCAGTTTTTAAGAGGCTCGCTCAGGTTGCAGAATAATATAAGGACAGACAGATGGGGCGATGGACAGAGATTTCTCAAATTAGAAAGGTTATTTTTTAAATGATTAGTTTGTTAGTATTCTTGCCTATATCAAAATAAAAGTACTCAAAATCCAGAACAGTCTGTTTTCAAACTTTAGAGGTATTTTCCATTTTTGGATTATAAATATTGATACTTTAAGATAAGCATCATGTTTATGCAGCTATACTGCTGGATGGATTAATTAATAAAATTGTTTGATGCAGTATACATACATGTACTCAGCTGCCACTTTATTAGGTTCACCGGTTCAAGTCTTTGTTAATGATTTTAGACATGGTCAAGTTAACCTGCTGAAGTTTAAACTGAGCATCAGAATAAGGAAGAAAGCTTGTTTAAGTGGCTTTGAATGGGGAATGGCTATTAGTACTGGACAGGCTGGTCTGAGTATTTCAGAAAATGCTAATCTACTGATTTTCCCAGATAAACATCTCTATTCATAGAGTGCAGTTTCGTAAAAAACCTTTCACCCTCTCATTCAAGAGAGGTCCAAGAATGGAAAGTCCGACTGGGTCCAGACACTTAGGACTACCTAGACACAAGACTAGAAAAACATGGCCTGATTTTATGAGTCTTCTTCTGCTGTGACATTTGGTTGTTGTGGTGTACATCTGATTGTGGTGTACACAACATGAAAGCATGGGTAAAGATCTCTTAAAAATGCATTATTTCCATATAGTTAGAGACAGATATTAAACTGATTTCAGAATGTTTCCTCACCTGGATTGGAAGCACCACTAGTATCACCACTATAATTAACTCATGCATTTTTACGTGGCACTGTTTTAAAGAATGCATTATGCTGAGTCCATATGGCACCAACATGTGAATATTTTGCTGAACTATTATCTGATACAGCTGGCATTACATGTGGCTTGAATTTATAGTAAACGTTCATCACTTCTGAGGAAAAACATAAAATACAGTTTATGCTCACTGGGATAAAACAGTGTGTTTGAGATGGCTAAACTTATGAAGCAGACACTGAAAAAACTGTGATGATGCCCCTCACTGACCTTACAATCTCTGACAAGATCACGATCAAAGCTGCAACCAGAAGTACCAGCAGTCGTTCAGTTTCCTCTCTCGCTGATGGCGGTGGCTTCCTGGCTTTCTTTCTCTGTTGCCGTACTCATTAATGTGTCCGCTTCACAGTTTGAATGGAAGTGCAAAGTCATTGAACATTTGATGGGATGTCTTATAAGCAGCACTTTGCACAGTCAAGCTAAGACACCTTCAGGCTTGTTAATATGAGCCTGATACAACAGTGACTTCTTGGTTTCACTGCTTTGCATCATCTACCCATCAATGTGAAGTCTGTTCACTTAGATTTTGTGTGTTTCCACTTTTGAAATTTCACCAGCCCGTGTATTTGGGGAGATGTGCATGAGCAGGTGTGTATATTCACGCACCTGTGCATATGTTTGTGTCCTTTCCTAATTTCTGCTAATTGGTCTTAATAGCTTAAAAAAGGCAAGTGGACTTCTTCAACTTTGTGATGATGTTTCCCCTCTTATCCAGGAGACTTCTTCAGTTCTAAAAACAAACAACAAATTTAAAAAAGCTTGCCTTTTTTTAAGCTCTTAAGACTAGCATGCCATAAATGAATGAGAATCTGCACACGCATTTCTTCTTTCTAATTAAAAGCCTAAAGAATTCCTATAGTTTGATAACATGCAGGTATACTTTTCTCGATCTATTTCAAGTTATTTACCATTCATTTGTGCTCTCTTATTGAAAATGAGATGCCTTAAAATTAAAGTGCTCGACAAATCATCTGTCGTATTAAAGAAAATCAAATATCAGTAAGTAAACATAACATTACAAATTAAAAATTTAATTAGAAGTGTTATCTAGAAACCACTAGCCAGCACACAGCTAAACAATATTGCCAAAAGTATTCTTTTACATGAATACTCAAAAAATTCACATGAATTTGAGTGCTATCCCATTCTTAGTCCATTGTGTTTGATGTGATGTCGACCCACCCTTCTCAGGTAAAACAGCTTCAGCTCTTCTGGGAAAGCTTTCAACAAGGTTTAGGAATGTGTTTATGGGATTTTTTGACCATTCTTCCAGAAGTACATTTGTGAGGTCAGACACTGATGTTGGATGAGAAAGTCTCCAGTCTGATTCATCCCAAAGGTGTTGAGGACAGGACTCTGTGCAGCCCAGTCAAGTTCTTCCATACCACACTGGCTCATCCAGGTCTTTATGGACATTGCTTTGTGCACTGGTGTGCAGTCATTTTTGAACAGGAAGAGGCCATCCCCAAATTATTCCCTGCAATCTTGAGGGCATGATATTGAAGAGCCCAACTCCTGTTTTGTGATTTTACATAGCCTACCACTTTGTGGCTGATTGCTATCATTCCCAATCTGACGATCTGATATCCTTGTGTTGGTTTTGTTCCCAGATCGTGCTTCCCAGTCACTTCTACTCGGTTATAACACCACATACAGTTAACTGTGTAATATTCAATAGCAAGGAAATTTCACAACTAGACTTGTTGTACAGGTGGCATCCTTTCACAGTACCGGGCTGGAATTCACTGAGCTCCCAAGTGTCAAGGGAGCCCAGGGACCAGCACATGAGATGGACCCAAATGTGAAAAGCGACAAGATAACAAACTTTATTGCGTGCACAGAGATACAAGATAACAAGACATGAGAACATAGCAGGAGTCTCTGATGTGGATGCACTAAAACAGAGGGACAGCGTGATTAGATGCTGAGTGGTAATAGGTGAATACTGGATTTGCGGGTTTGGGCTCTGGGGAGGGTAGCCAGGTGAGCGTCCAAGAAGTTTGTGATCAAGTGAGGTTCCAATCTCGTGTTTTCAGGAGTGACGGCGGGCAGGAGGACAGTTTGGTGAGAGTGATGAGACGTTTAGTTTTTAAGAGGCAGTTTGAATCAATGCAGAGAATCTTGCCAAAGTGACCAGCGTCCAGGAAACTAAGCCGAGTTAAGGTGAGTTAAGCGGTGCAGTGGCGGGGAAACTGAAGGCACAAGGAAATCAAGGTAAGTACAGAGTATAGACAAAAAGCTACAATGCAATGAGGCCCAGACTGTGCTGGCTGTACATATTGCCTCAATGATTGCTGTTAATGGATGGCAGGTGTGCAGAACAGGTGAGAAGCCGGGGCTCCGCCCACAAGGTGGAAACAGGAAGACACAGGCTGATAGCAAAAAAACACCAGATGCTCACCTGGATCATAACACTGAGAGTGACACTTTCGTTAACAAGTGTTTGCAGAAACAGTCTGCATGCCAAAGTGTTTGATTTTATACACTTGTGGCCATGGAAGTGCTTGGAGCACCTGAATTTAAATGATTTGGATGGCTGAGTGAATACTTTTGGCAATATAGTGTATGTAGGATAACTTGACAAAGGAAAAGAGGAGAGTGGGTCAATAGATACAGGCGGAGGAAAGAGGTAACAGGTAGGGAACACAGGTGAAGCTAATCACAGAAGACACGACAAGGGAGATAAAACTGAATGTAAGAAACAAAAGACAAAGACCCTAACATACAAACTTGACACAGGTGGACACATGGGCCAAGAAAATAATGTGACTATACCCTACTCATGTTTTATTTCTTAGTAAACTTGTGAAAAGACTATTCCATTCCAGTTACAGCATGGAAAACTTGTGTTTTGCACAGGTTGTTGTTTGGGCGAGCAGGTCCTGCAGTATTAAGGCAAACAAAGGAGAGTATCAACCCTTTTGATGAGCGTGTATGTCATTCTGTCACCACCAGTACAGAGAGACTGAGATCAAATCTGACAGCCAAAGGCTTGACCTGCACACAGGATAACAGGCTTTACTGTATGTGTGTGTGAGATGGGGTGAATTCGTGTGTGTTTGTGTGTGTGTGTGTGTGTGTCTTTATTGGTTGTATGTGTGAGGTTTCGGGTGGGGGCAAGAGCACGATCTCACCTTACCACTGTCTGGCACTGGCAACAGATGTTCACACGTTATTTTACCCACAAGCCACACTGTGTGTTTGTGTCTGTGGGTGAATTTGCATGGCCTCTTTTGTGAGCACTGAGTTGTAGACATTTTGGAAAAGTAAAGTCATTTTAGCTGACACTATTTCAAAGAGCTTTGAGAGTTTGAGGTTAAGACTTGGGGTTTAATTTCAGAGTTAAGTTTAGGATTAGGATTATGGTTGAGGATATGCATGTTGTTTGCAATTATTACAACATTGTAAGTGGAGAGGGAAGGTCAAACATGTCTGCCTCACAAAGTTAGCCAGACATGTTTGCACGCATATAGGAAACAACCGCACCGAAGCACCTAAATACATGAACTCAAAATAAATCCTTCTCCCTCACACAATACCAGTGTTGTCGAAGTGTCATGTCATCATCTGCTCATTCTGTGTGACCCTAATTTAACAGCCTTTGTCCTCACCTTAGGAGAAATGGAAAAAGGAAAAACATCTTTTTCCATTGACTGCAGTAATGAAGGTACACGTTATAGGCAGAGGAAATTTGCCTCTCGGTCTATAGTCTTCAGCTCTGCATTCAAATCTCCCATCTCATCCATCACACTCCAACAATAGAGATGTCCTGCACTCCCCAGACAGCTGCTCAGCCTTAGTCCCATGAAGATGTTTTTATATGTGTGCGCCTGGGGAGCTGTATGTTTGTGATTTAAATAAGTTTGTCTGTGTGTATAATGTGCATCAGTTTTGACAAAAGGGTTTTGTTTTAATTGTGAAACTCATCCTATGTTTAAACAAATGAGGGTTTCACAGACATCTTACCGGCTGCCTGACTATTGTGCTGCATTAAACAGCCTTCTTTTATCAACGCTGATTATTTCTTTGTTAACGGTGACATGTCATCTCTTCGGTAATACGCTGAGGTAACTTTTTTTAATTAGAAAGCAAAAATTAGAAGTGTGGTCTGCATAATGATCAGAAGTAATTAGCACACAGGAATGATAAAACTCTACATGTTTGTTAACAATCACAAAGGGTGGTGGAGTATGATAGTCAGATTAGCATTTATTGAAACGCTTCCTGGCAACACTGGCTGTCTAACCACAGGCAGGGCCGCCTGTGTTCATCCATGTGTGTGAGTCCACCTTGCTCTCATGTCCATCCCACGCTGGCACCACCATCTGCTACCCGTCGAAGTTCTGTCCGGCCCCAGCAAGGCTCCTCGCGCACACACACAGCTCCCTGTGTCCAGCTTGTGGTCAGACAGCCATGTGGCATCGAACCAAATGACCAACGGTTTGTGCACACATGCTGTGACCTTCACTGTATGGTCCACAAACACCAAGTCCCTCTCATCTTTCCCCTCTTTTTTGAGGTGCACATAGGCTCAATTAAAGCACTGAAAGAGAGTGTCTCTCTGTCTGTCCTTCCGTCTGTTTCTCTCTGTGCCATTTGGCCCAGTTTGCTGCCTTGGATTGAGAACATAGGAGCTCATCTTCACTACCAGCAATTCATATGTGTGTCTGTGTGTGCCTGTGTGTTTAGAAGACAACTAAAGAACTCCTTAGAGGGGTGTCAGATGGCAGGCGTTTGTGGTGATGTGTGGGGGGCGTGGGGAGGTGGAGAGATGATGGGGGCGGATGAAGGAAAGGATAGACGGAAACACAAGGAGGCGAAGACTGCTGCGTTCTCTGCTCTTCAGCTTTTGTTCTCCCAGATAATAACTCTCCACCCCCTGACTCCAAAAACCAAGGGAACCCCTCCAGTCTGGAAACATGAGTAGTGTTCAAGGATGCCGTGACAACTAGTTATTCCAACCTACATCAAGGTGTGTTATAAAACCGACTTCAGTGGCTTGAATTTTGAAATGTCTTGAAGATTTACACAAGCTTGTAAGATGATTCACTGCGAATTATCTGCAGTTGGAACTGCAACCAAGCCAGATTTATCACAGTCAATTATAAATGCCCTACGTTGCCCTAAAAAACCCAACATGCTTTTAATTCAGGCCAAAACTGAGTGGGGGGAAAACACAGAGGTACATTATTGCCAACAGCCTGGAGGCCAATCTGCCAGTAGCTGTGAAGAAAACTGAAAATTACAGATTTTTTTTTTAACAGATTACGACTTATGACCACATTCAGACAGGTGTGCTCAGGTGAAAGTGGCAATACAGATCTTTGCACAAGAAGAATATGTAAGGCAAGGCAGATGTTGACGGGATGGGAAAATCTGACAGGAAATCAAAAGGCACTGAATGTTACAGTGAAAACAGATTTCTGTTTGCTATGACCCGGTTGAGTACAGCAGCATCTGCAACCCACATAAGATCTAAAAATACTCCCGCACCATTGACTGCTACTATTCTGTGGCCTAGGTAGGTAGATGAATAACGGCGTGTGTATGGTGCGCGTGTGTTTTGTGTGCATGTGTTAAAGGAATAAAGGTTTGGCTGTACATACTGAGGTTTGCTGCAGCCTCGTTTGAAGTCTCAAGCAGAAATCCAGTATTTAATGCATAGCATATTGCAAATATGTTGTGCATTGTTGTGCATGTGGCAGAAGCACCTGTGGGCTACACTAGGCACCAATTACTGTAAATCAAATGCACTCATGCATTGCTGTAAATACACTACTGTTAGCTATCTGTGGCCCTGTTAGGATTTCATGTGCTCATGGATGTGGATAAGGCCAAGTTGCTCAAAAGACAGCCATGGAAATTCTTCTGCTGTGCAGATGTGTAACAGATGTATCTCATATCTCATATTGAGCCAACATTGCAAAAGAAAGCTAAAAAAAAACCCCTAAAATATTTGTCTGTAGTATGCGTCAGCTGTTAGTTATGTGACTGATTTATTCAGGAAGTTTAATTAAACTTAGTGTCTCTTTATCCTGTCTTCCACCCAACAGCCCAATCCTAAGCCTGGTTCTGATTCAGCTTTCTTCCTGTTAAAAGGGAGTTTTGGCCTGACCATTATGGCCTAATGCTTGCTCAGTGGGGGTCGTCTGGTTGTTGGGGTTTTCTCTGCATGTTTGTTGGTGTATTTTCTTTACAATATAAAGCTGTTGTTGTGATTTGGCGCTATATAAATAAAATTGAATCTATCTGAATTAAACAAAAAAAGGAGGAAGAGTTGCATTAGACAGGTTGTACCTTACGCCAGTCTGCTTCCCTTCTCTCTCTCCTCTCCTGCACCTGCCTCTCTTCCCTGAACCGCTCTCGGCTGCACCGTTTGCTGCACAGGTGCGAAGGGAGCAGCAGCGCCAGGAGCTCCGCCAATTAGGAGCACCGAACGGGGCCACGTGAACAAATCCCGTCGTCTAAATTCCCGTTCAGCGGCGGGCAGCTCTGAGTGAGCGGCAGCCCTGAAAGCCACACTGAGTGGGGAAGTAATAACGGCAGGCTGAACGGGAGCAGTGTGCAGGTAAATTGCTTTTTGTCCTGGCTTTACACTCCCCCTTCACTCCCTCCATCTCCCCTCACCAGCTCCGCATGAAGCAGTTCAGATGCGCGGCTCTGGGACGGGATGTCTTGGATTCATTTGTTGTCGCTTGCGGGTTGACTCTCCGCTCTCCTCCGATCAGATCCGCGGACAGGACAAACAGCATCCTCGGTTGCCCTGCACCGTCTGCGCATTGAAACTCAGCCCCCCCTCCCTCCCTTCCTCCTCCTGCTCCTCTTTTTCCCCTCTCCCCCTTGTCTCTTCCAGGCACATGAGGCTATTGATAGTTGACAGCAGCCTCGTAATCCCCGGCTGATCTGGCTGATCTTCCACAGCCATTTGCGAAACAAGAATGTTGATTGAACTTTATTTTGCTTCTACATTTATTTTAGCTTAATTGGTAACGCCCGCATAGACTGACGCTGTGGCACCGGGGAGCGTGAGAGGCTTTTTGGTGCTGCATGCAGCCAAGCAGAGGCATAAGCTTTTATTGCTGAATTATTTATAAGACTGTCTGGGGGGGAGAGAGAGAGAGTAGCTAATGCCTCTCGTGGATGGAGAGGGAGCCCTGGAGAAGATAGGCTACAGCTCCTCATATGCTTTTTAAATCAGTTTCTTTGCTCAGTTTTTTTTTTTTTTTTTTTTGACTCTGTTGTTTTGGCAATAAAGTCGTGTTTAGTGCATTCAACTACAAAAAGAAATCACTAAACAAGCACTCGTACTTTTTCTTTCATGCTGACTTGTTTACTCAGCATCTTACATCTGATTTTCTGTTTTATTTCAAATTGATTGTGTTAATGGACACAATCGACTTTTCTTTTTTACAAGCCTCAGATTAGATATCACATATATTAGATTAAGTAAATATAAATGAATCTGCGGTGAATTCTTGCCTGACCTCTCAAAGTAATGTCATTAGCTGCACAGGCTATACATTAATGAAAAAGCTCGTATCTTGTCTTTTTCTCTTTGTGTGTGTATATGCATGTATAAGCTATGTGTGTCTGCTTATGGGTTGAAGAATAGGTTTGTCGCCATATATCAGCGGCTGTTTACGCTGTCACGTATTTTTTTTCCCTCGAAAATCCCTTCCTGGTACGGAGAGCTAGTAGTAGGCTATAGATTACATACATGCGGCACTTCTGCACTTGCCTTCTTCACACCCCGACTCCAGCGGAATGAGTCGACCCCCCCTCGCCTGCGCCTGCGCACTCCCGCCATTCATCTCCGGAGATTTCTCCCTCTCTTTGGCTCCGCTCTCGTGTCTTGCGAGGCGGGATAGACCAGCAGGCGGCTCCGGGCTCGCGCTCGCTCGCTGCCCAGGTTGTCAAGGCGCTCGTGATTTTTTTTTTATGCTCTTCGTCGCGAGTGGACGGTGACAGCTCAGCTCGTCTCGCTCACGTGTTGGACTGAGCTTTGTTTATCGGGTTTGTTTTGTCTTTGCTCGGATATATATTTTTGTGGGGTTTTTGTGGGGGTTTTTTGAGTCATTGACGGACTCCCAGCAGCCCATTTGCCAACCTCGTAAGTATTTTCTTGATGTTTTCTGATGCCTTTCTACGGCGCGCCGTTCAGGCAGAGTTGAGAATCTAGTAGCAGGAGTTTGAACAATTTATCTCTCCCTGTCGGTTGGTTGTGGTTAAGTTAACTGGCATTAAATAATTTCTTTTTTTTCTTTTTATTTTGCTTTCGCTTTTCCTTGTCAAAAAAGTAAGAAGAGGAACTACGTACACGATAAACTTTCTTAATAATACTGTTACTGAGCGTGTTACGTTTTCAGTCAGACATGTTTGAGTGTCAAAAATGAACCATTCTTTGAAGAATAAGACAATGAAGCCAGATGGTGTCGGTCGACTGTAGTTCATCTTTTATAGCAGGTGTCTGATAGCCCACTTCCGCACTTGACTTTAAGATATGTAGGCTATACCGTTGGCACAAAGGTCTCAATTGTTTAGCTGTAATATTTTATCAAACTCTTCTTCTGCGGTTTTGGGGGTAAGTCTTCCTGAAGTGTTAAATGCATTTTTTTTTAAACAAATTTCTATGTCATTTAACTACTTCCTTTTTTTTAAATGCACCTTTAGCCTTCACGGGGCATAGTTTTAGGGAACCAAAAGTAAGTGATCAAAGTTTCATCACTGAGGTTAACTGGCTACTTCCTTACATACATATACCTCCTGTTTTGTGTGTATATGTGTCCTATTACGCGAGTGTGTCTATGCGTGTGCGTGCATGCCCGTCATCGAGCGAGTGACAGAGAGGAAGAAAATGCTGAACTGCTCTCCCGTCTTGCTGAACCAGCTTGTTGGCATACCAAAAAAACAACAACAAAAAAACTCCACGCATTAAACCGTAAACGTGCGCCTCATTTCCCGGTTTTGGAACAACTCGAAAGACCACAGCAGGCGTGTCAGCTTGTCAGCGTTCAAAGGTCTTCACACCTACCAGCATGCAGTACCACGCAGAACTTTCCAACTTGTTTCTTCTGGTGCTGCAATATTTCTCCTCTTGTTATTTTTTTTTAGTTATGTGCAGATAGTTTGTTTCTCCTTTTATTGACTGGTGAATTGAGCTGCTTTTGCTCTCTGCTGTGCTCGAGTGCTTCTCATTTGTCTTATCGTTTCTTTGTGTCTGGTGGTCCTCATGCTTGACTAATGGCCTGTTGCCTTGAGGTTATTTTTATTTGCTCCACCCTGCTCCAACCTGCTTTCCTGTGCAGGAGGTGCCCCTTGCTGACACACTCAGCCACACCTGTCCTGGTTAGGTGGAAATGTGGGGTGCCTTTGTTGCCTCTCTCGCCTAAATGGAGTTGATTTATTGAGTGGGAACACAGGCTTCTTTAGTCCTTACTTGTTACAGCCGTATAATGCTCGTCTTGTACTGCACACAGTAGACTTTGTGAATGTGTCGGAGAGAGGGGGAGACAGGATTATTACATCCTTACTTCTTTATTTGTGTACTTGTACATGGCTATATACTGCAGTGGACAAATATCTGCCTGCAGCCCTACAAAGTGAGCATTACATAGGTTAGGCTGAAAAAGTGTGCGTATGCTTGTGTCTGTGTGTGTGCGCGCGCTCCAGGCCCCTCCAGCACTTTCACGGACTCGTTCGCCCAAGCATTGACTTGGCAGTGAACTCTGAGTATTGACAAGATAAAAGGATGAGAAGGAGGGAAAGAGTGAGCTGTTATTGTATGATCACCCTGCACAGTCTGTCTTTGTCTCCTCCTCCTTCTTTTAAGCATTGTTTTCCCTTGCTGTTCCTTTTTTTAATATTCCAGATTTCCCGGATTCCCCTTTTCTTCATAATTCCGCCTAGACATCTCAGACTTTTTTAAAGCATTTTTTTGTGATTTCTTTTCAAAGATGAAACAGGCATAGATGTTTCATATCTATATCTATAGCTATACATATATATATATATATATATATATATATATGTGTGTGTGTATATGTATATATGTGTATATATATATGTATATGTATATGTATGTATTTAGCTCAGGTGACATTATGGCCCTAAACTGGAAATTTCCACTCTACTATCGCTATTGATGCCTATATTTCACATTCCTGAGACATAAACCCCATGTTTTTTTATTTAAAGTAGGGCGTTTTACCATTTAGCCCTTGGTGTTTGATTTCCCTAGAATCTGGAAGGCGATTGAAGCGCACCCAGTGGATTTGGATTGCTTCAATGGATTTGAAAATGGATTTAATTTCCACTAATGGAACTTACTTGGGACCAGATACCCAGATTAAGGACACATAGAGAACTGGCAACACTAGTAGATAGACTGAGCACGCATAGCAAAGACAAATACAGACACAGCAGAATGACAATTTAATATCAGCCATAAACCATAAAATAGTGGTTTTTGACAGGTTATTTTTTCTAAATATATTCCACACTGTCAAAGACCATTTTGTTTTTTTTCCAACATCCACACTAAGTTTTACTTTTGTAACGCAAAATCATAAATTGACATCCCTGTAGAGCTTCTGAGGTTGTCACAAGAGAAATTGTTATATTTAGTGAGAGAAAGAGAAATTCCAGGTTGAACAGTATTTTAAAGATTGTCTTTTTTAAGGTTTGTTTTTTAATTTTTATATGAACTGATGCTAGATCCTCAGAGATGTTCACATAGTCAGCAGTTGAGATGTCTGAGTGGACCAATCTGTGAATCATTTTCCATGACTTTTTTTCTTCATTGTCAGATACATTAAATGATGATGATTTCATCAAAAATCCATCCATTCATTCATTCATCCAAAAAGCAATCAAACCAAAATCAAAATTACTGAACAAAGTAAAAGTGCATCAAATTAAAATATTAATGATCATAGATGCAACTGATATCAGTTTCTACTGACCTGTGTGTCTCTCATTATCAAATAAACAACTGGAGCCCTAAGGACTGGAGCCCTTAGATGATACTGTTTGGTATGAGCGGTTATACTGTACATGTTGTTTATGTAGGATTTTTTAAGTTAATTATCATTTTAGACCTTGCTTTCTTGTGTTTAATCACAACATTTTGACTTTCTGAACTTGTTAAAGATTCGTATTATATAGCCAATATAGCAAAAAAATCTACTTTTCTAAAATGAATGTATGATGTATGAATGACAGTGTATGGCCTTCTCATTAAGAAACCCACATGAACAGAATCAACCTTTTGGGATTTACTTACCTGGATGATTGAGCATGCATCAAGACACTTGATGTTGTAGTGTTGTCAGTATTACTGTCAATACTGACAAGCTTATATGATGACATATTTTAACCAGGTTGTTTGAGAGAGTTTTGAAGGCGAGAATAGCCATTTGCCTGAGATGTAGGTTTATTGGCTTCATCATATTGTAGCTTGTCTGTTCCTTGTGTATTCACTCCACTTGCCTGATTCCTGTCACCTCTAAATGTGTCCCTCGGTTCAGCTCTCTTTCTTCTGCATCTGTTTTATGTACGCCTGGGAATGGCGTCATGGTCCTTCAGCAGCTTGGGCTCTGGTTTGCTTTATGTTATGTGCTCAGTTTAAACAGTTTGGAATCTCAATAACACTCACTCAGTAATAAGAGGAGACACAGCAATGTCACGGGACGTCTCCCTCTCCTGCCGCTACCTCTGCAGCATTTGAGTGTGTTCTGGTGCCCACTGCCTATCAGTGAAACAGGAGTCTTTCCACCAGTTCTCAGATTCTAGCATACAGAAGCACATTTAGAGTCTCATCTGGCAAGGAAATGTAGCTTTAATCCAATTGGCCAGAGCTTTAGTAAAAGCTTTCCTAATTGGCTGATATGGAAGCTGGCTGCCAAGGTTCCAGTAAGCACAACAGGGAGTTGAGGAGAGTCCCAGAGGTGCTGTGGTGCAGGAGAGACTGTGCAAAGGGCAGATAACAAGAGAGTGTGCTACTGTTTTGAATATTCCTCCATACACAATAATAAAGAACCTGCTAACTCAGATCCATCCGCCTGACCATATCTCATTTTCAGCTGTGTCGTGTGCCACACATATGCAAATGTACACATGCAAACACACACTCCCCCCCATGTGCATTAACAAGAAAGGCTTTTGTTTCACAAACACAGGAAACATCTTCCCTACTTGGTAAAGGAAGAGTCATCAACGCAAGAGTATTGTGTCTGCGTGTGTTTTATAAAAAGTGTGCAGACAGAAAAGAGAGACAAAAAAATGCTACTGCCAACAGCCACATCAGCCATTCCTGCTTCCTTTACCTCAGGAATCCAGGAATAGTTCTGGGTGACAGAGACACCGGATACGAGATACGGAGACAAAGAGAGAAAATACACAGAGGCGTAGAGAGAACCAGGAAAGACAGAAACAGTGTGCAAGAGATGGCCATGTAAGGTTTACTGCACCATAGCTTTCATTGCTGCACAGAGACACTGAAGCTGAAATTAGTGTTTCAGAGGTTGGGATTTCAAGTTACTGTTAACGTGAACTTTGTTTTATTTTGGGGGGGGTTTGTGGCTGCTTTATAACGACACAAAGGCAGCCTTGATTATATGATTCATTGTTGAGTCTCTAGAAATAACAGTGAGTCTGTCTAAAAAATGGCCTGTTGTGGTTACATTATGATTTTAGTCAAGCGCAATTAACACCGTGTTATAAATAATGAATGAATTATTTGCAATGGCATTCCCAAGAAGAGCTAAATTGTTTGCATCCATATTGTAAACCACTTAGTGTGGCATTTACACAACCCTTGTTCTACAAATTGGGATAAAGTCAAGATAAGTGTTGGGAAAGTATTAACTATTTCCTTCAGAAAATGATCATCCATATAACCCTTTTATCAATTCAATTGGTCAATTCCCACCAATATATAGCCATTCCTTTAATTTGTTCCCTCCTAGATTGTCAAAGCATTGTGTCAAGCTTACTAGCATTTTCTTGTGTCTTTGTGATTTTTTTTTTTTTGGTATGATGTCTTGCCAGATGTTTGATCACTATCTTTGGCTTATTCCTGTAAATTTTGTTTGTTGGATTTTTGGATCCTTGCCTGTCTCTTTGTGAATTGTTGGATATCTGGGCTGTCTTCCTGTGCTGGACCCAAGCTTTTGGGCGTTTGCTGTTCCATTTACAAAGGGCAAACAGCACATTGGATATGAACAATAAATATAAATAAATATAAACCTTCTCATACTAATGCGTTAGACTAACTTTTGTCAAAATGTTGGGAAAAAAATATCAGAACAATGTGTTGCTCCACTTTCACACTGTACTTGCTGTAAGATGGAAGCTTTCAGAAGTCCACTACATTTCTGCATATTCTGCATTACTTGCATAGGTGATGCTGAATTTCCAGGAAAGGGGAGGTAGTGGTTGGGTCTGTTAGTTTGTGTTGCAACACCACATTTACTGAAGGAGTAAATGAATTATCCTTTGTTTAACAGTTTGGTATGGGATGCCCGCCTGCTCTATCACTCGGATACTGCCACTCACTGTCAGCTCTCCCTCGTATGCAGTTGTTTATGCACAGGCGCACACAAGCATATGATGTGTACAGAGCACATGCTGATAACCAGTTTAGGTAAAGTAGAGGCAACTAAACTAATTCCTGCTCCTTCATCTCGCTCTTTTACTGTTTTGTTCTCTAATACACTCATTCAAAAGTGTGCACACATCCTTGCACCCACCCACACACACACACACACACACACACACACACACACACACACACACACACACACACACACACATACATACACAACCCTGCCTGTCCCCTTCTCATGTCCCAGCTCTGCTTACTGTGTCAAAAAGAGCTTAGATCAGGGAAACCATAGCTTGCCCTCGTTCTGACTTCCAGGAAGATGGAGCTATTTATTCAGACCAAACAGGACATGTTTGGACTAACGCTGGAAAGTTGCCAGGCAGAATCCGAGCATGGTTCAACTAATTTGGTTAATTTGATCCAAGTGCCATAGCGAAAGGTGCTTTCCTCTGTTTGCTCCAAAAAAGGCCAGAATGGGTACTAGGGTTGCAACCCTTAAATATATTTTGTAGCAGTAAATCCTCCCCAAAAGGTTATCATTCATTTATTCACAAAAAAGTTGGTATAAAAAGAGAAAATTCCAGTAGGTTGATTGAGATGTGTTACTTCACAAATGCAGGTAAAAAACCAAAAAAATTGTGCTCTTTGGATGCATATAGGAAAAAGCTAGGGAGGTTAGACTTGTACTTTGCTTTGTGATCAGTAAGTTATAACCACAAAACCCCAAGGCCCCGTGGCATTTGCATTTTCCCAGAGACCAAGGTGAAATTCATTGTTTTGTTCTGCTTCAAAAAACCACCAGGTTTATTCAGTCAACTATCTTTTATAACAAAGAGATTGTCAAAGAAATCTTTAATATTTTCTCATTATTCCGCTTTTTTGCAAGATAAATAACTGACCTGATTACCAGAATACTGTACTCTATACTATTAAAAACTGTAGTGTACTGTATCACAGTTGTGATATCCTGTCCTTATGTGCTTCGTCTGTCACTGTTAAGGCTCTCGTCTTTTAAAAAAAAAATTCGTACCTCAGAAAGAGCAGATGAAAGATTGTTTTTGTAGCAAACATGAAAAATATTGTCAGTTCTTGAAGGTTTGTAGCTGCTTGTGCTTGTGGTAGTTGTTAGTGATCCCATCTCAGTCTGCACTGACACCTGTCTACAATTTAAAAAAGTAAGATCTTGTTATTTCTGTCTAAAGAAGCACTTGTTTTCAGGGAAATGAGACACCCTTCCTATCTCCTTCTCCTTCCCGTTATAAAACGTAACAGAAAATAAGAAGTAATAAAGCTTTGAGAATAAGAAACTGTAGGCGAGTCTGTTTCCACTGGGACTGTCTAAGGCTTTTATTTGTGCTACTGTGAGGGGAAAAAGTCCTGGGATCATGAAACAGTCAAAACTACATTTGACGTTCATCTCACAAAAAATGAGTGAAGATTATAGCTCAGTTAAAAATAATTAACCGGAATACATTGGCTGTGTTGTGTGTGCAGTCGCGTCCCCATAAGCAATATTTTCTCTCAACAGCAGTGACCCACTGACCGGTGTTAGCAGATTAATTGCTGCTTTCATGTTAAGCTGTGGCATATCACCCTGTAATTGGTAATGGAGATTATCAGTTAGATACTGTGGGGCCATGACAGATTTAGATTTTTATATATGCTTATCGTAAGAAAGTAGGATTTATGAGATTCTGTTCTCTTCTGTACGCACAAAGTAGCTCACGCTGACATGCACACTAAGATTACTATTTTAAAAAAAGAAAATCTGTATGTCCACTTGTTACTGTCAAATTAATGTTCCAGTGCAAGTTTAATTTCTGAAGTGGTCCTTATGTAAGGCAGATACAACTGATACTATTATGTGAATACCAGTTTGTATATATGTGTGTGTGTGTGTGTGTGTGTGTGTGTATATATGTATATATATGTATATATATATAGATTTTTTTTTTACTGAAATGTATAAAAGCCACTTGTATTATATGCCTCAGTTCTGAAGAGGATTCAACAGAAGCAGAAGATGCAACAGAACAGCACATCCTTCCTGACACACTCATACATGCTTGTGAGCAAACAGACGTGAATTGCTGTGAAGCTTTACCATATTTTCTCCTGAGATCATTTCATCGTTTCACTCCAGCTCACACATCAGTGTTAGCCTGACTTTTATAAGCATGGCCACCATTCAGCCAGCGGCCAGTGTGTGTGTATGTATGTGTATATGTAGCTGTCAAGGAAGAGGAAGGTCAGGAGTGTACGAGATTTGTATGCGTTCAAAAGTCTATATGCTTTTGCTTGAGTTGATAAGCTATCTCATCGCCCGTTTGTTGTATCTTTGTAAACTGCTTGGTGCCAGAAAGTAATTGTTCATCACCGCTGGTTTGCAGCATGCAGCTTGTTCTCATTCTGTGCGTAGCGATATTAAACACAAGCAAGCAGAGGATACAGTTAGAATCAAAGAGCCAAGTGCCAGTTGGATAGTTATAGTGCTGGGCAATATGACCTAAAACTTGTATCACATTATTTTTTTAAGGACTCTGGGAGTGTCATGATATATCATGGTATTATTATAATAATCATTATTTTTTTCCCCTATCAGTGGCCTTCATATAGGTTTATAGTGGTTCATTCATCTAGCAGGAGTATGTAAACTATAACACACACTTTTAAAACTGCTCAACCAAAACAACAACTAATCTATTCTTTAACAGGCATCTTGTTAAAGGCTGTTCACGCAGTCTTTACCAGGCTGCCTGTTCTGCGTTTTGGTTGGATGTAATTTCACTTTTTATTATTTAAACAAAGTCAACAGATGGCTCGTTAGTATTGATGTTTCCACAGCAGAGCTGTGAAGTGTAGCCTTGAAACCAACTCAATTTGGAGTTATACTTTCTGTAAAAACACCTAACAGGCTTGAGTACCAGGTCATCTTTGCCTGAGTTCGGCTGGCAGTAACAGAGCACACGAGCAGCGTGACCAGAAATGACAGAAACAGTCTCTCTCTCTCTCTCTCTCTCTCTCTCTCTCTCTCTCTCTTTTTTTTTTTCTTCATCCTCCATCAGTCTTCACTGTTATTTAACACGCTGTTATTTTACCTGGCTAGCAGAACAGTGCAATGTTGTACAGTAACTGTGCTGCTATTAGTTTTACAAATTGTTTATATTTCACAGATTATTGTGTGCCCTGATTTTTGACTTGATGTGTTAGTTGTAAATTATTAATGGTTGTGCTATATTCGTTTTCTATAATTAGAATTGAAGGATACAAAGTAAAAACAGCCCCGCTCTCAATACGCTGCTCTCCTTGTAGCTACTAATAAGACACATTTAAATCCTGTGAAAAGCCACAGTGGGGTTTTTGGCTGTTTACTAGTATGGCTGTATTTGAAGAATGTATAAAATTACAACAGGTATACCACCCACATTAGAAGTTTATTGCCTCCTTAACTACAGTTTTTAATTGCATGAATTTATCACACTGTTCTTTTGCTACATGGACATGTGTGTGATAAACAGATGGTATGTGTGTTGTTCATAACAAGCTCTGAATGAAATTATGAAATGCTGACAAACTGCACGAAGAAGTCTTACAAACTTCATTTTTTTGTGGCAAGGGTTTTACTTCAAAGTCAGATGCACTTGAGGAGTTTCCCTTGACTATTTGTCATTAGCCTGTAATGCTTTTTTTCATCGTAGCCCAGTGAAGTTATTGGTTTCCCACTTTTCAGTGTTAATGACTTTCATCAATACTCCCGTGGATGTGTCTCAGATGTTTTGCATTTAGCCGGAGGTTTTGCGTGTAGGTGTTTAGAGTAAGAGCTACGTGCATATAAATGCAGAAATATGGGAGATAAAGATAAACCAGAGAAAAAAAGGACTTTGTAGTTTGTAGTATTTTAATAAGTCTGAATAAATTGCTACACTCTGGGGCTAGTGTAGAACATCTTAGTCTATTCTTATCATTCTTATCATGGGATGGGATTTGAGTAGTTAACGTCATTGAGCTATGGATCAACGTGAAGTTTTCAAATTATTAAAGTGAACAAACATTCCTGAATCTATAATTTCCTGGCATAAAGTGTTTGAATTGAAAAATTTCTGTGTCTATTTAAATGTTTAATTTCCATATACATACACATACATACATATATATATATATATATATATATATATATATATATAATATGCACTTTTTTCCAAAGAAAACACAAGGCAATGTGGATTGACATGTGAGGATTATATCATTCTTCATTTCTGCTGAATAGAATTTTTAAATAGCTGGATGCACAAGAATGATGAAGGAGTAATGTTAGTGGGTCTTGAGCTATACTAAATATTGCCATTAAGACAGCGGTCCCCAACCTTTTTTGCGCCACACACTGGTTTAATGTCAGACAGTAGTTTCACGGGCCGGCCTTTAAGGTGTCGCGGATAAATACAACAAAATAAAATGATACGACCAAGACAAAAACTGTGGTATTTTGTTAATATAATAATAAACGCGAATTCTCTGTGTCATTGTGTAACTTCATTAGCAGCGTCCTCCTGAAAATGCGGCAACAACATTGAGAGTAACATCCTCCTCTCTGCCCCTTAATGATTTCTGGTCACTATGGTAACGTGTAAATATTTCTTTCAAAATAAGACACACAACTACAAAGACCCAGGGAAACCGAGTTAACAATAAAAACCCTGTAAACCAGCGGTCCCCAACCCCTGGGCCTCGGACCGGTACCGGTCCGTGAGTCGTTTGGTACCGGGCTGTGAGAGTTGAGGCTCAGGTGTGAAATGTATGGTTTTCAGGGTTTTTATCAGTTTTCAGCGTTATTTTGTTATCGTTTTTATCGTTAACTCGGTTTTCCTGGGTCTTTTCACGTGTGTTATGAATAAATCTTCTTTTTTTCGGTACCGGCACTAGTTTTATTTTGTTGTATTTATCCGCGACACCTTATTGTCAGTCCGTGAAAATATTGTCGGGCATAAACCGGTCCGTGGCGCAAAAAAGGTTGGGGACCGCTGCTGTAAACCATAAACTTCACACCCGAGCCTCAACTCTGGCGGCCCGGTACCAAACGACTCACCGGTCCATGGCCCGGGGGTTGGGGACCGCTGCATTAAGATATCATGGTTCTCTTTTTATGGGAGAAGCTTCATCTTGCTTTGTCTGGATGTAGATGCTGCTACTGGCACCCTTTATTTTCACGGGTAGTTTGTTCCTGTCACTGCCAATAATAATTGATCTTTCCTGGAAGTCTATTGATTTAGAGCTTTTCTCCTTGTGAAAGTAACATCAGCGCATGTTTGCTGATGAGAATATAGCCAGATGAGAGCGTATCGACCAAACAATCGACCAGTCGACTACAGCCCTGCTCAGAACCTAAGCTGCTGTAGGATGTAACTTGCACTGGAATAAAGAAAAATCTTTCTGGTTCAACTTGCTGACTTTTAAGCTCATTAGAGTGTTAGTCTGACAGCTTCCATACAGCTCACACCAGACAGTCTCTCCTGCCAGCGCAAAAGAGTGAAAAAAACAGCATAAACCACACACCATGCTGGGCTTGTACTGGATGCTGCCTGGACTGATGAAACTCATTTTTAGCTAAAACTGATAAGTTCTTATTAATAGATCTAGTTCAGAAATAAGCTGAAATACAGATCTTACCATGCAGATGGGTACTACAACAAACAAATATCAGAATGGCAGCCAGACCAACCACTTGAATAACCTATTTCAGTTTTCAGGCTGCGTGAGCGTGGGCATGACTTTGTGGTTATTGAGTAGGAATATTCCTTCACAAATGAATCACTGGGTTAGAGACACAACATCTCCAGAAGGCTGAACCAGCGTTTGCCAGCTTTCCTGCAACACCCCCTTCTGTTCCCAATCTCAGGAGACGAAGCCACACTGCATAGATATCGTGTCAAGATCTTGGTAAAATGAGCTTCTTCTGGCAGGAAGTTTGCAAAGCCTGGGAGCTCTGACACTAAAGGCTCACTCACCTTCTGTTACCAGCTCAGTCTGTGCAACAAGCACCCGGGCTCCACTAAGACAACCAAACTGTGCCTTGGTTCCCGAGTGATAAGAAGAAGAAGACTCGGGGGCTTTATAGTTATCTGTAAATTTAGCATTTTATCTAAAATGATGCAGCTTTTATGGGTAATACAACAGTTTGAATGAGTTGTAAGAGGATATGATAACAGTATAAACAACACGATAATGAGAAAAGAAAAGACTTGTGCTTGTTTATCACTTGTTTGTGCGGATGTTTGGGGAAAAAAGATTGTGTCTTAATTATCGCGTAATTATGCCTTAACTGTACATAAATATTTGTGTCAGTTTCCATCATAAGGCTTGTGAAAAGTCGATAAGAAGGATTTTTTTTTTCTGTGAGTGCTAATATAGTATTTTAATACTCATAAGTAAGCACCAAATATAAAGGTCATAAATCGGTGAGCTTTAAAGGGTTGTTTATTGTGACTTGTAAGTTATCTCTGCACGTCTTTTGCATCAGTGTAGTGTAGGATATTTGCAGGTTAGTGATCATGATAACCTGCAATGTTCATGATTCTGACTGAACATGATCCATGCAAACTGAGTCCCCTATATTAGAAATCTTGAGTATTAAACTCATGTTTTTATAAATTTATATTTATAATAACGATTTTTTAAATAAAAGATGTGTCAATGTTGAAATTGTGTTTTTGATCTTGTACTGATGTTCAAGAGTTGTTTTCGATCAGATTGTGAAAATCTGCAGCCAGTGGTCAGTGTGACGTTCAAGCAGCATTTGTTGTTATAACAAGGGGGGAAAAAGGACTGATGCAGCTTGCGAAACACAAGCAGGAAACAACTTTAAGAGCACATATCAAGTGTGGAAATTAGCTATATATCTGAATGCCAGCAGAGCTGTGTAGCAATTAGACTACTGGAAGTCTGTTTTAATACCAAAAAGCAAGGCATGCTACTGGTAACTGTAACGAATCGACCCAAACAAACAGCACAAATCGAGAGGCAAGGGCTTTTCCAAATGAAATTAAACGTGCATGAGAAAGAGATTAGCTCTGACACATTGACTTGAAAGGAGTAGTCTATATTCAGCCCATCCCGACACTCGATAGGATTTGAGTTGGAGATCAGTGATAGCCCACTGTCTTACTTTGTGTTAGCGAATAAATTTGACCTATTTCATGCAGAAATGTACTCTGTAGCACGTTTTGTTTTGTAAGTTTTTTTTTTTAAAGAAAGAAAAAACTGCTGCACTGTTGGCTGCAGCAGTGGATCCTCCTCCTTATGGAACAAGTGGATCATTAGGTACTATGTGTTTTATTTATGTGCATCCTGTTTCCAGCCCTCTTCCAGAGGAGCAAAGATGAGGGACCTTGATCCTTAATAGTAAATATCATATTTGTGATTTTCATCAATACTTTCAGCAGTAAAGCATCAGTAGTTTGAAAAACTGTACTGTATTGGGATCATGGGATGTCATTAACACATGGCAGATACTTTGTGTGGCATCGTTTCATTCTTTTAATTGCTCTGTGGGGCTGTAGCCATGCAGCACTAGACACAGTGTATTTTCTTTTAACATTGTTACTATATAATTATAGCATTAAGTTGCCCACCATCTTAATGTTAGAAATGGGAGCGTCAGTCACTAGTTCAGTCACCTGTTTGAAGACAGGCGCCACACAAAGACAACTGTTTGTGTTGTTAGTTTCTAAAGCAACAGTGGAGATAGATGATCAAAAACATTTTCCTTTTTCTAAGGTTTCTGTTTAGGTTTCCTGTTTAATTTACAACCTCACTGTAACTATGTTCAACTATAAGAAGCAGAGGTGTTATATTGGGTTTAGAAATCCATTCTCTCCATCAGATTAAATTTAGGGCTGCAGCTAAAGATTATTTTGGTAGTCGACTAATCTGCCAATTTTTCTTTGATTAGTCGATTAGTCAGGGATTATTTCAGTAACTCTTATCTCTGCTTCCTGTGGACACACCTCCTGTTCCAGGCTCCAGTACCTCACCTGCGAATCACACTGTTGTCTTGTCCCACAGAAAATTAAAATAATGATGCAGGAAACATATGAATATGAATTTTTTTTAACATTACTCAATAGGACTGTCAGAATCAAAACAAAATAAATAAGAAATAAAGTAATGTAAATAAAAGTGCAAAAAAGTGCAAATAGGAAACTAAATTGCTTCTGCCCATAAGTTCAAATAAAACTTCAAATTAAATCAAAAATATTTTATTTTCCAGTCCAAACTAACAAGTTAACAAAGTTACAGATGATTCACTTCATGAATTCACAATTGCAGTGAACATCCTCCAGAGTTAGGCTTGCTCTTATCTTTGAGATGATGTTATCAGCTGCTGATAACCACGCTAAAGATGCTCTCTGTCATGACCGCAGTCATTTGAGAAGTGCATGAGCCTCTTTTCAGGACAAACTCATCTATACTCCTGTGCTTAGTACTAGTAAAACAGAACAAAACAGAATTAAAAGTGCCTTGAGGCAATCTGTTGTTGTGATGTAGTGCAATGTAAATAAAACTGAATTGAAATGAACTAGAAAAGACTGTTACTAATCACAAATTTGGTTGTATATCATAGTTTCTCAGATCGTGTAGTGTTCAATGCCAATTAAACTGTTTAACTGATTATAAATATAATTAATTATTGAGATGGTTCAACCCACACATTACCTGACGTTAGGTAGAGGGGTTTACTCTTCAGAATAAATGCTAATATTAATGTGAGAAAAAATAAACAAACTAGGAGACGGTGTAGCTACTTCTGTTTAATTTGTTAGCATTTCACTCATTAGCTAACAAAATCGGTGTTCGCTTAGCAAGCATCATCCAGAGAAGTTTCCGACAGGTTAGCTAACACATACGTCACTGTACAAACATTAACATAAACAAGGTGTCAACGTGACACACTGACTTAACTCTTACAGCTTCCTGTTGTGTATTGCAGTTACAAAAAGACATTTACGCAAAATTAGTTGATGACGCGTCGACAATAAAATTCACTGTCAACGAATTTTTATAGTCGATGTCATTGATTATAGCGAGGATTGGTTGCAGTTCTAGAGTAGATCTAGGCAGCCTTTAGAGATTTGGAGGAATAAGAACTGTTTTGGGTAAATGTGTAAACAGTGTAAAATTTATGAGTGTCATGTGGGAGTTTGTGATTTTAGGAGGGGCTTTTGAATTTCTTTACCAAGATCAGTCATAAAGTGACTTTATTGTTTTAATGCGTATGGACTTTAAACTTCCCTAAGGTACAAGGTGAAAATAAAATAATGTCTGCAGTTATGAGATTGCAGTCGTTGCAGCAGTATTTAAGAAAGATACCTTTAGCGCACAATTTACTGTCCGCAGTGGACCACTCCGTCTTTTCAGTTATGTGCGGCGTGACATGTTTTCTCTCTTTGTGTGCAGACTGTTCAGCCATTTCTATAATCCCCACTTATATAACACATATACAGTGTAAATTAAGTACAACTAACATACATTAACTGCAAAGCCAAGAAAGGGTATTTTTTTCTAAGCAGTCACTATTATTTGAATTGATTAGACACTGTAGCCAAAACACACTCTAGTATGTTTTTGTATTATTTCAGTGGCTAAATAGCTCTTTCTCTTAGTGACCCTGAGTAGTTATTTGCCATCAAAGATCTGCTGTATTAACACTGTAGCGCAGTGTTCAGTGTACTTCAACTAAAAGGCTCCTGCACGACAAGGTTGATATTATATTTTGTTTTCATTTGGGCAAACTACTACTCTTTAGGCCCACAGTTTGAAAGACTAGTGTGCCACTGCACCATTAAGAGCTTTTTATACGTATGTAGTGCTGTTCTTTCCCATATTTATGTAAACTTGCCCAACCCTGCACCACTCATGTCACGTATCACATACAAAGCCCAGTACACAGACACATAAAGCTGTTCTTTTACATAGGAATATAGAGCAGGTGGTTTAAATGGAAAGACATAGAAACTTCGAGTACTGCTGCAGCGTATTACATATGCTGTAGTCAGCTCAAGCTATTTCTGTTGTCCCAGACAGCCAGCCAAGAATCAGCCCTACCCATTTTGGACCAACGCTGCAGGTTAATCCATTATGGCTTTGAGTTCTTAATGATTTTTAAGCTGTGGACTCATTTTAACAAACCTTAAATCTGTTAGGCAGGCATGGAAATTAAAATATCATCGTATCATGTGTGTATTTTTACTGAAGATGCAGGGTTTTTTTTTCATATTTGCCTGCCTTTGACAGAAAAAAAAACATATAGCCCTGTATTAGTTTGTCTTGCAGATATATGACTCCAGGATACACAGATTCATCTAGTACAGTATGTACAGTAGTCTGATGAATAGTCTGCAGAATAGTTTGTATGCTTCTTCCATTTTTCATCTGTAAAGATTTAATTACTGCTCAGAACTGCTGACAAACACACACTGTATGGTTTATGGGTTACTCTGTGGTGCTGGCTGGGGGAAACAGTAAAATCCCAGAAACACAGCAGCCCATGAAATATTTGGTTCATGGGATAACATTTCATAGATGGAAGTAAAACTATAGACCGTTTGAAGTAGTTGTCAAGTAGTTGAAATGCTGATCAAAATAACCAAAATATTTGGTTTTGTTCAGGTTTATAATCTAATAATCCTTAGTCTTTAAATGGTTACCCCAAAGTTATCTGATGAACATTGATGAGAAGTCAGTAAAATGCAGGATGCTTGGCTGAGCAGACAATAATAAGAAACACTGTAGAATATTAGTTAAAATGATATAATAGTCATCTTTCTAGAGGCTGTTTCTGTCCTGTTATTGTATACTGGGCTATGCTATGTTATATGTTATAGCCCAAAATAAATGAGAAAAATAAAAAGAAGAGAAAATTAAAAGTAGTCCTGAGCTCTTGCATTAATCATTAAATAATCCTGAAATAATGTAGCTGCAAATTGGTTTGTTTATTAACCAAATTAAAATCAAATTAAATGCTGTTCTTTGATGCCCACTAAACCGCTACATAATGTTAGAAGAGCACGATATCACATTAACTAGAGACACACGGTGAGGCATCCAGTTTGGATGTTTTTTTCACTCATAATAATAAAAGCCCTAATATAAGAACTCAACAAGTTCTCAGTGTTAACGTTTAGTTTCATCATCATTATAGTTGTTTAAGATGTGTCACATTGCTTAACTTCTGGGTAATCAGATGGTGTATTGTTAATAATGTCATTACATATTCCATCAGTATAGTGGAAGTGGAGTAAATGAAGAGTGAGACTATAAAGAGGAAGCAGAAAGTGAGAGTGGGGTTAGTTGCCAGAAAGGAATATGAGGGAAACTTGCAAGTTTATGTGATAAAGTTGCAACTATGTTTATTAGCGGTGGAAGGAGAGGTCAACAAAAGAACTAGAGAGAGAGCTCAGGGGGAGATGAAAATACGAGGGAGGATGGGTCATAGAGGACAGTTTGTTAGACAGATGGATGGACGGCTAGATGGATGTGCACAGAGATGCTCTTCATCCTTAACAGCCCAGGGTGAAGCGAGACTGACTCCTGCTTCACACTGATACTGCATCCTGAATCACTGTGATACCTCTCGCTCTCTCTCCTGTCTCTCCCTCTCTCTCTGGGAATTCTCTGACCCAGTTAGCTCCTCCACTAAGCAGCAGCAGAGTTATTTTTACATATTACCAGGAGACAATACTTCGTCCTCTGATCGTCCTCCCCTCATCCATACGCTTCCCTACGCTCTCCTCCTCCTCCTCCATCTTAGCTATAGCCATCCTTTTGTCTCATATCATCCTGTTCTTCGTTCCCTTTCCTATATATCTAAATCTTTTGTATATGTCCACTGGCTTTGATCCCTTCGTGTCCTTTAGAAAAATAAAGCCCAGTCAACCCATTGATTGCAGAATATTGATTTTGATTGTTCAAAATCATAATAAATGAAAGCGAACTTATATTTATTATATCTTATATATTTTTTTTTTTAATCATTTCAGTATTTACATTTTGGTTATGATTTAGTTACAGTGTATGATTTGGCTGTGTGTGTGTGTGTGTGCATGTGTATGTGCTACTAACCTATGCAACCTATGATTGTACCGCCAGGATACTCTTGTAAAATGAATTTTTAATTTCAAGAGGTTTTATTTCTTGGTTAAATAAAGGATAAATACATACATACATAGTAAATGTATAAATGTTATAAATAAACATGCAGGTTCCAAAATTAATACTCACGAAGCACCACATGCTGGTGGATTTTTCATTTGGTTATCAAGCTTACTTGCCAGTAACTGTTTATACCAAAGTAGTCTGGTAACACAACCAGACGCCAGAACACAGTGAAGCATCTACCGCATTTTGATGTCATTTACAGCTGTCTGCGTGCACACACGCACTCACACACATACAGTGTAAATTTGACCCCATTTTATTTTATTTATTACACTTTTTAAAAATTTTGACCATTAAAAATATGTTTTAAATACCTTCGGTCAAAAGTTGATATTTTGTAACAACGGTCTTCACCTGGATCCTACCTAATCTCTAAGCAACCTAACTAACATCACAAAATATGTTTCTAAATTCACTCTCATACTATAAGAGCGAATTGTAAGAGCTTTCCGTAAAAGTGATGAAATCAGTTAATCAGGTAAAATGCAGGAGTTTCCCTAATGATCATCTCTAGTTCACATATGCAAAATGATCACTCTAAATATTACTGTGTACATTAGAAGAGTGTTGGCCACACATTTTCATTCAACACTTTTCCTTATCTTATTTAATCAAGCCTTTTTCTATGAATCACAAATCCCTCCTACTTCATCCTCCTCTCCTCTCCTCTCCTCTCCTCTCCTCTCCTCTCCTCTCCTCTCCTCTCCTCTAGAGAGTAAATGGACAGAGAGTGTGTAGACAGGTCATCTATTCGCCTCCTAATGATGACGGATGGCAGGACTGCAGAGAGCTAGAAGAGAGAGAAAAGTGGAGCGATACTGGAAGATAAAGAAATAGCAGAGTATGAGGAGACTGTGTTTATATTTGTCTGCTGGCGGGCAGATGGTGGGAGCTTTAGTGATATGTTGATCCTCAAGTGTTTATATCGTTCTTGTCATCTACCTGATAGCAAACAAGCACACACACCTGCAAGGTGGCATCTGGTGTAATTTACACTTTTGAAGACATGCACGCTTCCATCTCTGTCAGTCCTTTGACTTTCGTGACCTGAGTGCACGCATGGATCTTCTACGCTAGCAGTAGAAGACGCATGCAAACTCTGGAGTGTTCGTTGTGTCTCGCTCGCTGACATGCATACTCGCTTGCTCATTTTCTCTCTGCCTCCTCTGATAGCTGAGCAGTTGCATGCTACTGTGATTAGTAATCTAACAAACTGAGTAAAACCTGTGTGTCGTCTACATAAACAGCAGATTGTTGCATCTGAGCTCTGGTACTTAAAATAACATTTGGCACTTGTGAAGTACATATCAAGTGGTCAAGTGTAATAAAAAAGTCACTTAATCCACTATGTTTTTAAATACGAATTAGGATCATAAGATTTTTTTATTGTTTGAGAAACCATAACTTTGCCTCTGTATCCAACTACCCAGCTGTATTTGCTGATACTGTACTATGTTTTTTTTAATGTATTTATGGATTACATAGTGCTTTGCCCTGAGAGTAGAAGTCAGGTTGTTGCTCATTCAATACTGAAATGGGATGACACAGGAGGGGTCACAAGACTGTAGTTATTTCCCCAACAATCCTCTTCTCTCAGCACAGCTCACCTCTCTGTTATCTCACACCTTCCCATCTAAGAGTGAATACAAGGCTGACAGAGAGGAAGTGTTAAGACCCCATCTGGTGAGGTTACAACAGAGTACACAAAAACACACACCTCTCTCTCTCTCACACACACACACACACACATGCACTGACAGTGGTAAAGTCTCACCCTTCCCAAAGTACAGAAATGGAGACAGGCTGTAGCTATGGCAACCCGGAGAGAAGGGAAATGATTGGGTAAGGCTTGGATTTGTTAAGAGCTACTGCATGAAGCCCAGGGCGAGTGTTAGTCACTCTTTCTCATTTAGTGTTTGTGTGGTTATTGTGTGGTGTGTGTGTGTTGATACGAGTGTGGGTGAAGGAATCACAAGGAGTCAAGGCTTCTCTTTTTTATTTCCCTTCCTTGTCTGTCTGCCTGCCTTTTTCTTGTTTCTGTTTCTTTCAGCAAAGTTATTCACCATGGTCCATAAAGTAGAAAAAGACTGAATCGCATCAGTTGGTTTCAAACACTAGCATGGCTAATTGGATGGGATGAAACACTTTTCATAGCTGTGACATCAAATAGACCATTTTATCGCCCAGTGTTTCGCTGAAGGGCAGGCATATGCTCATATTTTGCTTTTAAAGGAGAATTCCCAGTTTTGACTGCAGTTTGTCATTTCTAGTTTTGCTCATAAAATTGTTTTGTTACTTTTTGCAGTGCGTTGTCATAGATTTCATAAAGAAGTAAGGAAAACTACTAATCTGAGCTTTTTAAGCAGGCTGAGATGTTTGTGAGTAAAGATGCATCAATCGACTGGCCAAGGAATTTGAATCGTCTCATTTCCAGTTACCAGCTGGTCAGAATCATGTATGGCTGATTACAAGGTTATGCATTTCATGCTTGTACAGCAAGCGCAAAAAAGTGCAGGCAAATAGTCGCGCGCACATTCATATCACACACTAACATGTCAGTAGCATGGAAGCTCGTCACTGTGAGTGAAGACAAAAAGTTTGCCAAAGTAAACCATGGGGGGACCACCATGAAAGCCTTTATAACCAGAAACTTAAATCATCCTCACTCAGCAGAACATTTTAAAGATGCTAACAAAGGCCAAGTGGCTAAAGCTATCCAAAGCTCACAGCCAACAACAACCAGCCACGAGTAAGGCTCGTTGAGCCTCGGTATGAGCAAAGGGTTAAAGCAGTTATCTGTGGAAGTTATAAACATACTGGAAAAATAAAATAATGTTTTTTTTTTCTCTGTTTGTTTTATTGTAAGATAAGGTAGGTTTACAGAACCTGATTTTCAGTTAATTATCTTGTACCTCTTTCCAGTAGCAGAGCACTATTTTTTATAGTTTTATTTTCAGTTGTTCAGTTGAGAGAATATCCTATTCATTTCTTTTATTGTGCATTGAAGAAAAGTTAAATTTTGTTTTTATGTGCTCTTAGTTACTGAGAGAAAATAGAAATTGGCAAAAATCAGTGTCAGCAGGTTGCAGAAATTGGAATCGACCAAAACAATTACAATCTGTATTCTGGAGGAAACCAAAATCAACACTCAGTGCAGCTGATTTACAAAATAATAAATATAAAATAAAAATGAACTGTCAGTGATAGCTTTGTCAGTGTTATTATCTCTGATGATACAAAATAACGTGTAGCAGTTTCTTTTCTTTGTGTGTCCACCTTTTTGGTTTGTCCATACGGGGTGTCTCGATTATGCTGTCTACATTGCATTAATGTCGGGGATGTGTTCTGCTGCATAACAGGTTAATCTGTTAACATATCCTAATTTGTAAGTGGTAATTTCAGGGAGCAGCTTTGAGGACTTCTCTCCCCTGCACTGCATTTCCACCTGATAATGAGAAGAAATCCTGACATCAGGATCAGTGACTAAGCAGAGAAAGTCATGCTGTGTAATAGAGGGGTCTTTAGTGATGTTTGAAACCAAGATGTGTAATCTCAGTTCCTAACAAGGAACTGAGTCTTTGCAGAGGTGTGTTGATCCTTCTGTTGAAGTGTTTTTTTAACAGCAAGGTTTTTCTTTAGTAATTGATTTATTTTTAATGTTTTTTAGAAAAGTGAAAAGTTGCTGCACGGCAATTTTGCTTACTCCAGCTCTCATGATCTGTTTTTACTCTTTTTTTGCAGAACAAAAGGGAGAGAAACCCTTTGTTCAATAGTAGAAAGATACAATGCTGAAATAGCATTATAACAGTTTCTTCTTTTCTAAATAGAAGTCATTCCTTTTCTAATTGGGCTTGAGGCCTTTAGAGAATTTGGAGGGTTTAGCTGAGCGTGTCCTTTTGATTGTGCAGTGGTAGCTCTCATTTAAATTCTCATGAATTTTTCTCACATCAGACCGGCACTGTAGTCCAAAAATTTAAGCCTCTTTATTTTTTTTTTGTAGCGAAAGCAGAATAGGTGAGGGTTTTACTTTCAAATTGAATATTTTTTGATTCAGTTGAACTGATTTCAGGATCATTTCTTTTACAAGGACAGGCTATTTAATTTCTTTTAGCTCTTACTTCTAAGAATAAAGAAAGGCAGACGGCAGTAAATGACTTTGGAACGGCTTCATTTGTATGACCTTAGATTGCTTTTGTTGTTGAGTGGAAGGAGGAAAAGCGAAGCTTCCTCCACAGGAATGAAGAACAACAGGTTGAACGTGGAAACAACCTGGCACCTTTCAGTTTTTATTCCTGATGTATACTTGTTTCTCGACATCTTTGTTTCTTACCCTCAATCATTCTGCGGTATCACTGGATTTTTTATAGCGCCGAATCACATACTATCTCTCTTTCAACCCAATGCTCATATTCTGTTTGTTTCCCCGCCACCTTCTAGTTGTTTCCTGAGTGGAATTTTTAAAGCCAAGGCTGAGTCAGTAGAGATCCATGGGTTGGCCCTTCTCTAGAAAGAGGAAATATGAAAAGAGAAAAACAATTCCAGGGTTTCTTCCAGAGTGTATGTCTCACTGTGACTTTTTGAATTGTCTGGTTATATTCACCTTGGGCTAGGAAAAGCATAGGCTATAGCTCACATACTCAACACACACACCATCCTCAGGAGAGCTTAATTATTTCAGAGAATTGTCTATATTTTTTTAATCAATATAAAGTGGATGGGTATATGCAAGAGCATGGCTGTAATGAAAATAATTCACCATAATAAGTCAACAGCAGTGAAAAGAAATGGAGTAGAGTCCCAGATGTGAAGGGCCAACTTATGTCATTGTGAATTAATATCAAATAAACCTTAGATATTCAACATGCTGCACTCAGGAAACCTAATAAATCATTGACAGCTGTAACAATTTAAAAAAAAACATACTAATACAACACAACAGAACTACGTTATTGTCTGACTAATGGCAACATCCTCACACATTACACTCTGAGGGCTCTATACTAATGAAACGGTCTCTTTTATCTGGGATTCTGTGAGTAATCCACAGTAGACAAAAAGCATGGTGAAGGTAGCTGTACTCAGCACATGAAATCCACAAAATATGAATGATGAAAGGTTTTAAAATCTATCCAGAGAATTCAAAGGCCCCGGGTGACAATGTTCTTCAATAAGACGTGTGGAAAATGAGGGTAGTGGTGTATTGTGTTGCATAGTATCATGAAGGGTATGCATCAGAGAGCACAGCCCTGACCTTGATAGGAGTGTAAATGGAGACATGTCTGTTTGTTTATTTGTATTCCCATTAGCTTCCTGCACAGCAGGAGCCACTCTGTTTGGTGTCCACAATTTTAATCTAAATGTTGTCATTTCATACACAACAAGCCAAGAAGCAGCAGAAATCTTTGCAGCTTTACATTTATACTGTTAACTAACGCATGTGTGTAGGCATTTCTTAAAAAGTGGAGATTTTACTTATAATTCCTTTATTATGTGAGGCAGTTGCTCTGAAAGTAAGCAGATTTTAATTTTTTCTGTTTGGTTGAGGAATTATTAAATTGTGTAATTAATAGGGGTTTTCCTGCTGGTTAGAAAATAAATTGTGTGTAATTTGCTTGGTCATCTTTGTCTCCAGCTTCCCTCGGCTGTGTTGAAAGTACCTTACTCATCTGAAAGGCCTCCGAGTCCCAATCTGTGTGTTTTTTAGCAGAATTCCTCTGTGCTTGTGTAATGAAAAAGTGACAATCTGGCCATCTGTAAAAACACAAACTAAATTTTTTTTAAGGGTTTTTGGTTTATGAATTGAGTAAAGTTCCTATACCTCCTACTGTAGCGTAAAATTATGTCTTGGCCTACGCTTCATTGCACCGTTGCGTCTCAGTTTGACATCAAGATTCTTGTTTGTGCTATCAATAATGGTTTGCAAATGAAATGTGAAGGATTGGCAAATTAAATAATGCTCGACACAATGTTTGTTTTCTCTTCCTTCGAGCTCTCTATTAAGAGCCGTGCCAGTCGATGGTGATTGTTATCTGACAGTACCGTATGTCTCCGTTAACTCCTGCAGTAGTGCTCTGCTACAAAGGAGACTAATACACATCTGTGTCACTTTTCCTTTAAAGAGGTGTAAAAAATTATTTTCCAAACATAATCTTGTTCCTTGCTATACCTCTGCATAATATATCTGTCACATTTTCTGTGAAAAATAACAATATGAAGAGATTTTTTAGGATATAATATTCACATCTGTAATTACAGTGTGGCTTTAAATCTCTGTTTTGTGGGAGATCTAATTTGTGTGTCAGTTGCTGCAGAATATTGCCACAGGATATGCTACACAAATTGTAATGCATTATTATCAAACTGAAAGACTGCTTACTTAATGATGGGCAATCTTTAACATAAAATGCTCTCTTTTTTGTTTTTTAAATTTCCCCATAATGGTGCACTATTTTTTATTTTGCTGTGTCTGTTTTGAATAGTTGGTCTGCACTCTGTGTATTAATAGAAAGCATTGACAACATGTCCTAATTAACTTTTAGCTTAGCTTTTCAAGGATTCATATTTGCATACTCTGCATGGCCCAAGTTGCTGAGTAGTGCTTTGTTTTTGTTAATTAAATTATATACAACCTTCCAGATACCACACACACACACACACACACACACACAGAAACCAAAATCTCAAAAAGACAAGCAGATTATGCTTTACATTAAAGGTTGCTAGTACAGCTTGTCCGGAGGACACCAAGGCCTTCCCTGGCCAGCCGAGAGATATAATTGCTCCAGCGTGTCCTGGGTCTGGCCTAGGGCCTCCTCCCGGTGGGACATGACCAGAACACCTCACCCAGGAGGCGCCCAGGAGGCATCTTTGTCAGGTGCCCGAACCACCTCAACTGGCTCCTTTTGATGTGGAGGAGCAGCACCTCTACTCTGAGCCTCTCTTGGATAGCCGAACTCCTCACGCTATCTCTAAGGGAGAGGCCAGCCACCCTTCGGAGGAAGCTCATTTCTACTGCTTGTATCTGCGATCTCATTCTTTCGGTCACTACACACAGCCTGTGATCATAGGTAAGGGTAGGGACGTAGCTCGACTGGTAAATTGAGAGCTTTGCTTTTACACTCAGCTCTCTCTTTACCACGACGGACTGATACAGCGTTCGAATCACAGCAGCCACAGCACCAATGCGATCGTGGCTCGCCTTGTAATCAAAAGGTTGCCGGTTCGAGCCCCGGCTTGGACAGTCGTTGTGTCCCTGGGCAAGACACTTCACCCGTTGCGTGGTGGTCAGAGGGCCCGGTGGCGCCAGTGTCCGGCAGCCTCGCCTCTGTCAGTGCGCCCCAGGGTGGCTGTGGCTACAATGTAGCTTGCCATCACCAGTGTGTGAATGTGTGTGTGAATGGGTGGATGACTGGATGTGTAAAGCGCTTTGGGGTCCTTAGGGATACAAATACAGGCCATTTTACCATTTACCAATCCATCGTCGATCTCCCGCTCCCTTCTCCTGTCACTCATAAACAAGACCCTGAGGTACTTAAACTAGTTCCCCCCCCCCCCCAAAAGCATGCAAAATAACATCATTAAAGTGAAATATACACTCACTGGCCACTTTATTTAATGTACCTTGTTAGTACTTGGTTGGCCCCCCCCTTTTACCTTCAGCATTTCTTTAATTCCATATGACATAGATTCAACAAGGTGCTGGAAACACCTTTATAACAGTGTGGTCATATAGGCATGGACACGGTCAACAACGATACTCAGGTAGGCAGTGGGGTTGAAACAAAGCTCAGTTACTACTGAGAGGCCCAAAGTGTGCCAAGAAAATATCCCCTGCACCACACAAAGCAGGGTGCTTTAATTTGTTTGCACACAATTTTGACCCCACCATCTGAATGTCACAGCAGAAATCAAGACTCAGTGCTTATCCAGTCACTCATACTGTCTAATTTTTAGAATTTTAATCCTATTTAATCCTATTGTAGCCTCAGCCTCAGCTCTCTCTTCACCACGACAGACTGATAGTTCTTAGCTGACTTAGCTGAGTGGTACCTGGTGTGATTTTCTGCTGCTGTAGCCCATCTTTGTCAAGGTTTGATAGCCTGTCTGGCACCAACAACAATGCCACCTTCAAAGTAAAAGAAATTACCTTTCTTATTCTAATGCTCAGTTTAAACTTCAGTAAGCTGTCTTGATAATGTGCACATGCCTAAATGCATTGAGTTGCTGCCATGTGATTGGATAATTAGATTGTTAATTTGCATTAATGAGCAGCTGAACAGGTGTACCTAATAAAGCGGCCAGTGAGTGTACACAATTTAGTGAACACAATTAGTAAAAAGCATTAAAATGTGTGTGTGCTTGTACGTGTGTGTGTGTGTGTGTGTGTGGGTGTGCAGTCTTTGCAGCGTCCTGTGTTTGCATGCACGTGTAAACATAATGAATAGACTGACAAACAAAATCTCTCTGGAAACCAGTTTGTCTTGCAGAACCATGAGATCCATTACACCTGCCAGCGCCGCACCTTATTTATGCTCTATTATCCAAGGTGTGACTGCTTCTCAAAAGAACACACAGCAAATACTCAACATTTGTTTTGCTTTGATTTTCTTGGCTGTATGATAGTGTCTTATTACTTTTTTTTCTGAGGGTGCGCCACTGTCAGTCTGTTGTATCTGGTTTTTCAGGAACATCAATTTCTTTTCTTTTTTCACACAGTGTCTCATAGGTTAGTGATTTGACTGTAATATACAACAGTATATAGCTTCTCAGACTTATTCTCAGAAATCTCTTCAGTGCACACATAAAGATGGTGTACAACCAAAATCTTTACCACCATGATCCACCATTCAAGTTTGGTTGGTCTTTACTGTGTTATTGAAAAACCCATCATTTACTGTCTCCAGTTGTTTCATCAGTTATTCTTTAATGTGTTTTAGCAGTGAATTTGAAATGTGATAAAACTGTGCTCAACAGGGCAGCCCGTAGGCTCTAGAAGTTTTTAATGGCAGCTGCCCAATCTTAATATTGCACAATTTTCCACAATCTGTTGCTATCAGCACAGCTGCACTTCTTACCATCTGCCACCTTAACACGTTTTTCTTTATTTAATTCTAAAGTAGGGGTGTGTGATATGATTTTGGAATGATTGGGACTGAATTCAGGAGATGGTGACAACTTTGCTGGTAAAGCAGATCAATTATGCCTTTTTTCATCGCAGAAACACAGAACATAAACCAGCAATGTGTTATCAGAGTATTAATACAAAACTATTTCATAATTTTCTTTCTAGACTAAAGCTTGTTAAAAGAAAAGAGCAAGGTTGTATTGTGAAATAGGACCAGGAAGTATTCAGTGACTATGAAAAGGTAGTTGTGTAAGAGAAGCAGAAGAGCGAGGTGAAAAGCAGTAAGTGCTTATCATAGCAGAAATAAGCAACCTTTTGTGCCGTGATGGCTTTACGGAAGAAAAATGCGTCAGGTAGTAAATTATATCATCATTGGGAAGTGGCTCATGTTGCATGAATTGTGCAGCTAAATTATTAGATAGTCTTAGAGGAATGAACATCAGCATTTCATAGATAGTTCTGTGATAGAGTGCAATGTTATCGAACTGTTTGCATGCAAGTTCTCGTTTCAAACACTTTGCTGTGTGTAGTGACACATGCAAATAATAGTCCACTTCCTCTTTAGGGTCAGTTTTCTGGTTAGCGAAGATTATGCCAGTTGGTACGCTTCTTCATTTTCTACAAGAGGAAAAAAAGAGAGAGAGATGCAATAATTTCTCTGTAGTTTCTTTTTAGAAATGTTTGCTACAATTCTAATAATTGTTTACATTTTTTAGCTGAGGTTTTGTTTTCCCTATCCCCTTTCTTTTTGATGTTTCTGATGAAGGCAAAGGAAAAAGTAAAGCTCATTTTCATCATTTTGGTGACAAAAAAAGTTTTGCAGTGAAAAATATCTCAGTCTTATAATACATTCTCCCCCTGTGATCGCTTTAAGTCAAGCAGAACATTGCCCTTAAGTGCCACTGTAGTGACTGTAACCAGACTTTAAACTTGTGTCTTCTCAGGTGCTGAACCCTGCCTGCTCAAACACCGTGACTCCAAACTGACAGACAGGGGAAAAAGTGGACAGATAAACCAATAGGAGGCCAAGGGAGGGTGAGTGAGTAGTCTGTATACTGTATCTCTGTAGGCTGTGCCTTGAACTCTGTTTCACACTGTTTAAAGTGTTGCTGCTGCTATAGTTGGGTGGCTCAGTGTTGACAGTTTAGACCAGTAATTCTGAAAGCAAGACAAGCCCTGTAGCAAAGAGACTGATGCACTGAGCCCGCTGAGGCCAAAACTAAGTCTGCTCGTGTTTTCTGTTACCCTCCTCAAGATTAGTGCTTTCATCAGAGGCTGTTCAAAAGAAATGACAGTTTCATACTTAAGTAATATAGACACGGCTTTATTTTGTGCTGAATTTTACCTAGAAAACAATCAAAGAAGGGTTTTTTGTTTTTTTTTAGTCCAAAAACTTGGAAAATGACAAAGAAGAAAGGAGACAGATGTTCAGCAACGCTTTGGGAACTGTTCAGCTAAAAGAATTCCATCATAGATCTGCTAAATAGAAACAGTTTCCCCATCTTCATACAAAAGGTTTTAAAGAGGGGCCGAATTTGCTAGTGAGTGAACAGATGGAATCCAGTCAAATTCAAGATTTACATCTTAATTGGAAGTTTTGTACCTTTTGTGTGTGTGTGTGTGTGTGTGTGTGTGTGTGCGCGCGCAAGTCTGAATTTGATTTATGGGTACACATAAACGGGTATCACACATTTATGTGTTTTTCCACTTCCCTATAATACATGTGTTTTTGCTGGCTTGTACAATATGTTCCCCCAGTTAACAGTCTGTGTACCTACTGTGTTGTTAAAACATCTGCTTACTCATCAATGCAATATATTGATGGGTTGGCAGATGTATTTGTTGGCCAACTGTTTACATAGTTAATTGACAAAAAAAAGTTACTAACAATATGAATTTGCTGCTTTTCTTTTCTTTTCTTTGTTTGTTTTTGTTTTTTAACCTGTTGGAACAGTATACATATACCTGTAGATCTACTCCTCTGTCTCTGTGTATATCTCATACACTCCCAACCATCTGTAGACGTTTTTGTACATTACAACTTTTCCTGATATTATCTGAGAAAAATGAGTGCCTCATCATTCATTTGTGGTTTCATTTCCAGTGTTGTGGTCTCACACTGACAATGAATTTAAGTTAGACATATTTACTGATCACAGTGGATCAGGGGCTGTGGTCCTAGTGGTTGCCGGGTTCACTCTCTGCTTTGGTAAACTGCCTACTTATGTATGTAAAGTAGCTTTTATGCAGTTCACCCAGCGGTCTTCCCCACTATCATCTCAGTGGGACTGTTTTGGGGTCTGTGTGTGTGTGTTTATGTGTAAATAATTGATTGCTATAGCGGTTTTAGTGGATTGCTGGTGAGACTGAACCAAGCAAAAGAAAAACGCGCTTGACTGCTTTCCTTCACAGTGTGAGTAACATAACTTTACCATGTGTGCTTGCTCATTGGGATGTTGAGTTGGGGAGCTTGTCAGTGTTCCTTAAGTAGATTTAGTTTGTGTTAATGGTGCTGCAGACATTAATCCTTAAATCACAAATCAACATAATTTTTGAGCCAAACTAAGACTACTGTTAGAACCCAACCAATATATTTGATATATCGACTGATATTTGCTATTTGCCAATATCTTCTTATCAACATTTATAATAGCCGATAAATGAAAATTTAAAAAGTAAAGACAAGATGGGAGAAAGATCCTTTGACCATGTTAAAAGTGTAGATGTTGCATAGTTTGTCCGCACTCTGCAACTTCCCCGTCGGAAAAGAGCCAAACACCATGACCAGCTGATGTAAGCAGGTGTGGAGCATTGTAATATTATCTTGGTAAGGATTCTTAAAAAACTAAACGTAACACATGTTACAAACGTAACACTGTCGTGTTTTCATTAAAAAAAAAATATCGGTTGATAAATTGGACTTTTTCTAAATAACCAAATATCGCTATCTTTGGGTTTTGTTTTCGTTTTAGGTTTTTGAGTTTAAAGCTATAAGATGATTTAGAATAAATTATGAATAAACCTAAACATGAACTGTAATAACCAATAAATTAATTGGTTATACATACACAAAGACAATCGAGCATGCTGCCATGTTCATCCCAAATAATCAGACCTTCTTTCTTTAGACTTTTCTAGCCAGCTGCTTACAACATTAAATCTTTTTTTTTCCATTTTATATCTCAGCATCAGGGACAGCTGTGGACAGTCATGTTGTCCACAGCTGTCACAAGTCAGGCTCAAGGTCAATATAGCAGCACATTCAATAGAATTTTCTTGAGGATTTTCAAAAATTTGGCACACTCTTTTTTTTTTCCTTTTTTTTTGACTAAAGGAAAAAAAAATCATTTGTTTGTTATTTTCTTTGTTTGTTTGCTTTTTTGCTTTTTTAATTTAAACGTCAATGTCACTATGACCTTGTGCCATTTTGCTGAAAGCAATATCTCAGGAACATGTAGATAAAATTTTATTATGTTTGCGCACAAACAGTAAACCTAATTTGCTGGTCAAAGGTGAAGACCACGGTTATCTGAATACATATATTATATGAGTAAACGTAAACTGCAGTTTCACTGGTTGGCAGAGGTATACCACAAGGCAGAGAGTTTAGTCTCTGCTTCTTTCTTAATCTTTCTCAGTCTTTTACCAGGGGTCTTTCTCCTATCCTGGCTTGTTCTTCTTTGCCATCCCTTCTTTCTTTCTTTCTTGCCCCTTAGCCGCAGTGTCCTTGAGAAAGCAGTGACTTTGCCGGTGAGTGTAGCAGAGCGCATCACTCTCTCTCTCTCTCTCTCTTAGACGCTCTCTCACTGACTCTCAACACCCTTGCACACAAACGCACCGACACACACACACACACACACACACACACACACACACACACACACACACACACACACACACACACACACACACAAACATTTGGTGGGTCCATAACACAACTGTCAAGCAGGACCACACTGTAAGAGTCTCTTTCCTTTCTACTCCATGAATAATTCATCATCACTAACATTGGCTATATGGCTTTATGCAAATGTCGACAAACCTATTGCAGAGGAAAAACTGAGACAGTTGTGTTTTGTATCGAGCCAACCTTTTGCCCATTTACTTCTCTTTCAGGAAAAGATAGTAAATGATCAGCAAACTGCTGATACAACCAAAAGTTGTCATTTGTAGTCAACAGTAATATAAAATGTTGTGATGATGATCAGTAACTGAGTTACTGTTGAATTCTCTTGGTTTCATAATATGAAGCTTTACAAAATTGGATTTATTGCTGAAGTTCAATTACTCTTTCTGATGGTTTGTTACCGAATTCTGACAAATTGCCCTCAGTAGATACTGGAGTTTGGCTGCCAGCGTGGAAACACGATGCCTCTGTGCCCTCCCCCTCATTAAAACTGCCCTCCACTAATCTTGGATCATGACAGCCCATTGTTACAGTTTTCCGTAGCTCTTAAAATATGGATGGGGTCTGATTGTCTGCTTGTAAGATGAGATGTGATAGACTCTTGGTGCTGTTTGTTCTCGCTCTCTGTTTTCCATTTGTATTGGGTCACCGCTTTTTCCTGCCGCCTTGCGTGTTTTCTGTAGGAGATCGTGTATCTTGTGGATAAGTAGCTGTAGTCCTATATATGGAACATGAGATTTGCAACTTTATCTGCAATGTTTGCTCAAAAAAAGATAATAAATAATTGATTTATCCCATATTTGAGAGTCTGATTTAAATAATATTTACTGCAGTGTAATTTGCATACAGTCTGATTCTTCCTAGCAACATTACATATAGGTTCATTTGAGTAGCTCATGATAGTATCTCATTGCCGCCATGTTATCATTCATTCACTCGTCTACGTGTGTGTCTTGTTCACGCGTCCTTATGTCACACATACAGCTGAAAATGCTTCCGTAGCCATGGTGAGCAATCCCAATGGGAAAAGTTGAGCCTGAATCGCTTTCTCACTCTCTTTCCTTCCTTTGTCTAATGCCTTGGTGCAGTCTAATGCTTTCCCCACATGCGCACACGTGCACACAGATGAGCAGGTCAGAATGTAAAAGCAGAGCGGATGCAGATTTTTGGTCACATGTTGTTTTAATTCATTTGACAAAGAAGTTGTTAGAAAACCAACAGACAGAGCGTGAGGATGGTTTTCTCTGCTGCCTGCTTTCTTTCTTGTTAGCGACCATGACCGTGGTGGCTGGACATTTGGCTGTGAAATACTTGCACAAGAGTCTGCTTGAGAAAAAGGCTCTTTTCTCAAGCAAAGCGCATTGGACAGATAAACACCTTCACCTGTTGGACCAGCAGGATGTCAGTCTTCTAACCTTATAAATTGTAAAACAGGACCATTGTAGCCAGTGCAGCAAAACAACACATTTAAGTTCAAGTGACAAAGCCCTCTAGCAGCAAAAGTAGCCATGACAGGAGGAAAGGAGGAAGTCAGAGTTGTCACAATACTACAGTTTCAAACTCGATACCGACACCCAGGAAAGTACTTGCATCTTGATACCATTTTTGCAACAAAAAACAACAAAATTAAGAGGCATGCAAATGTATTCACATATAGCCCTGTTTATTTCCAATGCTTCTGGTGATTTAGAACCGTATTTGTGGTGTTGATAAACTAGAGTTATTAAGTTCGGCTGCCACTCTTTCAGTCTAGTGCTGTTAGACTTTTCTCACCTTCAAGGTTTTTTTTAGGCGCACGTGCAAAAAAAAGATGTTATCTTGTAAAATTAGCACCGTCTGTTAAAGTTACAGACAGCCAGGACTGACAATGTTTGCTGCCTAGCTCTGACATTAACATTATTCATTATTGTTTTATTGTTAGTCACAGCTGCTAGATCAGGGATGTCAAATATTACGTCCAGGGGCCAGACTTGACCCGGCAAAGACTCCAATCTGGCTTGCTGGAAGGCTTTGGAAAATGTGGGAAGAAAAACTCTATTTTTGGACTTTTAACTTCATTTTCACAAGTTATAGAGCTTTTCCAACACCAAAGTAATTAAATTATAGCTAAATCTGTAGTTCTCCACATTACTTCTTGCAATTTAAGTCCAAAGTCATCCTGGTAGATTTCTTTAATTTACTACAGCAGCATTTCTTTATCAGCATTTCTTTATCTCTGCCTTATATTAAGATATCTCATTGATTAAATGCACATTTAAACCGTTTACACTGACAGAATGGGAAGTTTCACCGGTCTGGCCCACATAAAGTCAAAGTGGGGTCTATGTGACCTGTGATATAAGTTTGACATTCCTGTGCTAGGTGCTGCTTTAATAATAACTTAATGGACAGCTAATGTGTATAATTGCTAATAGTTAAATGGCTAACGTTAGTGTGTGCCAGGTTAATATTTATAATAACCGTTAAATATAGTATGCCAATGCTGTTGAAACAGGAACTTTACTGACCTCTCATGATTCCTCATAAAGCTGAGCTGTCAGTCTTCAAGATGCACGCCAAGTTTGTTGCACTACTGTTCACGTGTTCAGCTGCTAGTGGGGAAGGGGCCGTGTGCCTGCCTGTCCTGCTGCAGTGCTTTGTGAAGTTGTGTGAAGTTGGAGGAGGAGAAGACTGCACTGTTCTTATGAATACTGTTGCAATAACTTTTTTAATATCTATTAGTATCTGAGTATTAATAAATAATAAAAAATGATCATGTGCTGTCACATTTTCAGAGTTTTGATATTGAAAGGTACAGTTAGTTTCGGTTCTGTTGACATCCCTAGTTTTTATATTTAACTTTTGAGTACAGATGTGTGAGGGTAGATACCGACTTCAATCCAAGGGGCCACTGTTCCTTTCCTGTTCTTTTTTTTCTGCTTAACTGTGACCATGATAATACTGTAACCTTAGTCAACTGTTTCTTTATTTTAATCAGTACAATGAAGATAATTTCCCCCCGATGACTTGGTGGTGATTGACCTCCATTTTGCAGGCATCCAAAATATGATTGGTGCTTTTTGATGACTTTGTGTTTCCTTTTAGGAACTATTGAAATTATTATCAGGCCCAAATTAGGGAAACATGCAGTTATGCATGAGCAAAGATAAATGTCAAGTCAGTAGTGTTTTTAATTATTCATCAATAGTCCCTGTGGCTTGCTAAAGTTTGTTTAAGTGTTAGTATTAAAAATATTAGAAAACTACTCTCCATCCCATTGCTTTCTTCCTGTCCCCACCTCTCTCCTTTCATCTATTTTAAATATATACCTTCCTTGTTTCCCCCTATTTCCTCTTCATGTCTTACTTTATGGTTAGTCATACCTAAATTAGTCACACCTTAACATTCAATTCTCTTCACCATCTCTCCTTTTTGTCATCCTGACTTCTTTTTTGTGATCTCTGAATGCCACAGGTTCCTGCCACCCCCCCCCACACACACACACACACACACTGTAAACCTTTTCTGTCTTCCTCATTCTGTATATTTCTATCTTTTCCCCGTGTTATCTTCTCTATCTTCTCTAACCTCCCTTCTGGTCACACTCTGCCCCCATCAAGTCCCACCCTTCCTTTCCTTTCTCTCTCCTCCTGTTCCTTCCTCTCGCCTCTGAGTCCCACCGTCTTCTCCCCTGAGTCAGAGAGACAGACAGGAAGGAAGTGTGTAATGAGACAGCCATATCGAGCACACAGCCCAAATTGACCTGCAATGAATGGAGGCACTGATCAGATGCTGCTAAAGCAGTGCAGATTAACAAGCAAGGGGGATGGGAGAGAAAATGAAGCTCCCTAATGTGGCACACGTTTTAGGAATACTATCAGACATACACAAACCGGTTTTTTTAGGTAACAGGACTATATGTGTTCACACAGGGCCTCCGGTAACTGTTATTATTTAAAAATGAATGTGCTTTTATTCTTTTTTGTAGTTTTACTGAAATCAATAGTTGGTCACTTCAGCTGAAAGGTAAAGCCATCTGCATTCAAGACACTGTTTTCTCTGCAGTATGAACATAGGACAGAGAGGAAATAGCTTCAGAGTGAAAATGAGAAAAACAGTGACAAAAGCAAGAGAACGAATGGTGGGACTCACTCCTATTACTCTTATTATTGTCAGAAGTGTTAGTTTATATCCTTACTGGATATGAAAATACTGGATGTGATTTAGCTTTTGTAGTAAATCTTGCTAATCTGCTCATCTGTCTCCACTCGCCACACTACTGATTTTATTAATGAAAATGGAACGATAGAGGGAGAGTGGACATATTATCACTAACAGTTCTTTGTGGTTGTGTGTGTGTGTGCGTGTGTGTGTGCTTGCCTTCTAGTTTGTCCAGTGTATCACAGTAGAAGACCATTAGGGGATTACTTCACATCTGGATAACCCTAGCTGTTCTAATGAGTTCACGACTGCAGTATGCATTTCATAATTTGAATGGTTTTAACAACATTACATATTAAATCATTTCTGGCCTCAATTCTGCCCAGATCATTTTTAATATTTAAGTCCAGTGAAAAACCCAGTTTTGGTGTAAAAAAGTTATTGTGAGGATTTACACTGGCAGTTTTTTGACTGAAAGGTGTGGACACAGACATTTTTGTGGCTGGCCGTATTGCCAACATGTTTGAGTTTCCCATTAAGAGCACAACATTTGGAGTAAATCACAAACATCATTTACGAAGGTTTTCAGCAAGTAGTTCACTAAAACCATAGCTTATTTTTGTGTCTGATGTGGGGATGATAGTTGCTGCCAGAAATGCTGATATATTTGGAATTCCAGATGAAATTGTTGTCAGAATGACCACCTAATAGCACCGGTGGATTGCTCAAAACTGTGTGTTCAATACCAAATCTATGTCTCTGCTCTGTAACACTTCACTGAGTCATCACCCCAAATGTTTAGGGCTTTGCAAGTCATATTTATGGTGTTCAAACATACTGGTATTTTGATGAAGTAGAGCAGAACTCAGAGAACTGAGCTTAACGTAGGGTGTCAGAGGGAAGCGAAGAATCACAGTACAAGGCACATGGAAGGATCTGTCTTTTAGTGGTTATTACAGTCAGCCGAGCTACTTTTTAGCTTACAGAGTATCAGGTTTTTTTTTTTGACACATTTCTAAACAGAAATTGATCCATAATGACAATGCCAAGCACACATGAGCATCAGCATCTCACCAAAACTCTTTCAAGGATTTTGCTTTTTTATTATGAAAGTACGGAAGCTTTTTTCTGATCGGGTTATCTCAAAATGTAATTTTTATCTCCAAATTTAATCTCACTAATTCAACATTTTAAGATAATCTGAAATTTTAATACCTACAGCCTCACATCATATAAAGGGAAAAAAACAAGTGCATAGCATGCATTTTTCCACACTTGGTACAGTAACTTTAACTTTATTACCTTAAGGATGGTTTAGGATTATGAAGTTAACAATATTTTATGTTTTTCTGCAAATCATACAACTCAACTAACACAGTTTTTAAGAGGAATAGTCTATAATGAAGTAGTCTTTCTTGGGATAAATCCCCCTCCTGAGGTGTCAGATTTATCCAGAGAACGTTTCTCTCACCCTCCAAGACCTCGTGCAGTATAGAGTCTGGCCTTATATCAAACATGTGTTCATTCTCCTTCAGCTGCCTCACATAGATATGAAATACCCAACTGGTTTCATAGAGAAACAGGAAACATGAAACCTACTCTTACATTGTAAGATACCATCTAAAATATGTTTTTTACATGGTATTTTGCGCTGTTGCTTGGTGCATTGTGTTATTACTGAAATGAAATGGCTGCATGTGATTTTGTGAATTAGCACATTGCTAGTAGATTAGCTAGAGAACTTTCCACTCCCACCGGCGTATGTTTCCGATTGCAGCATCTTGCTAATTTGCCCTGGTTAGTAGATCTGGCCCTTTGATCTTTCTGTGACCCATTTCTTTGGCTTTGGCCTTACCTGGATCTTTGCCAGCGTAGTTCCAGGTAAACATGAATAAAGTGCAGTTGTAGAATGTATGATAAAGTCCTTTAGGATTAAAAGATATTGGATTTGAAGTTGTTAATGGAATGTCAAAGTGGTAATGGCAGCAATAATACATTTTCTTCCTATTTTTTTTCCCCAACTCCTTTGTAACAGTGGTTTATTTTATGTAATTTTTGTGCTCTATATCGGGGAATTTAACTGACTTCATCACCAAAGCATTAGTTGTTGGGAGTGGGTTCTAGTTTCATGTAACCTTGATTCTAAAATCTTTTATATTTTGCTAATTAGCTGTTTGTTGGTGATGCCCAGCCTTTTTATTGGTTTCTGGTGCATTTATATATTTTACTGGGCACAACAGTGCTTCACGTTATTTTTTTTAACCCTTTAGCAGCAGTAATGTGTGTTTATAACCAGTCGCACATGCACGGACCTGCTCAGGCACACACAAGCAAAGTGGTGGGTGGCGCGACAGCTTTGTGTGTTGGCAAACATGAGCTTAGCAGTGAAGATCCTTTCAAGCAGGATTAAGCTGCTAAGTGTCAATGGAATAGACAAGTAGGCCAAAGACCACGAAGATATCACTTACACTGCAACAATCAGTGTCAGTGGGTCTGTGTATGTGTGTAGTCATATGTAAAATAGACAGGAAGTGTAAGTGTGGCAGATTATTTGTGGAAAAACACAGGAGAACATCAACAGGACACACACACACACAGTATGCACATTCACAAGTCCTCTCACACTAGAGGCCTGGCAGGACCATCTGTTCCTGCTGAAATCAGCACAGCAGGAGCCTACCAGTGTGCACACACACGCACAGAACACACTCTATCACACACACACGGTTGCAGCATGCTTCAGTTCTGGCATAGTGATAGTCTATTTATTCCCCACACTGACGCAGGACAGTACTCATACAGTTGAGTTGAGTAAGTTGATGTGGATACACAAATACATACTATACGTATCAGATATACAGTAAATATATCTGTCTGTAGTTCTACACATAGATGGAGAGATTGAGAGATAAATGGCTAGACAGACAGGTAGCTGGTCTGACCTACCGTCAGCAGGAACTGCATACGCATTCAGCTTTCTCCATTTTAATAATCGACCGAGGGGACTAACACTCCCCTGTCAATGTTATCTGTTTCCCTTGCAAAGGCAACATCAGCATTTTCTATGCTTTCTCCCATCTCATCAGCACTTTGCTCTGACCTATCCTGCCCTGCACCTGGACCCAGTCAAGGAAGAACTACAGTGTAGTCATTTATAGTTCCCTGTAGGGTAACTGAACACTATCATTCTTCAAGAGAAGCAGTCAATGCATATTTTTGCAGCCTACAATTTCAGAACGCAAGAAAGTCTGCACCCAACAATAAGAGGTGAAGGAATCAAAATGGTAACTAAAGGGTCATATGTGCCCTTAGAAATCAATTAATGGGTTCAAAAAGGTTGACCTTGCCTTGTCTTGTTGATTGTGCAAATTGAAAGATCAATTTTAGTCAATAAAGTGATGTATCATAAATTATCTGTCTCTTTCAATTGCAAGGACCTTTCAAAAGAGAATACTTTAGGTATGGTTTGTTTTGGTCTTTACTAACTTCTCAGGTGGAATTAGTTACAAATGGTTAATAACTGAACTGTTAAACGGTGGTATTAGCATCTGCGCATTTTAGTCGTCATATCAACAGGACGAATAATTAACAATGAAAACACCAATTTATGTTGCGCAATTAAAAAAAGATCACATACATCACATTTTAAAATTGTTTCTGGTACTAAATTGATTTTCTGGATATAAAGTTAATTTCATATTGTGCAAGTATTAATAATCATCTTGAAAGACATAATAAATAAACATGAACCAATAAAGGCTGCATGTGAGGATACTAAATATACCAAGAATACTGAGACTGAGACTGAAAAAGAACTGAAGAAAAACAGCAGCCAAAATAGAAGAGGAGAAGAAAAGCTTGGGTGAAATGAACAGATCAGGTGAAATCAGCAGGGAATTCAGAAAATCAGGCGAGTTAGTAGGTGAAGTAATTGTTTGTGTATCCATGACTATTTGTATTTGTGCTTTGTGTGTGCTTTGTGTGTCTAGTAAACGTGTCATTCAGATGACTTACAACATGAGTTGTTCTCAAACATGTCAATAAACAATTACCTCAATATGTTTGTTAGTCTGCCGTTTCTGAAAATACCAATGTTAAAACTCTTTTCATTAAAATCAAATAAAACAATTAAAGGTTTAGTCTACAAATTAATTTCCTTGAAAAATAGGTTGTACCATAACAATTCGATCGAAGTATAAAACCAACACCCACCAAACATTTGATTAGAGTCTAGTTGAAAGTAGCTGTGGTTCACCTAGTCAGGTGCACAATCATTCTCAGGTGTAAAACTAATCTTAATAAAATACCTTACGTGAAAATCAGCAGTGCTCTCCATTTTGGTGACTGGATTGAGGGTCATAGTATTAATGGGTTCCTCCTTGGCACTGTTTCCATGCTGCAATTTGCAGTTGGCATGACTCTTAATTACACTCAATGTGAAGTTCCCAAAGTTAGCAGTGTGGTTTGAAAAAAAAAGCCAAAAGACAATAGTGACCGCCTGGGGTATTACAGAATGTGTCCAATCAAAGACACAACACCTGCCAAAAGTACATATAAAAGTATTATATGTTATTTCCTAGTACAGCAAGTGTCCCCAGCAGTTCCAATTTAATGGATTACTATAATCATATTACAGTTTCTGCAAAACAGCAATATAACACAGTGCTAAATTCACTAATCGCATAAACAGTTGTGTCGTTACTGAGATTACATAATTTATTGAATTATCTGTACAATTAACAGATAGAAAAAGAATCGAAACATGCCCTTTTCCTCCTCACCAACACTTCAATAATAGCAGAGCTATAATTATTAAGGAGTGGATGTAAAAAATAATTGTTATTACGCGAAAGGTCAAGAACACAGCTGCCAGAAACGACAATCCACTCCTCCTAACAAAACACTGACTCAAAGATAAAACAAAGCTAGTAGCGACAAACCCCAGACCCACTGGGATGTGTATGACTGTAGCTGAGCAGCTGCTAATAAAAGCAGTGATGAGCAGTGAGTCTCATAGCATAACTGTTTCTACAATAAAATCTAGTTTTCATAAGCTTTGCTGTCGCCTAAATAACTAAAGGGAAGTATGTGTATGTGTCAACTGTGCCAGTTTGTGGACATGTTCTTTCCTGTGACAGTGCATCTCAGTCTATGTGCATCCTAATGAAAAAGTCTGTAACTAGTAGTGCAATGAACTCATTTCTTTAGGGGAGTAAATTAGTAAGAAAACCATTGCTGTTTGTTTTTTTTCAAAATAATATCTAATAGATTAGCATTTGGAGTAATAACCCCAACATTCACCAGAACCACATTTTGCTATGATGACAAAGTCACACACATACACACACAAAAGGTGAAAACAGCAGCAGCAAAAATGACCTGTCAGTGAAGAAAGTCTTGATTATCTGTCTAGTGGACAGACTGTGCAATGTTAATGAGTGGTTGAAGGTTGTTTCTCCCACTGATAGATGGTAAAAAAGAAAACGCAAAAGCAACCAGTTGACATGTCTGCAGAGCACGATGATCGCAGCCTCCACAGTAGCACCAATAAACCTTCTCCAGTCATAATGAGGACAATAGGCCTAAATAAAGAGGGTTTCCTTTGAAGTGTCTTTCATCCCATGTATGTGTTTTTTGGTATATCAAAGACCCATTAATTTTCCTGAAGTGTGACAGTTTTTGCATCCTGGTTTCTGTTGCTGTCCTTTTCTTCATCTCTTCTTTTTAAATGCAAACAGCACAAAATGCAACGTCTTGTCTGAGAAGGAAATCATTGAGTGTTTATAGAAGGAAACTCATAGTTCATTACGGGAAGGAGAATCTCCTATAGCCTGAGGCTGAATGCTGTTACTTGAGCTATTTAGTCTTTGTCTAAGCATCATTCTTTGTTGACATATTCATAATGCTTCCAGTGGTTGTTTGCCTTGATGACTTTAATAAAACCATACACTTGGCAGGTTGTCCTTACCATTCTGTGCTTTAAAAGTCAACAATCACAGCGATCAACAAATCTTTGTTCACAGAGTTTTTATTGTAGGAGTAAAATAAGGCCCTCAGCTCTGACTTATACAGGCCTGATTATATTTGGGTTACTACTTCGATATTTGAAGAATCAACTTATAGTCATTCTATAGTCTAATCTGCTGTATGAGATATGAAGGTATTAAAGATGCTTTCTCGAGAGAATAAAGATAAGTAATCCAAGGAACTTGGGAAATCAAAATAATTTATTCAAGAAATTAGATGCTAAGGTTGGAGGTGGAACATAAATTGAAAAAAAAGGACATCAAAATTCAGATGTGCATTTTTATGTTTTTAAAAAGAGCAGACAACACACTCATTAGTGTCTCCTTTGAGCATGCCACCGCTTCTCTATGTTATCTCCTTTGCTGTCAAAAACCCCCTTCCCTCTTCTCTACCACAGCTCTCCATGTGCATCTCACTGTAACGCTTTCTGTGTTTCTGTCTGTCCATTTGTGTCTGGATCTATCTGCCCTGCTGTCTCACTGCAGTCGAGAAATAGACCGAGTAAACAGACGTCTCAGTGAGCTAGCACCTATTTACACTGTGCATGCTTCATCTCAACAAAGGTGCTTAGAGACATGGCTTTGGTGCGTGATTCTGAATTTATTCTGAATATTATGCACCACCTGGACCCACGTCTTGCGCTATTTTTGTGTGCTGGTTTCTGTGTGGCATGTTTGTCTAACTAATTAACACACACATTTGCAGATGTTTTCCCAGATGCAAACATTATGGCACCAGTCACCCTCGAGATATCCACACATCAATAATGATATAACACACTGGCTACTCAGGCACCCGAGCAGCCTTTCAGGTGTTTGAGTGCCTGTGTACCTGTTTTATTTAAAGGAGATATGTGGGAAACCGTGTTGGTGAGGAAAGTATTCATGAGACCTAAAATACTACACCTTGCAAATAGTTATGGGAGAGAAAAATCAACAGTTTAACATCTTTAAATAACATAGTCTTAGCTTCCAGAAACACCATTCTTATTTATACCTGCTCATTTCCCTGAAAAGATTAGCCTGATTGCAGGTCTGCTTTACTGGAGTTTATGTGGTTGTTTAAAAAAAAAAAAGGGTATGACAAGCAACAGCAATCTTCCTACATTAAGTTTTAGCTTTTTCTCATGCCGTGCAGCATCTTTTATCTCCCAAATGCATAGATTAATCTCAAAACCGTCAATTCAAGTTAGCAATCTGATAATCAGATGCACTTGATTAATTGATCATCAGCAAGTGTGAGCACTTCTTTAAAAGCAGATTTTTTTGTCAGTTTGCTGGTCTGAAGCATTCAGGTGTGTGTCAAGGACAAAGGTCATCAGTCCAATTATTGATATCATTTGATTCGATTCCTTATTCATCCTGTTATGGATTCTCATTGGGTTCTCACTGGCTCTGCTTTGAGTGTCACCAACATCGCTAAGCAGTATATCTTAGATATTCCTATTATTTGTTCATGTTAGAGGTATTTCTGAACTTTTTTTGTGATTAGTGTTGGGGTCGTTACTCAAAAAAATTATGTATTACACATATTACACAAAACATTTTAAATAGACTACTCGTTACATTCCCATCCCTAATCATATAGTCATACAAAATATGATTACTTTATTTTAATTCAAGTTAATGCTGCTAGATTTGGTTCTACAAGCTATTGAATCATGGGATGTAGTTAGCTACAGTATATACTGCTTCTGCAGCTTTTCTTAGTTTCTGTTAAATAAATATTGACAGGGTTTAATATTTCATATGTTGTACATTTGAGGTTCTATTTAACTGATTTCAAGACATAGGTGATTTTTTTTTTATGACTTGAAATGTAAAATCTTGGAATTGAAAGTGGGCGTTTCTTTTTACTAATACTGCGCAAGACACCACGACTTCTTTACTTATAGTCGCAGTACAGATGTTTTTTTATGGCAAATCAGTAATCTAGGAGTTCTCTGCAACTTTCTCAAAATAAGCAAAATGCACTTTTCTCATTTCAAAATATTTGTTGACAACAAAACATTTGTTTGTTTTATAATTTATGCTAATATCTACTCTGATATCAGACAGAATTGTCAGCTGGTTCCACTCAGTTTCCATCATCAGTGTCACATTAGCTCCACTTTAACTGATTTCCATGGGGGAGATGATTCAAATTCCCCTAAATAATCACTAGAGACCCACTTATCTGCCTGATGTTAACATCATTTTAGGTCGACATTGATGGCTAAAACCCCCCACTAACTGGTTTGGCTGGGTTCTAAGAATTAGAGCAGAGTGAAGTAAAAATAGTGGTGTGGGTTTCTCCATATGTTGAATAGTTACCACGACATGCGTGTCCCCAAAACACTGGCTGTTTAAAATATCTCTGTCTTTGGTCACAGAGCTAGATGACGCTTGAGAACAGCTTGAAAATTGTATTGATCCTGTCCTTATCACAGATTAGCTGATCGTTGTCGTCCCGTGGAGCTCGTTGGACCAATATTGTTAAAATGCCAGAAATATCAAATATCAAAGTTGGATATAATTGAACACAATGTTAACATATTTTATATTAGAAGAGAATGCCCTAAAGGTCTTCTCATCTGATTGCAAATACTAAACAAAAACTAAACTCTGAAAGGGAATACATTGTGAAAATTAGCTCTGCCAACGCTAATTAGCACACTCTGTCTTTTGTCAATCGTCTCCCTCCCTTCAGTCTGACTATTCCACCGTTCATCACATTTGATGGTTATCAGATGAGAAAGGTGTAAATTGCTACTCAGAGCCATCTCAGCTAATTCCCAATCTCCCTGCTATTTTGCCTTCATTTTTCTGTCTGTCCTGGTCCCTTGTTTCTTATCCTCTGCATTATTCCTTTCTTCTCTGTATGGATGTAGTCACAAACTCTTGGAGAAGGAAGAGCATAATACAGGTGTGTTTTCCCCTATGCATAAACTTCTGGGATGAATATATTCAGTAACTGGAACGAAACTGAGATCATTTCTGCAAGCATGCCTGTGTATGTGTGTGTGCCATTTGCAGATATATGCATGTCTGTGTGTGCACATGCTAATGTCCATGAGCCACTGCTAGCCAGCATTAATGAGGTAAAGCCCCTGCCAGTCGCCCTTCTCAGGAGAGAAGCACACAATCACGTGTTAATGACCCACCAGCATGGTGTGAATAAGAGGGAAGATGAAGCAGGTGGGGGCAGGGGTGTACAAAAAGAGATGGAGGGTGGATGCAGAGGAAAAATGTAATAATTGGTCAGTGTGAGCCCAGCACCACAGGAGAGTTTATAAACAAACAGGCGGATATAGTTTGTCCAGGCAGCACACAGCCATTCATGTGAAAACCTGGTCTACTTAGACACCCTAGGTCCCAGAGGAAGACAGAGGAGGTTGTGCACACAGCAGACCACATGTTGTTAAAGGGAAGAATCAGTCCTTTTTCAAGCATTTTCAGTCTTTTTTAATATTAGGTTTAGATTATATTTTAGATTATATTTATCATACCGTGTTTTTCATCACTGTACACTTGATTTTAATTAAAGAAAAATGAGAAGGAAACTGCCATGAGAGAGAAGTAAAAGAGAGGGGATTGATGGTGCTGTTTATTACGGAATAGTTCTGGTAATGAGAATCAAATGGGGACTGGCACTTTGTTATTATGCTTCTTGGCAGGGTGATTCTATTTTCCTGTGTTTGTGTGCTCTATTATCATGTGCATACAGTCCTAAGTGGCCAAGGCATGTTGGAAGAAAACTCATCCCCCTCGCTCCCTCCAGCGAGTAGCACTGGCTGTAAGTTAACTGGCAAAACACAAGTGCGCAGACACAGGCGCTGCTGCTGCTGCCAGGTGTATTGAGGAGGTAATAGTTAGGCCAGCGGCCAGTGGCTCAGAGAGGGAGAGCTGGAGAGAAAATGAGCTGCTGCTTCTGGTGGAGTCGGTTCGCCTGAGGGGCCAGCTCAATATCTGGAGTTGTTGTTTATCCGATTCCCCTGTCATCTTGCACCACTTTATACTTGTCCCATAGTTTACCACTTTCCTCCTTTTAGCCATTCTCTCTGTTCTACATGCTCCTATACACGGCCAATTCCAATTCTGTCATTTTTCTCAAGCCATTCACTGCATCTTGTACTCTTTTCTCTTTTTCTCCTCTCATGTTCTCATTCTTCGTGGGTCTGACTGACTTTTCTCAGAGGCTACAACATCACCACAGTTTAATCCCCCAGCAGGTCTAAGCCAGGAGGGATTGAAAAATAACAAGTGTGTTTATGCTCTCTGCCCCCTGACTTCACCCAACTAGAACCCTTTGGTGCCTTTAGTGTCTGCCTGTCTGCTCCATGTGCTTCAGAGTAGTATTATCAACAATGAAGACACTCTGCAGTGTTTCCAAATTACGACAAGAATTTTTGTTTATTACACTATCTCAATGAAAAACAAAAAGGCTTTCATATTGCAATAGGAAAACCTTGATATCATTTCTCATATATATGTAATAGGTCAGTATCGACTGATAATATCAGCTGATTTCATTTTGTCTTGGTTTGTATCCTACTGCATTGTTTTTCATATCCCTGCAAAATGTGATATCTCAGATTGAGTTTCTCAATCAAAACCAAATCTAGTGATGAGACTTTGCCCTTATAGTGTTAATGTTGGCTGCCTTTTTAGATTTCCTGCACTTTTAGTCCTCAGATCAGAAGTCAGTTTTACTTTATTGCTCTCTTTTAAATTCTAACATCTATCTATTCTAACATCTAACATCATTTTGGTTAAAAAAAATGTAAGCATTTTTGAAGATAAACTGCGAGTGTTGCAGCTGCAACCCGTTATTTTTTACTGTTTTATTTTTCTTATTTTCAAGTGCTGTTTGTTCTCTGTTGTGTAAGTCATAACAAAGATCTTGTTAGCAGCATTTTTGTTGTTGTAATCATATAAAAAATGTAGTGAAGGAATAGAGGTGGACTGTCCCGCACCGGCGTGAACTTGAGCCCCCTGAGTCTGGCAGGGCTTTGAGCAGCCAGTATGTGTGAGCACATTCAGACATGCACAGCTCTGTAAATGTCATTGCTTTGGGTTGAGTGTGGCCAGATGCGCCTGTGTACTGTCACTAGTGATACTGTTGACATTTCATTTTGTGAATAGGAACGTTGTGTATCTGTTCACCTCAGCTTGCTCCATGCTGATAAAACTGGCCTGCGTTTTCATAGAAACACGGGATATTTAGTCGGAGCCATAAGATGAGCTAAGGTAGTAGTCGCTTTGATTTACTTTTTATAGTCATGAAGTGATTATAAAAGCTTTAGAAAACCATAAAAGTCAGCTGTTTAGCAGCTGTTGAATCATTTGTCATTTGTTTGTTCTTGTGTGTTCTGAGTTTCTGCAGATTCTCTACATCTTTTCTTTTCAGTATTTCTTTACTGTCACTTCTGTTTTTATTTCTCTGAAAGTATTAAAAGCCAGGAAGAGATAAGGTTAGAAGAATCATTACTGTCACAGTTGTTGGAAGGCACGCTCTGCAACATAACAACCTGCTTCACCAAGCCCTAAACACTGTATTTTTAGGTCCACTTCTGAGTTTTGTCAACCTCTTCTTTTTTTTAAAAAGTTTCTCCCTTTTTGTTGTTCAACCTGCAGTGAACTGAAACTCACTACTTTAGCATAAAGCAGAAGTCCCAAAGTGATTTTTCACACATTTTTGGGATCGTATCCGCTTATAAAGTGGTTGAAAATATCGCACTACGCTGAATTTAGTGACACAATACAGCCATGTCTTTTTACAGATAAAGACAATAAAGAGCATCTTATAGGAGTGTCGACTGGTTTGCATACATGTATGAATCAAGGAGAGCGTGTGATGCGTGTAACCAGCGTATGAAAACAAGCACATGTTTGTAATACATCCCCCACCCTCGGACTCCTGCCAGCTGATGAAAAATGAATGAAGGCCTGTGCGTGCGTGTCCCTGTGTTTGTGTCCACATGCCTATCTCCGCTCGGGCCAATCAGCCAATCTGTCAGATCTTTTACACAAGGACAGACCTTGCACCCCTGCTGACAGGACTGTGTACATGTGAGTGAGAGACAGAGAGCGAGTGAGTGCAAGTGAGTTCAGCAGGCTTAGACAGATGTAGGTTGCAGATGCGATTGTGTGTGGTAAGCATGCAGTCAATATAAATCTGTTTTTTTGATTGTTTTTTTTTTGTGTCTGAGAAGAAATGGCCTTGCAATTCATCTGTCACACATCCTCTTGTCATCAAACTTTCATCCTTTTCTCCTTTTTTTGTTTTTCCATCTATCAGAGCTTCCCTATTGTAGAGTGGCGGCCAGAGTTAAAGAAGAAGAGCACATGAGGAGCGGAAGCAACGTGGCATCAACATCCTGACCGGTAACCTTGCTTCTGCACCCCACCACGTGCCCGGCAACTCCAGAAGTGACCGTCAGCAGGAAGGAAACAAGTGACCACTCCTCCTGCAGGCATGGTAATAGACTCTGTGTCTGTAAGTGCTGGAAGCTTGTGTATGTGTGTGTGTGTGTGTGTGGCTGTGCTAGTGCATTATCGGCAGTAGAGAAAGGACTTCTTCAGATTGTATGATGTAAGATAAGTTGTACTAGACATGACAACAGAGAGTGTGTGTCAAAGATAGAGAGATACTTGATAATAGATTGTGCTGACAGGAGTTTTTGAGTGTGTAGTAGAAAATTTGAACCTAATCATTATCGTTGGGAAAAGAGGAGAAGGGAATGAAAGAGGAAAAGGAAGTTATAAAAATGAAAAACAGTCAAGGAAAAGGTGGGTGGTGATTAACAGAAAGAGAGAAAAATGAAAGTTTAATCACTGTTTGGCATTTTCTAGATGACATTCTTGTAACTTTGCAAATTTGTTCTTTTTTATATTTTCATAATACTTGTTCTACATTATTACACCAGTGCGCAGTCACTTGCTGACATGCTGAATGAGGCGTAGATTTGAGGTTTGTTCCTTACATAAGCAAAGGCACAAGTGAGAGAGATGTTACACAAGGAAAAAGATGCCATAAAAAGAACTACCATGTTGTTTAGGAGGAGGAGAGGTTGGCTGAAGAGATCAAAGAGAATAGAGGAGGGAGAGGATGACAAGTGGAAGCAGATAAGACCGTAAAAACATAAATCAGGGACAGGGGCATGAGACATGAAAAGTATAAAGGATGTTGCAAGCAAAAAAGTAGGGTAGAAAAGGAAGGTTAAGAGCCTGAGAGAGGTAGAGCACAAGTGAGAGAAGGGATTGATTAATGGTCTTGGCCTGTGACAGTGGGAGCTGTACCCCTGAGGGGGGAGGGGAGTAGAGCATAAGATGAATTATTAAAAACTAGAACAAGAGGAGAATGGAGGAAAAATGAGGACAAAAACAAAGTGGAAGAGTGGTTTGTAGAGCAGGGAGGAAGGAAATAAAGAAGGAAGAAAGGGAAAAGGTGCTAGGGAGGATAATCATGAATGATTGAGAGAAATGGAAAGAAAACAAGATGTTACTGAAGGTGCTGAGGCTGGACATTACAGAAGAGGTCATATGACTGAGCTCATAAATAACCAAGCTTAATAGGACCAGTGCATGCTTGTGTTGCAAAAACAGTACTGTGATTAATCCCGAGTTTTGGTGATGCAGCAAATACTGACCTTGGCAAGGGTGTCACTGTATTAAAACAGAAAGTATACAAACAGCTTCTTTTTGATAGGTTTCCTCTGAGTTTTCTGCATTTGATAAATACACCTGCCCAAAACTTTGTTTGTGGTTCCTTATTCTGTATTTGTCTAACCTTAATGTTTAGATCCCGCTCATACAGGGCTAGAGACTGGTTGTGTATTCCCTTGGCAACAGGTTGAAAGACGCTGCTGGCTATGGCTAGTTGAAAAGAGCGTGAAATGGAAAGTACGTGGTCTAAAAGCTGGTTCATGGTGGTGGCTTTCAGACATCTAGGATTTAACAATAAAAAATTTGCATTTTTTCCTTGCAGCTGGTAGTTGCCAGTGGATCAGTGACCTGTCTCTAGCTCTCAATGAATGGAGCTATCACCTTATCGTTTGGCATTACCAGCAACCTCCAGCAATCACTAGTAACCAGTCAATAAATACTAATTTTTCCCTAGCAACTGGTGGTTGCCAGTCACCAACCAGTCTCTAAGTGTGTGGGATTGAGGCCCTAGTCGTGTCCTTGTACTTTATTATTTGTTCATTTAGAATCTGAAATGTGAAGCACTGTTTGTTCATTTGTTTTTTTTACATTTAATAGTAGGCATATGAAAACGAAATTAAAGTTTGTATCATCTTTGTGTTTTTCAAAGTGACATAATTTCATGTTATTTGTTTTTTATACACAATATTCTGGTATATTTTTCATGTGCAGATATGCCATTATTTAATACTTTGTAAGTGTGCCCCCAAAACAGTGCAGTGTCAGTTCGTTTGCTTTAAGCACCCAGGTCATTATATTTTACAGGCAGGCAATAAACCTATAAGCCATGCTGACACATTACCAGGAGCAAAGGACAGAGATTAAAAAAAAGAATCCAATCCTTTATCGCAAAGTAGGTTGGGTACTGTAGTTTTGGATTGGGGGGTAAATAAGCTTGACTGATTACACCAGGCTTTAGATAAATTAGATGAATGTCATCCTGGCTGAAGCACATTTGATAATATTAATGGCATGCTTAACACGTCATAAGGTTTTATAGTAGTCTCCATTTCCCATTTCATCCCATGTTTATCAGAACTCTTGAGATGCTTGCTATGAAGTACCTATTTGATATTTTGCTGCAGCATGGAGTGTGATTTTTGTTTATATATTTTGATGTATGTGTACCCTGCTATTGTGTACGTAATTTGAAAAACTGTGAGGAAAAGGGAGTGAACAATAAAACAGGATAGAGGAGTGTGGCAGGCCAGCGTGCCAAGCAGAGTGCAGATAAATCACAGGCTGAATTTTTAATGCAATCTCCCCTAGGCAGTTGGATGTTGCAGAGGAGGCACCGAGATGTTTGTTTTTTTAGTATTTCTTGTCCCTTCACTCAAGGCCTCTATTGTGACAGCTCTTTATCTCCTTCGACTCTTTGTGGTTTCATCTGGTGTTAAAGACATGTGACATTTTCTCAAGCACCACTTCTGATTTGTTTTTTCCCAGATATTTATAGATGGTGATTTGTTTTTCTGGGTTTTAGAGTAGCTTCACCATGGCCTGTGTTGTCAGCTACAGTACAAACAAACCTTTGTTTCCTCTGTAGCCTGGTGAAAATATTAAAATCCGTCTTTTCTGACCTCCCTCCATCTCCTGCAGATGTGTCACTTTTGTTTTCTTTGTTTGGTCCTCTTTTCTCCCTTATCTCATAGTCTCTCCTCACGTTACCTTGTTCTGTGTGCTGAGCACTCACATATCATGTCAGGCACATGCCTTAATAAAAGGAAAAGCACACATCTCATCAGACCCCCCCGCCCCCTGTGTGAGCAAACACACACATGAAGTACACTGAAAAATAATTGGCTGTACATGTATCCCTATCTCTTTCCCAATGCAACTAATATTGCTCCACCAAGTCTTGTCCTTGGCATTGGGTCACATAATTTATAGCAGATGGCTACAGAGAGACAGGATAAGGCAGGGGGAGCCTAAAAGAGACTGGCAGTAATGGAGAGGAAAGACATCAGAATCTGATGCTTCTTGTGTGAAGTAGCTGCTACTGGCAGGGTGCGTGCCTGTCTGCAACACCTTGAACTCAAATGGTTTTATTGCAGAGCATTAGGGACTGAATGAGCAGTGATGGATGGAAGTAATGAAAGTAATGTGTGTGTGTGTGTGTGTGTGTGTGTGTGTGTGTGTGTGTGTGTGTGTGTGTGTGTGTGTGTGTGTGTGTGTGTGTGTGTGTGTGTGTGTGTGTGTGTCGAACACACTGCGTTCGATGTGATTGTGTGGGTTTCATGTGTGTACTTCATCCAAATTTAAGGTGTGATGCGAGTATTAAATATTTGTTGGATTTTTGCTGTGACATATACTAAATTCTCTTGCATCGGTGTATCTGCATGCTAATAGAGTAAACATTAAGCTGTAAATGCTGTGTAATGCAGTTATGTAACATCGGGCTGCCAGCTGGTTAGCTTCACCAGAGCTTGAAATGGAGTGTAATTGGTAAGTGTGTGGTCTAAAAGCTTCATGCAACAATGGCATATGAAGGTATATGTGTACACACATACACAGCATGGTGTGTGCTGGTGGCTTTCAGACAGTTAGGATTTAACTATTAAAAATGTGCGTGTTTCTAATTCAGTTTTCAGGAAAGAATGCCAGGTAAAAGTTTACTTCACAATGTTGTTAGTTATTTTGGATGCTTGATAGGCTTGAATAATCATACCATGCCACCCAGTGAATTTGATGATCCTCCTTTGGATTGTGCCACAAAAATATGCCATCATAAGCTTTGAGGCATGCTTTGATGGGATAGACTGTCAGGAACCAGCTCCCAATTCTCATCCATAATGTGAGAGCTCTGGTGGAATAATCTTTGTAGTTAAACAGTAAAGTTATGTTTAAACTGTGTTAATATAGTACATGCTTCAATTTTCATTACACACTTACTATATCACGTCCAGCATTAACGACCCCCAAACAAAAACAGTCACCAGAGATCATTAGTAGCAGACACGGCTCAGTAACAGCTGCATTACACGTTCCAAATTAACAATAACAGTGAGAGACCTGAACGTCTCTAAACCTGAACGTCTGTGAGAACAGTCCCGAGTTTCATAATAGTAACAAATAGGTTCTAATACCCAGTAAGTTTTTGTTTATACACTGACTTTATTTTCCAACTGCCATTAAAATGCGTACCAAAACATAATGTGCTGATATTGGACACAAACTGATTTTGACACTGGGGGCTGTTGCAGATATTTTAAGATCATGATCCTCATGTTTTAATTATCATGTGTGATACGCACACATGCTCGCAGGACTGGGAAGCATACTATCCAATTGACCTCTAATTTATATAGCAGTCAGGTTTATCTCAGTAATCCCTAACAGACTGATGGTACACCATCAATCTGCCAATGCAAATGAATATTGATCAAAACGTTCCAAAATCACCTGTGAAACTGAGAAATCTCTAAACTCATTCAGCATACTTATCATCTCACTAAATGTCCACAACATCATGTCAGTACACACTGACTCAGGGGGTTGATTCTTTACAGTGAGACCTGTTTGACTGTTCTGATTTACTTGGTGATCGGAGCAGCTGGGTAACAACTCCCCCCGCCCTTGCAGGTCGAGTAGTTCTTGCTCACATACATAGATACAGACACTCTCCTCGCAATTTGGTTTATGGCTGCAGAAGCTTCCATTAGCAACAGCTCATAAAGTTTGCAACCGTCGGTCTGTTAAACACTGTTCTGAGAAGACACACAATATGAGGTAGTCACAGCACTTTAGGTACACAAAGATACTCTCACGGAAGGTACAATAATTTTCTCTTAAGTAACAAAACTGTTTTGGTTTTATTTTTTTTATAAAGACAATTTTTTTGCAACCTGCAGTTCTTACATTTTTTTTCATTTGGTCACAAATTAATTCAGAAATAATGCACTTTTAATTGATAAAAATTGTTCATGCGTTCTGTTTGTTAAACAGCTGTTTCTACATTATAGTACTGTGTCCACTAAGCCTGGTTCTCAGACCTTTTTTTGGTATGTCTTGCTCCGCACCTGGCTGTCTGTGTCCCACCAATGGGGCCATCTCACAGTTTTAGAAATTCTGTACTTAAAGACGGATAACTTATGCCATTAACCCGAGAAGACAGCAGTTGAAACCACACCAAACTGACTGAATTAAAAAATTCAACCAGGCCGTTTAAGCCTCGGTACTCCAAATTAAGATATGATATCATGGGTTTTTATTGGTGGTATATTCTTTGAAGCTGTCTTAATTTACTCCACCAGTTTGTCTTACCAGACTGTTAGCGATTCACTGTGACTAGAGTGTGTAACCCTGCTAAATGTTCTTGTGACATTCGTTATACTGAGCTGCAGAGGCTGTAAGGCTGCAGTGTTGGTTCGTCATTCTGTTAATGGCTTTAGCTCACTCGCTCTATTGAAAGAGTGTCAGCAGTTGAAATACAAATTGGACTATTTAGTATTAAAGCACCTTAGCAAAGTTGGGATGTTTTGTTAAATATAAGCAGTGCTTTTCAAATTGTTTAAAGTGTATATACAATTTTCTACTGAGAAATCTTGATTGTTTGAGGAAAAGGTATGCTGATTTTGAAGTTGACCAGCACATTATAAATAAGTTGAAACATTAGTGGGGTTTATCAGTCTTCCTTTTATCAGAAAGCAGACAAGAAAGCAGGGAGCATGGCATGCAGTCTGGGGTGGACTCAGACACGGGCCTCTTTAGTGGCACCTGCTCAACCACGTGGGCCAGACAGCACCCTAAGTACTGGTGTTTTTACCATTATGTTGCATCATTTTTACAGCACCCATCATATAATTCTGTGACATTTTTGACAGATATTCCAAAGAATATGATATAATATTTCTGAATATTAAACTCTCTGTGACAGGTCAGCACACCTCTCAGGCACAAGCTTCCACACACATACTTTTGTAATATACCTTCTTGTAGCTGCTTCCTATATTTAGAGTGTATATATTATTTGTTTAATATCCGTCTGCCTGTTTGTGGCATTTTTGACAATATCAGTAATATATTCTAAAGTATATTATAGCAAATGTTTGAATATTAGTTTAAAAAATATGTATGAGAGAAGTATACAGAAAGGATGATATCCATTTAAGAACTATACTTGCAATGTAATTTGTCCTCAGACTACAGTGAATAAAGAACACCTTCAAATTGAGGGAAAAGCTCACAAATCCAAATGCAAACATCAGGCAGGACATATGAGAAAACAGTGCTTTCGAACAGTATGGTACATCACTCTGTTTTTGTTTTGTTTATTTAAAATAATCTTTAGTTAGGAATCCCCATAGCTTCCCTAATATGTTCCATATTTTAGTCTTTTGATGGTAATTTGTGTTTGTGTTTGTGTGCCAGGATATTGCTCCCACATCAGTTTGATACATTCACTGGCTTTCGTATTAGATTAAATTATTATTGATAATCAGCCATCTGTAGTTGGTAACAACCATACACTTTATACAGTCATTTATAAGAAATCTGTGTTAAGGTAAATTGCATTAAATGGAATGTTATTAAAAATTTGTGGGCAACTTTTATCTGCAAACAAAAGGGATTTTTTTGTTTTGAAGTGAAAATGTTTTCCAGTTGTTGCTTGCTGTGCCAAAAGCCTTGGTTTAAGGTTAAGGCTAGGATGGTACTGGTTGGGGTTCGGGCTAGCATAGGTCGACAGAAAATGAATATCAATCATTGTGATGTCCTGTCAAGTGATGGGAACATGACTGAGTGTATGTGTATGCTTGCATGAAGGCGGTCCTTGGATTTCAAGTAGATTGATAGTAGCACTCATGCTATACTGTGAATGCTACTTGAAAAAGCTCATCACTTCTGGGCATGTGTTTGCGTGCTGTTTCTGATGCCTGCTGTGTGGTTCTCTTTGAGGAGATGTGGCTATGTGTGTGCGGTGAATAAAGGGAAATGTGGGTCTTGGAGATAAGCAGGTCAGCTTTGCAGCTTACTAACAGCACCCTCGTTTTGAACTGTATGTGTCGTATGCACCTTGGGCTCCCCAGAACAATATGATAACCCCCACAGTTTAAAAATGAACCCCATCCTTCAGATTCAAGTTGCCAAGCAATCATGAAACAATATCTTGACTTCTTTTTTAAAGTTTTTTTCATTTTTTTAAAACAGGAGAAAGCAAAGCGAGGGAAGTAAAAATAGACAAACCGAAAAGAATTCCAGTGATCATAGCAGTAGAAGAGAAAAGTCGAAAAAAGGCAACATGAAAGCCACAGTGATGACTCTAGTTGGTGTTCTATTTTCATGTACAGTCACAAAAAAATCCAGACAGTGAAAGAGAGCTGAAATTGAGATTATAACAGAAGTGATGTTGCTCCTAACCATCCAAGCACTCAAGAACAGAACTGAAATAATGTCTTACAACAGATATTAATTATCTCTTGTATGAGTATTCCTGTTATTAATTAAACAGCTGCCGCAGAGATTTTACATTATGTGTATTGCAGCAAATTTTATGCATTGATAATAGATTGTAATACATTTTCAATGCAATTATGCCGAGCAAAATTGGAATAGCTAATGCATAACACTCAGATGTTTAAATACTTTAGCACTGCAGTTTTTCCCCACTGAACAGTTAGCCTTGTAAACCTCTATCCTCTGAACTCTGTGAAAGGATGAGAAGTGTTTTCATATGAATCCACATAAGCACCGCGGACCCATCTGGGTGGTATTAACTGCAGGACACAAATCACAAAGGCACCATTCCACCTGCTCCTCTCTTTCTTCTCTTTACGTTGCCAATTTGTCTCTGAATTCAGCCTCTGGTCGCACAAGCATTTCTGTCATTTATCCTTGTTAAAGATTCTGCACTGTTCCCTTCGCCCTCCTCTGGTGTTATCTATTCTGTTCCTTCTTGACTTCGGTGGTAGGTGCCTTCTATATTCTGTCTTTTACCCTCCCTCTGTGCTACCCTTTTCTGAAGCCTTGCACCTGATATCTTTCTGCTGTGGTGTTCCCCCTTAAACCTCTTACCAAGTAGAATCGAGCATGTGAAGAGCTGACATGAATTCCCAAGGCCATAATGTCTGAGTGACATGTGGAATGGACTCGGTGAGATGAATTTCTGATAGCCATGTGTGTGTGTGCATACGTGCATATGTGCTAGGGTCAGTGGCAGTAAATAGGAGCTGTCACTGAAGTTAGAATTGATTTCTTTCCCATAAAAGAGATAACATGTTCTGTGAGCACAAAAGCAACTTGGGCAGACAAAAAAGCCAATTGCACACTCTTGGTGGGATAGCTGTGTTGCATTTTAATTTTGTGTGAAAGGCTTTTTTGGTTTTTGTTGTTTGTTGTTATTATGAATAAAGTGAGTCCTCAGCAGGGAGTCCAAAGTGTTTGTTTGATGGATTAAAGCTCAATCTGCTGTTAAAGAATGTCCTTGCTGCAGGGAAGGAAGCCGTTTTTATGCGTGTTCGTTTACAGGTATGCAAGCCCGTGTGTCAGTGGTTCCTGTACGTTTTAATCTCTCTGTTATTTGTCATCCTCCCTTTCAGAGGTCCTTTCGTTCCTTCAGTAACGATGACCGCCACGTCATGGCGAAGCACTCCACCATCTACCCCTCCTCTCAAGAGCTGGAAGCAGTTCAGACACTGGTATCCACTGTCGAGTGTGCCCTCAAACATGTCTCTGATTGGCTGGATCAGAGCAGCTGTGATGTCCACAACCAGTTTGAGAGCCAACCAGCAGACAGCACAGAGGAGGACGACCCTGGTGATGAGCCCAGCGAAGAAACTGAGGATTCAAGTGATTGCTACAGGTAGGCAGAAGAAACGCACGGTGGGGCTTTAATTTATGATTTTTGTTGATGTTTTTTTCAGTTAATGGATTATTTTGTCACTCAAACACAAAATGATTATTTTGTCAAACCTACAAACCATAACCAAAGACTTTGAATGTATTACATCAACAGTTCGGTAAATATGCCTATGCCTTTAAAGCTCACTAAAGACATTTTCACACATGAGCTTCGGACAACATCAGCATAATAATAATCAATGAAGTGTGTCTGTCTCAGTACTAAAAATAAAGTTAACATGTGTCTATGCCTGGGTGGAGCATGCGGGAGGCATGGATACGTGACATCCACACCAACGCTGCTACGGACAGTTATCTGCTCTATTCTCTGAAATTTGCATTCTCACATTTGGTGCCTCCTAAATGAGAGTTCACTCCTCACTTAAACACTAAAGTGTCAAATGTACAAGTTGTGGATTTAGTTTAGGTTTTGTACAGGGGAAATGACTTCCTAGAGAGATGTCATCACTTTGAGCCACCAGGGACTTCACAAAAGATAAGATTGTTCTATTTCTCCCCATGTTGAGGAAGTTCTGTGGCGAATAGCTGCATTTATAAAAAGAAAGGCACAGTTGAGAAGCCTGGGTTTCTTAATTCTTAGGTCAAATAAACAACTTTAGATTTGTTGTTTATTCGTCTTTTGCAACCTAGAGTTCTGAGTCAGTGACAAAAAATTCTTGGCACTTATTAGTGTTGTTTACTTCTCACAGAGACTGTTCATGCTAAATACTTTTTTATGCAGAAGGAAGAAATGAGGTAAACACACTTCTCCGAGGTAGAAGGAGCATATGTTGCTCAACAGGAAATAGAACAGCCTCCACTGGTGGCTCCTTCTTCTTGAATCTTTTTATTAATGGTTCAGTAGTTTTCATTGATATCTTGAATTGCCTTGTCTGATCTTATTTTGCTGTGTGAATTGGAATTTTAGTATATTAATCTTTCGAGAGATTCAGATATTACGCTGATGAAAAGAGGTTTGGATCTCCCGTTGAGTCGACTTCATGCCTGCAGTGCAGTTCTGTTTTTCAGGTCTTGCACAAAATTGTAGGTTAATTTTATAACAAGGTTATTTTTCTCTTTCATCGTATTTAACTCCCTGAGAGCTAAGCATGGATTCTGTCTTTGATATTTACTAGTTATGAATCAAAATGTTCATATACACATAGCTTAAAATCTGATACAAGAGAAGATTATTTGTTTATTTATTTATTTATGTGTTTACAGGGAGTCCAGCGTTGGCGGTTTGTTGTGTGGAGTGATGAGGATCGGCCTAGTGGCCAAAGGACTCCTGATCAAAGGCGACATGGACCTGGAGCTGGTGCTGATGTGCAGAGACAAACCCACACAGACACTGCTGGACACTGTCTGTCACAATTTACCCACACAGATTGAGGTTAGAGACACACACACACAAATGCACCGAGGCGTGCATGCTTCTCTTGTTTTTTCACTTTCACCTTTTATCTTTGCATTAAACCCGCACTGACATCAGTCTGACAAATGTAATCCAGGAATGCACTATTTTTACATCACACTCTTCTTCGATGTCAGAAATTAAGCCGTTTAAATAAGCTTCTACATTTTCTTCCTGAATTCGCCAGCTCTCGCTGTGTTGTGCTTGTGAGTGTTGAGGAGAGTGTGGTGAGTGGTAGCGTGAGCATAAGTAGGCAAGTGACAGCAATATTGTCAAGTGAGAAGTTGAGAGGTGTTTGAGTATGTATGAGTCATGTGTGATTAATACTCTCGTCATTACGTCAGTGTCACATTTCCTCATTAATAAGTCATGGCAAGGAAGTGAGGTCCTGACATTCATACATACAAGATACACACTTACACATACACTTACAAACACACACACACACACACACACACACACACAAAATACAGCGCTCTGAAGGACAAGTATCTCTTTTTACAACCTGTGACTTTGACCCCTGTGCCTGTTTGTTTTATAATCTAGGATTTATATTATCTATTGTTTCAGTTGGGTTACACACCATTTAAATTATTTAATTTGTAGGATATACATCACTGCAGCCTGGTGAGGGGACCTGATTGGAAGGGAAGGATTTAGCAATATAACAACAAATGTAGGTAAACACTTTCCAACGTGGCTGGCAAGTGCAGAAATTACTCAATAAATAAATAGTGCCCCGGCACAACCTCTCTGATCACAATTACATTTTGAGCTGGAGATGGAGAAAAAGAGCCTGCGTGCATGTGTGTGTGTGTGTGTGTGTTTCCTGTGGCTGTGTGCACGCAGAGAAATAATCTCATGTCGCGGCCCAGTGACCAGCGATTTTGAATTTCCCATCAGAGCCAAATGGGATGTAGATGGGCCCTCTGTGACTCACTGCTCATTTAAAGGGGTAACTGGAATGTAGACATAAACCCAGATATACTTGTTTTTGTCACTTATAAAGACTAGGTAGCTTAGTTTTCTTTAATGTTGTTTTCTAGGCTTAATCTGGCTTAATCTGGTCAGCTACTCATGGCCAACTCAAGCCGAAATTTAGTTGAAGAGGGTAAGGTCTGTTTTGGGCTATTACAAAGACTTGAATTCACTGTCATTTCAACCATTACCAACCGTTACAGTACACTGAGACTTAAAGTGCACATAACTGAGGCTGACTGGTTCACAGAAGGCAGGCAAGAAAATGATTGGACTCAATTAATGATGTCAGAATTGGGTTTGACAGCGTGGGAGTTCAGACTTGTTGTAAAGAACAGACTAGCAGCCCGAACACTCAGGAACACAGGCAAACAAGCGAATACAGATCTTCCTTATTTAACTTACACATAAGCTTTATTTGACATCCCTCTATTCAATATTTGTAATCGCTCATGACTGTATATGCTTCTTCTGGGCCTCTGTGTGTGTGTGTACTGATCTTTGCATGTCTTGTAGGTGATATTAAGCGTGTTAATTTGTTTAAGTGTGTTCTATACAGTACAAGTGTATCAAGTAACGGTTGTGGCTGCTGCGTATGCTGACATGAACATATTATCATAAGTCATCATGTCGTAGTGCTGACCAGCGAGGTCAACTGTAATTAATTTCTTCAGAATGAAGGTTGAATGAGGCACAGTGTGCACACAGAGAAACAAATGGGTGTTGAGAAAAACACATAAACAGTGTCTGCAAAACTTATACAGAAGATTCGCCAGCTTTCATCACGTATTACTTGATATCTGTGTCTTCAGTAGATTTTACATCTCTTCCAGAGTTTTATATAAAGGCTATTTGATGATTAGACGCAGAAATTGGAAGTCTATATTCTAACCTGCCAGTGATTTAAAAAAAAAAATTGGAAATATCTTTTGAAGGGTCCATGCGATCTTTCTGTTTTCTTACACAGTCAGTTCTGTGGTCAGAAATATCCTGGGTGTTTTTATGGTGTCCACAAGACTAACTACTATCGCTCATTTATTTTCACATGAAAACTTCCCCTTATTAAATCTCCTGTCATACCTAGTGATGTTGTTGTGGTGTGCTTAAGCCGCACTATGCTGAAATATATTTTGCTTCTTCATCTGTGCCGTGTCATATTGTGGCCTTGGCCTCTTGACTATGGAGTTATGTCTGTTGACACACGACAGAAGCTGACAGAAGAGAAATATGAGGTCACAAGCTCGTTGCCTGAGGCGGCCATCTTGGTAAAAACGACAACAGAGCCTAAACTCACTTTGAAGATTACCCTCACCTCACCAGCCATGAGGGAAGATGAGGAGGAAGAAGAGGAGGAGGAAGAGGAATTGGAGGAGGAAGAGCAAGAGCTGGAGAATGGGGAAGATGGAGAAGAGGTGGTGGAGGGGGAAGTGGAGGAAGAAGAGGAAGACCTGGAAAGCAAAAATGGGCGAGGTAGGAGCATAGAAATAGGAAAGTTGTTCTCTGTTTGGCCACACCTCAGCACATGCACAATCAGTTGGTCTTTGTGTTAACTATGTATATGTTATTAGAAAACTCCACATTTTTTGTCAGACAAGAGGTTTGACCTCATGAACTGATGCTGACACAGGACAAGACAGGTACAGGCAGAGGTGGGTAGAGTAGCCAAACACAATCATATTTCGGAAAAACAAATACTCAAGATGAATTTGAAAAAAATGTTGACATTGTTTACTGATATTTTACTGAACTTTCTTTATATGATACAAAACTAGTATTACACAGTGCTTAGAGTCGTCAAAGATGACAAAAAAAATCTCCACAAACAAGATGCTGCAAACAAAAATATATAAATGTCAAAGCAAGGAAGCATTAATAGTGATCTAAACCCCTGAGGATGACTGGTCCCTAATCTAGGAGCCAAAAAAAAATGCTCATTCACCACAAATCTCAAACTTAAAGTGGGTCAAAGCCAGGAGCTGTGAACCTATCAGGGCCCAACAGACTGCTAATAGGTAGGAGATCAAAACGCATTGCTCTTAAGAAGTAGTGAGTGGATTAACAGCTTTTAATGTCACTCCTGATTTTCACAGAAAACCTGTATAACAAAATCGAGGTGATAAGAGATTAAGCACCTGAACTTTGGACCAAGTGCAGCGACATCTTGGCTGGAACAAGTATTAAGTGTATTACAATAGCCATTAGTCGATTCGATAAAACAGCGTTTGTTTGTTAAACCTTTTGGAAAAGGGAGACACAGTTTGTCAATAATTCTTAAAGGAGAATTTATTTCAACCTGGATCGTTTGTCATTAAGGTTGTAGAGATTTAGGGTAACAAGGACCCACACAAATCTGGCAACTCGTCAGCTGATCAAATCATTGTTTGTGTGTAAGGGCATGGATAGAATTTTATTAACATTATTCTACATTATATACATCAGTAAGTAAAGATGTTTTTAAATTGCATATAATTTTCCTTTCCACTGTCGCTAAGTACTTGCTTAAATGGGGTCGTTTGATTTTTTGTTTTTTTTCTCAGTATTATTGTAGGATATTTACTTTACAGTAAGAAGCAACTTGAGGCAACTGCTGTTGTGATTTGGTGCTATATAAATGAAATTTAGTGAATTTTAAGTAGAGAGCCTTGCTACTCCATCCCCTATTCACAATAGTACTTTTTGTGGCAACCAGGTATCAAACCTGCACCCTTCCAGTTAGTAGATGACCTGCTCTACCTCCTGTGCTACAGACCCACTAGTGCAGCCCACACCTTGACTGTTTTTCAGTCTGTCTGGTTAATTTGAATTGGAAAGCCAAACTCCAAGAATAAAGGAGAATAAAGTTTGGCCAATGATGTTTTGTCTCTTGAATCTGCCACCACTGTAGCAGCAGCAATTTCTCATGGCTTGGTTTTAATAAGATATGAGATCATGTTGCATTAATGCCTGAATTAGTTCCCTTATCCAAACCAATTATTACAGAAATACACAGTTCCAAAATGCTTCATTTACTGTAGTTATTTAATGACATTTTACAAAGTAATTAAGTAAAATCCGAGCTGAAAAGCTCTGGTGTTCAGTCTGCTAACAACCCATCCCCATTCCCCTGTTTTCATGTGTAGCAGTTACTGGTTATAATTGGTTGTGGGATGTAAGATTGGGAACCAAGGCCAGCAGGCCAGCGAAATCAATAAGCAGCCAGTAGCAAGCTGCCCATCTATCCTGTGGCTCTCATCCAACTAGACACTCAGGTCTCAGAGAGAGATGAGCGATAGCACGAAGGTTTGCCGTACATCATTCCAGATGCCTCGGCATGATAGAGAGGACCCCTCGTATTTTCTCACCAAGGGGAACACATCGGTTTGCACACATGTTCACTCAGCTGCAAGGAGGAGGAGGAGGCCACACACACACACAGTGATATTTTGTAAAAATACCTGTCACACTGGATATCTAACTCTGCAGATTTATGGCGATCATATTTTAAAGTGCAGGGTCAAATACTTTTCACATTAACACATGCAACAGCCGGCATAAACACCAGTGGTTTAAGGCCAGTGGCAGTGCCTGTTTTAGCTCTGTTTAGGCTTGTCAGGAAATGATTAGCAACATATTAAGGAGATTAATTATCCCTGAAAAAATTTGTTAACAAAAACTTTCCATGTTTCCACGAATGCAGATTGTTTCCATAAGCTCTAGCTGAAATGTTAGACGGGTGAATTATGTCTTCTCAGCTGATAACAGGTGATCATTTATACAGTATTTTCCAGTCACTTTAATCCCATTTGGGAATTGAGGTTAATGTTAGTAGGGTTAATTTTATACATTTGACAAGTAAAATTTTTATGCTACAGATAAATATTTTATTGAAGATATGCACATGTTTTGCATGCATGTGTGTGCTTTACTCACTGATGCAGCTCACTTGCTTTGTGAGGTAAGGGGTGGAGGGGGGTCACTCCTTTTTTTTTTTTTTAAATCTCCCTCTGTACTCAGTAATACAGAGTAATACAGAGAGAGATAATGATAAAAGAAGAGCGCTGATTGAGAGAACAGTGGGAGGACAAGCGAGAAGAGAAAGACTAATGATCTGCTAGTAGCTGAGCTGTCCAACACACAGCTGGGTCCAGTCCGACAGACCTTAGGATTTACCATGACACGTCACACTGAAACATAGATTGCACACTACGGCATGCCGTTGTCAGGAAGCGCTACACTGCATTTTATAACACAAGATAAATGCTTTCGCTCCGGCACGCATCGGACGCATTTGACATTTAAAATTAATGCCTCTCGAGGCTAGGATCTTCTTTTTATGGGAGACTGATGAGGAAAATATTTACCTAGTTGTGTTTTCATAGAGCCCCAAAGGGCTCTTTAATGTGTTTTATTTTATCTCCAGTTGGTCCTGCACACAATAAAACCTTCTATGGAAACCCCATGTAACAGCATTCATTCATACACAGCTGCGTTTGATTCAGCTTGCCGTGCATATCATAGACTTTGTGCTGTTTCTCGAGTAGCAGGCCGGTTGAAGCTGCACTAACCCAGCCAGCCTGGTGTGTAGGGCGGCATGAATCAAATGCTTACATATAAAAGTATAATGCTCTACTTTTACCAACCATGATGCTCTGACTAAACCCTGCCTTGATCCCTCTTGTGTTGTGTTTGTCTCAGACTGGGTCAAACTATCTTAGATTTTTTTTTCTTTTCCTTTTCAGTTCTACTTTAGGAGCGCTTGATTCTGTGTTTGCCCAGACAGGTTGTTGAATTGCTTTCTCTGCACCATCATTTTCTCTATGAGCCTGTGAAAATCAAGTGCACCTTAAGTAATGCAGAAGACAAACAAAACTGCTATTTTGACTCCTGCCTGGTGCAGACTGGATCAAAATAAATAAAATCCTTTTCAAATACATAAAGGAGAGATTGATTTACATTGCTGGGCACAATAAAAATGACTCAATATGCTCCAACTGTGCTCACACACAGTAAATCAAACACTCCTTAGGTATTTGTTTGGTGTATGTCTGTGGGGGGGCTCTCCATACCACAAAGTTGTCTCTTCCTTTGTAGCATTGGTTGCTCTGATTTCTTTTTTTAGTCACTGAGTGGATTTAAAATACTAAACCGCTATTCAGTAGCTTGTGCAATTTTCAACACATCTCTTTCTAGGATGGACAGTAAATTTATGATAATATGTGGTGCAGTCTACACACATTTGACTCATCCTAGTGTTGAAAATGGCACTCCGTTTAAAGAGTGAGGAGCCCTTGATGAGCATCCATTGCGGATCTGTAATCTGTGCAGCGAGTGAGCACTTTGTACAAGGAGAGAGCAACTTTATGGCATGAAAAGCACCTTGTATGTACCAAAAATATCCATGCATGTGTGTGTGTATGTATGCTCGCACACACGACTTCGGGTGTGTCTGCGTACATTCACGCGCGCAACACTCAAACACACACACTCGAAGCTGACGTGTGTGTGTTTTACGTTCTCTATATTGGGTTGTTATTGTTTTGTGGCAGTGTTGGGTGCTGCTGCGCAGAGAGTGGAGGCTGAGGAGGAGGAGGAGGGGGAGGTGCTGGATAGACACAGATGTCTGTTGGCCCTGGCAGCGCTGCGACACGCCAAGTGGTTCCAGGTCGGCACCCACTCACTTCCTGTCTTTGTGCCCGATGCTTATTGTAGCCTGACGACTCACCCAGAGAGAATAGTCAGATAGAACTAGAGTGCCTGTTATGCACACCCAGGGAGTGTAAATGTACTGATTTTACTAAAATAAGAAAATTGTTAAGTGTATGTTAGAACAAATGCAAATGCACTGTTTTCTTTTGTCCTCTAATTTGCATTTTCAGTTTGCAGGATGTTGTTTTGCAACATCATGGCAAAAAAAGGCCATTTCTTACATACCTGCTCCAAAAGTTTAGTGTAGAAGTGGAAAAGGGTGAGATTAAAAGTTTTTTTTAAAAAGTATCGTAGGGCTACAAAAGCAATGGTTGATACTTGTTTTTCTTTTTGGCAATTATGTGAACCTGCCTGCTCCGTACAACATGTCAGTGCTTCCCTTCAATTCTCCTTCCATAACCCTTCCCATCTATCTCCCGACTCATTTACCTTATTGACAAAAAGAAAGAAGAGGAAACAAAAGAAAATAGTGGTAGCCTGTGTATATTCTAGAGACAAACACAAAACACAAAGAAATAATAATAATAAACAGTAAACTAATTCAACATCTTTCATGACGCAGAGTTTTAGAAAGATCCAGTCGCTTCATTTTGACTGTGGCTTTGTGTTTTTCTGCAGGCGGTAGTCTGTATGTGTTTGAACAAATACCACTGCTCCTATACTCAGTTTGTTCCCTTTTCTCTTCTCCTTTAATCTTCCTCTTTGCCTCCCTCTGTCTTTCCCTTCCACCATCTCAGGCTCGAGTGAACGGACTCAAGTCCTGCGTTATCGTTCTCAGGATACTAAGGGATATGTGCAATAGACATCCCATCTGGGAACCTCTGAAGGGATGGGTGAGTGTTGTGCTCGCCTTGTTGCTCCTGTGTTCAATTACTTATCATCTGTAAATCAAGTGTTTTATGCTAAAAACTAGGCAATGTATGTAAATGAAACAGGTTACAAATGGAGCTACTTGTGTAGATGGTGTAAATACACTCACTGGACACTTTAATAAGTACACCTTGCTAATGCCAGGTTGGACCCCCTTTTTCATTCAGAACTGATTTAGATTCAACAAGGTGCTGGAAACATTTCTCTGAGATATCAGTCCATACTGTATGACAGAGTATTGGGGTCACATAAAGAAAAAAAAGTTAGTGTTCATTTTGAGAATAGAGTTGAAATAGTATTTTGAGAAAAAAGTCAAAATGCAGCGATTAAAGCTGTTTTTTCAAGTCAAAGAACTGCCACAGCTGCTACACCCTGAATATGCCTGTTAGGTCTAATTGTTGAATGTTGCCATTGTGTTTCTTAAATTTGTACAGTCTTAGTTCAAGCAGTATTATCAAAGCCATTCCTTTGATCCTGAGCACCTCTAACCACTTTGTGTTGGGGGAGGTTTTATTGCAGATACATCCTATCTGGAAGATCTACTTCCTTTGATGTAAGCTTCCTGCGTTTACGACCCTTTGGTCAGCAGGAGGTCTCTCACACACACACACACACACACACACACACACACACACACACACACACACACACACACACACACCTGCATATACATACATACAGTGCCTTGTCTTTGTAACCAAAGGGGGTTGCGAGGGGAGGTGTTTTGTAAACTATTGTTTGAAGTTTGTCAATAAAAGCCAGCGAGAGGAGGCCCTCATCGGGGTCACTTCCATGCTGGACATAGACGAGGCCTCCCTTGCGCAAGTAATCGATCGATCGCTGACTGTCTTGTTTTCATTCATGATGAATAAGTCTCTAGAATTAGCGGGGTTTGTGGGAACAGACCCAACAATGCCTTTTGTAGATACGCTATTGACATTGCACTTCAGACTCAGTCTTAGTGACATGGAAACTGTTTCTCTTTTAGCACATAAGCACAGTGTGGTGAAAAATGTTGAAAAGATGGTATAGAAAGCTACATCTAGTCAGAAGAAAAAAATGGGGGATCAAGTTGTTTCACAAACTCATCTACACAAGGCATTTTGTAGAGCTTATATCAGCCCTAGCAGTTGTTTGACTTAAATCTCTACATTTTGACTTTTTTCTAAAAGCAGTATTTTGAGTTTAATCTGGAAATTTTGACTTTATTCTCCAAATTAACAATAATATTTTTGTTTCTTAATGTGACCTTCATACTCCTTCATAATACATCACACAATAGCCACAGATTTGTCTGCCACACTTTTTTCTTATGTTCTGTGGTCTAATTTTTGGAGATCCCATACAAACTATAGCCTCAATTTTCTGTTCTTACCTAACAAGGGTGGCATCGAGTTCAGTGTTCCTGCTCCTGGAGCCCATCTGCGTGTTGTGCATTCAGAGACACTCTTCTGCGTATCTCAGTTGTAAAAACTGGTTATTCTGCATTCCCTTTCTGTCAGCTTAAAGCAGTCCGACCATTCTCCTCTGACATCAACAATCCCAGCCAAGCCCATTTCTTTAAAGTTTACTGATGGCCGTGTGGAGAAACCCCAGTAGATCATCAGTTTCTGAAATACTTAGACCAGTCTGCCTAGCATCACCAACCATGCCACATTCAAAGTCACCTAAATCAACTTTCTTCCCCATGCTCAGTTTGAACTCGATCAGGTCTTGATGACCACGTCTACATGCCGAATGCACTGAGTTGCCATGTGATTGGCTGATTCGAAATTTCTGTTGAACAGGTGTACCTAATAACAAAGTGGTCAGTGAATGTAATGTACATTTTAATGACACATCGCCCACATTTCTCTATTATTGCATGCTCATCTGTTTTTATGTCATCTTTTTTCGCAGCCCTTGGAGCTTATCTGTGAGAAAGCCATTGCCACCTGCAACAGACCCCTTGGGGCAGGAGAAGCACTGCGCAGAGTCATGGAGTGTCTGGCCTCAGGCATACTGCTCCCAGGTACTTGGTGTGGTGTATTCATGAATGAATGTGTGACTGCAAAGATTTGAGTAGATGAGGATGTATTTTCATACAGTTTTCTGGCGTTTCTTATGAGGAGAGCTAAATAAAGTTCTTAATGTGGGTAGATGAGGAGATATATCACAGCTCTGCTTGACACATTTTTGAGCTGTTTTTAAGAGAGGTCGAGACATTATAAATGACCCAGCAGAGCACAGCTGTCTGAGGCAGGTCATCATTATGGAAGCATCTTAATTAGAGCTAGCTTAATGGCTTCTTTGCAAAGTGTTCTGCATCACTGGGTAAAATTGTCTTTGAATAAAGCTAATTTACTTTGGATCGAAAACCAGTGTTCTCCTCTCGAACTGGTGCTTTTCAAGTGCCTACTTTGAAGGACTGAAAGGAGCTATTAAAAAGTGGAAGAGTGGAAGTTTAACAAACTGCAAATAAAAAATAACCCATTTTAATTCAAAGGGAAATGTATGCCACACTAGAAGGAGAATGTTTATTTACCTACAAGATGTTTTTCTCCATTCATTTTAATTCTCAAGATTTTCACTGTCTCTTTTAAAGTGAAGCCCAATTAAATGCTGCTGAGCTGCACCGTCGGCACAGAAAGTGACAATGACTGACTTAGCATGTCTGTGTGTCATCTTCTGTCACTTCCCCCAGGAGGCCCAGGTTTACACGACCCATGTGAGAAAGAGCCAACAAACACACTGGCCAGCATGACTGACCAGCAGGCTGAGGACATTACCTTCAGTGCACAGGTACACACGTACAATGTAGTTTAACTATGGCATCGCTATCACCCATTACTTCTTGCCCTGAGCTGGCAGTGTGTGGGAATCACTCAGCAATATGCCCATTAGCAAGACAGGAAGACCTCATTGCTGCCCCAACCACTCATTCTGCACGCTCACACACACACACACACATACATTCAGTCACCAGAAAGAGCTGTGTGGTGCCGCATTTTAATGATTGGTGTGGGAAACTATTGCCATTGCAAGCCATAAATCCATCTCTGACACCTCGAGGACAGTATTTATGCGTGTGTGGTATTTTTGTGTGTGTGTGTGCGTGTGCCGTCGTGTCCTTCGACACACACACTCGAGCGAGCAGGGCAGCCTCTGAGCCTCGTGGCTTAGTGAATCTTGCCGTCCATTTCCTTTTGAAGGCAGCCTGGACGAGGCTGGAATGTCAATGGGGATAATTGCATTGGAGCAGATACAAGAGCAGATAGGAGAGAGGGAGCTGTTCTGTCAATGAGCTGCACCAGGTGTCATTAATATCTGAGACACTCTACCCCCCTAATAGATTTATATTAGCAGAGTCTCTGTGTGCCATTTGGTTATCTGTTTGTGTAGACTGGGGATGCGTGCAAGACGTTGAGCGTGATAAGTTAACATAAAGACGAATGAGTCATTATGGTTAAATTTGGGTACAGTTTTGGTGCTGTGTGGTGCAAGATAAGAAAGTGTTTTGGGTTTTCTGTATATTTAGAAGTTTGCCCATGCATTCTCCAGCTTTATACTCCTAAGTATTGCAGATTCACTTAAGTATAAAATGTCCATTGTTGTTTAAGTTAATTTTCTTGAGGTTAAGATTGTTGCAGAATATGTGACTCCTCATCTGAACAGTTCTTCTGTCTCAGATATGTGTTAAATGTTGTAGGATATTTTGACTCTCTTTATTTAGACTTAAAGAGTAACTCCACCAGTTGCATCCTTTGTAATGTTCTATACTATTTTTAAAATAATTTAATAATGTTTTATAATGCTAGTAAACATCTTGAATACTGCACGCTGTGCCTCTGTTGACATCAAATCTGTCTCGGTTCAAATCCATTTCTCAGCTTTCATCATCTTTCTTTTTGTGTATTGTGTGTGATTTATGTTCAACAGCACGCTCTCAGGCTCATGGCGTTCGGACAGATCTACAAGGTGTTAGAGATGGAGCCTCTTCCCTCAAATAAACCATCACAGAAATATCCGTGGTCTGATAAAGAAGGTGTGTACCTTTTTTTATTCCCCATTGCTGTTCTGCCTGCCCATCAAGTTCTGGATCAGACAAGGCCTTGGCTGTCTTCTCACACTTGTCATGACCTTTCTGGGTGTATTATGTGTTTTCTATGCACTTCTGTAGCACTGCCAGCATCCTCAGAAAGGCTGACATATTAATCATAATAAAACTATCTTCAGTGATGTAGGTATTTTATATACTTTTTTTTCTCAGTTTTTTTTATTGACCCTGTCTCCAGTGCCACACCAAGGATGTTAGCTTTAGTGAAATTGCTTTAGGTTGTGCATGCTTTCTGCAGGAAAAAGAGAGACTCACAGAAATCTCATAAGATCTTGAGCTGGCACATAGCCAAAGTGACTTTCGTGGAAAATCGAATCGGGCCTTTTGAAATTTTGATGCTGACATGGAAAAAGCATTTATGGATTAAGGTGCACGTAGGGCACGATCTGGTATGTCTTCCTCATTGTTTGACTGTTTGCTGGTCTGCCTGTCGGCTCTGTTTATCTTCTCTGTGTGTTCATCCGTCCTGTGCTTGTTCTCTTGTATCGTTTGTTCTCTGTGACATTGCCTTTGTGTGTTTCTGTCATACACAAGTGCCACACGTGTGAGCTGACATAAACATCTCTTGTAGTTAGTGACTGATTAGTAATTCTCTCTGTGTTTATCTGTGCCTCTTGATTTTAGGGTTAGGTTTGAAAAGGCCATATGAAGATGGAGCCATGGATGACAAGGACCTCATCAAGAAGATGAAGAGGAATCTAAGAAAAGGTACAAGGAGGAAGACAAATCTAATATTGTAGTCTGCTTGTTATATTTTAAAGCCTAACAGTGCATATGATTCAAAGTATGTTATATTAGAAAATGTTCTTTCATCATTCGATTTTCATGATTTTATCTACAGAGAAGCCTCGCTTATCTTCACCTTGTCTCTCTTTTGTTGCTCCCTTCCTCCCTTTTTCATTCCTCTGAGACACATCGATGCTATTGATTGTTAACATTTTAGTAGGCCACCCGACCATTCCTAGCATTTTCTTTGTACAAGGAGAAGATGAACCACAGCTAATGGAGGCAAAGAGGCATTTCTATATATTGGCTAAAAGGATCAAAGTGATTAAAGAAGAAAGGCGCCTTTATTCCTCATAAAAACAACTTGGCAGAATGCTGAAAAACATTACAAATTACCCTGATTTTTCTCTACTCTGTCCAATTTCAGCTTTTATAACTTTTGCATTACAGTTATTAAATGTACCCTGGTTTGCTTTATGTCTTACTATTACTCTCTCTTACCTATTTTTGGCCTTAGTCCTGGACAGTAAAGCCATAGACTCCAACCAGCCAATGAACGCCCTGATGCGGCTGAACCAGATCCGGCCAGGGCTGCAGTACCGCCTGCTGTCCCAATCAGGGCCGGTTCATGCTCCAGTCTTCACCATGTCTGTGGACCTAGATGGAACAGTTTACGAAGCCTCTGGATCCTCTAAGAAGACTGCAAAGCTTCACGTTGCAGTCAAGGTAAGCTTGATTTCTGTGTTTGATTACATTTGTGTCTTTATGTTTTTTTAACATGGTTGGTTAGAAATGTAGCCTCACAGCAAGAAGGTTCTGAGTTCAACTTGCTGGCTGCTGCCTTTCTCTTTAGCAGTTGCATGGCCACAGGTGTGAATGTGAGAGCGAGGGATGTCTCTATCTCTATATGTTAACCCTGTGGCAGACTGGCATTGTCTAAGGTGCAGCCCTCCTCCCACCACATGACAGCTGGAATAGGCTCCAGCATCACCATTAGGAAGAAAATGGATGGATAGAATAACATATAGAGAAAACAAAGTAATTAAAAAAATAGTCTTGTTATAAGAAGACAATAATTTCTAATGCCTCTCGCGGTTGCTGTGACCTAATGTCTGACATATGCGTTCACTTGGACTCAAGGATGAACTGACTAAAGGTCACTGTGACCTCAAAACCTGTTTGGATTGCCACTCAACAACACCTTTGCCATTATTCAGTGCCATAACTGAGGAGCAGAAGATTTAGATTGTGAACACATTTCACATTTGATCAAATGCTGAAATAGTGACACAAATTTTTGGGGACCACCTATTCAAGTCTTCAGGCCACGTGCCATATGAGTCTGGATGAGCACGCATTTAAACTCCAACTTGACAGGTTGGCAGTAGCCTGAGGCCTCAAGGTGGTGATTCCAGTTGGCTCCCTGAAAAATTTCATAAGTTCCAGCTGACGCCAAACCTGTGTGGCTACAAATATGTTTTTGCCTACGTATACCTGCTGATGTGTTTGTGTGTGCGAGGAAAGATGGAGGTGGGCAAATCCATGTAATCCCAAAGTGGTTGTGAACAAAGAGGCTCTCCAGAGCACAGAGCTGGGATAATCCGCTGTCCGCTCCATTCCCATAAAAGGCTCTTTCTCCCCACCTCTCCTTCTTTTCTATTCTCCTTCTTGCTCGCTTCCTTTCTCTCATGTGCTCACCTTTTGATCTCTCTTTCTCGCCTTCAGTTTCTTTACCTCCTGCTCTCGCTCTCTCACATATACTCTTACTATAGGGGCTGGTTGAGCAGCTGTGACACAATCAACGTCCTTCCCTCCTTTCTCCTCTCCCTGTCTGTGTGCTGCTGTCTTGTCAAGGACTTACATTAAAGTGATATGATACTCAAATCAGCTATCCATTGTACAGCTGAGCCATTAATACTGCAGTATTCCTGCCTCAAGAAGAAATATTGGTTGAAATAGATTCTCAGCATGCTTCTTTAACTCGATCGTTTTTGCCTGATTACACTAATGCAGTCTTCTCAGAATGAAGTGATCTGACATAAAGGAACATAAATGAGTTCATCAGAAATCATGTTCATATTGCAAAAGCAATGTAAGATTGTTTGATTAGTCACTTTAAAGGTTTTATTTTTCATTTTTGTTGCTTTAATGCATATTAGCTCTTTTAGGTGTTTTTGCTTGCCTTTTTCCTTCCTTTCCTACATTTATTTTTATTTCCTTGCCTTCGATCTCAAGGTTCTCCAGGCAATGGGCTACCCGACTGGATTTGACTCAGACCTGGACCCCATGAGTTCAGACGAGAAGTCAGACAGTGAGGGGAAGAGCGAGACCTCCTCGCACACTAGCAATAACCCAACACACTCCTCAGACAGTTCCAACACACTTGAGGTAGGGAATGAGAAGTGTGTGTCAACAAATGAAAGCACACGCTTAGTTCAAATGCTTTTTTTTTAATCTGGTAAATTGTGATTTGATTTGAGCTACTGAAGTATAATAGGAAGTCAGTGTGGTTTAACATGAAACGCACCTAAAGCACTGACATTTTTATACCATGCTTCATCTCCCATGTTAACTGTCATATTTGTTATTTTATAAATAAATGAACCCACTTTTAAATTAAGTTACTTTAATGCCTTTTCACTCTTCAGGTGCGAACTCAGGGTCCCATACTGACAGCGAGTGGAAAGAATCCTGTCATGGAGCTAAACGAGAAGAGAAGAGGCCTCAAATATGAGCTCATCTCTGAGAGTGGAGGCAGCCACGACAAACGCTTTGTTATGGAGGTGAGAGAAAAATATTTTTGTTATAGATCTTGTCAAAAGCAAAAGTTTTTTTTTTTAAAAAGTTGCCTTTTAACATTGCCTGCTTTTTCAGTCATTTTCAGTCAGTCCAGTTTTATGAATCCTTATATAGTTGTATCTATATATATGCACTAGCCTTATGGCATATGGGTTGTCTGCTCAACCCAGTAAGCTATGCCGGTGTCCCAGGTCAGGCTGTGTTTAAAAATGTGATCATACCAAATATTGGCTTTCAAGCTTGTTAGAATTGTAGTCAGTTTTTACCATATATAATACATTTCCATTTTTGTTTGCACGTTTCAATAAATCAGTGCACCTATTTCCTATCAAAATACATGTATAAAGAAATGAGGTCTCAAGCCTTGTGCGCAGTATTGTACACAACCAGAAAGAGACTCGTCACCCGGTAGAGTCAGTGGGGTGGTTTGTTTTCCGACATGCCTGGTTGCTCCATCGCTCTGCTGATTGATTAGCAGGCCTGCTTGACAGCAGGGCATCCTTAAACAAGCCGTCCTGTTCAGCAAGACTCGCTGACTGACTCACTGATGACTTCAAAAAACGTTGCCTTTGGCCCACATTGTGGGATTTTTAGCTCTAACAGATTTGTATTATAAAAAGTGTGAATACCCGTAGAAAGACCTACATCAATAAAATAAGAGAGAATTAATTGTTTATAAATCATTACAGGTCCAAAATGTAGTGTGTTTCTTTTGTTTTTCCCTAAGCATAAAACACATTTCTGTGAATATTTGTGTGCATGTTAGGTAGAGGTCGACGGGCAGAAGTTTCGTGGGGCAGGCCCCAACAAAAAGGTAGCAAAGGCCAGCGCTGCCCTAGCAGCTCTGGAAAAACTCTTCTCTGGTCCCAATGCAGCTGCAAACAAGAAGAAGAAGATATTGCCTCAAGTAAGGAGAGACACACTTATGCAGCACAACCCTGACACAGAAGTCCCCAATTAACTCTGTAGCATGTGCATTTACACTGAAACAACAATAAACTATTAAACCAGTCTTTCTGTCCTATTTTGCATTACTGTTATACTCCATTTCTGATCAAAAAGCAGTTGGAGAGTTTTCCCAATGTGTTCCTCTATCAGTAATCAATAACACTGTGTTTAGACTGATTTAACAAGTTTAACAGATCAGTACTTTTATGAGATCACCCCTCTTCCACTTATGTTGTCAATAACACTATTTCCCATATAGATCTGTAAAAAATGAGACCCAAATGCATTAGAACATTGTCAGTGTTACATGCATGTTTGATTTAATATCTTCTTACAGTACCACTGCATTCATGCGGTTCAAACACACATCTTTCTAGCTTTATGGCCAGCTTCTGATCTTGACATTGTGATTGTTAATATGTGTACTCTGTGCCTGTGTTCAGACCAAAGGAGCCCTGGCAGCAGCAGCAGCAGCCTCAGCAGTAGCAGCTCAGGTTGCCAGAGGAAGAGGAAGAGCGGCCCTAGCAAGAGGAGCCTTCGTCAGTGCAGCTGCACCTGGATATGTCACTCCAGGTAGTGAAGGGATTTTGTGTCTTGTTATGTGACAAAAGAAAAAGTCACCAGTTTGCAACACTGTAAATGTTGCATTTGTTGTTTTTAGATATAAATCAATAATACACAGCTAGCACAGTTAACCACTTAACATTTTGCATCTTAATCTTCATTTTTCTTCTTCGAAAAATGCACATCAAATATACTGGATATGGTTTTTAACTCAAATCTCTGTTCCCAAGCTTGCCGATTTCCCATTTTACCACTGTACAGAATTTCTTGGCTAAACCATATTTTATATTATATTTTTTATTTGACATGACAGTTTCTGCAGATCTGGCATTTTCTTTTTTTCTTGGCCTTAAAATTCTGACATTTTCCTCTGCTTTAGGCCGCTTACTTATTTTCCTGTGGTTAAAAAAAAAAATATCACAAATACCCTACAGTCACCTATAGAAAGGGGGATAGCAGTAATTTGTTGAGAGCAGATAAACTGTGTAGCATAAAAACCACTGCAAGATTTATCTTCATTATGCTTGAAGAGTACAGCATCTACTTAGGTCTCATACTTTAAACCCACAGCTGTCTGCTAGAATTCAAAGTGGCCAAAATAGTAATCTGAAGTTACACAAACGCTGAAACGTGTGTTAGTTTTGGATTTAACAAGCGCAGAATTGAATTAGACCTTGTAACCTCTTTCCCAACAGGCTTTGGGACACCGTATGGCTACAGCCCTGCTGCAGCAGCTGCTCCTGCGTACGGTACGTGCCTCTTCACGTCCACTCCTCATCAGCTCAAGCCTCCTTTTTCCATCTGTAACCTCCCTCCATCTCTCTCTCTCTCTCTCTCTCTCACTCTAGCCATTTGTGGGTAAATTAATGAATCTTCAGTAGGTTTACACTTACAGCCCTTCTCCTCGACTGCTTTTTATATCCATTTCTTCTCTTTTCTCAAAATGATTTTAAAATCTTGACCCCCATTAAGATCAAAGTTTTAGCGTTTAACATTGAATCTCTTTGTTGTCTTTCTACAATCAGATCTGTGCTTTGGCTAATTGTCCACTCAGTCCTTATGTGTTAATCTGCCTATTGCCTCTCACACCCTCATCTCTTATGGTTGGACTGCTGCTCTATCAGCACAGAGTGCTGTCGTCTGTTTCAGGCTTTCACCTAAAATCACCCAAAAAACAATCCTGATTGTGTTTATATCAACACACCTTCCGGCATTGCCTTCAAATAGTTTAAATGCATAAGAGTAGAAAACTATAAAAAATATTTGAATAGTTACCTTGTTTCTTGACTTTTATTAATCTTTTATTAACCTGAGCCCTGTCTGTAGAGCCATCATCCACATTTCTGTTTAGATTAGCAGAAGGAATAGAACGAGTTCCAAATGTTTTTTTGCCAGTGCTTTTAAGACACACACCAGCTTTCCATCAGTAGGACTGCTGCTACACTGTTTTCTTGTTCGCAGGACATAATATATACTTATACTTGACCTTCAATAGCATAGGTATTGGCGAAAAACCCACTCCATACACATTTACCTCAACAGACTGAGTCCTGTGCAGTGGGACTTCACATGTAGTACTAGGAGGCCTCGCCGTCCATCTCACAGCCTAGTTTGAAAGGGTCTTATGTGCTAGAAGAAACTACCTTGAGGGCCCCAGGCAGATTTGTAATACCCCCCTGAGAACCCAGCATCCCTGAAAATGAAATCCACCTCAGTTATATGTTTGTGAAAGCTGGAACCCAGTGTTAGTTCCCAGGCAGTTTCAACTGTTTTTTTTTTTTACATGCTAGTGTGACACCTTTCCTTGCTAAAATAGTCTGCCTTCGCTGGCGCTTTCAAATAGTTATTGTTTACCAAAAGAATACATCAGAAGCTGGCCTCATACTAAGCAACTGAAAAACAGTGGTGCATAACTAGGCTATTAAATGCCCTGCATGTTCTGTGGAAGCACATAAATTGCTGCATACTGTGTGCACCTTTGACCCGTTACTCATCCGAACATGTCACGTATCCTGGCTTGTATAACTAGTCCTGACCTTGAACTTATTCTGCACCTTCCCACAAGTAAGTAGGAAGTTCAGTGGAGATTAAAAATATGCATTGAACTGGAGAAAAATATAGACACGAAATGTTTCATCCACACAATTTGCAACTGCACAATGTTTGATATCTCTCTTTAGTGTTTTTGGTCTCCATCTCTGCACTTGTATTCTTGGACCCTGAAAAAAAAAAGCTCTGCAAGAATAACAGGTAAAAAAATAAAAAGCAGCTTTTGGCTGCTCACTTATTCGCAGGGGGTCGCCACAGCAGGTAGCTCTGCATGTTTGATTTGGCAGATTTTTACGCCGGATGACCTTCCTGACGCAACCCCAAAGTCACTTGTGTCTCCTCACAGTTCAAAAATATTTCCCTTCTAACAGGCCTTGGTGCAGCCTGATAATGTAGCTCCACTCAATCTAAGGCCACACTTACTTTAGGTTATCTATCTTCTGATTATTTCAAAAGCTGTTAGATTTATTACTACAGTGTCCATTACGGAACAATGCAAGCATCAGCTTCTGTTTCATTACTTGGAGATAATGTATCGGAATTTCAGGAGCAGGATCACGCCTCCAAACACGCTCCTTCCGGCTGTCATCTATATAGGTTCCCCTAGTTCTGCAAGCCGATCATTCTCATTTACGTGCCCCACCCTCCCTCCCTCCTTCTTCTCCATTCTTCAACTTCTTCAATTCTATTTAGTAGATGGGGATCTGCCAGGCCCGGGAGCCATCGCCAGTCCCCTTTGAGGCCTTCCCTAAACCACAGCTCAATTCATGTCAAAGCATTCACTGTTACCTACTAAAACGCTGTCAAACTTAAAATGAGGACGTGGGCCCAGCTAGTGAACTATTTTTCAGTTGATTCTTTCTCTTTATTTTACCCATTCATTCCTAATTTTAAAGCCTTGATCATCATTATTAACATTACCAGTGTACACACTAGCATGATTGTTGCGATGAAGAGCAGTTATCGGATTAGTCACACTGACTAAAACATGTTTTTAAAAAATTCTAGTGCAGCCTGGCATAATTATTACTGCCTTTACAATCTAGAAAAAAATCTTGGATTGTCCAGTCTGATTGTCTAAAGGCCCTGCTGGTCACCATATTCCAAATCACAATAAATAACGGGATCGTGGAGTCAACGCTTTTAAATTGACTCAAATGGACCGAAATTAACAGAATTGCACTAAATTAAATCTTTTTAACTCCCGCTTTGTCTTCTGTGATAAACCACTAATAAAGGCTGTCACCTCATGTGCATACATTCCTGCTTTTTCTCACGCAGTTACACTTCTACCTCTGGGAACCTGCTTGTCTAGTGTGACGGGTGTTTGATGGATATGCTCTTAGCATAGTGAGCATTGGTTATTTGTTCCCCAGAACTCATGCAGAGCTATGCTCTTCTCATGTCTCCCCTCTAGGTTTGCCCAAGAGAATGCTTCTGTTGCCTGTCATGAAAGTGCCCGCCTACCCCGTCCCCCACTACCACTTCTTTTAGCATAAGAGACACGCCATACCAAAATGCACCTAGGTTTTCTGTAGAATGGAGACAGTTTTTCTTTTTTTTTCCTTTTTTACAGTATGACGAAGGGGAAAGGATTAAGGACTTGAGCTGAAGATTTGTAAAAGTGCTTTTTTGCTTATTTTATATTGTTTTTGGTTCCAAAAACTTTTATGAATATTAAAAACCCTGCAGGTTTTAAGTTCTTAAGATATAAAAACATTTAAAAACTTGAAGGATTTGTACTGTGAATTGTTACCTCATTCTATGAGTCTAAATAATAATATATCTATCTATCCATACATATATATATATATATATATATATATACAGATATATATATATATATATATATGGCCTTTTGTTATTTTGTTCTTTCCTTGCTAAAGACGATGATATCCTTTGCAATATGACACACACATCACACATATTCTGTGTACAAAGACAATAATGTGAGCGGTGTGAAAGATGTATAGGAATAAGTCATCAATGCTGCAAAATAAAGTTTATCTTCAATAAAAGCTGAACAGCTCCTGTTGTATATCTCATTTAAAGGCTTTCAGCTATGAAGGAACTTAATAGAGTAGCCTTCCTCTTTGGTTCTGTTTGGACTGGATTTGTACTTATGTCACCTAACGTAGACAGATTTACCTATCTTTTTTTAAACCTGCAAATAGTACTATAAAACCTACACTATTAAACCTATAAATAGTACTAGTACTATTAATATTCCAAGCTCATGCATTCGCAAATATTGAATTTCAGTGCCTCGTCACCTCTCAATTCATCTCTTTGACCTTCAGCTTAAAGATTACTCAGAGAAAAAGACAAAGACGACAAATGATGAATTTATAACGCCCTTGTTAGATCCTCCATCTTGCATTCAGCTGCACGATCTCATTACTGCATGTGGAATTAATATTCGGCAGGTTTCCCGCAGCTCTCAGAGTTAACGCCTACAGTATTGCATTTGTTGTCATGTGAGCTAATGGCAGTCTTTTACAACAGAAGAATACTGACATTGCTTAAGAGAAACTCACTAGCATAAATCATCCTACAAATAATAAACATAATATGTTCTGCACAGACATTTAAATCAGTGTTTTTCATCTTTGCCTGACATTCGAGTTGTAGCTCCATCAAAAATTCATGTTGATCACAGACATTTACATAATCAAAAGCATGCAAATGAAATCATACTTCACCATTAGCATTTTCATGTTGTTGTTTCATAATTTTCAGTGTCATTGCCAGTATCATTTGTTGTGTTTGCTCATTTTTTTCCCTCGATGCTAAGCACCAGCACCAATAATACTACTAAAACCTGAGCTTAAAACTATCCTCTATAAGATGACTGTAAAGAAAAAAAACAGTCTTTACAAATAATAACTAAGAGGAAAATGGCTCGATGTAAATAGAGTGCAGTGAAGGTGAAACTCAAGCTTATTCCATCAACACACAAGTCAAAGAGTGCCAATCGAGACAGAGTTCTGCCCGTGGCCCTTCAACCACGTCTTGGTCATCCAACCAGCAAGTGATAACCACACCCCCCTTCGAGGACGTCTCCATGGTTACGGCTATGAGGCGCAGCCATTGGATGAGAGGACCCAATGTCTTGTCCAATGGTTGGTTGAGCTCCTCTGAGTTGTTATAAACCCCTTAAATAATCTCTGTCCTTCTGAGACATTAACTTCAATCTTATACGATTGAAGACTATTTCCACTTCTTCCATTTTGTGTTTGTTCGTTTTTTTCTCTTATTCTTTTTGTTCAGGTTGATATTATTTCAATGCATAAAGACCCAAAGATCCATAGAGAATATTTACTATTTAGGGAAATATGCTTTATGGCTTTGTTGCACTTTAAGCTGCATTAGTTTAGCATAAAGATTGTAAGCAGGGGAAACAGCTAGCCAAGCTAAGCTCAGGAGCTCGCATGGTAGAAATGTGGCTGAAATTAAAGCGCAGAGACTACATTATCATGATGTCTTTAGTCTCTTACTCTGTGCATCTTTACAGGACATGGACATAGAATCCCCAGGGGTGTCCAATTATATCTGCCACCTGGACACCAGCAGACAACCCTTTGAGTCTGATTGCATGGTGGTGCCCCCAAGGATCAGGCTTGTTCTTGGACTGTGCAGTCTGGGTTAAAACGTTGGGTTCTTTGTTGTGTTCCCCGAGCCTTTCCTCAGCAGTTTTTGCAGTGTGATAAGGCACATTGTCTTTCTGTCCTATCACGATGGTCCGACCCAGTGAGACGGACCTTTCACTAGACACTTGTTTTAATGTTCTGACTGGAAAGTGTACATTTCTTCTAAAGCAACCAGTTTTCGTCTGAAAAATCAGCTCCACAGCCACGGGAGATGTTACAGATCCCGATAACACAATTTAGCACAGTGTGTTAAATAAACTATAAGTGTAACTATTAGTCTTCCTGGCGCCCCTAGATGGATTTTACAATTTTTGGACAGAGAGAGGCTCGCTGTTTCCCCCTGTTTCTAGTATTTTTGCTAAACTAAGTGTCCTTTGGATGCATCTTCATATTCATTAGACAAGCGGCATTGATCTTCTCATCTACTTATCTTCCAAAAAAGCCATTAAGAATATTTCCCAAAGTGTTTTGACTATTGCTTTAACTTAATATACAGGACATTTCTACACACATTTCTACATTCTGCACTATTTTAAATACACTCATATAGTTAATATACTTATATACCACTTAAAAAAAAGACACAGAAGTTTTAAAAAAGTGTACTAATTAGTCAATCTTTCTTTTTCTCTGATCTTCATCACTGCAGGTGGTCTATTTATTGACAATCCTTTCTACCAGCCGCGCACCATCGCCCCTTTTATCATTCATCTGGGTCCACAGGATCTCTTCTCTGACTTCTAGAGGCAGCACATTGTTGGAGGCGCTCTTCACACTTACCTGGCTGCACACATGCCCATCTGTTTCTCCGTCTAATGCGGGCTGCCTTTGAATCCCAGCTGATGGATTCACACATTCAGAACGGTTTCAGTTTGATCAGTCTACTGAAGAAACTTTCTTCCTGATAGAAAAAAAGAAAAGGCAGAAACTATCTGAACCATCGACCGAGAGGCACAAAGCACCTCTTTCTGTTTTCTCGTCTCTTCACCCAGATTATCTCCTCAGAGGAGAGCGACTTTACAACAAGCAATACTCGGATTTTACGAGAAATGTTCAGCTGTGACTGTGCAGGGCTGGGCTGGTCTTTCTTATAGCAATACACCTGAACTCCTCTCTTTGAGCGTACTTACTTACTTGAGAAGATGTGAATGTCCAACAAAGTTTTACCCAACACAGCATTGCAATAGCTTATTTTGATTGTATATTCAATGTATGTGTGCGTGTGGCTATAATATAACATATATATATATATATATATATATACACACACATATATGTATGGTGTATTTCTATAACAATGTGTTGACAATATTAATATATGATGATGTATTTATGTAAATACTCTATAAAATATAACTATTGTTGTTATAAATTATTTTAGAATTATAAAGTGTAATGTAACTGTAATATCACAGTATAGCTTTCTTCCAATTTTATATACACTGAGCAATTGAAGCTAGTTCTAGGAGAGGCAATATTATCTTTGGTATTCCTATAACCTGTGCTGTTAGAATAATAATGCTTCCTTCCTTCTTTCCTTCCTTCCTACTTTTCCTCTATCTTTGATGTCTTTCTGAGCCTTTCTGAGCACGCTCTCTGCTGCCCGAGGTTTGTTTACACTGCCCGGACCAGAGGTGCTCGCTACTGAACACACTTATAATCACACACTGACACACACACACACTATTCCTGTCAGAAAGCACATTTTCTATAGTCTCATTGCTGGCAGGGAATACTGTTGTTACAGGATGTGTATGCTTGGACGTACACGCTCCTCCCTCTTCCATTAATGGACACACCACCACCTCAGCACAGATCACACATCAGCTCCGTCCCGCAAGCCTTATAGGGACCAAAAGCACAGCTCACTGGCACTTCACTGTTTCTTCTTTCTGCAGACACACACATTCACACACAGTTTCCTCCAGCTCTCTGTGGCTGTTCTCTGCTGTATGGAAGTGATGCTGCTGGTAGCGAAAACACATGACAGGTTGGGAAAGATACAATACAAATTAATATTTGTGACAGGTTTTTCACAAAAATGTGATTTGGGTCATCAGGAGTTTGGACCGAGAATGCAGTTATTGAAGTACGTTTAATCATCGTTGTACATGAACGTAGTTATTAGTGTCAAAGCTGTCTTTGGCCTCATGTTACCTTAACTCAAAATGATAGTATCAGATTCGCATTTGGTGTTCAGCTCAGTTGTATAAGGGCAGAAAAAGTTGAATCTGTGGATGTGATCAAAGCCATGTGTCTCTAAATATTGAGGCTAAGATGACCAGGTCAACGACCACAAACTTTTGACATAATTCTACAGTAAAGGAAGGCAAATGAACCTTTCATGTCATCCCAAAATTTTGAGTAGTTGATTGTGTAGTGCTACTGTTATAGCACATAGTAAATTTATGTTGTAAAATTACTGGCAGTTTAGGTAACTCTGTAAATTCTAAAGCAGTTCATTCAGATTCTGTTTCGATTTGATTTTGTGGCATCAAATTAAGCACAATCCCTCCAGATCAGCTGATATCAGTGGCAGCCCACATCTGCTGGTTGTACACAGCCAAATGGTTAATCTCATGTAAAGTTCACTGTTTGAGGCTGTAGTCACTCAGACCTAGAGACTGGTAAATGACCCCGTGGCTTGTGGTTGCTTTGGTTGCAGATGAACCTATCCCCTTTACTTCATGTTCACCACCGTTTGGACAGCAGTCGGTGAGTGTTTGCAGACAAATCTGCTTCTGCACGCAAATTACAGGCAACCTGTTAATGACGAATTTAAAGGAGGTTTTCAGTACGTCACTCTGTCTGTGCTTGATTTCACCGGGCAATGGCCATCAACCATTCACTCAATACACATTTTTCCCTAGCTATGGAAGGTTGCCTGTCTCTAGGCTTGTGTGACTTGTGCACCTCTGCAGGCCACAAATCACTTTCACCCCCAAACCACATTTCATCCTGTATCTGACTTAATTAGTGCGTATGTAATCAATATGTTCGATAGTTTAAGACTTTTCATTGATGGCTGATCTGTACAAGGGATCTTGCCCACAACACAAAATGTAAATCGCCGTTGCTGTGCATGATGTTTGGGGTTTTTTTTGGTTTCTTACATGGTTCTGAAGGTTTTTCATCACTGTTCTTTCTTATTTTTAACCTTTAGCAGAGAGAAGATGTCAGTCAGCAGAAGCTACAAAATGTGCATCAAAAACCTTTGATTCTCCTCACATTCCCCTTGATCTGGGCGCAAGTTTGATCTCCTGTGTTTCTGCTGGCTTTGATTCAACAAAAAAAAAAAGACATCTGAGAAAAAGCCGATAGACACAGCATGACTCTAAAGTCAGCGTTTCTAAACAATAAGCCGAATTAGAGTGAGATTTTGCGACATTACAACGCTGAAAATGAAAAGAACTTGACAATTTTTGCAAGGATGGTGATAATTGTGCGACTGAGAGGTCGGGTAGCAAAATGGAGGCTGTTGTGTACTTCCTGTTCCCATAATGTGTCTATAATCTGTAACATACAGTTATTAAGTCTTCAAACTTTCATTTACAGTTGTTTGAAATCCTAATGACAGCCTGGCTTTACAAGAGTAAATAAGAGCCGGGATCGTATTATTGCTCTGACATGGAGCACAATTAAGTCAAGATGTCTCACACAAACTAGATCTCGGTTTATTAATTGACTGTGGGTCTTTGCTGTGAATGACTGTTTCTTGCTTTTCAATCTTTTTATAGTGGTTTTCCATCAAAGAAGAGAGCTGCTCTAGTTTGATCTCTCAAAGTGTAGAATAAAGTTTAGAGCAGGCTTTGCTCTGACTTTTCATTCACATGTGGAATTCACGTGGAGGTGAATAACTCTGAGGTTAGCTGTGAGGAAAACAGACCTTCTCTATCAGCTGAATTTCTTCTAAAATGCCCTCCTCCCTGCCCTGCCTTCATCTCCCTCTCTCTGCCCCTTTCTCACTCTCCAGATGGCCCACATTAATAAGGCAGACAGTCATACCTCAGTGAGCAACCTTTTCATTTCCCCTCAGACTGTACAGACACATTGGAGGAGTCACCCTGACTACTGACCCAGTCCTTTTAGTCTGTTGGCCGGACAACCGTATTCAGACGAAGGGTGGCGAGGTTGAGAGCACAGAGAAAGCGGGTCAGTCTAAACCTGGCACAGGCAGCTTGGCGGGAATGTGCAGGCAGTGGCTCCTCCAGTCAGCAGTATTTTTTATTTACTGGGGAGCTGCTGTCTCCTAAATGATACCACCACATCTAAAAGCATCATTTTTTCTTAGTAATCTAGTAAGGAGATGAGAAATCTGCTTGATGTTTCAGCTAAGAAAATATACTCCAAGTATCCAAGTTGTTTGGGGATTTAAAAGAAATTATCGAGAGAGAGAAAAAAAAGGGGAAGAGGAAAAAATTCAAAATATACTTAAATTTAGTATATTGAGAGATTGAAGGGAGGCTGACTGAGGAACTGACTAGATATCTTCCACTTTTATTAGGTCAGTGACAAAACCAGCCGTACTCCACCACAAAGTGTCTCAGAGTAGAAAATATTGCAGTGATGTGTTTTTTCTGGAAACAAAAAAAACACTTATGAGCAGCTTGAAAAGAAATGTCAGTGTGAATAATGTTTTAGAACATACTGGTTGTCTTTTCTGGATTTCAGGCCCACTGATGAATGTCATTCCTACTCTAGTAGTCCCCAAGATCACTATAAACGAGTAAACAGTGGCACACAGACACATCCCTGTTATTCTGCATCTACACTGCCTCTGGTGGGCGTTCAACAAAAACTACACCTGTAAATCTAAAAAGCACAAAAGACGCACGAGCAATACACTCACGCATTGTACTCAGGGCTACCTGACACGCACGTGTATGCAACAAGACGAACACACAACAACAGAAGCACACATGTACTCAAATGTGTAAATATTTCAGCTTTTACCGACAATAACAGCCAAGCGCATTGAGTCGACATGACACTCTTTGCTCCATGGATTGAGTATTTGTGAACTATGTGAGTCACACAAGTGGTTGGACCTTGTTTGTACATTAGGATATGAGCCATGTATAGCTGAGAAAACACACCCACACCTGCTCCATTTATTAGTGCTTTATACTAGGCTGTCTGTAGCACTGTACATACATTGCTTTTTTGTTGAAATGGCAGTTACCTGTGTGATAAATTAAGCTATCAGAAGAAAAGAAGAAAGAGTGTTGTCTCAAAAAAATGGCAACACATGCAGGAGCTTTGAGTGTTTAAATTCTGTGATAGGTTCAATGGTTTAAGAGATCAGAGAGATTTTGCTCCCCATTTATATCTGGAGATATAGCCATGTTTCCCAAAGGCCCCTCTTCTTCTCCTGCCAGGTCAAAAAGGAAAATGCATGAATGCCTTTGGAAAACAAGGAGGGTTTTTTTTTTTTTTTACTACACAATGGGATTCATCTAGACACCAAAGACTACGAAGCCTTGGCTGCACAAATCTGATCATTCTGCAGTCTCAGAAGTGAGAGATGTGATCTGTCTAGACACTTATGAAATGTCAGGAAAGAAGGGGGGAAAGAATGCTCTCCTGTGTGTAAATCTGAAAGAAAACCTGTCTTGCTCACTCTTGCATTAGCACAGAAAGTTGGGGTTTAAATCTGGGGATCATGCTAAATTTGTCTGGAAGCAACGGGAGAAGTGCTGTAGGAAGACCCGGAAAGTCCATCCGCAAGTGATTCTGAAACTCTGCAGAGCTGCAGAAATAGATCCTGGGTTATGTTTCCACTGCTTAGGCACGGACTAACTGCAGAACAGATCATTTTCTCTGGGTGTGTGTGCGTTTATGTCAGAGGGTGGGGCGGTGGGGAATGTATTAACACACCCACATGCAGACGCACGCATACACACATACATATACAGCACTGCAGTCACATCAAGCATGTTGTTGCATACTTCCTGGTCATAATTCATGGATTGTTCACGTCCATCGTCCTCCTGATAAATGATCAAAGTCTTTTGGTTGGGAATGTACACAGTTGTTATGGTGATTGTAGAGTAGAATGTATTTACTCGTATAAAGAGTAAACTTGTTTTTTGTAGAGAAGCATATATACAGAATATATATGGATAAATACATATATATACATCTATATATCTTTTGAACTACTTGTGTGTAAGGATTGTTTTGGGTGCATCTACCCTGTTAGGATTCATATTTCTTTTTCCCCTTTTTTAAATTTTTAATAATGATGTTTTGGCAAAAATAGCATCTCATGAGTGATGATTGTTTTCTTTTTCCTGTAAATATCTTCTTCTTTTTTTTCTTTGACCAAAAGGGGAATAAAATACACCGTTTTATGATGCTGCCTATGAATTTATGAAGTGATATCTGCTCACAGAATCTATTTGTTCCATTAAATGATCAAAGTTACATTTTGTGAAACTCTACAAGGTTCTGCTTAACAGAGGCCACTGATAAAGAATGATGAGTGTGATTTGAACTCGCTGTATAGTTTGTTTTAATTAGTAGCAGCATTAACATCAGTGATGATCTGTGGTTGTCACTGTTCTTGACATACAGTAACCAATGCTTGATGAACTGAAAATAAAACTGAGAAAGTGCTGAATCGATTTCTGAGTATCTTTTTTTAAATTGTCTCACACTGATGCCTATCAAAAGGGCCTGACCATAAAATAGATCTAGATTTTTTTTTCCAAAATACAATACTGTGCAATAGTCTTGAGACAACCATCATTTATTTGCATTTTGTTATGAACATCGGAAATGTGTACATCAGGGATGTCATACAGATTTTACATGGTGGGCCACGTACAGCTCACTTTGTTTCTAAGTGGGACAGACCAGTGAAACGTCCTGTCAGTGTTTAATCCCTGAGATGTCTGAATATAAGGTAAAGAAGTTCAACTGTATTTTTTAATTTTTCTACATAATAATTGTAAGAAATGTCTAAAATTACAGAAAAAAGCAGGAAATATTTTGGTTAATTCATAGAAAATATCCTGTTGCATTTTACTGAAATTCCTATAGAAGATCATTAAACAAACTGGGACTTTACTATCATTTAATTGCTTATCTGTTATTTAATTACTAGGTCTTAATCAAAAGAAGCTGCAAAACACTTTAAAATTTGATATTGGACGTTGGCTGCCTTATATTTCATTCTCTGTTAAGATGATCCCACACTGCTTCAATATTGTTGAGGTCCGGGCTCTGGAGAGGCCAATCTACGACTGATCGTTTCTATCCAGGTATGCTTTTTATTGTCTGTGTGTTTAGAATCATTGTCATGCTGAAAAATGAAAGCAGTTTCAAGTCAGATGCTTTAAAGATGGTGGATCAAAGTCTGACGGTTTCTTTATGTCACACCATAATGTCAGACTCAAGGTTATGGACAATAATTGGTAAGTTTGTCTAAGAGTTTCAGCACATAGTGGTTTAGAAATATAAGCTGTCAGTCCTCTCTAAAGCAGTACTGCTTATGGCTGAGTCTGAGTATCCAGTGACATCTCCGGTAGTCAACACCATCAACGCACAGCCATAGCTGCCAATCATCCAACACAGCAATAAATGTCTGTGCGCGCTGTTTCCTGGAAAAAAAAAAAAAAAAACCTTTTTCATCTGACGGAAAGCAAACAGGACAGTAATGATGATGCATAAACTCGCCAGACTATGACAGCCATCCTGACAAATTAAACCCTGCTCAGTACTAGTACATTGTGTCAATTGTGGTAGAATTAATGCATTAATTCAGGCTTAAAGTACAGTTTTATGGTATTATTTTCCCTTGAAAATGCAGACAGAGGTGTCAGAAATCTGAATGGGATGCTCCATTTGCCAGCTCCCATCAACATGATAAAACCTTAATACAATGAAACAACTGTCTTCTATAAAGACTTGTTTTACAATGACTGCTCAGAAGTAGAGGAGGATGTGCGTGATTAAAAATCAACTGAAGCAGAAACACCACAGTTTGAAACCTGGCTTTGTGCACGCTCGCTTATGTACACACTAATCTGGAAAACTAATAAGACTCAATATAATACCAGAGTCATCTGTATGCTAGGTGCAGACTCATACACTGTGGGGTAATAAATGACCTTGGACTGCTGACAACTTTTTGGGATGGCCTGTATTGTATTTCAGCTGGTAACAAGAAACGGCGATATGCTCACAAATCAGATTAATTGGACAGGACTCATTCCTCTCCCCCTGACAGAGGACATCAGTGCCTGTTTATAGATGACAACATTGCTGGTGAAGATTTAACAAGGCCAGCAAACAGCTAAAGCCAACACAACATCAAATATCAGCTCTACATTTAGAGTAGCTATTTTATTCGAATGCCACAACCACACGGGATCTACACCCAGATTGTATGGTTGGTAAACTGTGTGATCATTCTAGCATATTTTGACAAATACAAGACTGACTGGTCTGCAGTGTTATTTCTTTATTTGAGCAAAAGAGGTCCATTTTAATTAAGCAGGTGTTTATGGGTGGTCTGTGGTTTCATCCCTGGCTGCATCCCAAAGTATCCTACGGCAAGACACCAAACCCTGATTTGCTCCTGATCCGTTCTTTGGTGTGTTAGTTTTAGACAGATGAAGAAAAAAGTGTGTGAATAGGTGAATGAGACATGTTATGCAAAGCACAAGCACATGCCATCACACCTCTAACTACAGTGAGGAAGCAGAAAACTATCTGTTTTTCTTTACTTACTTATTTGGCTATGGTTGGCTTACTGTATAAGATTATCCACAATGTATTGCCACAACCACATAAACAGTTTGTAGCAAAATATACACACTTTATTAGTTACCCCTTGGTAGTACTGGTTTGGTCCCCTTTTTTTCATCATTCATGGCATGACTTCAGAAGGCACCAAACATTCATCAGAGATTTTGGTTCATGCTGACATGATGGCATCATGCAGTTGCTGCAGATTTGTCAGCTACATGATTGGAATCTCCTGTTCTACCACATCCCGGATCCCAACATTTTTCCAATCTTCTATGGTCCAGTTCTGGTGAGCACATATGAATTGTAGCCTCAGTTTCCCATGTGGTCTTCTGTTGCTGGAGCCCATCTAGGTTAAATGTGTTGTGCATTCAGAGATGCATACCTTCATGTAACAAGTGGTTATTTGACTTACTGTTGTCCTTCTTGTCAGCTTGAAGCAGTCGGACCATTCTCCTGTGACCTCTGGCAGTGCAGACTGGCAGAGCAGCTCTAACATCTTTACAATAACACGTATAAATCCACATCTTGCTAACATATTTGAAATCTCATTAATTTAATTTAAACATGACCACCTTTGACTTTTTAAAAAAATCATATTTCTCAGTCCATTTTCATAATGTGAGCTCAGTACACAGTGATCTCATGTATAAGAAAATTAAGTCCAAATATAAAGGTGGGGATTTGGTGGTTTGGTCGACTGAGACTGATAGGAGAAGGCACCTAGTCCATCTGATATACACAAAATCATGACTGGCAAATGTTTTAGACAGGAAGTTTTCAATATTTTTCCTCAACACTCCAAATCTAACTCAAAAACCGTGATAATCAAATGTCACGGCTCTCAGCTTCCTGCGAGAATACCCTCAGGCTTAATTGTTCATTAAGAAGGCAATGATAGCAGAGTAATTGGCCACAACAGAGATGTGTGAAATTTTAACCGAAGCACATATATTTCCCGAAGCGGTGGAGGGTTTACATTCTCCACAATCCTCACCTGAGCAAATGAGGCAGCAGAGATGAAACTAACAAGATTCAACGCTCAGGATTTTCACCTTTGCACCTGAAAATATCCAAACATTCACACACCATCCATAAAGGAGGAGGCTGAGTGTTATGTAAAAATTAGATTACAACTGAGTGTGAATAAGTGAACACTCATTTCTTTGTCTCCTTCCCCTCCCGTGAAGAAGAGAAAAATAGAAAACACAAACAGATACATGATCGATGAAACAGAGAGCAGGGGGTGAAGTCAAAATAGCTGCAGAGAGATTAAAAATAAAACCACAGACAACTTACATCTTTGATCAAACTGCTAAATCCTTTATGTATAAAACCCTGGCTGTGTTTTCAAGAGCCTTATTAGCCAATATATATATCAACTACTTATTTTACTTATGATGTAGCCTGCTTTCTAGCTAGCTAACATGACTGAAGAGCTTGATTTTTTTTGACAGAGCATTTAAATTATTAATACACCCACTGATTAAAGTGGGATATCAGAGGTAGGGAAACCCTAAGATCGGGAGTAGCAATGCAGTGTGAGGATAAAAATCACTTAGAAATCCATCCATCTATCCGCTTATCCTTTTCAGGGTCATGGGGGGCGCTGGAGCCTATCCCAGCTGTCTTAGGGCAAGAGGCAGGATACACCCTGGACAGGTCGTCAGTCTGTCGCAGGGCTAATCACTTAGAAATGATTCAGTTATTAATTCCAGTAGATTTTCTTTGTTTACAGGCTGTGATCACGTGTCCTGTGCTACTAATATTCAATTGTGGATCTAACGACCTGAATTCAACAAGATATAAGCAGATGTTACATGAGTCATATGGCTTATTTCCTATAGCATACAAGGTACAGTTCAGCCAGTGAATCTAATATGAATTTAAACTCTAAAGAGTCAGCCATTTTCACATATTTATTAAATTAAAATTCTGAAAGTTCTTTCATGCAGATCTCCAAATATGTTACTCTGCAGAAACAGCTATCATCAAAGCAGTAGTTGACAGTAGATTCCTGTATAGGAATTCCTGTATAGGAATCTACTGTGGCGGAATATTTTTTTTATTACATACTAAATTTGCAGCATTTACTGCTGTTGAATTTATGAATTCTGTATTCTAACAGGGTCCAGAGACCTGTTAGAGTGAAGTCGGGGTGGACCACTTTTCCACCTTCACCCTACCACTCACCCCTTTGACATCTGAAGCTAAGCCATATGAATATTTAGTCTCAGAGATAAACTTATCAAAAGAAGCCAAGTTCAGTCTTGTGTGTGAGTTCACAAGATCAGGTGCCAGGAAGTTCATGAGGTTGTAAAAACACCGTCACGCTGCTCCTCTTAGGCAAATTCTCTGACAGACACACAGAGTTCCATCCCTGATTCATACATCAACAACCATGAAAGTCCAAGACACCGCCCATCAGCAGTCCCTGTGCCATTTTATTTTGGTGCTTGGTGCCATTTGTTTACAGTCCTATACGCAGGGTAGAAAAAGGAGGGGGATAAAGTGTGAAGCAGATTGCATAATGCTGGCGTTTGTTACCTCCAGCAGCTCCCGGTATGCTACCGGCTTTCCAACTTTTCATGCCTGCTTCTTTGCAATCTGCAGCTGCAGAGCCAAGCTCCCCACTGCCGTCATCACTAAAGGTGTTAATTTATCGCCTGGATCTAAGTTATAAACACTCCAAATGATATATGCAAGACCTCCAGTTCAACTAGTGCACATTGCACATATCATACACTGAGGCCAAGGCAGAAAATAGCTCATCCCTGACACAGATAACAATGCACCCATCATTTTGAGGCACGTTCTCTGAGGGAGAAGATGAGCGATAGAACCGGAGCCAAAGTGCGTACAAGCTACAAAGAGCTTTCCATGCATCTCGAGGGAAAAGGCTTGTTTAAGTGTCTGACAGATAGGCTGTTTTCACAAGACATAATTAGCCAGCAGAAACAGGTTTATTTTCATCTTTAAAACTCTCAGAACCTCCCAAGAGGACAGAAAGAGAAGTCTCATTATATCAACATCATGGACCTCTTTTATCTCTTTCTCAATTTCAATTCGAGACACTGAAGAGGAAAATGACATGTAAGGCTTTTTTGTGTTATTTTATAGATGCTGCCTTCAAACTCAAGCGATATAGGAGATAAAGGAGCAAAATACTAATAAGTTTTAGGTTTTAAGCTTTAATTCATTTTGTGGCTTCTCGATATTTTAATAGCTTTAAAAGGAACAGTGATTCCTTTCTTGTTGAAATTGGTGGAAGGAAGATATTGATGGGAGTGAGTGAGGTCACACACACTCAGAGGGTAAGGTGATGCTTTTAACTGCCTTTTTAAATCAAAGTTCACAGTCACCTAAAACAGAGAAGCAGCAGTTTCTCTCACTGGACTTCAAGTTGAATCCAGATAACACTTTTGCTTAACAATTATAACGGCTTACTTTAATGACTATCTTCTATCATCTTACTGTTTTGGCTCCTCTTACTGCGCAAACATAATTAATCTGTAGCATCGTCATGATCACAGGGCAGTCTCCTCCCTTTTGTTTTTCTTTCCCCGTTTCATCTTATTCCTCCTAAAACATAATCATAAAAGGTCCCAGTATGCAATGCAGTATGCACTCCTGTAAAGTTGTTTGTTTTTTTAAATAAATGAAGATGCAAAATAATGGAAAGACACACAGATATTCTTCTGTTGATATCTTTATATTGAAATTCATGAAGTATACACAGTGCATTCTACACTATTACAATTTGCACACGTTGATAATGTTTTTGTCGTTGGATGATAAAGCTACGTTTTGGCATTTAATTAACCAAACAGCAGTCTGACTGAAAAGCCTAGAGCCCCAAAAAAGCCCCAAATAAACAAACGAACATTAAAACATTGTTGTGAATCAAACTGTAGCACGGCAGCAGGTGGGTGGGTACAAGTAGGCATCATTAGTTATAGTTACAGAGTAGAAAATCATAAACAAAAACTCAATATTTATTTATTTTTTAATGTTCCTTATTTACAACCCAGTGCCTTTAGAGGGATGGCCCTTAGTTTCTTTCAACTTCATGCGGACTCCTCCTCTGACATCACTAGAATACAAGCCAATCAGATTGCACCTTTCATATTAGAATTTATACAATTTACAGTAAGTTTGAAAAATTGCGCTTTTTCTCATTTTTTTTTCAGTCTTGCAGTAAATTATGAATAGAAACTAGAATATTGATGAGCTCCCTTTTGAGTTGGCTAAATATGAAAACACACAAGCACTTTATTACATCAACCCCCACAGACTGATTATCCTGATCGACACTCCTGAGCTGTTCACAGGTATCTTCGCAACAGTGTCGGTCGCCACCTTAATGTTTAAGTCTCCTCAGCACTGTGATCTGCTTGAGCACGTCGAATGCTCTGAGGCACGGATTCATCGAGCTGTTGGGGGGCGGGGTTCACGGGGCTTTTGCTCTGCATTGGAAGCCAGTAAAGCAATCTAATCCCTCGATGCTACCTCTGACTGGATAAAGGACTTCATAGCATAGAGACACACGACAACGCAAACTTTAACTTGTTGCATCATCAAACACCCAGGTTTGTGATGTCACGCATTATCTGGTTATTCCTCGCTCTCGTCGGTGTCCTTCATGCTGGTGTTTTGGACTGACCACTCGTTGACTGAGCACGGTTTTGCTGCTGACTGCATACCTTCTTTCAGATCACATATTATTATAACCTTCTGTGCAGATTGACACAAGTGACTACTTTTAACTAGCTTTTTAAAAAATATATATATATATATATATATATATATACACATGTGTGTCTGCATTTTAGTTCAGTGTTTTTTAACCCCCAAAAGTGTGACTGAAATGTGCCTGGCGTGCTATACAACCAAGGATTAAATGGGACCCGGGTCAAAAGGTCAGAGATTGCAGTGCAGCTGGAGGCGTGGGTAGAGGGAGGCGGGGCTTAAAGGTGGGTTTCAGTGCAGTAGAAAATCAAACATTCTGTCTCTGTGTGTTTTCCGATTCAGACTTCCTCTAAGCAGTGCATAAGCTTTCTGCCCAGCGTTGCATCGCTGTGGGTTTCAGCTATCCTCGCACTCTCACAGTACGCTTGTGCAGCACACACAGAGGTTTGCGTGGTTTTGAGCTTTTCTTTGCGCCAGGTTACCCAAACCAAACAAACCCTGCGTGTGAAATTTGACACGAGGAAAGGTTAAGCTGTCGGTTAACATTACAGCAGCTTTTATCATAAATTACATAATTATACCAACCACCTTTTATCAACCTTCAGATCAAGGCTTTGTCATCAAACCTCTCGTTAGCATCGTTCATATACACGTTTGAACATTGAAGCAGACTAGACAAACAGCTTGCATGCAGGCGCACACTCACAACCTTAGTGCTTTTTCTTTTCCCTCGGGCTTACGCACACTTTCCAGCTCCTTCTTTTGAACACACACAGTTTTGCACATTATTTTAGTCAAATATTTATCCACTCAAACATCACCTCACAGTTGAAAACAAAGCAAATTAACATGCGCTCTTACACTCACACATACGTTTCCCCTTTACGCAAGCATATGTGACAAGATACAAGAAAAATGCAAAACAAAAAAGACAACAACAAAAGGTATTGTTCAACGTAAATTAGAAAAAGCTCCATTTCGAAAAGGCATCTATTAGCTCTCGTACCTAAAACAAAACATTTACAGGGACTGGTAGTTTTGTGCCAGTAGTCTAGAAGGGAAGTGCACACAGAGCGGCAAGGAAGGACGGAGTGTTTTCTTCTCTATCCTATAAGGACAAAGACATTTCAGGTGTCCTTACCTTCCTTCTGTGGGTCTTTAATATCAGCAGTACAAAGACAGAAATAATTATGCTTTTTTTGTTATTTTCATTTTTAAACACTTGTCTTTATGTGACTGGTGGAAGCACACTGTCTCCGTGGGACAGAGAGTGGTACTGCTGTAATTCATTCATCTCATGTTTGCAACCCCTTCTCATCAGCAGTGGTTGGCTGCAGTCATTCGGGATTTGTGCTGGGCAGATTAGATCAGGAATGAGGGAAACACGACGATATTGTTGTTAGGAGGAACACAGCCTGTAGCAAAGTGATCCTGGGATTTAACGGCTAATGTTCATGTCAAAGTTATGGCCCGGTGGGTTACGTTAGAGGTCCGGAGGTTTCGGCGTGATGAGTTGCGCCGATCTCCAGACATAATCCGGTCGAAACTGGGTGGATAAGGAATGTTAGGTTAGGTGGTCTCCTTGCCCTGGGTCCCAGTGACGGTTTTGATGGAGCTGAGTGTGCGGTTGAACCAGGTCTTCTTGGCGGCCTGCACCTCATTGAGAGCCAGACCCAGGTGGTGCTCCAGATCCTGGATGAAAGAGAGCAAGAAATTACAGCCCAAACAGGCAATATATCTTATTTACTGCTTTTACTTTGCAGCTTTGAGTCGAACACAAAATCCTCAACTTTCCTCATCATCACTCCAAGTAATCTCCACACAGAGCGCTTTGTTGCAGTCACTTTAATGCATTTTTCCCCCTTAAGCCTCTATTTAGAAACTAGACCTCAATTTTTTCACTCTGCTCACACAGGGTTTTTAACACAGCAATGTTTAAAAGCTCCCCGCTATAATAACAATGCTTCTTTTCTGATTCCATTACATGCTAACGTTGATTCAGAGCACTGTCCTCAATTAGTAAATTAAATCGAGCTGTCGCATAAAGCTGCCGGTTTCTTCAACTCTATCTTCTTAAAGGAAAATGTTCTGCTTTCATTTGTTGGGCCTCTGCTGCAGGTTACTGCTGCTGCTGTGCCTGTTCAGGGGTGATAAAGTAATTAGAGCAGAAATGTGGCCTCCTTTTTTTCCTCCTTTCAACGCGGGTGACACAATATTTTACTTTCAACTTTAAGAAACATCCCATGTCAGAATAATGAATGACTCACACTCTGACCTCTGGACCCTACCTGGATTTTGCACTCGGCCTCCACCAGCTGCAGTTTGGTCTGAGCTAGTTCCAGCTCCATCTCCCTCAGCTGGTTTTTCAGAGCCTCCTTCTCTTCATCGGTCTCCTCGGCTCCCCCGGCAGATGCTGTGGTCACAGCGGCCCGTACCCGTCCCTCCTTGTTGAAAAGACTGCTGCATTTCTCGCAGCCTTCAACTTTAGCCTACATATGAGGGCGAGGAAGAAACAAACAGAAGAGGTAAGAGGACACTTTAAGCCTGAGCAAGGTTAGAGAAGAAAGAGAGACGGAGTGAGAAAAGGAAAACTTAAAATGGAACAGGAGAATGCCCCAAATGTTTTTCCCCTCACCAAACAACTGTTGTCTCAATTGAATGCAGATATTTATAGCTACCCAGCTGTCTTCTCGCTGTAAAGTTTTCATAATGATCACCACTTAGGCTGCGTCCAAAAACCCCCATAGACTCATGTGTTAAAACAGATTTATAGCCTGGTACTAAAAACAAAACAAAAAGAAAGATTTGTCTCTCACTCTTCTCATTTCTAAATAACTCCTCAGGCCTGGAAGTCTGCTTCACCTTAAAGTCTGATTCACCTCACTGAACTGGACATCTCACCTCTGTATAGTGTTGATGTCTTTAATGTAATTATCTGAGAAAATACATGCTGTGCTTTGTCACTGATTGTGATGTTCAGCCAGTCAAAAAGTATGTGTATTAGCTTGTTACTTAGGATCTAATTGTTAGCCTAGGTTGACAGTGCGAGCTGATAACTCCACCTTCTCCTAAATCAAAAAAACCAAAAAAAAGATGCTGACAGGTATGAAATTAAAGTCACCGCAAGAATCACAGTGTCAAAGTTCGAAGGGTTTTTGTCCGTTTTTGACCAATAAATCACGAAAGTGACCTTGAAGACTTTGTTGAATTTGGTCCAAATTTTAATGGATTGTTAACATGACCTTGCTCTACTCCCCTACAGAGTTTTATCAGAATTCATTCAAAACTTTTCAAGCTATTTGTTAAATTCCATGTTTTTGCAGAAGGCATATGAAGTCTGTTTGAGCAGATGAGGTAAAGTAAAAGTATTATTTACTTTCAGTTGCTCTTTCTAAGTTTGGCTCAGGATAACCAGACTAGTAGGGCGACTCCTCTGAGATTATTCTAGACAGATCAGTGCCTGAGTTAGCACCAACATGTAGGACTGTCGACAGGACTTTACATTCAGGGTTGCTTGCTTAGTAACAACAGCCGACTGAGGCAGCCGGTGGAGACGTTTCCTAAAAATGAATATTTTATGAGAATATTTAATTTGGATTAAATGCGGCCAGAGTTTTAAGCTGAATAGTAATTATGTGTAAAGCTTCCAGTCTCATTGTTGCAGAAGTGGCCTTAATGAAGCAGCAGAGTGCTTGAGCTGCAATTGGTGCTCTTGTCACTTCAAATTCAGTTTTAATGAGTCGCTGTCAGTGTGTTTATTTAAAATATCTAAAAAAAATGCATCTGTGAGCAGCTACAGCAGTTGCTGACAGTTAACAGGATTTCTGCACCATTAGTAGTACAGAAAAAAACCTGCACAGATTTACCTCCACACAGGCAGAGAGGTCCTGCTGCAACCTTTACGTGACTTGACCTTGGTGCACTAAACATTTTGTGAGCTTCCTGCCAAAACTGCCCTTTTCTTATATCACCTACTGTTTGAACTAATACTTCACGGGCCACAGGTAAAACTGCCACGGCCTCTTCGGTCATACTCCTCACTCTTCCCACCAAAAGATCTGATTTTAAACATTACATTTAACTACAGGTTTTACTTTAACCTGTAGGTTCAGTCAAACTTTCTTGTTCATGTAATCTTTGACTTAAAGCTTTCCAGACAGTGCTAAGAACCTCTCCTCGGTGATGTAAAACTACAGACGGCATGTATCTAATCCAGCTAGACAGCCGGTTATCTCTACACTAAGTAGGCCCTCTGTGCTGGGATGCCAGAGTAACAAGAGCTGATGCTCATTTTAAATATAATTGGTCAAAAAGGCAGCACGGTGGCACGGTGGTTAGCACTGTTGCCGCACAGCAAGAAGGTCCTGAGTTCAATTCCAACATCAGGCCGGGGTCTTTCTGTGTGGAGTTTGCATGTTCTCCCCGTGTTTGCGTGGGTTCCCTCCGGGTACTCCGGCTTCCTCCCACCGTCCAAAGACATGCAGCTTGTGGGGATAGGTTAACTGGATAATCCAAATTGTCACTAGGTGTGACTGTGCGAATGAATGTGAGTGCGCATGGTTGTCTGTCCCTGTGTGTTGGCCCTACAACAGACTGGCGACCTGTCCAGGGTGTACCCCAACTCTCGCCCTATGACAGCTGGGATAGGCTCCAGCGCCCCCCGCGACCCTGAAAAGGATAAGTGGAAGTGAATGGATGGATGGATGGATGGTCAAAAAGGCTCATTGGCTTCTTTTGCATGTGTCCAACTTTATTTTTCTGCCGTTAAAAACATTACTGTATACACCCATCCATCCATCCATCAGCCTCTCAATGCGGTGAAGTCGTCCTGTATCCTTAGCAGAAAAACAGCTCTTAAGCATAATGTTTCCACCTCCATGCTTGACTATGGGGGTGGTGTTCTTTGGGTCTGAGTCAGCATTTCTTGGCCTGCACATGTGCCTTCCTGAGCACAGGGACCTTGTGGGTGCTGAAAAACTTCACACCATTACTGCATGGTGTGCTACCAGTGGAGGTGCCTCTTGGCGACTGTGCTCCTAACTGCCTTCAGATCATTAACAAGCTCCTTCCATGTACTTTTGGGCTGCTCCATGACTTTTCTCATTATCTTCCTCCTCCCATGAGCCAAAATCTTGCATTGACCTCTACATCTATAACAACTGGTTATTTTATACTTCACAACACCAACTTCTTGGTGATGGTCTTGTAGTCCATTTCAGCCAATCTTGCCCCTGATGTCTTTTGATAGCTCTTTGGTCTTGCACATGGAGGTGGAGAGGTTGGAATGGAAGAAACTGATTCTATCGACAGGTATATGCTTAACAACATAACAAGTTCAGATCAGGAGTATCTACAACTGATTGATAATCTGTGGGATCTAGAATTGCGGCTGGGTTGTAGGGGATCAAATACTTATTTCACTCACTGACAAGCAAATCAATTTATATGAGGCTGTGGCTCAGATGTTAAAATAGGTTATCTGTTCATCAGAAGTGTCTTTAAGCAATGAATTGAATCCTGCTGACAGAGGAGCACCTTACATGGCAGCTAACAGAGTAATGAGAAGTAAAATTTGTAATACCCTTTGTAAACTCATAAAGTGACAAAGTTAATCCTGGCTTTTAATCGGTGCCGTCATGTGTGTTGGTGTGTAAAACTCACCCTGATTTTCTCAAGTTCTCCTCGCGTAGCTGTCTGTTGTTTCTCTAGTCGTTCGCTCAGCTGGGAGCAGATCTGCAGAAAACAGAAAAACAGCTTGGTTTGTTCACCCACTTTCAGACAGAGTTCGTCAATTAAACCAGAGGAACGCTTTTCAATTAAAATGAAAACTCAATACCAATGTTTTTAAGTTCTTACAACCAGCAACAGAAAATCTGTACTTCAAGTCAAGCTTTTTCCTGTCTCTGGTGCTTCGAGACAGCTCCAACAAACCACAAAAAGCCTGCTTAGTTTTTCTCCCAACAACAATCAAAGATTCAAATCATTAATTTACCTAATTTTAAAACAAAAAAAACTAATAGTAAAACAAAGTATACACAAGAAAACAGGAGGAAAAAAACTCTTTCAGAAAAAGTTTGATTAATATTTATGAATGAACACTGTCCTTCCCCATAATATGGTAAAAAAACAATACAGACAGAGTAATAAGAATAACATCAGCACTCAGAGAGCACCACTCCCCCCGTAGGGCAAGAGTTATACTGAAACTTTAATGTTTTATAATGTTTTTATTATAACATGTGGATGTCAGTCTGTTTTATTACACTAGGATGACGTCAGCCAGTTACGGCATCATTGTGACCTTGTAAGGTGTCAAATTAAAAAAAAAAAAAGTTTGTTGTACAACTGTCCATCGCTTTTCGTATGACATATTTCTTGATATGGTTTCGTCTTCTGAAATTTTTATCGCTAACAATGAAGGTCAAGTGCTCATGTCCCCCCAAAGTCTCGGATATTGTTGAGAAGTCTGAAGATGAAAACAAATTGTGGGTAATATACAATTTTTACTGGTTTTCACAATTGGTGTGTCTTTTACCAAAATTCAATCACCTCAAGGTGTTGTTGGCATCTACTATCAATCAAAATTAAAAAAAAAAATGATATATTGAAAACTGTGGATTGACTGCTAACAAATAGACAGTCAGGTGTGTTTCCTTTCCCCTACTGTGTTCATAGGTTAATAAGTCTGTGTGCACTTTATCCTCTTAGCTTTAAGTTCATTAGTGGTGTCATAGGCCTTATGTATATTCAAATCTCCTTTTCCCCCCTTCTCCTTTAAACAGCTACAAGCATCCTGAGAGTCAAACAAACACCCACAAACTTTTCCTGTAGCTTGCAGACGGAAAGAGAAGTCAGAGTGCAACGAGTTATCCTATAAGATACATCAGGCCATCTATAGACAGTCCATCTATCTCGACATCTACTTATGCTCTGTGTTATATACATTATATTGGTGACCCTCATCTCTCTTTTTTAACTATACTTATCATGCAGCTGTCTTCTCCCAGCTATCACATTCTCCCTCATCTGATGTTACTGGCTGTTACTATACCCAGCTCCGTCACTACTGACCTCTTATCTCTTCTGTTTTGATCTTTCGTCTGTACTCCTGCAGTTTTAATCTCCCTGCATCCTTTTTAACTAGTGGAGCATTTGTTTCTTTTTTTCTTTTTTCCTTACCCGAGCTGCTGAGCCTTAAGCCATTCAGTCTTCAGTCAGTTTTTGTCCCCATTTCAGCAGCAGGGATTTTACTCTCCTTCAGTTTTTTTTTCTATAATTAGAAGGACTCTAACAGGGACGTAGTGAGGAGGACAATATGTTCTGATGGGATTTCAAGCTTGTGAAAGATGGGGGTACTTGTCAATCTTAGGGCAAGGAATCGTTATCGCTGCACCATCTGCAAGCAAGCTGTAAATGATTATTTTGCTCATTTAAATTCAGGATGACCACAGTAGTCATTTTCTCCATCCTTGTTATGAGTTTCTTTTCTATACCACTGTTTCACAGTAATAATGGATTTTGCACTTGTCGCTGAAGGCTCAAGACCCAGAGGGCATTTAAAAAAATGTTTTTTATATTCAATTTATTCCTACAAAACAATCTCAGCCTTATTTATTTTAAATATTTTCACTTAATAATTTATCCGGCCCCACGGTAACTTTACTGCCTGAGGCACTTTTTGCTTTCTTTCTACTGAATATTGCATGTAAACAGTACGTATACTTACAATGCAGGAACTGCAAGAACATGCAGCTTTAATTACTTCATCATATTTTCACAAGGAGCAGATAATTGTGCTGATGTACCCAATTAACAAAAATATGTTGTTCAGAATGAAAATATCTTATTAAAACCATTAAAATATAAATATAAAGCGCCTTGAGGCGACTTTTGTTGTGATTTGGCGCTATATAAATAAAATTGAATTGAATTGAATTAAAAGTAAATCAGATCCGATTTATTTATTTAGTCAAAACTGACCAAAGACACCGTACGAACCACAAGGAAAACAATCAGAATTAGAAATGAAAAAACAAAGCAATGCTAACAGAACCCAAGACACACGAGCACTGGCACGTGCTGCTTTACCTGGCTAGCACCCAGCTAGCCTGCATCTATCTACAGAAGCTCCAGTCCTAGAACGGGGATTGCAATGCACCACTTGACACCGTTTTTAGCTCCACCGTTAACAGACGTGTCTTTGTCCTCATGTGCTGGAGGAGCAATTAGCACACAAAGCTTTTTCTGGCTATATTTCCACAGGAAAAATAAATAAATAAATAAAAGCCCCAAAGAAACTCTTGGCATTCACACACATTGAAAAAGCAAATTGCTACGTGAATAATCATTCGCATTATCTATGTTGTAAACAACCCAGGCTATTTTAGGGAATTCCTCAACTTGTCAATCCCAGCGGATTGAATGTTCCCCCCTCCCCCTCCACACACTTTGTTCATTTTCCCCCTCTCTCCATCAATCACCCTCTTCCTTCCTGTCACACTTCAGTCTGCTCAGCACAGCTCTCAACCGCAAGCTAGCAACCCATAATACACACAAAAACCATCAAATCCTGTCTCCTCTCCTCGGTGGCACATTCGATAACCGGTTTTCACATTTGCCGTCAAAGCCAGTCTAAGGTTATTATTTTTAGACTCAGGTGAAGTTGAGGTCTGTTCCTAAATTAGTCTTCTTTCTATTTCTGTTTTCCTCCACAGAGAGGAATAGGAGGTGGATTGTTGCATAATGTCCCCGCGCTGATGGTAATAGCACTTGATCTGGGTGAGTTTATATTTAAGCACGAAGTGACAGGATGAGATCTAAAGAGGAATTCAGACAGACGGAACTTAAAATATGCTTGCAGGCTAAGCCATCAAAGGCTCCGGGTTCAGTTAAGGAACAGCTCTGCTTCAGAAACTAGATAAATGAAGGAAAACAGAGCGCTCTTAAAAAGTATATTATTTTTAAATATTTATGAGTGGTCCTGCCACGGTAATGGCTCGATCGAAGCTTAGACATGAAAAGACGGGCTAAGTAAGGAAAGATAAGTGGTGTAAAGGGTCTCAAAAGCTCACTTTCAAGGGAATCAGAGCTCCACGTAATCTAATTCACAATTCAGTCACACACACAAAAACATAACTATAATCCAAAAACAAAAATACCATGATGGTGTTTCTGGTGAAGCTACTTGAGCTGAGTAAAAAGCAGAACTTATCAACAATGACAGCCAAGCGTACGAAAAAAGTCAACGCGAAACGAGTGGATTTAATTAGCATTGTGTCCTTCGAGATATAAATGAACTAAAAAGTGACAAACATTCAAGCACTGGCTCAAAGTTATGTGAAGACTGCCAACTGCTGGCAGCTTATGCTCTCTGAATTTTTATCCCAACCTTCTGAATGATTCTTTCTGGGTCACTGTGAGACTTCAGTGGATTTCAGCCCGAAACCATTTCAGCAGTAAATGCTTTGGCCAGTTTTCTAACACTTTTCCATTCCTTGGTTTTTGATAAGATTAGACAATATTGCATATTGATAGATATATACTGTAGTGATTTTGGTTAGAATTATAGAAATGAAGAAACAGGTTTTGAACCTGATCAGAAGCTGCTGGATTGTGTGTAAAAGGTGAATTTGCATTTTTAAAATACAGCGTACTACGAACAATGAAACAACTCTGGATGACTTGAATTCAATGTGATAAGTCTGTCCCTGCCAGGGTAACATACATACAACATGCTCCCACTATATGTGATTATGATGCTCCCATCTTTATCCTATTCTAAACTCTCGCATTTATTTCATTAATTAAATGTCCTATTACCTCATTCATTGCTTATTTTTGGATTTCCCTTCAGGTACACAGTCACCAGCCACTTTTTTGGTATACCTGTTATACTGCTTTTAAAAAAAATTGTAATCAGCCAATCACATGGCAATAACTCAGTGCATTTAGACATGGTCAAGACAATCTGCTGAAGTTCAAACCGAGGACTGGAATGGGGAAGAAAGGTGATTTAAGTGACACTGAATGATAGATGGTTGTTGGTGCCACACAGGTTGGTCTGAGCATGTCAGAAACTTCTGATCTACTGGGATTTTCCCAGACAACCATCTCTAGGTTTTTCAGAGAATGGTCTAAAAAAGATAAATGATCCAGTGAGCAGCAATTGCCAATTTGCCTTGCTGATGTCAGAACTGCCAGACTACTTTCAGCTGATAGGAATGCAACAGTAACTCAGATAACCACTTGTTACAACCAAGGTATGCACATAACATCTCTGAATGCACATCACATTGTACCTTTAGGCTAATGGACTAAAGCAACAGCAGACCACACCAGGTACCACCCCTGTCAGCTATGAACAGGAAACTGAGGCAACAGTTTGCTAAGGCTCACCAAAACTGGACAACACATGAGAAGAAAAACATTGCCCAGTCTGATGAGTCTCCATTTCTGCTGCAACATTCGGATTCACAGTTTGGCATAAACAACTTAAAAAGATGGATCCATTCTTCCTTGGATCAACAGTTCAGGCTGGTGCTGGTGGTGTAATGCTATAGAGGATATTTTCTTGGCACCCATTAGTGCCAAATGATGCTCATTTGGGCCACCACAGCCTACCAGAGAATTGTTGTCGACTCTGTCCATCCCTTTATGACCACAGTGTGTGCTCATTTTCTAATGGCTGCTTCCATCAAATAACACACCATATTTGTTATTTTGGACATGACATGTACTCAAATGGCCTACACAGCCACCAGATTTCGATCCAATAGAGTACCTTTGGGATGTGGTGTAAGGGGTGATACATATTATGGACATGCAGCTGAGAAATCTGCAGCAACTCTGTGATGCTATCATGCCAATATGGATCAAAATCTGTGAGGACTGTTTCCAGCAACTATGCAATGATGAATTAAGTTAGCTTGGAAGAGAAATGAGGGTCCAAGAGGAACTAGCAATATGTACCTATAATAATAAATAAAGGCCGGTGAGTGTATATGCATTATGATCCACCTGTCTGTGAGGGTGGGGAGTAAAGATGTGGTTTTGAAGCTTGAACTAAATGGAAAACACAAACTAAAATAAGTTTGTGTTTCCAAAATAAGCTTCAAGAGAACTGTGATACAAACTGGGGTGTAATGTAACTATGAGTGATTTTTTGCACACAGTAAACTGAAAAGTGAAAGTAGGCATATAGTAGGCACACAGTACATACCTGCTTATATTCTCCAATAATGGACCCGTTCTTCTTAATTTCTGATTCAGACTTATCGAGCTCTCGTCTGCACATCTCCTTCAGCTGTAGATAAAACACAGAGATACAGTTAGGCTGTTACATGGCAGAAACCAAGGACAGAAGTGGGGCCCCAGAGACTGTGTGACTGCCATGAAATGTAAAGGAGACATGGAAAGGTATTGGCAGACTTTAAGTTCAGGGCAATGTCATGGCCTCTATGCAACCTCTACTCAAGCACATGAATCAGTCACAGTTACACAAACTCAACAACACTACAGACACTTGGAGGACAACGTGAAACATGCACAGGATCAGAGGGCAGCAGGGTCTGTACTCTCCATCAAAGAGAATCTTTACTTGAACTTGAGAAAATAACCATCAAAGACTGACTGACAACCTTTGATATCTGAGGTTTGACAATACAGGAATGTGGTTTTAAAATAAATGAGATTCTGTATCTTTTTTCTCTCACTGGAATCGTTATTGCATTTCTGTAGCAACAGATACATGATCTGGACAGAGAAACCATAGTTATTGTTCTAACCATTATTAAACATGAACAGTACTGAAATAAGAATTTACAGCTCAAAACGTTACAAAATCCTAAATCATTTCTATTTCTATCCAACTCCCGGCTAACTGCATACTACTATCAGCTAGTAAGGTGTTTGACATTTCAACTCAGAAGTATTTGCATCATTTTGAATTTCTGTGTGAAAAAGAAAAAAGAACCACAGTGAAATGCAAATATTGGCCAAGTTTTAATAAGGGTCTGTCTGCTGCAAATAGCTCTACTTCAAATTTGATTAAGGGCAACTGCAAGCTTAGCACAACCACTGGTGGCCTATTAAGGAGGAAGAGATGCCAGTGCTGCAGCACCAAAACAGCAACAACTAGCTTTTTTTGTTTGGCTCATGTTGTCACTACATTATCAGGTCGATATGTATGGACAGTGAAAGTAGTTAGAGGAGTTACTTTATTCCAGAGGGAATCCTGTAAGATAATGGATTACTTTTGGACATTATAGTATCAAGTGAAACTTAAATTTTCATAGGGTTCTGTGCAGTCATGAAAAATTAAGTACACGACATAGAAGCCATAACTTGAAGTCATAATTTTCTGTATGACTTTATCTGTCTTCATACACTCTTCTTTATAATGGTCCTTCAGTTCATTGAGGTTTGCTTAGGATCATTATCCTGTCGTATGATCCAATTTCAGCCAAGCTGTAGTCTCACATTTGACTCTAAAATACTTTGGTATACAGATGACTTCATAGTCAACTTAACGAGTGCAAGGCACGCAGGTCCTGTGACCGTCAAAACAAACCCAAATCATCACGCCTCCGCCACTGTGCTCGACAGGTATGAGGTGCTTGTGTGGATATGATTGTATACAGCAGGAGTCTCCAATTCCAGGCCTCGAGGGCCGGTGTCCTGCAGGTTTTAGATATAACCGTGGGTCAACACACCTGAGTCACATGATTAGTTCGTTACCAGGCCTCTGGAGAACTTCAGGACATGTTGAGGAGGTCATTTAGCCATTTCAATCAGCTGTGTTGGACCAAGGACACATCTAAAACCTGCAGGACACCGGCCCTTGAGGCCTGGGTTTGGAGACCCCTGGTATACAGCATTTGGTTTCGCCAAAGTGGCACTGTGCACTATAGCCAACTAGGCTCCACTTTGGTCTCATCTGTCCAAAGGGTATCGGTCTAGAAATCTTGTGGTTTGTTCAGAGGCAACTTTGTAAATCGAATCGACTGTTCAGTCATGTTTTTTAAATTGTGTGGTCATGAACTTTATCTTTTAAGATGCTAACTGAGACCTATAGTCTAAGATGTACTCTTTGGGTTTCTGTAGTTTATTTGATCATTAAACAGTCTAACCTTGCTGGGACTTCCACTAATGGGAAATTATCAAAACCTCAGCTTTTTTACAGAGGTGGTTAGATTTGTAGATCATCAGTTAATCAATTGCATTTGATTAGCAACACCTGGTTGCTACTTACTCTCTTAATTCCTGTGGAATATTATATTTTGTTTTTACTGTATGTAGGTATATCATAAATAATTAGATAGCTTGTAACATTTTCAGAATGTAGCAATAGCAAGCAGCCATCCATTTTCTTCCACTTATCTAATTCTGGGTTGTGACTGGGCTGGAGCCTATCCCAGCTGCCATAGGCCAAAAGGCAGGGTACACCCTGAACAGGTCGCCTGTCTCTGACAGGACTAACAGAGAGACAGACAACCATACAAACTCACATCCACACCTCTGGCCAATTTAGAATCACCAATTAACTTTACCCCGATCATGTTTTTGGAATGTGGAAGGAAGTCAGCATATCCGGAGAAAACCCACACAAACACAGGAGAACATTAAACTCCACACATGAAGTCTCAAGCGGGCCAGTGGTTTTATTTTTCTTAAAATATTTCTGTAATTGAAAATATGTGGAGTTGTATGTATGTGGAAATGTGTCTCATGCAGAGAAACTGGCTGAGAAGCAAATATACAGCCAGAAGGACATGTACAAAAAGATGACTGTGCTTAACATTTCCCAAGAGTCTGATGGGGATGCAAGGCTTCAGGTATGACAGGGGTATATTCATCACATAATGGCTGTTTTGTAAAGACTTGAGGTCAGAAAAAAAAAAGCTGGTCTCATGCTCACTATGAGCTGTGCTTCTAGCTCAGGAAAGTTTCAAAGAAAAGCAGCTCCACACAGCCTGTCATACCCTCCAAACGACAGAGACAAATAGAACTTCATTGACTGACAGTAAATCAGCCGATGCAATATTTCTTGTGAATCAAAACCAGCAGAGTCCTGGACCTGTCCATAATAAAAACTGCTCAGTCATAGCAGGTCACATCAATATTTCGACCTGGTCTCCCTCTTGGCCTCAGACCAGAAAGTTAAGCAGCTTCTTTAACCCAAGACTTGTATCAGCAGTTGCTTCCTGCTCTCTGTAACCCTGTTTCTTATGACATTTCGAGGAAAAACAAACACATTAGGCATCAGCAGGAAACGTTTTTTCCCCTGGCTCCGTTTCACTGTAGATGAGAGCGCGTTATATGCTCTAACCTGTGCAGACTCTTCCTCCAGCCGCCTCTTCTCATCCTCCGACTCAATCAGCTTCTGTTTGGTCAGCAGCAACTCTTTATTTAGGGCGTCCGCTTTCTCCTCGGCCTGACACACACATGCACAGACACACAAAAGACACCATAACCCAGTGCTCAGTAGGTCAATGGAAGTCAGACTCGCCCTACTTTCTTCTTAGTTTTCTCTCTTTTTTCAAGGAATTGAAAAAAAAAGTTTCTGTTCAAAAACACTTGCGCTATCATCTTTGCTATAACCTTTTTTTAGACGTTCTAACAGAAGTGACAAAAGACAGTTTAACAGCCCCACCCAATCATACACAAATATTCTTCTTCTTTGGCTTACATTGTCAAGGTCTTTGCGCAGGGCTATCTTGCTGCTAACTAGTTCATGTGCCAAGTCATCATTTTCTTGCTCCAGACGCATGTTGGCCTCTTGCAAACGCCGATTCTCCCGCTAGATGGTGAATGTAAGAGAAAAAAAAAGCAGTGTTTAGAAAGAAGAAAAGAGAAAAACAACCACAAATCAACACAAAAATGTTAAGAATGAAATAATCAAAGAGTTTAAGACAGACGACACTGAACACGGAGAAGTGACGATCCACCAAAGAGGAAGGAAAGCGCTGAGATAGCTGAGCAAGGAAATGGAGTTAAGTTTGATTGTGCAAACATCTCTTACTGGTTCAGCAGTTTCCAGAGCGATGCGACAACACACATAAGAAACCGAGAGTATAAAAGTTCACTCTGATCAGGTGAAAACATAGCCGCAAAGTAAGAGATGTCTGTAATGTTTAACAAGACATAACTGGTTTGTACATCATTAACAGCAATCTACAGCTGTAGTGGGAATAAAGTAGGAGCACTTAGCACAATTTCTAACACCTTTCCTTCTATTTCTAGGTCAACGTTTCCATCTTTGTTAAAACATTTCATGTCTGTGTCACTTTTCTTTTTTTTAAGCCGTCTGATCCTGATCCATTTGTACATGGATTTACATATCCTTGTATAAAAATGTGAACTACACAACTCCAGCTCTCCTTTTATTAACACTACTATGACTCAAACTGGCGTGAACATTTGACTTTACGGTAGAGCGGATGAAACCCTCTTATATGGCAAAAATAGAAACACCCCAAGATCAAAACACGTCTTTGGACGCGCACAAAAAAAAGAAAAAAAGTGATGGATGATCTTGTAGTGTACAAAACCATCTTGTTACCCTTGAAATGACATAATGTATACTTAATGGCTTTTCTATGGCCTTGTAGTTTTTATTTGCTGAACAAGGACTGTCAAGGTCCACAAGAAGTATAGATTTACTTTGTTCAGCCATGAATGTCACAGAATATAGTCACTGCTACACCACTATGTGGTAATCGTCGGGATGACACATAATTCATGAATACTGAAATGGTTAAACCAACCAACCAATCACTAAAATAATAATATTACTATATAAAAAGACAGAAAACAATATAAACAAAAGTTAAGCAAGATCTGTATCATCCTAAATCTAATAATATACGTTTTCTGAAGAACTCTAATCTGAACAGACATAATTTTAAAAAAAAATTTTTACTGCTGAAAAGTTTTGCAAAAATGCATCTATTGTAAGTCATTTAGTAACCCACCACAAAGGCATATTTACATATCAACAAAAACATGACATTATGAGCTATAAAAGCATGGAACAATGATTGTAAACATGAAATTTGCTGTCTTGGAGCTCATTTTTCGACAGTGAATAATTCATACATTATATTGGTCAATGTGAAAATATGTTAAGCCTGCAGAGCAAAATAATTTTACAAACTATCCCAGACACAAAATCTCTGTTTTTACACCAACTGCTCCTACACAATCAGGATTATATCAGATATTATCATCAACTTGCGCAGCCTATTGTCATCATCTTGCCTAGCAACCACTGACCAATAGGCAAAAATGACCCATTTTTAGTATCTATGCACCTTTAACACTTTTTAAAAGCATTGTAACATTTGTATCTCACGACAATGTCTAATGTATTTCCACAAAAGAGTGAATTAAGCGTGATATATTATAATCACATCACTTCATAATGTATTTTAAATAGTATGCACCTACAGCACTATATGAGAGCATGCCATCTTTTTAATTTCACAGCAATAACATCTAATTTATATCTCTAAAAGTTGAATTATATAGACCTAGCAACTAGCCAGCAATGAGCTGAGACTGCCATATAAGCAACATCTAACACCCCTACTCTTGTAAAACTTTTCTCAGTGTTAAGCATATCACTTCGCCAACAGAACAAACAAGCCAAACAATACTGAAGCATGGGTATGTATAGGTACTTTATGCCATGCCCCTTTTCCCCAGAGGGTCGCCATGGCAGATTTGTCCAGGCAAGTCTGTTAACCACTACACCACAGAGCAATGCAATGAATGCACAGAGCCAAAAGAAATAACGGTTCTGTGTATTTGGTAGTGGAGAAAGATCAAAACATTCTGGGGAAAGATTAGAGTGACACGTGAGAAGAACCAACATTCACAAAAATTATATAACATTTTTTGTTTTTTTTAAAATGCCCTGCCCAGCAGATAAACAACAGACATAAGAGGAGGAGGAAGAGGAAGTCCAATGGAATAACGGTTTGTTATGAACCATGCAGTTTTTGTTCTGCCGTATTTTTATTGTTATTTTAAGTAATGCACTGTGCCAGACATTTTTTTCCTGGAAAAGGAATGATGAGACTGCTTTATGCCAAATAGGACGAGTATATCATTCTTGTTTTGGCTGGTTTCTTTTTCCTTTTGCCATTATTTTTTTTAAAGAAAAATATACTCATCATTTTTTAACCTTCCTGTATTGAACATATCAAGAGACAAGAAAAGGGACTGAAATATTTTGTTAGAAAAACCACGTACCTCATATCTCTCGATGGGGGCCTCCTGTTGCTCTTGCTGCTCCCGTATGGTGTGGTACTCCTTTTCATATTTCTTCAGTTTCTTCTGGCTGATCTGTTGAGCAGAAAGAGCAAAACAACAAATGATGAAGAAAGGAAATACAACTAGCTTACTAAGTTTGGTTTAATGTGACAGCCAGTGGAGAGGTTTTCAAGTCTTTTGCAAACAAAGACAAGACTTTTAATCTTTGCTCGACTGCAGCTTTATTTATTCAAGTCCAGCATTTGAATAACATGTAACAACACACGGGGTGATATTACTGGCCAATTTGCTACTGTTCGTAACATCTAATCTTACCAGTAGCAATTTTTAAAGAGATGAAATTAATATTGAGCAGAATTGAAGTCATCTCACTGGTGCGACCCTCCACGATAGACCCAGCTTATCATGTGGCCCCTTGGGAAAAGTAATCGCCCACTCCTGATGCAGACGTGTGAGATGTGTGGATTTTCAATGCCCTTAGTTAAGTCTTCACAATCAATGCACTACAGTGTTTGCATACTTTGACTATATACTTTTCCCCATGTTGGAATCTCAACATTCATTACCTAATGATGTTGGAAGACTGAGGTAGCATGACCTTCATGCTGTTTCGATTTAAGCACATGTGTCTTTATGCATTCTCTTAGTGTGTTTGGTTGCACGTTCTCCTCCACAAAGTACAGAAGGTTATTCAGGGCAGCAGGTCTCTAATGCATCTGATCTTTTATTGTCTTTTTTCTCACATCTACGGCAAAAATTTGGTTCTCCATAAGCTCCTAATTAAAATGCCAATGAAGTACAGAGAGTATCCACAAACCTCCCGAGTCCAAAGTTTTTTAAAAACAGAAAATATTTTTCACTTTGAAAGGTTTCAATCAACTGCAACTACTAACACTGTATGTAGGTGCACAAACATATCTGCACACGCATGCTCATGTGTAGTAGCTCAAAAACAGAGAGCTATAAGGTAAGAACACCACCTGCACCAAACTTTATTTTTTTTAAGTGTCCAAGAAAAAGTCAAACTTTTATGGTTTTATTTAAATTTCTGGGGTAATTTGCATATATCAGCATTAGAAGTCATAAGGCTGGCAGATGAGAAGAGGAAGTAGGTGCAACAAATGAACACTGAGACAACATAAATGACCTGGTTTGACCCTGAGATTATGTCTTGAATACATTTTGTGAACTGAATGCAGAATACAAGTATTTATCTCATACTGACTTTAAAAATCTAATAATGATAATGACCTCTGACTGCAGTTAAGTAAATAGTTTGCAGACTCCCAACCTGGAAAGATACTTAGCACTGCTTTAACACTGCTGTGAATATAATGTAAAGTTGATAAGATATATAACAGATAATATAATTTAGATCACAGGTGTCGAACTCCAAGCCTCGAGGGCCGGTGTCCTGCAGGTTTTAGATGTGTCCTTTATCCAACACAGCTGATTTAAATGGCTAAATTACCTCCTCAACATGTCTTGAAATTCTCCAGAGGCCTGGTAATGAACTAATCATGTGATTCAGGTGTGTTGACCCAGGGTGATATCTAAAACCTGCAGGACACCGGCCCTCGAGGCCTGGAGTTCGACACCCCTGATTTAGATGATACAAATGGCCTTGTTTAGGTTTTGTATCTCTTATAGTTCAATGACTTAGGAAGCAGGATGTTGAATTTTTATATATATTAATTTTCCAATAATGTTGGTTATTTTAAAAATATGAAATAGGGTACATTAAGAAACTAAAAAAGGGGAAGGGAATAAATTTGACATTCAATGATGAAAGTTATGAAAGTTGAACTACGAGAATAAATTTGGAGACATTTTTTATAATTAATTTCAAGATTCCGGTCACCTTAAAGGAACCGACCTAATTGTTGCTACTTTGACTTCCCAAAATGAAATAAATACATTTTTTTTTTAAAAAGGGGTGTACTTGGAAAAAGATCACATAAAGTCAAATCTAAGATAAAGCTTCTAAGACAGCTGCAACCCAGAACAATTTGTAGTCAGCCAGTATCTTCAGTCACTTCAGGTTAGTTACTGATACAGCCAGTCATTAGCCCACATTGCTATCCAAGCTTCAAATTACTCTGCCTTGACTGAGATTTAATTTCCAGTGAAGTCATTACAGTAGTCAGTGACCTCAAATGAATTCTTGGAATTATTTTCTCTTGCCAGATAACATACTTGCTACGGGGAATCCCTAAAGAAAAAAAGCAGCACAGATAAGTGCAATACTCAAAGACAGCATATAGAAGGAGCCAAATAAGCCAAAAGCAGCATAAGCTAGAAAATCTGTGTTTTTCTGGTGGTTATTTATGATTTAAATTCAGAAGTGATACCTCTGATTTATTTCCAGCGGATATTTCTTTGCTGAAGATCATTACATGATCTGCCTGCTGCCCAGCTGTCTAACTGAGAACCAAAAACTTCAAATCTCTCGGCCTGCTGGCTCCTTTACAGAGTCTGTGCTAATAAATATCTCTGCCCAAAGTTACCTTCAAAGTCAGGTCCTTTAAACTAGGCCAGACAGTTCAAAACGGGTCAGGACACAGGTGCGAGTGCGCCTGTTTGAGATACTGAAAAAGATACATGTGTGTTTGATTTATCTGTTAAGGTTGGGGTAAAGCACTGCAGTGACACCTAGTGGTATTCGAGAAACACTGCTTGAAAAAATCTTTTACTTTTGTGCATAATGATCCGCGAATGATCAACTAATGATCATATATCACATACCTGGTACCATATATTTTATTTAATAATTTACTGTTCAGTTGGGTTTGAGGTTTTCTGAATATTTTAAGAAAATCATCTGTTTATTCTTATTTATACAAAATATGACAATAAGACACAAGTCTAATATCTTTAAGAAAAAGCCAGGTTGAGCACGTATAAGTACTACATGCTCTGCTTTAAACTAACCTTCATGCTACAGGCCAGCTCCATCAGTTTCTTTGCGTTTTCCTCAGAGCGGTACCTCTTCGGAACAGGGACACGAAAGAATTTGAGAGCACCCTCGAAGTCTGTTTGGATTAGATCATCTTTCGATGTCTGGGGAAAAGCAGATAAAAGGTAAATTAGACATAAATTTACATTACTCAAGCCTAAACAGCCTGTCAAGGAAAGACTCATTTCCTTTTTTGTTAAATGAAGAAACAAATCTTAAGACAACATCCTGGGTTTGGTTAGGAACACATGAGCACTAAGATAAAGACTGTCTTTGTGGCCAAGTCTATAAATCTATGGTAAAATAAAAGTTGTTCCACAGATTTTTTTTATTTTGTCTGTTTATTTTATGGATGGAACTGTGTTCTTCAAGCACAACGTCCCCTTAACAAAAAGCATGTGCCCTGCTTTTAGCACAGAACAGAGGGGTGAGGCTGCACATGTCTCACATGCATAAACCTTTCAGAATTTGAGGTTCTGTTGGCACAACCTCTCCATTTCTGTTTCCACTCAAAGGTTCTGGCCATCTTTGTATGCGCATTGGTTTGATGCTACAGTCACACTAAGGAAGACAGCGGTTGGAGCAGCACGACCAAATTTATTGCAATGAACTTGTGATCTCGTTGACCTTTCAATGGTCACGTCGAAGACGGGGACCAGGTCAGTAAACCACTTGCAGTCAGCTGCCATGCTGAACGCAACTTTTGTGTTTTAAAAATTAGACTGAACTTATTTGCAAACCTTCACCAATCTGCTTGAGAGTGATTGCAGTCTCAGTCTGAGTTGGAGACAAGCTGCCTCCTGCCAGACGACCTGCATAAACACCTTGCGATAGAAAGTGTCTGCCCAGATGTTGAGGGTGTTGCCAACAACACAAATGCAATCTACACACAATCACCAACCAATTTTACCTCATCACAAGGAGGTTGCTGTCCCATTTTCACTTTGTGTGGCTGAACAATAAAATAATTTGTTTTTTGTCTGGGCTTTCTTACCTTTAGAAGTGCCAAGGCCACATTGAAGATTACACTAATGCCCTGAGGGGGAAAAAAAACCACAAAATTTATTGATTAATTACTGTTGTTGATGTTTTAATGAAAAAAGTGACTGACAAAAATCACACATAAACTTTGTCATATGCTTATTCTTAAAAATATAAAACACCTAAAGTACTTTCATAATAAAATCCCATATTTAAGCGGTGTGCTTATTTCTAGGGATATAGTTTTACTAAGTTTAATTTAATGTGGATAAGCACAGCGGCTGCTCCTTTTCTTCACAGATGATTTGTTAAAGCGGTCTGACTTAATGGGGTAACTTCATATCTCTCCACAGGATCTGAAGACAGCTGCTCAGCTTGGACCGCTACACCGGAAGGTCAGACTTTACCCTGGTCTGAGTTATTGTGTGATCTGAAACAGGTCTCCCTGGGTCTGGTCATAAATTCCTAAATCTTGAACCACATCCCAAGTCCTGCTGCTTTCTTCCACCATCACTGGACTGACATCATTCAGCAGATTAATGAGACGAGGGTTTCCCTATATTCAGAGTTTCAATTCCCAGGGTAAAAAAAAAAGGTATCTATGGTAGCTACGGTGCTGTGAAAAAGTCTTCGCGCCCTTCCTGATTTACTACAGTTTTTTTTATATTTGTCACACTTACATGTTTCAGCTCATTAAACAAATTGTAATATTACACAAAGATAACCCAAATAAATTAAACTGTGATTAACCTAATTTTTTGAAGAGCTGAGTTCAGTTTTAGTAAACAATACATTTGCATAATGACTAAAACCAGCAGCAGCTTCTTGATCATTAATGATCAAGAAGCCGACCTCAGCTGAGACTGAAGAAGTCACTTGGATGAGTGACGAAACGTTTCTTCCACTAAAAACGCTACATCCAGATGAATCGAATCAACTTTTTGGGATTTCTTTACCTGGATGATTGAGCATCCATCAAGACATCTTTGTCTAATATCTGAATTTGTTTGATGATCTGAAACATTTTAGTGTGACAAGAAAAGAAAAATAAGGAAATCGGGAAGGGAGAAAACCCTTTTTCACACCACTGTCTAAAATTATTTTCAGAATCCTAGGTGATTTCCTTCTTGAGTTAAGATAAGATAAGATAAGATAATTCTTTATTGTCATTGCACGGTCATACATAGTACAGTAGTACAATGAAATTGGAAAAACTGTCCTACGTCGGCACTACATATAACACAACACGACACGATATGACACATCACAACGCAACACAAACAACACAACACAGTATATTAACTTAGAAATAAAAAAGAAGAATAAGTGTTATGTGTATTGCACACTGTTATTATTGCACATTAATTATTATTGCACCTTGTTATAAATATAAATATTATTATTGTTATTGTTTTAAACATTGTTACCTCCCCCTAAAAAAAGTCCAGGCAGGTAGCCAATCAGGTCAGCTATTTGCATTGATCAGGGCTATTGCCCTGTTGTAAAAGCTGTTCTTGAGTCTGTTTGTTCGGGACCTCAGCAGCCTGAACCTCCTGCCAGACGGCAGCAGCTTAAACACCCGGTGTCCTGGGTGTGTACAGTCTCGTAGGATGCTGCGTGCCCTCTTGAGACAGCGAGTGCTGTACAGGTCCTTCAGGGAGGGAAGAGGACGTCCAATGATTTTTTGGGCCATATTGATGACCCTCTGGAGTGCCTTTCTGTGTGCTGTGGTGCAGCTGGAGAACCATACACCGATGCAATATGTCAGCACACTTTCAATGGAGCAGCGGTAGAAAACGGTCAGCTTCGTTTGAAGTTATCACTTCAACCGATTTTCAGAAGACTGGACCTCTGACCTTGACCTCGAGGTTTAGGTCACAGAGATTCAAACTCCTCCAATATTTTTTGTAGATACACCTATGGTATGAGTTTAAAGCTCCTATGTCGCTTCATTCTCGACTTATCACATTCACAAACTCGGGTGTCCATGTCACATCAAGTCACCTGCCCGTTCGGCAGGGTAACCACAATACCCCATCAGCCTTTAACAGCTGAGGGCTAAAAAAGCATTTTTGTGCCATGAGTTAATAAGTCATTACCTCTGTCGATTGACGTCACTGAAGTTTGTGTTTATATTACGAACCTCGCACAGCAGCAGGTCGATTATATGGAAGACCATGTAGAGGGGGAACTTGGCTGTGAAGAGAGTGAGGAACCACTGTGAGGCGTACATGTGAGCCTCCAGGCCCACATTCAGGAAATGGTTGTACAGGTCTGGTATATATTCCTGGAACAGACACATTGAAAGCAAGAAAAGCAAGAAAGACACAAAAGGACATGGGGTTAGAGAAGCAGATTGAAGAATGTGGAGGAGGAAAAAAAAGGAAGATGTAATAAAGAAAAAAAAGATAGCATATGGGGGGAAAGGAAGGAGAGCAGCAAGAGGTCACTTCAATTCTACTTAAATGCTAAGTAATACACCTTGCTGGTCTTATGTATTACATTATATAATAAAATAGTATATATCAGTGTACAGGTGCGCAGAGCATTCAGTTATACAAGTTTATATCATACAAACCTGCATAAGTCTCTCAAGCTGAAAGAACTTGCAATGAAGATCTTCAAAGTTTTGCTTGAAAAGATCCCTGAGCCCATAATCAAACATGATCTTCACCAGGACACTGAATGCTTGCTCCTCTGGCATCTAAAGAAAACCAAGAGATTCACTTATTAGTGCCTTAAGTCAGCTCAGATGCTGAAAACAAGGGTTTCACATGAAGTTAACTGCAAAGTGCCTGAAGTAATTCTAAAATGTTACTTTGCAAAATCCTCTGGTCGGATGCTTTATAAAAATGGCCATTGTTTGTACACTAGGTGGCACTGTAGGCATTTCTCTGGACCACAGGGGAGTTTTAAAACAAGCTACAGGTTTCAGATGATCACTGTGACCATATTGTACCAAAAAAAAAAAATCAACCCCAACATTAAAGCCTTATGACTATGCAGAGTTCTGCAGTTAAAACTTTTGCTAGAGACACATGCGTGGGGGTTACTGCGACATATACTCCCGAACACAACAACAAGATTAGGACGCTGGTCTGGACTCCAAACACCTTAGATCCCAATGAGCAGTTGTAGGATATGCTTGGTCCCAGACAACACAGCCCATCCCTAGAGGAGACCTGTTTATTCCCCAGAGAGTGAGAGGTGTGTTTTGGCAGTACAAAGGGAGAACTACTCAATATTAGGCAGGTGGTTTAATGTTGACGTCTACATTACATAAACAAATAAAATCTCTAAAATGTCCTTTTATAGGTACTTATTGACCAAGTTCTGAGAGACATTAAACATAGGATGGAAGATGTAATAAATGAAGCCAATCCTCTAGTGTTTCTGAAAGCTGGAAGGGTACTGATGTCAAAGGAAATAAAACAGCCCCGCTCAGCTCTTGACACTATATTTGAAATACTTTTTTTTCCCTGGACATGCTGGTATGTAAACTCACGTGCAACAGCAGCACTGCAGCCAAGAAGGACTGTCCCTGGCAGTACCCGATCTCCTCATCGTAAACAGAATAAGCCTAAAAAAAGAATGCAGACAGAAAGAAAGGTAACAAATTAGTGTCACGATAAATAATTAAAAAAAAGAAGAAGAAATGAAGAAATTAATGTATTTGTATAGTATAGCATATGTCTGTGAATAGTATAGCATACATTGTTTTCTAAAGATTTGGGAAGTTACACCAAGGCTACAAAGAAATGTGTAAATACTGATCTTGTGCTGCATTTAATTGATGGTGAGAATGTAATTTGTATACCGTATGTCTACATTTATAAGAAACATTAAACAAAACACATCAACAGAACAGCCAGTGACTGCCCACAATTACAGTAAGTCAAACAAAATGAAATAAATATTTTATTTTTTCACCCTCAGCAGGCTGGTTTGGCTACAGAAAACTTAAATTATAATGTGTATGAGCTGTGTGGCAGTATAATAATGAAGAAAGACTGAATAGGACCTAAAGAAATCAAGTCTAACTGGATAGATTCAGAAACAAACAGAAAAGCAAGAAAAAAGGGGTCTGAAAGAAATGTTGGTATAAATGTTATGTATTAAATTGCTTTGGGAGCTAGGGAGAGAATCAGGCGAAAGGGCTGTAGTGGCCTACTGAGCTACAAACACAAATTATGAGCATGAATCAAACGGACAAAGTGTGGATCAATCCATACACGCAGGAGAGGGAGGGCCCGCTGAATTATTTAAACACACCTGAGGAGGTGGTTGTCTGGGAAGAGATGGATGTCCTCACATGAGTTATGCATAATAAATGACATGAAACTAAAAACTGAACGCACTGCAGTCGGGACATTCGTGACGAATTATGGAGGTATAGCTTCAGATGTATGTATGCATACTATTGACGGACGTGTTCGTTTTCATGAGAAAGAGAGCACCGATGCTCGATGATCAAAACGCCAACATTTTGAATCAAACACACACACCAAACTACGCGTTCGATTTAAAAACTTGTTTTTCTTTTCTAAACAGGCGGAGACTCTTATGAACTCACTGAACCACCCAGTAACCCAGTGAGAGAGTTAATTAATGAGCGGTTGATTTTAGCGTTGGCACCTTCCACTACTGCTCTACAGACCTACTGTAGAGCCAGTCATTTAAATAGTAATTATATCATATTCCAGAGAAACGTGATTCAATTTCACATGGAGATTATCTGCATTTCGAACAGGTTTCAGGAATAACGACAGCTGCAACCTAACCAACTGTTGGTTTCTCACCTGTAATTACATACAGTTTTCTAAAAAACAACTTCCTGAGTGGCCCTGAGTTTACAAATCTATGTCAGGACAGAAGCTGTCTACTACTGCTGTTTATACTTCTTAATATTTAAAATATTTTGTGAATATTAGCTTTGATTCAATTTCATATAGTATTTTGAGTCAAATCACAACAACAGTCGTGTCAAGGTGACCTGCAGTAGTGGTGCATAAACATCTGGCAGTGAAGTGAGTTGAGTGATAAAGGAAAAAAACTCCACGCATGCAAAGACCACAAAATGCTGCCTTTTATAAGCAGCAAAGTAAACTGGCAGATGTATATTAAAGGTACAGTGTGTAAAATATCACTGTAGATGTCAGTAGATTGCAGATTGGCCACCATTCATTTGAAGTGAGTGTAGGATGTCAGTCCTCCATTTATCTCAGCTGGAGTCCACGTCTATTCACTCTGCAGGAGGCTGTAAAACTATGTGAAAGGAGTCTGATACGAGTCGATGAGTCAGTGAAACCCACTTCTGTCTCATACTGAGGTGAGTTGTTGAGCATATCCTGAAATTTTCTGTCAGTAAGTGCTGCTGTTTTGGCCACTTTTAGCCGCCATTATTGAAACGGTCTTTGAAGCGGATCTGACATTCTTGGACTCTGACACTGAGTGAATAACCTCCCTCACAATGCGAGACTGTAATAAAACTGTTTAAGAGTTGCCAAGATTTTTAGGGCATCTGGTCCCAGCATTAGTTGGCATTATGTTAAGGCTTACATTAGCTGCCTTATAACCAGCTGTTGTTGTTTAGCCAGCTCGTTGTCAGATTCCCAGACATGGGACGGTCGCATGTCTAATCTGCTGACAATATCAGGAAAAAACAAGCATGTTTATGCACGTTTTCATGTGTTTAGGACATGAGGCTCGAGGTGAGTAGGAAGAGGACGAGGTGGAAATGAGGGAGCAGGGAGAGAAGAAATGGATGAGGCAGACATAATAAGAATGGGATAATTAAAATATCCATGTATGAATAAAGTTTAAAATACCTATTTGTGATCTTTAAATTAAAAGTAAGTTATGAGGCGTACTATGTATGTGGCCGACCTCTAGCCCGAAACATAGAACAGAATTAGGCAGAACAGCGACGTCCATCTCAGCTGCTGTATGCTCCTATGTATTTCTAATGGATTAATTCTAAATTTATGACAATTCACTGATTATTTTAAGATGTAACTATACACTAATCAAGGTCTATTTATGAGTACAATGTTCTTTTTTTCTATTGAATAAACTAAAAAAAAAAATGACTCATTGTAACCTTTAAATGCAAACATATCAGATTATCCCCTGGAGTGCCTCTTGAAAACCTTTAAACTGTGAACTAATAATAAAATTTAACATTTATAATAAGTGGGAGCGTCATTTTAATCATCCCTACTTAAGCCACTGGCCCCTTGAAGAGCGCTGTGAAGCATTACTACTATTGTTCTTGACCCAGTTTATCACTCCCTATTATTTCTTCATTATGTGTATTTTGTGCTGTAAATTTGCATGCGGCAGAAGTCAGTGTGGGGGAGAGTGGGGAAAAGAGTGCTGCCGATTTGTTTCTGCAGTTCTGCTACAAAATGGTTTACACCTCATTTGGCATACAGCTGTTGCAGTAGCTTTGTGCACTGTGTGAATCCATTTTAATGACTGCCTGGATAATGCCCTCTGCTGACTTCAGAGAAAAAATTAACCACCTTCTTGTGTGTTAAGTGTTTCACCTTGCAGATCTTGTAAAGGGAGTCTTGTCCATCCCCTCCAGTGTCTTTGAAGTAGTCGTGAGCTGGGAATGTCCGGTTAATGTCCCTGGTGATGGCGCTGTCCTGAGGGGACTCCTAAAAGTGAAAAGAGAGGAGAGAAAGAGGTTAAAGTGGACTGAAAGGAGGTAAAGAGGCAGAGGCAGGGTGAAATTCAGTAACTAAAACATTCAAAGCCATTTTTATTATTGGGTCTCTGCAAAAAGAGAAAAATAAATCCGCAGAGACCCAGCAGTGGTCCGTGCTGTCGAGTATTTGCTGGCCTCACACATTACTGAGATTTACAGTATGGGGCGGGAATAAGAAGGACAGAGTGTTCCCTTCCACCGTACAGACTGTCCACAGCTCTGTGCCTTTTTATTTGTCTGTATCTGCCCACCCCACTTCAAATCTAATAATGACCACTTCTTCTTATACATAATATAAGCACTAGTTTCTGATGGTATAGTACGTATGCAAACAATAGGCAAATAACACAAAACAGATATTGTTATTTACTTGGTAAACGTGTTCAGTGAAGCAAATAATATACTAAGAGCTTTGCTTTTACCAAAAGTGGAAACTAAATGGTAATTTCATTTGTGAAATGTTGCATGTAAGTACACACTTGCTACAGATTAAATTCTTGGTTTGGTGACCTACTTGATGTCAACTAGATGGTCATTTGGGAAGAAAATAAACTGAGACTGAAATACTTTACAGCAACTATAAACTGAATTTAACAACAGCATCAAGTTTAAGACATATTGTCTTTAGAGAGGGATAGATGGATGGCTTAAGCAGTTATTATCCAAACTGCTGTCTGCACTTAAGGTTTTGCTATTGCACGCTTTTTTTCTATAAAATTGAAAGTACATGCCATCAAGGTTAATGATGTCACTGTAAGGAAAAAGCAACAGTTAATGAAATGTAATACTATCAGGCTACTGTAATGCAATACAGTTATATTTGGTCCCAACATCAATATTTTAGACAAAAGTCATATTTTATTAACCTGATAACCAAATTTTGCTAGAAAAACTCAGAATTCAAATTCAGAAAAACTACTTGTAATTTATTATTATTATGACTTGGATTAGATAATAGTAATAACTTTCATAGCAAGTTTATATAACCAGTAAGATATTTCACTAGACAAAAATGCAAGGGAGAACAAGAAGATTCATAAATTTATCTTCTTGGGAGTATACAAAATTTTCCAAATCCATCTAGCAGCCCTGGTATATTTCAGTGTAGACCAACTAACTGACTTGGGTCATTCAGCAGGACAATGCAATGGCATGGCCGACTCAAAGTCCAGACCTCAACCCGACTGAAATCCTGTGGTGGGACCTTTAGAGAGCTCACCATAAACAAATGCCCGCAAACCTCAATGAAGTAAAGCAATGTTGTAAAGAAGAGTGGGCCACAGCTTCTCCACAAAGCCTGATAAAGTCATAAAGAAAACTATTACTTCAAGTTATTGCTGTTAAAGGTGGTCCTACAAGCAACTGTACTTTTCACAGGACCGCGTGGTTGTATGTGTGGAGATTGCACACAGTACATATACAAGCCTGGGGAAACTTATTTCTTTGGCATATCACTTCACAGAGTGGATATACTACACACACATAGATCAGTGAATAATATAATCTAAACTAGCCGTGCTTTGAAAAGATTAATCACCACTTAATTCATTATTCATCACAAGTGAATTTCAGAGACACGGCCTCTAAATAACAAATCTTACTCTGTAACTCCCCATTTGTATACAACACATCTAACACACTTTTAAACATTGGTTTATGTAGCATTTGTGGGTAAAATAAGTATAAATTTGGGATTATGTATTGGGTGATGTTCACTGAACTTTGTAATCTGGTGCCAGGACCATTCTCTCATGCAAAATGAGGGAGCTGGCGCAACGAAAGAGGGATACACAGTCAGCGATGTGAAGCTATAATATCTCAGCCAAAAATGTTAAATTAACTATTTTTTGTAATTGTAAGACTCTATTCATACATGTAGGAAAATGTTTCCATTACATGCTGGAAATTCAGAAACTACAACTCGAGTTACTTGTTTTGGGTTTTTTTAAACCATTGCTGAAGGGTACTTTAGCAGGACTAAACCTTTATTAATCCCTACAGGGGATCAAATTCTGTCCAAGAAAACAATCCAGCAAACCCATCCTCAAAGTAGATGTAAACTTAAAAGAGAACCCTTCATTTAAACCGTCAGTGTTTTCAAACCACTCGTGCTCTCTTTGTAGCTAATTATACCTTTTTGGTCACTCTGTTACTGTACCCATCAAGTCCCTCCTTTTTCCGAGGTTTCTGTTCCAACTTCCACAAAGGAAGAGAGCGTAACAAAAATAATGCAAGTATGAGAAGAAATGCAGGAAGAAAGGGATATTTAAACAAAGCAAGCTAATGGGGATAAGAGACCAACAACAGTGGTCCACTCCACGACTAACACCACACCCTAAAACACACTGAGTGTGTATACATGTATGGTATTGTGTGAATTGTAGACCTTGGGAATATGGGATGAAGACATTATGTTCTGTTCTCCATTCAAACGACTGTTTTAGAGTAAATAATTGACCTTAAGGTTGAGGTTAAATGAGGTTATGTTGTGATAAAGGTTGGTGTAAGGATCAGGCAGTTAGCTGTGATGGTTAAAAACCAGGGAAGGTGTTAAGTCAGTGAGTGAAAGTGATTTAACTAGATGAAATTCAGAGTCATTTTGGTCACTATAGAGTTGGTTTTTTGGTTGTCACAGAGCTGGAGCTCTGAATTATACTTAGCTCTCCTTCAATCTGACATATACAGTAACATATGTAATTATCTGAGATTAGTCACGTTCACTTTTAAATACGGTCACCTTGCTAGTAGCAGGTTGGACCCCCATTTTACTTCAGAACTGCCTTAATTCTTCACGGTATGATTCAACCAGCTGCTAGAAATATTCCTCAGAACTTTTGGTCCACATTGACATGACAGCATCACACAGCTGCTACAGATTTGTCAGCTGCACATCCAAAGGTCCTCTATTGGATTAAAATCTGGTGGCCTCTTGTGGAGGCCATTTGAGTGCAGTGAACTCTTTGTTCAAGACACCAGTTTGGGATGATTTGAGCTTGTGACATGATGCACTATCCTGAGGGAGAAGGCTATGAAAAGGTGGGCACACTGTGGTCATACAGGGATAGACAAGGTCAGCAACAGCACTAAGGGTCTCAAAGGTTGTCAAAAAAATCTTCATTGGCACCTGAACGATGGATCCATGCTTTCATGTTGTTTTTGGCAAATTCTTGGTGTCACAGCACAAATCAAAACTCATTAAAAAAGGCGATCCTGTGTGAAGTGAAGCTACAGTTTTCTGTTCTTAGCTGACAGGAGTCCCACCTGGTGTGGTCATCTGCTGCTGTAGTCCTCTGCTTCAAGTTTCGATGTGCTGTCCCCTCAGAGATGCTCTTCTGGGATCAATAAAGCATTTCCCCCCCAGACAGCTGCTGCTCACTGGATATTTTCTCTTTTTCTGACCATTCACTGTAAACCCTTGAGAGGGTTGGGTTGTGTGGGAAAATCCAAGCAGATCAACAAGACTCAGACCAGCCTGTCTGGCACCAACAACCATGCCACATTCAAAGTCGCTTAAATCACTTCTGTTCTCCATTCCAGAGCTTGGGTCGAACTTCAGCAGGTCATTTTGACCATATTTGCAAACCTAAATGCACTGAATTGCTGCCATGTGACTTTCCAATTAGATATTTGTATTAAAAAGAACAAGAAGAACAAGAATACCTAATAAAGTATATCTTCTAAACTTGGCAGGACCTCGCCATAAAGTGCATCAGTAAAATCCAATGTGATTGAAACATTTAGCCTCAAGGGTACTAAAAAATCCTCACTTGTGTCCCAGAAATCTGTTTATTCAAAGAGAAAACCATTGACACAGCTGATTTTAAAGTGCACACTGCATCCAATGTGATGGCCACATTACACAGAGCTACAGTCTCTCTGTGAAAGATAACCATCCATGTTTATACAAGCACCACTTAGCCATACTTATCGTAAGTGTTTAGAGCATGCACAAAGACTTCTGACATAATGGCCAATTAGCTTCCTCCCTGTCTGTCAGCTCAGTTAAAGAAAAGTTCAGAATTAGAGTAGCACGAGAGAGGAAGAAAATGCATTTAGTATCTCAACATAATGTACGGAAGCATGAGAGGAAGTTAGAAAAGGAACACAGAGGAGTAGAACGAGAGAAAACATGAAGGATCAAATACATCTGGAGCTAACAGGAAAATTATAAATGGAATTAGAGTACATTAGAGCACGAACAGAAAAAAAAAACAACCAAAAATAAATAAATAAAATAAACAAGACCAAAAAAAAGGTCTCAGAAAAAACTATACTGATTTAAGTCAGAGCCCGACTGATATAGAACCAATATCACTACCAATTACCAATATTTGATGATTAAAAAAACCCCCCAAACCTACTATCTGCTCTTCTGATATATCAGCTGATATTTTTCTATAATTTGATATATTTAGTTACTCTCGGAGGACTTGCCACAATTATTTATTCATCTGCATTTAGGTTGTCTCAGGTCTGCCTAACTTGACACAGCCTTTTCTGTAGTTCCCTCTATTCTCAAGCACACCAGCCCGTTTCTGTTTAAAAAGCCGTACAAACATTACAGATGCATCAGAGCAATTTTGACTATCAGTAACAAGTACTGCTGAGACCCACAACACACATAAACTGAGTGAAAGTCAAGGAACAAAACATTTTCTGACAGAACACCAATAAAATGTCTTCATTGGGTGTGTGTGCGTGCGTGCGTGCGTGCGTGCGTATCTAAAGCTTGGAGTTAAGCACTAGACTAGAGCTTCCGTGAGAAGGCTAAATAGCTAGCTCTCTATTGTTTACGTCCCCGATTTTCTCTGACTCAACACAATAGCTGATATGTCACTCTGTTATTCTTTCTCTGCTCCTAAAGGACCCTACCAAGACACCAAGAGAACATGGGGTGATATTTATCAAGCTTGCCATAAACCTTCCACCCTGAACAAAATAATACAAAGTGCTGCATTTAGATTATTTAAATGGATTAAAAACTAATTTCAAACAAAACAAAAAATACAACGTAAATATAACTGAGATGAATTCATTGATTCCTTCTCTTTTCTTTAAAATGATTGGTAAATAACACTTGCTTAGGCTTCCCATAGTGCAGTTTCCTCACCTTAGCATCAGCCATAATTAAATCTTAATAGTCTGTCTCATGCCCTACTTTCTGTGCCATTTGTGCAATGGTTTCACTGCCTCAGCAAAAGGAGAGCAGGCAAAATATGAATCTCATCAGAATAGAAATGACAAAGGAACAAGTAATGTCAACTGCCACATATTTTACACCAGTTTCAGCAGCATTCAAATTCAGCTGAATAACTGCAGGCAGAAATATGCTGCTTTTTGAGAAATCTGACGTTTGACCAGTGAAAACTTGGGAAATCAACAACAAAATTCAAAATTTAAGCTCAATCCTCCTTGTTTTATTTCAGATTCGGTTAGATAGACTGTAATAACATCACATTTATTTGCCTAGTACAGATACACAATGCACGGCCTACAAAAACAAGCTAGGCCACAAAGCAGTGAGTAAATCCGAAGAACCTCACGTCCACCAACAGCAAAAAACATTAAAATTATCTCAACATTCATGATTCACAAAAGCTAACATCTCGCACAAACCTCATCAGGAATTCAACACCTTTGGCATATAAAATATCTTGCATTTTTTTTTTTTTTTTTTAAATGGAGTGGCCCTATTTTCTCAATCTGAAACTTACATTGGTCCCATTGTTCATTCCATGCATTATTCAGCGTTCATTGTGGGCAAGAATACACCTCACTTACAGTGCTCAAGTTCCTCCTGTGTATTTGAAATAATCAGTTTCTTAAAACAGCTGCATCATAAGTCAGCCTTTAATGACACTGCCTGTTTTGACTAAAGCAGGACGATAAAATGATCTTGATGATTTTCCGGGGAAAGAAAACCCTCCATAACAATGATGATAACAGACGAGTAATTTACAAGGAAAAAAAAAATGTTTTAAATGTGGGTCAGCCCTAATTTGCTGATTACACTATCAGACTACAAGAGGGTAATGTAGATGACACATGCAGGGCCAAATCAAGGGGAAAATAATCATTTTAAACTAAAAATAAAAAGCTAAGATTGGTAAATTACAGTTAAGTGAGATCCTAAAACATAAGTGATTTGGAAATCAAGAATATGTCTTCACCACCATTTCAAAAGGTAGTTGTACTCCTCACTAACTATAGAAAGACCAACATGCTAACACTATCTTTGCCTTTTCGGTCATAGCGGAATCCTTCCTGTGATGGGAATCGAACAAATCACTTTATCATTAACCTTTTCCACGACAAACGATTCGTTTGTCCAAGTGAAAAAACCCAATAAATGACACTTTTATCCATTAAAGTACGTGACTTCATGAGGACAAAAGACGAAGACGCAGTATGCTCATAAAGACATTGAAATTTATTCAAATGCGCTTTGATTACAGCCAAAGAAATGGATATAAGCTTCTGGATGTTCAGAGTCATTTTAGTTTTCTTTCTTTGCATCTACTGCATACATTTTCATGATCTTTCTGAGTTTACTAATCAGTCTGTTGCAGGTGAAGTATGTGCTCATTTACTATTGTGCCCAACAACAATTCTTTTCCTCTCTCTCATAGAAGAATGCTGCATTTAAGCTACAAATGACTTCCTAAACCAGCTGTAGCGGCCACATTTCCTCTAGTTCTTTAAAATCTTACCCAGCATGGCATAGTTGTTCCTCATAGTCACCAGTGTCATGTCCTTGAGAACATGGAAGTGATTATTTTCCCACAAGACAAACTGAATGTGTGCGCATGACCACGAATGTGTCACCATTACACGCTTAACTTTACGAAACTGTACCTTTACGTTTTATAGTATCTTTTAAAGAAGTCAACTTCTTACCTCAAATTCAAACCCATCAGTATTCAGAAATTGTGTTTACAGCAGAAACATTTCAACAGAAATATCCAGAAAAAAACTTCAGTCTTTTTAATCAGTAAGCATGCTGCTAATCCTACCTAGATTGCGCAACATTTATCACTTTACAAGAACAGAAGAAAAGAAAGTGAGTAGAAAAGAAATTTGTATAGTTTAACAATCAAACATTCAGTACGGCAATTCTGTACACTTGTTTAGAGAGTGAACCAAAAACAGGAAAGATTACAATATTTGGCATTGCTTCGCAGGTTACAGTATTTAAAGACAACATGTGAATCTATCTACCACCAAAATACTTCATACTCACATACACTCACAAAAGACAGAGGGGAAACACTTGAGGGAAGTGCAGCTAATAAAGCAATGAACAAGGGGGAAAAGCTTCAATAGCACCCTTGCTGGAAAATCTTAAACAGTCCAAATTCAGCCAATGGTCGCATCCTGACATATCTGTAAACTCTCATACACAACAAGCACACATGAACGAATACATGCAAAAGAAAAAAAATAAATAAAACAACATTAAAAAACAGTTCTCAGTCATGTTTTCACTCCTGGTTAATTTGATTGTACAGAACAGATTAACAATGAAAAAAGTGAACATGTGAAATATATGTATAATTTGCAAATATATTTCACAAGTCGTGTGGTTCAGATTACTCCACAGTGGACCTGACGTTTTCATTTCTGTACGTGTGTACAATTGACAGTTTGTGCCTTCCAAAAACAGCCAAGTGTTAATAAACAGAGCCCTCTCTAGCTGTTAGAGGAAATAATTTCCCAACAGTTTAAAATCGTGTTCCTATCAAGGCAACGATATATCTCAGTAGTCTGAGAAACAGTCATATTCATGCACGCAAGGCATCGCCGACCCACCCCAAACAAACTTTGAGTAAAACTCACAAGCATTTATCTTTTATACACTAGAGAAAAGTGGAAAAATATCCACGAACATCTACTGAACTCTCTTTGGTAGTTTAGATAAAACGTATAAAGCTAGAATTTCTCTAGCTAATCAAACGCATAAAAGAAGACTCCATAGCTCATCGTAAAAGTAATTCCTCACAAATTTAGAGCTCAGGACGGTATGCACACTTGGATTCATTAGCAGAAGATAACGACAACCAGTCCCTCTTCTTGTTGCCGCACAGAGGTAAGCCTGCTGGCAGAGTGAATGGGCTATTTGTCTGTTCTGATTGCATGTGATCCCCGTTCATGTGCGTACACATGCACAAGATCCCAAATGCAGGCACAGTAATGCAGTCACAAAACAGCATACACCTAAGTTTGTACTAAAAAAAAGTAATCATTTGAGATTATGTAAAATGATCACAATCACAAATATCTGAACCCAGGATGTCATAAGATTGTTTCTTCCTACCAACCCAAAAGATAAGGGGTAAGGCTCACAGTTTAATGCTTATTCATATGAATGCTAATGTAAATGCTCTTGGACAGTAACTGTGGGAACACTGTGGGTGAGGCTTGGAGCACTGAAAAATTTTGACTGGTCAAGTACTTCTGGCATTTCAGTCAGACGGTCTCGCAATCATAAAAATCTTTAAAGAACAAAAGTCATTAGGAACAGCCCAAAGAAATTGTTCAGTTACTTAAAAAAAGTTAATGAGTTTAGGCTTTTGTAGTTGAAAATATAGTTGTTGGGTTTTTTTGTTTGCTTGTTTGTTTTTCCTCTAACCAACATAAAAAAAATCTCTTAAAAAATAAATAAAATTAGCCCAAAGATGTACCAATAATCAATATAAAATAAGTGCAATAATACATCCTTCCTCGGCCTTTCATTGCCCCGGAAACACAAAATCACATTTGCTACATAATCATAACAAAGGTGCAATGACATATTACTTGAAAGAGATATTCACTAATAATTACATCTGCATTTTGTCAGGTTAACAGTCATATGCCAAAGCTGGTTACCATACTATTTTACAAAGAAAACGGATGCAGTGTGCAAACTCACAAATCATTTAAAGACATTTGTGAGCAACATCAATAAATAGGTTAATCTAAAACTCAAAGTCGGTAAATCTAGGTGGGTCTACACCTACCTACTCCCTCAGCGACAAGAGACACAACAAATACTTAAAGAAAAAAAAAAAAGAAAAAGTTGCATCATTTTTAATATGTTTAATATTTAACACTGATTTATGGTATGAGGACTGAAAACCATAATTAACGAGCTGGCTATCATCAGTTAGCTTCAGTACATTGATCCTTAATCACAGAAGTCACTTGTTCTGTTTGCATTCATCTATTCTGCGCTTCATTCAACATTACTTATGTGACGATGATCTGGCAAATGAAGTGAAATCACTTTATTTCAGAAACGACACATTTCGTTTTTCAACACAGCTTTCAGTAAGGGTTTTTCTTATAAGAATTTAAGGATTCACTTAAAAAAGGAACACTGATAGATAAACATTTTGTTCATCCTCAAGTTTCTTTACATCTACGGCTTTCATGCACTTTTTTTTCCTTATTTCAACCCCCCTCCACCTATCATGCCTGTCCTTGACCATTTTAAAACACCATGAAGAGCCACTTTCTTTTAACTTTCATAGATTTACTCTCGACTTATTCTACTTGCCAGCTGTGGCTTGTGCAGAGAGGATGCCTGTGTAACCTCGAAATGCAACAGAAACGGCATAGGCTATTCAACGCCTTGTTCCATCTCTTTACAGCACATTTTAGCAGCATTTTAACAGCAATCACTTCAGCCGTTTCCTACGTGTCCAAATGCCAATTTGGCAAAAGTGTTTACCCTACACGTGACATGTTGTACCAGTTCTCATCTCCCCGTGACCATATCCCCACCCCTTTTCAGCAGAACCAAAAAATGCCTTTTTGGTGTTCCTAACCCCATAGTCGCTGCGGCTGCGCTGCAAACAGAAGGAGCAGAGACGTTTGAGGCCCTTCCTGAAGGCAGAGTTGGAGAGGCTGTAAATGAGGCAGTTACAGAAGCTGTTACTAATAGCCAGCCATGTGGTAAGGAATGATGCTGCAGGGTGGTGGTAGATCCCTCCACTCTCCAACAGAAAGTAGAGGATATAGGGCAACCAGAGGATATAAAACACACTAGTAATGCGAAACAACACCATAGCATAACGTCTGTCTGGGTATGCTGATGTGGACTGCTGATACTGGGGTTGGGACAAGTGAGGCAATTGTCCTTGCTCTACTTTACTGTTGTCCTTGACCACAGAGCCAACTGCGATTCTTGGGCCCTGCAGTTGCTGAGGTCCATAACGTGCATGGCGCTCGCTGATCTCCCGGGTGTGCTGTCGGCAGATCTTGAAGATGTTGGCGTAGGTGAAACAGACAGTTAAAGCAGCTGGAGCGTAGAGCAGCGCAACAATGAAGGTTGTGAAAGCCCGACTTGTCCTCCATTCGACTGCGCACCACTCCACAACGTCGCCATGATAACCAGGTTTCCCCCATCCAAGAAAAGATGGGAGAAACACCAGAGCAGAGTAAAGCCATATCAACACAATACAGCAGCGCACTCGACAAGGTGTCACTAGGGATGCATAAGTCAGAGGCCGTGTGATGGCGATGTAGCGGTCTACACTCACGCATGCTAAAGACGCCATTGAAACTGACTTTAAAACAGACACCATGTACCCAAACACCTGACAGGTGAGTTTGGGATCGAAGCTCTGAAGATGATGGAGTAGGGACAGGGAGGGGAAAAGGCAGCTGACTCCCACCAGCAGATCGGCATATGCCATAGTCTGGATGAAAGCACTGGTGGTGTGCTGGCTGAGCAGAGGGGCACAGTGAAACACGAAAATCACCACCAGGTTACCAGAAATAATGAGAACAGTCAGGAGAAGTATGATCGAAACTTCAAGGAGGCAGGTCGTGAAAATCTGGGAATAGCCTATCTCAAGTAAGCAAAAGGGAGCAGATGAGTTTGACAAGTCAGCAGAGCTCTGGTTCAGTGGATCCAGCGAGGAATTCATCATCTTGGGCAGAAATATCTGTCCGAAGGGCTCTTCAAGGATACAGTAAATCCTAGAAGCCACTACTTTGCCCGGTCGCTGGGTAGAGCTCAGAGAAGCTGTATGTTTTCAGTCCAAATGCAGTGCTCCATAATGACACTGCTGGCGTTTATCATTTCAAATGAATGAAAGACTGAAAGACCATAAAAAGGTGAGAAACTCCCCAGGAATTGTCTTCAGAGCAGGCTGTTAAGGTTTCCAAATGATGTAATACGGGTCCTTTTCTTTTTCCTGTTTCGGTACTGCAAAATTTCCAGGTGAAGGCACAAAGAAGAGCAAAGAGACAAAAATTTGACTTTTAAGGAATTCCAGTCCGACTTGCTTGAAATGCCTCCCTTCCCTATAAAGTCTGAGATGTCATCAACATCTGCTGCAGCTGCAGAAATCCCAGACTGAATCTCTCTCTTTTCTGCCTACAGTCCACAGAGTCACAGACACAGCTTCCAGTGAGGAGACATTATTGTTTAATGTGCTGCATACATAATTTACACGAAAGATTAAGCATCATTTTTATTCAGTCCATTAACTTGCTTGTCTTTCCTCTTCCCCCCCGTTTCTTATCCTCCAGCTCTGATTTCTTGCTGCCGTTTCCGCCTCTCTGCTTGCTCTTGCCTCAGTTTTTGTCTAGTCCTTCGCAGAAAGATCACAGCAGAATGCCTTGAGCTGTGAGGTTGAAGAAGGTGTGCGAGGTGACTGGTATTCAAAATGCACGCACGCCCACCTCAGTTGTTATTTCTATTGGGAAGGGCATCACCTTTGTCTGTAGTGGAAATCAGGCAGGCAGGCAGGCATACCGATGCTGGGAGAACCCCCAGTGTTCATTTATCCTCCTTTGCTGTCTCTTTCTCACAGTCCTCGCTCTCTCTGCCTCTCTCTACAGAAACAGTGGCACTGAGGCACCACCCCCTTCCCAGTGGTTCCAACCAATGATCAGCTGCAAAGACACGAGGCTGCCCTCCTTCAACCACCCTCCCACTCCTCCCCGTTTTTTTTTTTTCTCCTTGGTGCCAGTGTTTCTCATAATCACCCCAAGACTTAAACATGATGTTTCACACTGCTAAAATTAGAAACATTCATTGTAACACAGAACTTGTGAATTTGACTTTTAAGATCTCTCATTCCCCCACAAACACAGGCAATCAGGCAGCAAGAATCTGCCCAGTCTCTTTCTAGATCCCAGTACACAGCATTTTTAAGTAAAGCGCTGCTGTAAGGAAAACAATAACCACATGTTTTAGTACAGCTTACAGGAAATATTTCTATTATTAATCTTGGAGCAATCCACACAGGGAAAAAATAAAAAAAGAATAAACAGCTACCCCCACCATAGCTTTAGATTTCAATAGGCCGATAGATGTAATGCACAACACTTTACACAAGTTAAACCAGGTGTTAAATATGGGTTTAAAATCTGCATGTATAAAGAAAAGGCTATAATTATAACCTTTCTTAATTATTATTAGTTCTTAATTATCATTATTTTTGTCATTATCATTATTACTACTACTCAACAGGGGACAACTCAAATTCAGAAAAGAAGGCCAAACTCAAATGTTATTGTCTCTCTTCAAATGTTTATATCTGCATTATACACAATAATATAATATTAATGCACAACACAAATAAATCACCTACTCCCAAAAATCACCTACTTCAACACAAGACTACCAAAGTGGTTGCAAAAACAAAGCAAACAAACAAAAACAACTTTTAGTTTTAAACTTTTGTGAACTCTGTAACAACCCCAAATAAGCTTCAGCTGCGATACAGATGCAGTTCCTGCCTTTACAGCCAAGAAGCGAACATGGCAAAGCTATAAAAGACAAGTAATTATTTCCTTACACTAAACTAACAATAAGTCATGATTAAGAGGTTTCAAAAGAAATTTTAAGTTCCAAGAGACACAACTGGCAACATCATGTGGACATTAAAAATGGAATGGCAGTCAAATGGGAATTAGTATTAGCACTGGTTTTAAGAAGTGGGGACCACAATGATCCCCAATGTACCTCCAAGTCAACCAAAGCTCAGAATAGTTTCTGGAAAGTCTTTTAATGTCCACCTAATGTCCACTTCTAATTACAAATTAGACTGTCATTAGAAGTCAAGGTAGGTTGTAAGGACAGGAGCAGAAACCAATCATTATAAGCAAGTTGGAAACTTTTCCGCAGGAAGCAGAGGGCTCACAAGACACTCCTGATAACATGCTGAGGTCAAAGGTAATAGGTCAAATCTAATCATTCTAAAATACTGACTTTCATAGCTAAATTATTCTGCTTCTGATGATTGTTAGAAATAATTAAGACCGAGTGTTATCAGTAAGCTTAACATTATACTATTAATTTTTTTTCTGACTACAATCATTCTGATTAAAAAGGGAATTCTACGTAAGGAAGTTGCTTCAGATTTGATGTCCATGTTTTACTGTCTCAAAAACAAGAAAAAGGGGGCTTATCAGTACATTCAAATTCAAATTTTACCTTTTTGTTTAACAATGATGTTCATTTGCACTAAATAACTGAATTCTTAAGGCACGTGCACGAAAACAGGACTATGACAGTGTAATGTTAATATGTCAAACAATTTATAGAAAAATAACACCTTTACAATATTGCTATGTTAGCAAAACAACATGTTCCTCCAAGTACTGTGACGTATATAATGGCAATGGAATTTTTTTATAGAGCACATTTCATTATACTTCAATTCAATGCACTGAACGCAGAAGATCAAAACATCTGTGTAGGTTTATAATGAAAACAGCAACAAAAAAAAGGAGGAAAAAACTTCACAAAGAGCTAAAATACAAGTTACGCACTCAGCTATTGAGTATAGGCCTGTGAGCTTGTTCCAATGAACAGGTCCACAGGAACTTAAAACACCGTCAGCACACTTGGATCTAATTCTGGGGACAGTTACAAGTTCTGCACCTAATGACCTGAGAGATCTGCCTGGGTTACAGACACTGAGCAAGTCAAAGATACACCAAATTATTGAAGGATACTAGAAGGATTTTAAAGGTAATTCTGTAACAAACTGGGAACCTGTGCAGTGACTTCAGTACTGGAGTAATATGATCAAATTTCCATGTAACTGTAAGGACACTGGGCTGATGCATTCTGAATGAATTGTCCTACTGATAATTTGGATAATCCTTCAAATACACTGTTATAAAATAATCTAACTTGCTCAATGTGAATACATGAATCAAGTTCTGAGTCAGTTTCATATTTTACTTAGAAATTTTCTAACACTTGATTTTAAGTAACAGAAAGCATTTCTGAGATCTAAATTGAGATCACTGTCTAAAATAAGTCAAGGTTTCAGAGACTCTGTTGAGCTCTAAAAAGTTTCAAGACATCCAACAGTTTATGTCATTAATGCAACTTATCTGTTTGTGAACAGAGGTAAGATCATCATGTTTGTGATCTGCATAAGAATGATAGGATATATTATGATTGTTTAATTTCAAGAGTCAATAATTATCTGTGGCTATTAAGGCAGGGAGGAAGCGAAGGAAGTACTAAGAATCTACACTGCTACATGGCACCAACTTAATTTCTCATGACATTCTCAGGTTGTTTTAATACCTTTCATATTTCTGAATGTTTGCACTTTCAGTAAAACTTTGTCAGTGAACTTGTTTGTGTCCTGATTCTGTATACATGAGCAGCGAGTTATTTTAAACCACATAATGTGAGGATTAAATTGAATTACTCAATATAGAGCACTAAATTTAGCAGCTTCATTAGGTAGTAATTACTGTCATATCTAGCCCAGCATTGTCAACATCCTACTCCTAATGACTGTCTGAAGACTGCAGAGTGTGCCTCGTGGTGGGCAATTTGGTGTAGCGTGATGGAGACCCAAACATACTCACACAGTCACACACACGCACACCAGCCTGCACCTTTCTCCCCCGCAATCCAGACACACTCCCATGCTTTCACGCACCTCTTCTGCTCAACACACGAGGAGCTAAAAATAGACGACAGTACGACTAAGGGGCTGGAAGGAGGAGTGGAAGGGGAGGAAAAAAATGAGGATGGAAGTCAAAAGAAAAACAAAGCTTAATAAAGAGGGAGGAGGAAGAGCTGGAGGAGAAAGATACGCAAAGCAGCAAGAAGCTAAGAGCTAAAATATGAGTACAGTGTGCTGTCCCGTGGTCTGCAAGCTCTGCACATGTTAGCCCTGTTAGCCATCCATATGATGCTTCCCTGCTTAGCATCCGCTCAAGGTCAGGTGTTCAGCAGCTGACACACACCTGACAGCAATAAAACAGCCAAAAACTACAGTACAGTCTGATACCTAAGGCCAAGGAAGGAAAAAAATGGACAACAACAACAATCAACAATGATAAAAACGATAAAGAACACATTACTGATAGTGTACTTTGCTTAGATGATCTCATAATCATTTGTATTTGTTTGTATTGCAGGGTTTTTCCTTCATATAGGAATTTTCCCACTTATAAATAACGATGAAGGAAAAAAAACAACTGAAACAAATAGAGACCACACAACAATCAGCAATCCAAACTCAACATAAAGTCAGTCTTTAACCTGTTCTTTGTCATCATCATTTCAGCAGGTGTTTGAGGGGGTCTAGTAAGTGCATTACACTATTCTCAATGGTAGATTTTTAAAATCAACGGGGTTCGCATTAAATCTAAAAACCAGTGCAGTCTGTCCAGATCAATTTGGATGTCAACATTAAGCACCTCCAGCAGCCATTCATCCCCCCCCCAAAAACAAAAACACAAGTTTTCTAGCCTCAGGTCGTTCACTTGGCTCCCAGTCCAGACGTTTTTGCTGCAAAGCTTTCCTTGTGACACCCATTCAGAGCAGTCCCTTATCATCCTTCTCATCTCTGCTGCCCTGCCTCTCCAGGTTAGAAAGAAACTCAGACTTACCATGAACTGCTATGAGTATGATGCCAATTTCTCCACTTTTATCAGCCCCTGGGCTCTATTCTACTTCTTTGATGTAGTTGTTAACTCACTGAGCTACACTGTTAGCACCCAAGTTTGTTAGGCTTAACTACTTTATCGTTTTTTTCTTTTTCCTTGCTCATCTTGCCATGAGCCATTCCATACCAGACAAAACCCAGTATTGCTGTAGGTAGCTCGAGTTAATTGTGAAGTTAACACATAATCATGCTAGTGCTCAAGGCAGCTGTTGTATTTCTTTAAAAGAAAGACCACCACTGCCACAATCTCTGCTGGTAAGCACTTGTGTAGCCAGTAGATTTCAAGGCCAAGATTTTCATTTTTGTCCACTAGTCATTGTTCAGGAATCCAGATACATTAAAACAAAAAAACAAAACAAATAAAATCTAAATCGACAAGCTAAGGGTTTCAAGATTTCATTTCAGCAGATGCCCAGCTTTTTGTAATCTCTGCACAGAATCTTCACCTACATGCAGCCAAAGCCTGCTCAAACATGACTGGTCAACAGCACTAGGAATACAAACTGACTAGAGACAAAAACCAAAAAGTTTCTGGTACCAAACATTGTGAGCTGTGATACATATTCATATGCAAAATCTGTTTACAGAGATTATCTAACCATCTAACCAAAAGGTGTCCAAGCGGAAAAGAGCAAACTGATAAAAGCACAAGGCAAGAGAAGTATATCTACACATTAGTGCAAAAACAAAAATAGATTCAACAAAAACCAGAACAGCACTGAAATGCTTTAATCTGACTTTCTTAACCTTCTGAGATTGGCTGTGTAAGTATTTCAGTTTCTGCCTTCAAGAAGTCTGAACAGCATAAACCTATGGGACGGATGCGTATACAGTCACACAGAAAAAAGGAGAAAGATATGCTAGGATGACAAGACAGCAGGAGAGGAAAGAGAAAAAGGCATGATGGCAGTGTGACAAATCACAAACGAGCAGCCAGACAAAGAAAAGCAATGAGATGCACGACTTGACATGAACACAAACGGGTGCAGGTAGAAGCCAGAGAGTGTCAGAGTCAGGTGTAAACAAATGCAAATAATTATAAAGACACAAAGACAAAGAGGCAGGGAGACAGGTCATTATGTGGGTCAAGCAGACACATTCAGGCAGACAGGTAGTTAGAAGTGATTGCTTGGCTCTCCACAGGAAGCTGGTGCGGCAGGTCTGAGGATCACTTTGAGTCTACACTCCACGCATAATTGTGTCACACAAAGAGTGCCCTTTTGCTTGGAGTGAAATTTCAACTATTTTGCCCACCTAGCCTAGGCAAGCGAGGCTGAAACATGCTTAATAAATACAATCCAGTAACACCATTATGAACCACGCATGCATCAGTCATACATACTCGACAGCCACTTTGTTGGCACATGTACATGGCTAAAAATGCTAACGCAAGCAAAGTTATGCCTATTTCTCTTTACAACCTTTCCTCCAAATTCCATTCACAACAACATAATAAACTGCTACTTATAACATTTAGTCAACGTATCTGCTTGTGCTGCATTCCAATTTATTGTTGCAATATAAAATAGTTTCTTGTGATCTAAAATAAACAAATACTTATAACTTATGTTATCCCTTGTTGTGATCTGATGTCCACATTACTGTTATCAAGATAAATACAGTCTATGAAAAAAATGCTAAAAACACTATTTCACTATTTAAACTGAAAGAGATTTTTTCAGTTTTTACTGTAAGGTCTTTTACTTACTGCATCAAATGAAAAATACACAAAAACATGTCACGCTATAATCCGGTGACACCGTTTCAGCGACGCGCTGTAACAACAACTCGTTGTCTGCCAGTATACGTCACGTTGCCTTTCGTAACATCCTCCTGATTAAAATCATCTGGCAGTGAACCTGAGTGCTGCTAAACCCAATTATTTGTTTTCCAAACTTAGTTAACTCCGTCAGTGATTGGATTCTACTCACTATAATTTATGGAACTAATGCAAAATATGATGAGTTTATTGGGCCCTTGTGGAGTGCTAACCAACCCTCATATGGAGGAAATTCATTGGACCTCATCGTGAAAGTAACAGGGTAAATTTCTAACCATTATTTCTGCTTCCGTCAATACCCCGCTTTCAGTTAACGTGGATGAACACCAAGTTCAGATAGGGTTAGGGAACAAAAGATGGAACCAGCAAGGACATGATGTGAAAAAAGTGCAACAAAGCATAAAGAGATACACATAAACATAGGCTGAATACTGAAAGCACACTGAGAAAATTAGGAGCTGGCACATGACTACGGTATGTGTAAATGTCAAATCGTGTGCCAAAAAATGGCAAAGAATGAATGAGCCTCAGCAGTACATGAGAGAATATGAAAATTAACACGAATGGGAACAAGAAGTCCTCCCTAATTTTTATATACAATATGTAGAGTCCCATTATGCAGCACATTTCAATAACTGCATTTTTTTATATTAGATTAATAACAATGTATTTTCTTTTTTAAGCCATCTATATTCTTTCCATTCTTAAACTGTTCTTATCTAATTCACTGAGTTTAAACAAGTCTAAATAAAATATAAATCCTCTGTCAGGGTCTGCATGTATTTCCCTCCCTTTCAGTGGGCTCATGTACAATCCTGGAATGCTGTCCTGCTTGTGTAATGAATTCCCACCCAACATCCAGTCCAAAAGCTATCAATATGTTGGCACAAGGATCCATTGCTCAGATTCCACTCATGCCATTCATGTTAACGGAAATACAGCATGGCTAATGCATTATTTTGCAAGAGCTCTTTTTGAGCAGGCACTCTTTTCCCACTATTTACCTAGCAAGTGCAGGAACACAGAAAATGCTTACAGGCAACAGTAGAGATAATACAAAGGGAAAAGGTGGGTGACAAAAAAGAAGGTCAGAGGGGAAAGGAGGAAGGCAGGGAAGGGCAAGGTTAACATCTTGTCACCACCTGAGACCAAGTTTGCTGGCCTGCAGGTCCTTGCCTTTATATAAGAACAGCAGACAGAGTTGTGGTCAAAAAAGAATAAATAAAATTACATAAACTAATGCACTGCTCTCAGTGCACAAGAAGGGTAGCCATGTACAAATAAGGCCACTTAAAAATGCCACCCCCGGCCAGCTAACAGGTTCTAGGAGTCCCCTCCACCCCCTTCTCCTGGGGTGCATCTGCTTTCCAGTATTTCTGTGTTCCGTTTACCTCAGAAGTCAGAGGTGGGAGTGATATCACTCCCAAGTTGAGCATATTCCAGCAGTAAAGTCGATAAAAGCAAGGCAAAAATTGGATTTCTTTTGTTCCTTATCAAGTTAGAGACATTCATGCATGACAAGCAATAGAGCACAGTGCTTATTTTTTGCACCACTGCAGCATGTTGACAGACAGAGCCTGCTCAATGCTCTGTGTGTGGTTTATTTAGCCAGTAACAGATAGACAACAAAGGCAGCACAGACTACAAGTTTTACAGTTTTACTACCGTTTACATGACGAACCGCCATATTGGATTGTTAAGCATTGCTAAGTCAGGACTGGTGGGACTGCTCTGACTTTTCAAGTCGGAAGCCAAACTTGAGGGGGCTTTCCAGTTAAGAATTCCATCTGGAAACTCTGAAATACTGACTTCCAAGTTCAATTGCAATTTTTTGGTACAAACGTTTTGTAAATTTTTTGCTGAACCCCTCATTTCTTTATATTTTGCTTTCAAGGAGCCAGACTTTCTTCTAATTTTCTTTGAAGGTGGTGTTGAGCACAAGTTCTCAAGGCTTTTTTAAGGCCTTTCAAAGTTTTTATTTGGACAATGGCTATTTTTTCCACTAGTTTTCAGACTAGTACTTGTACCTGATCATTTTACCATGATTTCTTTTTGTGGGGCTCAGGGGGTAAAGCAGGTTGTCGAAAGGTCTGTGGTTCACTTCCCGGTTCCTGTAGTGTGCATTAACTCCAAAACTCGAGTTTCATCAGAATGATTGTGCATGTGTGAAGCTAGATAAGACACAAGTCACCCCTGAAGCTTCCACACAAGCTCACACAGATGGACTACCACAAGCACATCATGGTGCTCTGACAACCTGAAACTTAAATGCAAGCTGAACATATATATATCAGAGCAGATCTCCAGATCTACACACTAGCAGAAGTCATTGAAACTCAAATAAAAAGCTTGCAAACCTAACAGTCTATGTGGTTTAATATAATACATTTCTGGCTCTATATAGGCACAAAACTTAATCATGTTTTCCTCCTCTTAATGTTTTTGAGCTTTTCAGTGAAACAGTGAAACAACACTAATATCTTAAAGGATTATTCCCTTTTCAAAATGACTGATATGTAGTTACAGGCTGTAGACACTATGCTTCTCTGTTACTGAAGGCTTCTAATGGGGCCATTAACAAACCACTAATTTGTTCTGGAAAAAGATAGGTGTGTACACACACATAACACAGAGCGTTATCATCTTGTGCGATCTACATGGCAACAGTGGTTATTATCACAAGTTTGAAGCACATGAGAGAAAAACTTATGACACAAGGCAACTGCTGGCCTCTGGGGTGTACTTTGAGTTGCTAAAATTTAACCAGGACTGAAGCAAAAAAGAAGCAAACAGTAACACATATTGTCTGGAAGTACAAACCAAAAACAAAACAAAAAACATAACATCTATGAACTAAATGTTTCCGATCAAGATATAATCTCTTGTATTGCACTATGAAATCTAAAGTGACACCAAGGAAAGGACAAAACTGTTAAAAGTTAACAATCTATCTCAGTAACTGTCTAAGAAATCCTCAGAGGGGATAGCTCACTGATGAGTGCCAAAATAATACAGGTGCTTCAGACTGAGTGACTGTGTTTAAGGACTGCTTTTCTAATCACTGTACAACCTGAACTGAAAGTGTTTTCTACTCATCAGTAATAGATTTGTGAGGCCTTACCTTTGTAATGAGTGTGCGGTACTCTTCTACCAGGTGGTCATTGTTATGACAGCCTGCCAGGAGCTGCCAAACCTCCCCACGGAGTGCCTCAGGAATGCCGCTCCGCACCAAAGCTGGCAGCTGTCTGGGACGCACTGATAAGTTCATGTGCCTACAATGGGGAAAGAAAAGATCAGTTTCCCAAATATATACTAAAATAAAATGATGTTTATTTAATTATAATGTTTTTAATGAGCCATTATCATCCCTATTGATGACTGGCAGAGCCAAGACCAAGATGACAAGTGGGGCTTGATATCACAAGAAAAATGATTTATATGCAATCACACCTCACCCAATCAATCAATACACTCAACCAAGGACTCAACAATCACTCTTTCAGAATGCAAAACATGAGCTACTTTTGTACAGCAAGCGCATGACAACTTATTTATCTATTAAATTATTTTTTTAATGCGTTTTATTTTATCCCCATCTTACATTTCAGCAGCAACAAAACAACAGCTAATAAAAGGCAATAACCCAACAGGAAAAAGCAAGAAAAACACATAAAAACTAATTTCAATGTTTTCTTTCCTTCTTTATTTTCACTTTTAAATCTTAAGCCTGCTGAGAGTGTTATACCCTGCACGCAGATTTAAATGAACTCAGGGATCTGCCAGCCCATTAGCGTTAGAGATACAGAGGAGAAGTAGACACACGCGCACATCCGCACACACAAAAAAAGGAGAAGGCAAACTTGGAGGCACAGCTGTACCTTGGCACTAACTATCGCCTGACTGAAGCAGACAGAAAAATCCCTGAATCCCTGATGATTCTCTCAAAATCCCCCCCCTTTACTTAATTCATGCCCCCTCTATTTTTCTGGGTTTGTTTTGTTTATTTGTCCCGGGCGTCAGGTTATGCAATACGTGGCATTTCAACCGAGACCAAGATGGGAAACTGCGTACATGTGTGTGCATGCATGTGAGAGTGCATGTGATGTAAGTAATGCCAGGCCTGGTCCTCAGGGCATAAGATTGTAAAGGGCTTTCTGTGATTTGCTTCTCTGTGCTCCATTCAACAATGCCACAATACATACACACACAAAATCACAGAACACACAAAGAAAGCCAAGTGTTATGACTTGCTAGTCTTATGATTCCTTTCTTTATTTAGCCATTGTTATTATTAGCAAAGAGACAAACAGATAAAAAAAAAGAATTAATCGCTTTAATGATCATATCATCATTGGGTCCTTGTCAGAAGGTGTTTTAGCCAAATCTAGTACAATAGGATAACATCATCATACTATGTATATACTGTAACAATTTAAAGTGTATTTCATCTTTGCACTGAAAAACAAACAACAGACAGGGACAAAGACAGCTGAATATTACGGCTTGTTTGCGTGTTAATTTACAGCTAATTAAAGCTCGTGCAGTTTCTATTCTGCTCATCACAAGCTTTTGATTAAAAACTAATTCCACACTGGAAGAAGGAAATCATCTTAATAAGCTGCTTATCAGCAACTGCTGCCTGCTGTTCTTTCCTACACTGCATCTGTGTACAATGACTTCAATGGCGACGGAAGTGGAGCACGAAGAGGAAAACACCTTACCACTTGGATAACAAATCTCCCCACGTCTCCAGGATCTTCTCTGCACACTCCTTTGAAACATCACCGGACCCGCTAAGTAAGGGCTCGTCATTATCTGTGAAGAGGGGTGGGGGGGGGCAACAATCCATGACCATACCTTCTTAAACATTTAAGTCTGTCAACAGTTAATCTTTACTCTTGTATGTACAAATAAAATCATTAAATAAAAACAGCAAAAATTGGAAATTTCTTTAAACCCTACTTTGATTGTTAATATGCAGCAACTGAGAAATGGGATGTGCTCATTTTAAACTTAATCTCAGTAAGACTGTTCATACAAAAAATGGGGATGCATGCATTTTACCACTCGTTGCATCATCTCTTCTTTTAAAAGGCAGTTTGATGAACAATGCAAAATGTTCCCCATTCTTACTAAGTGTATGACTTCAGTGGCTCAACACTTCAGAGCCTCCTTTGTCAACTTTTCTTTGAGTAATGATGTCAAAACAGGTTTCACTGTGTGACAGATCTGGACTGCATGCAGATCAGTTTATCACCGGATGGGAGTACATGTTATTCCAAACCTGTTCGTTTAGTTCAACATTAATGGTACCATCACAGAGACTACTTTTAGTACTGTGTGCTAATAACAAGGCAAAAGATCCCTCTCCTCTTTAGTCTGGAGGAAAATGTGTCCACGATTGCAAAGAAGTATTTCAAATTTTGACATGATAGACCATTACAGTAAACAAGGCCCAAAGAAAACAGCAGCAGTATTTTAACTAAGATGTTACTTTTAAAATATTTTGTAAACATGTAGCTGGTATCAAGATCAAAATAAGAATAAATTGCAAAATGTAACAAATGGACCAGTGCTAAGTTGTGTTAATGAGCTTTTCCAAGATTGCGCCAAAATGTGTATAGCTTCTAAACAAAAAGCACTTTGTTTAAAAGGGTAAATGTCACAATTCTTTCTCCTTCGCAATCACTCAAAGCCTATTTCAAGGGGCCACGCCTTTGCTGTTTTGGTGCAATAGGACTAGTAATAGGAATGATCTCCCAAGGACCTTAGACAAGAATCAACTATGGCCATCTTTAAATTTAAGCTGAAGACACAAAATTCTTGTCAAATTTTTGGAAACTGCTAATCTCTGGACATTTGGTTGGAGCACGGACTGTTGCCGTGTTGTTTTATGTAAATTTGAGGAACCCCTCTTTTAGCTATCTTTGAATTGTAAAGCATTTTCAATGTGCTGTATAAATAAAATGTACTACAAAAGTGACTAACAAAAAAGTAGCTGAAAAAGTAAGGCAGCATTACAAGTACCTTCCTCTTCATCGTCCTCAGGTGGGGAAGGGACCATCCCGCCAGGCCCAGTTGGCAGGATACTGGGACTGGCCGTGGTCTTCCTTTTTTCTCTCTCGGTTTCACTTTCCAAACTCACCACCTCATAAAGTGTGTCAGAGGCAGGGCTCTTACGCTCTTTACGCTCCATCTGAAAAGAGAAGATGTGTTTGACCACAGAAAAAAAGTCCTAAGGTTTACCTTTCCCTTAAATCCAAACGTTTGACTCTAACAACTATCATTAACAAATTAAAACTTTCACTAAAAGTTTTCAAGGGCGTATGTGTGAGTTTTCAACATGCAGTAAAAATGTGAGGATATCATCCCCTGAAGAGCTGACAAAACATTTGTTACTTCTTTTCTTTTTTCATATACCACTTAGTAAAAGGCACAAAATATTGCATTCTACCACTGCAGGTCAGAGTTAATATCTGGCCACAGAGACCATCGGCTGAATTAATTTAAATGCAGATTGCTTCATGATTTGACAAACCTGTCGCAGTTTAAGGTAGAAAGTCTCGGTGTAGCTGCGCTTGCTGAAGGGCCAGAACAGCCTGTCGTTTGGGGAGCACACTCTGACCCTCGTCTCCAGAAGAAAACGAACGGGCTCTTCCACCTCTGTAATCACCAGGTCCACTGCTGTTGTCATGTACATGAATTTATCTGAAGGAAAAAAAAAAGACAGAAGTTACAATATTATCTGTATTTACTGACCGACTTTTTCATCTACAATTAATATATTAAAAACAACTGTTATCGTTATCATTCCTTTTTACAATGTCCATTTACTATATCCTTTATTTCTCTACAGCTTGGCTTGGGAAAAGTTCTGTTAATAACCGCCACACTCAAATACTTCTGTCACATACTGGCGTGAAATATGAGTGAATAAACAGCCAGCAAGCCAATAAACTAAGGAAATAATCACTAATGAAAACTATTTATGTCTTATATAAATCTTAAATTGATTTTTGGCTCCTACCTTTAGGCGTTTCCTCATTCACAGCCTGGAACTGAGGCGTGTTAGGGTTCCAACTTCCTGTGATGATGTAAGACTTCCCGTCTGAGCTCTTTCCCATTGACTCCTGAGGGGGCACAAGTCTCAAGAAGTTAGCAAACACAGAACAACAAACACATATATACACATAGAAAAATGAAAAAGGGGCCCACCAGGTCTAGCAAGTGCATGTCACTGTTCTTCACATTTTTCCCAGGGCTGAGCAGGAGTCCAAAACACCTAAGGAAAGCACATATATATAAAAAAAAAAAGTGCTAGGAATAGGATTACATAAGGGGAAAAAAAACGCGAGGCATACGACTACGAATCTCTCAAAAATAAAACAAATAATTGTTAAAAAAAAAAAAAAAAAAAAAAAAGGTCACACATGTTACCAATAATAGCTTCCTGAAATGATCCCCTAACACAGACCAGAGCACGGAGAATGTTAAACACTCCACAAAAATCGTCACCTTCTCTAGGTTCACAAATCAAGAACAAATCATGGTGAGGATGAAAGTCTGCAAAAAAGGTAAAGAAATGTTTAAATTCCCACTGATTTATTAAAGTGTGGAAAATGAGGCGCGTCGGAGAGAGACTGACCTCGATCACAACCTAACAACGGTTCTTGACACGGCCTGACATACGGATGTGAAGGTGTTTATTACAGAGTGACTTATTTCTTAAGAATATCTGGTCAACTTTTTGGACATTTATGGCCGTTTACATGAACTTAGATTGTTTCCACATTCTTTTATCGAGTTAAGAGCCACCTCGTGTGTGTGTTTTCTCCTCTTTCCTTTCTTTTTTTTTTTAAATAACTCATCTGAAACCACTCCACTTCTCTCAGTTAATTAGAAACAACTTAAAAAGAACTCTGAACAAAAAGACCTTCAATGCCTCTGAGCACAGCCATCATTTATGAGAAATTTAGACATATTTGATCACTGCATGAAACTAAAATTCACAAAAACACTTAATCATGAGGACTCCAGGGCACTGCTTAGTAAAATGCTGACCTATAAGGCCATATTCTGAAGATGTGTGTGCATGAGAGTGTAAGTGTTTTAACTCTTTATATTACCTCTCAATAGCCAGTTCTTTATTTGAGGTTTGCTGAACATAGATGACAATTTTCTTGTCCAGTCCTGCACGCAGCTTGAAGCTTTGCTTGTCCTTGTCTTTTGCCACAGCGCTGGATGTGGAAAAAGAAGAAATATGTTTACAGTCTAATACTTAAACCTTAGCTTTACTTAATTACAGACTGTCTACAAGCTGGAATTTCTCACTTTTCAGCCCGACTAACCCCCCCAAAAGCCCCACTATCATCGATTTATGCTGTAAATCTGCCCTTTGACTTTATTTACACTGTAGAGAAGGAAAAAGTATTTTAAAATGTGAAATGTTATTGTTACAGAATATATGTCAACGTTAAAAGTGTCTTCAGAGGCTTGCTAATTTAATTTTATCAAAGAAAAAACAAAAGCAGGCCATGAGCTCCTGCATGTAGAAGCCACTTGCTTGGAAGTTGGAAGACTAAAAATAACCCAATGCTAATAAGGAGGAAATACGAGTCGGCTAAAAATATCCATGGGCATATTTTTGTTTGTTTTATTTTGTTTTCCAAATATGCTGAGTCTTAGGGCTGCTTGTCATCACGTAGAAGTAAGTCGGGACTATGGGAAAATAAAATAAAAACAACCTGTGAAGAAGGATTGATGAAAACAAACACAGGAACTTTCTGTTGTTATATCTTGCGGTAAAAAGTGTGTGTGATTAGTTAACATCAGAGACCAAAGAAAACTGACTTTTTTTTTTCTTTTTCTTTTTTTAAATCAGTGCACAGTTCCTGTCATCATTTTTACCCAAACCAATTAGGGGATGCTTCCCCTCATTGGCAGCCGTCCCAGAAAGGTTTGGGACTTTAGTAGTAAAAAACAACAACAACAAAAAGTTGATTCTTAAAATTAAGGATGTATGTTCCTGTGTTTATATGTGTAATATGTTGATTAAAATATTTTACACTCCAATAGACAGCTAAAATTGCTAATCACACTTTTGAATTCAACGATGGACTAAAAATTAGGATGCATGATGAGTGAATGTGACTCCCACCTGAAAGTGCCCTTGCCATCGTCCTCCCTAATCTCCAGGCTGACAGTAAATGTAAACAAGTCACTGTCAGGGGTGAGAGGGGGAGCCTGCTGAGACGACAGAACTGCCTTCTTAGCTGACCGCCGAAAGGCTGTGGCAAAGCTGTACAGTATCCTACTAACCTGCAGGAGCAAAGTAAATGCGCACAATAAATATCTATCCCAAAAGACAGTATAAATTTAAAGGTCTTCTAACACAGACATAATTTAGAGTGTCAAAGAAAAAACACAACAAAACATCGTATAAACACAAGATAACAGTTGCAAAGTAAAAAAAATTGAAAGTGTTAAAGAGGAAGAATACTAACAAGCTAAAGCTTTCCAGCCAAGTGATTTGTGTTTCCTGTGCTGTAACCATAGACAATGAGCAAGGATAGTTCAAGTGGTGGAAGTGGAATTTGTCTGGTCATATTTATGAGGAACAGAAGAGACCTTCAGCAGAATAACCATTTTGAATTGTATTTAATTTTGAACCTTGAGTGTGGGGGCGTTGTTCCTGTGTAACATAAAGCAAGCTGTACCAGAGGTTTGCCAAGTCTCAAGAGGAGCAACAGCTGGAGACAGAGCTTGAGACTGCCAAGTGTGAAAACACAAGGTGGTAATAATTTATTTACATCGTCTCCACTGAGGGGACTTTAAATGCACGGGTCTTACAGCGAGCAAAGGTTTTTTTCTGTCCACTCACTACTAAAGAGACATATGTGGGTGATAAACAGAGCTATCCCCCCCAACTAGAGGACCACAGCAGAGTGGTTTTGGATCATTTCTAATTCTGGTAAACAGCACTGCTTATGGGGGGTTAGTGACTGGAGAGGTGAGGGTGGGGGAAAGTGCTGTTATCAATAAATAACAATGCTTTTCTGCTCTTTCACAAGACCAGAGTACAAAGCAGCTTCTAACCTCTCCTACAGAAAGTCTTTGTTTTATCTCTGGTACAGTACAGGGATGTTAGGAGATCGCAGGGGGTCTATTTATTGAGAAACAACACTGGACTGGATATAAGAGATGGGGGATGAGTAGAGCTAGATGGGGGGGGGTTACCCCCTGTATTGGTACATGTAATACAATGGGACTGTTGTTCTGCGCTGCTTAAAACTGATCAGCTGTCAAGATCTTCATTTTTCACGAAGGAACTCTGTAGGCAGTTGTACGCTGGAACTAATCGAGGCAGGCAGACCTTAGTTTGATACAGAGTGCTTTTCGAATAGCCCCACACAAGCCAAAATAGCATTAAGGTCTTATCAACTAATACCACGTTTTCTCTGCAAAAGAGGCTGTCAAAAACAAAAGGGCAACTATTTCATCCTTTACTCCCAACAACTGGAGTTTCATTCAAAGAGTCCGTCCCTGATCTCAACTCAAACTTGTGAAATCGATTACATAAGAAGTTTGGATTTGATCCTTATCTAAAAAATGCAGCCTTTAAAGATCTGGTGTGTGTTAAATGTCTTGTTAGACTGTTTTTATTTCCACCCGGGATGTTTTTTCCCACACTTGCCAGCTTTTTCTTTCTTCATGTACTTTCTGTGCACATGAAGCTTTGAGAAATTCTGAAATGATGTCACGGTAAAAATCAGCTTCAGCGGCCAATTTGTGTTTCACTTTAATTGTCCACCAGCTTGTTAGGATCCTAGAATACTTCTGTAAAACCCATCTACTGGAGCTGAACTGATGTGAATTACATAGAAATAGATACACATCTCTGGATGAGAGAGGCAAGTTTTTGTCACCCCCCCCCCTAGAAAAAGAAAAAAAAAAAAAAGAAAAAAAAAGAGGCGTGGGTTTGAGCGTCAGGAGGCCTCTGCATCACCATTACAAACTAGCCTATGGGTCATAATGGGAGGTCCGGTACAAAAGGGGGCTGAATAGAATTGAGAAATTAGTTTTATTTATATATGAACAAAGATAGTTTTGGTAGTTTTCAACAAATTAGTTGAAAGACTTGTTAGGGCCCTGGACAATGATGAATGCAAATTTAATTATGAAAAAATGTATTTATCCGAATGCAAGAGCCATTTCACTATAAGACATATGGTTAGTTTAAAACACCTCGGTCAAAAAACAGTTGTTAAACATGTCTTAAGAGTTGTTTACTGTGAAGTTGAAGCTGATGTGACGCAAATGACAAGAGCAACCAATGGGCTGACTCACTACAGTCTAATAATCCGAATGGGAGGCCAAAAAAAGCAGGAGATGCTGTGGACTGGTTTGTTGCTATGGCACTTGAAGGAAGAGAAGGGTGGGTGCAAGATGAAGAGTGCAAAGAAGAGAACAGAGATGTCCGGTATATTTTTTAATTTGAGTGAGTTTATTTGCATCAGTGTTTTAGTGAGTATGTGTATTACAGATGGGAGTCTTGGAAACTGGATCACAGGATGAAGTGTCTGGGGGCTCACTGTGACACTGAAGGAGACGGCTTTCATGATGAAGAAATCAGGTCACTGAACACTGAAAGCAGAGCTTTAACCCAGTTTCATAAGTGGGTACCTTCTTCTCTTCCTTTACATTTCTGCTGAACCTACTGCATACACAGCATTACAATAACCGGCAGATACACCAATCATCTCATTACAGGCTAGGAAATTGTTTTGGGGCATTTATGTGAATGTTAATTCAACACACATCACCTACCTAAACCATGCTGACATTGAGCCTAAGAGCTGTGTCCTACCCCAGACTTCCTTCTTGAATTATCGCAATCACAAAAGGTTCAGAAAACTTGACTTTGACTCAATCCACAAACTGATTGAGTGCCCGTGGCCCACAGGACCCAAAGAAACCACCACCAGCGTCCTAATGCCACATCAGGTCACCCCCAGAGCTGCCCACAATTCAAGTGTGTGCACATGTATTTGTACTTGAGGAGTGCAATAGTGTGAAATAAAGAGACGACAGTGACATATATAAAATCAAGAAGCTCTCACTCCCCCTTTTGTTCACTTAATGAATAGCAACTACATTGCTTGTAAACTTTTTGGGGGGTATATTAGAGTTTGTTACTCTAGTTTTTGTGACCTTAGCTTGGAAAAGAGTGCCTTATATACCACATAGTGGTATTAAGTTAGACAAAGACAGTTGCATAATCAGTGAATGCTTACCGCCTCTTGGATTTGGCAGCGGAAAACATGGATCCTGAAGATCTCAGCATTGTAGTGGCTCTCAGTGAAGGCAAAGCAGTCACTCTCCGGTGTGCCGTCATGGCCTCGTACGCAGAACAAAATCTTATAGATAGGATAGTTGGCAATCTCTGTGTTGTTGTGTGGATCCAACAACCTGTTAAAACACCAATAAAATTACTGTTGTTTAAAGTCTTAAAAGCAACAAGAGTGTACCAAGTTTGGACATCTGCACTGGAACTAATCCACATTACTGAGGGAAAATCTATATTTTCTCCCTACCTGACAGTCCCTTCAGACACGCCTGGCACAGACAATGTAACATCCAGGGGGAGTTGGCACTGCCCTCTGAGGATACTCATCATACGGAGGGCCTCTACCTCACTCCGGGGGGCATTGACCGAGGCACATCCTAGATATGTCAGCTGGCTGAACACGACGCTATCCTCATCTGGGATGGGGCTGCCAGGACTACCTTCTGATGATGATTCATCAGCTGCAGTGATGAGAAAAGACAGGCAGTGAAAGAAAGAAAAGGATAACATTATGACATCTATTATAATCTTTCAGCTGTACAGTATCACGCGAGAGGTGGTTAGAAAGAAGGAATGGAAAAGTAAGAGGAGCTTAAGAAAAAAATATAACATCAATTAGCAAAATTCATGAAATTCAAGGAAACCAAGAACAAAATGGCAACAGTCCTCATCCTTTAGGAAATAAAACGAATGAGGAAACAGGATGGCTTAAAACATGTGATGTAAAAATGTGGGTATAAATATGATTCAACTTCATCTCATCCTGACTTGCCTCTGTATGACCTCTCATTCAGCTCACTCTCTTGGGCTGTCTGAACAGGAAGCACCATTTCCAGCTTGGGTGGTGGTGGGGGTGCGCTCAGAGGGTCACTGCCTGGGGCTACAGGTGACGCTGTGGTATAAAGGGCATGGTCGCCTCTACCGAGACCGTCCATCCTTGCTTCTGACGCAAGCCCAGCGTCAGCCACTGATGGGTCCATGAGGACATCTTCTAGCTCCCTTTGGAGCTGCTGCTCACTTCCATTGCCTACAATCTGATGCACACACATAGGTGTACACACATAGGTGTACAAACACACACACACACACACACACACACACACACACAGAAATAATCATGCACCCAACCACAAAAAAAGCACAGAAAAAAAAACAATTTAGCCCGAATTAAGAGTATTATAATTGCGTGTTGCAGTTTGCAGAAACATGCAGTTGCTTTGCCCATAACAGTGACATGGAAACGTATTTTGAGTGACTGCAGCGTGTTTAAGGTATGAATCACTTGTTTCAGTTTGGCCATTAAAGATGTATCTTAGGTATATTTCAATATTAGTACATTGTATTGAGATCACTTTGGGTGGACGTATCAAGACTTTAGAGTCATGCCAACACTGATTATAAATGAAAGTATCAACTGAAACCTTGAGCTTGGCCAAACAGCACAAAGTGAGGTAAATCCCTGTTCCCTGCCTGCTGCGGCAGCATCCAAAAGCTGTATAAGAAAAGGAGATCAGCCGGTAGGGGTCACTGTTGTATTGATCATTTAAGGATAACAAAAATGATGTAAAAATATAGAACATTTTTCCAAACAGATAGAGTAAAACCTAATTTATGTCTTTGGCATAAAAGAATGAGGTCATTTGTCCATTGCTGCTGGACTTAATTATCTTAATATATTTGCAGGATGGATACTACCACTGTCAATTATCTTAGTGATACAGGACTATTAACATGATAAAAAAAGTATTCTAAACAAGCGTAAGTGTGCTATCAATTCTATATTTACGTTCACACTTCTGACGTTTTGTAACTGTGTAGCTGTAGAGGGCCTTTACAGGAAGTGCTACAAGCCTGGGCGACTGTTGCATAACTACAGCCTACAGTCTATTTCTAACATCATCAAATCCAAAGTATTAAAGAGCTAAGGCCATCGCTGGACAGACGGCAAAATTACAGAAAGCACAAATAATCACAGACAGAATCACCACTGAATCACATCACAGGAAGAAAGAGGTGAATAATATACACAAGCAAGAGAAAAGCTGCAGAGAGAAGAGGAGGAAAGGAAAGAGAGCGAGAGAAGAGACTGACCTTAAAGCTGACCCCTTCCTCAGAAATCACCTGCATAACAAACAACAAGTTTAGACACACTGACTCCTCTGCTGACTGGATGGGCTGACTGGGAGGGAGATGTGCACAAGAGTGTGTCGGCAAAAACCAAAACATGATGTCAGGATGACCGCGTGCCAGTGGATGGAGTGATTTCGCCATTACATTGTGAGAACAGAGGATGTGTGTCACGTTCTGCTTTTTAACAATCTGACAGCAGGCAGACGATGGCAAAATACGCAGCACAAAAACTTGATTTTATTGTCCATAAAAAAAGAGCTGTGATGCTTTTACAGACACTGGTCTTATGAAATATGAAAACTCAAAAGACAGAACACGACAGAAAGTCAAAGTAGAGCAACTTTCTAGCGAATGGATATTGAACATCTATGCTCTGCTGGCGCCATCTCCTGGGAACTTTACAGAATAACTTTCCTTTACAAACAAACAGGTATCGTACATAAGTGACATACAGTAATGAAAATAGTCCGAACATGTGAGGCCGCTTCTCAAGTCAATTCATTAAAAAGAAACATGATAACAACTAAACTGAGAGACACGTGGACAAAATGCATCCTGTGAAGAGATCGAGCGGAAGAGGCGAGGAGAGGTAATCTGAACCCATTAGGGACACACACAGGATAGTGGCTGGCAGTCACAATTATTTCCTAGAAAGTCTTTATATTGTGAAAAGAGCCATGCCCGCATCACAAAGCACCGATATTTTCCCCAGCAATGGGTCAGAGCAAGGTTATATCACCACAATACCTGGATGTCTTTCAAACTTGAGCAGTGAATTCAACCATAGAAAACAAGCTGTAAGTCAGCCTCGCTATAGCACAATATCATATTACGCATTTAAACACAAGCACCTGACTGACACAGCAGTTGGGAAATGGTCTCCCAAAGTTAAATAGCATCCAACTTAATGACACTCAGTGGCAACAACATCTGGCGTTGAATGCATGAATAACATCCTTCATTTACAAGCTGAACAGCACAGGGAAACTTACCCAGACAATTTACCCTCAGTTTATGTGGATGTGCACAAATCACCAAGAGCTTCGTCATTAAAAGTACAAATACAAATACAAACACCAACTATGACCAACTACGGCAAAAAGGCAAAGTGAGAATGAGGAAGCAAAACAAGAAATGTTGGTTTATGGTTAAGAGTGTGAAACTAACAAACGCTGCTAGATGTTAAAAAAAAAGAAAAAAAAGATGGTTGTTAGTAATGAAAACAGTATGTTAGCAACATGAATCTGTATGAACTGTGAGTCCTAATTTGCTTTTTTATGCGTTATATTTCTAACAAATAAATAAAGATGAATAAACACTGAGATGTTTTGATATATCATGGTCCATCACGTTTAATTAACACAAAAGGGAATAATAGTCACACCATTTAGTGTGCTGGACATTCTCCTTTGGTATTTGGAATTTAATGGTCAGGTCATATAAAAAAAATCAATATATCTATCTATCTATCTATCTATCTATCTATCAATCAAAAAATTAGCCTAATCTAAAAAAAGTTCCCACCTGACCCTCTGTGACCCAGACCCTTATGCAGAACACATTACATAACCTACATGTTGTGTTAAAATAGGACTATATTAGAAAATTAATAACCCTCAAGAAATTGCAGCTGGAAGATGAGTGTGAATTCAGATAAAGAAAAAAAGTGTAAATAAAGACAAGCCTCTTATATAACGCACTCACTTTTGATAAAGTTTTCTTCAGTAAAATTTAAAAAAAAAAAAAAAAAAAACCCACACACCTCAGGTGCCAGTGCTTGTTTCTGCTATTCTATGTCGTAAACATAAATATGGTGCAGTTTTGCTGTTGAAACTACAACATACCCCGTCATCTTGATGCTCAAATGCATGGAAAAAAAATGCATTAAAAAATTCCTAAATTTTGAACCCCTCTAACCACTTTGAGACCCTCTAACTTGTAAAAAATGTTAGAAGTATGAAGGTAAATTTGCAACTACTTATGTAAAATTGTAAATTGATTACAAAAAAAAAAAAAAAAAAAAAAAAAAAAAAGCTGATTCCAGGGGTGTCAGGTGGAAGGCACCGATTGATTTTTCATGGGAAGACCGTTATGCCCTTGTGCCTAAGTGGCTATTAGTGCACCTAATCTCCAACAAGACTAGTACAGTTCTAAAGTCCCCTTTTTCTACCTTGTACTTCCATCCGTACCTACACCCAGCCAACCTTACCTTCAGTCCTGTCTTTTCGTCATCACTACCATTATTAGTAGAGGAGGGTGTCTCGTCCCCCAGCCGGGACACAAGGACAAAGTCCTCACTGTTGAGAGTGGACACTGAGTCTGAAGACACGCTAATCTTCCCCACCGAGCCCTTGTCATCCATGGCTGCCGCTGTTAAATTCAGCCACGCTGCTCATGAATGGAAGACGGAAGGCGGAAGTGGTGGGAGATGATGAGCAAAATCCCCTAGAAAAATATAAATAAAAAGAAAGAAGCAGAAAACAGTCATGATGAGATGAGATCCATGAAAAGCATCTTATAGAAAGGCAAGTGGCTCTAAAGATGGTGAAAGTACTTGCGATTCACTTTTATAGGTCTTTTGAACACCCCAAAGAAAGAGGTCGTTACCCAGAGAAAGGCAAAAAAACAAAAGGGCGCAAAACGATGCTTAGTTCAAGCGAAGATGATAGACAAGAGAATAAAATGAAGAAGCAATGAAACCAGAAAAATCAGAGAAAAAGCATCTGTGGGTCATTTAAAGCAATTTTATATGCTTCAGAAGAATAAAGTAGAATAGTTCCAAAACAGCTTATTTTACATGCATTGCAAAGCTATGGTGATGCGAATGACAGTGAGGAAGTAAGGAAAAAGCCAACTTTTTACAACCATCTATTTAACCCATGTTCCGTCTACAAAGTCTCAGCTGTGGTTTCACACTACTGAATCACACGTACACAAAAATACATTGAACAATTTAAAAGCACACACTAAATAATCTGACTGCACTGCATGCAGTCCTGAATGCATCACTACAACACCAACCAGCCACCACAACTGCAAATAACAACTTCTTTTGACTCTGCTAGTAAATTATGACTGCAGGATGCCACTGTGTAGTTCACACTGAGATAAGAATTAGTATTAGGGTAGGGAAATCCAGGTAAAGCTCTAATATTAGTATTGAGGCATGAGGTAACTTCTAAACAAGAGAGGTGGCAGGAAACACCCATAAGCATTTCTGGCCGTTTCCTCTCGCTGCTCCTCCCTTTCCCTTTCTCTCTTTCACTTCTCTTTTTGCCTCATCACTCACCCTGCAATCTGTTTTTCTCAGTGTCCATCTTTGCCCTTGCCCTTCTTGCTTTAGGGGAAAAAAACCCACCCAAAGCAAGCAGGTTTAACAATGAGAAAGTATCAGGACAGGTCAATCTGGACTAGAGATATCAATGTTATTTTTAGGCTGCCATTTATTGTTGACAGCTTAAGGTTTATCCTCTCGGTGTACGACTCTGGATACTGTGGCTCTTCTAAAAAAAGCAAGCTTCAAATGAGAGGTGCTTGACTCCCTGTTATAACTCGCAAACATGCTCCTTAAAGCAGATAACGCATAAGCTGGAGAGGAACTAGAGTTTCACCTTTATTTGACTTGGAAAAATAGTTTGTCGCTCTATTAAAGTCCTTTATAAAGCTGCAACATTAATTCACTCATTATTAGAAGAAAACAGGAATAATCTCAGGTTTCTTTTCAGCACTCTAGCCAGGCTGAGAAAGAGTCAGAGCTTTGTTTAACTTAATTAGTAATGACTTCATGAATTTCTTCACAATTAAAATTTTCACCATTAGCAAAGAAAATTTTTCACAGCAGTCCCACAGATGCATCATTATGTACAGCACCTATAAAACTGCTTGTATTTATTTTAAACTTTAACTCTCCAATTGAAGTTAGCTTCAGTAAATACTTCCTCAAAACCATCAACTGTCATCTTTATTCATGGGTTATGTACCACAGGCCTTTAATGTGTCAGTAATTAAACCATTACTTAAAAAGCCTCTAGTTGACCCAGCTGTCTTAGCTAATTACAGGCTAATCTCTAGTGTTCCTTTTCTTTCAAAAATTCTTGAAAGAGTAGTTGTGGTTGATTTTACGAATTTCAGTCTGGTTTCAGAGCTCATCACAGTACACAAGCAGCATTAGTGAAGGACTCGATACTGTAGACCGCGGGTCCCCAATCCCAGTCCGCGAAGGCCGGTGTCCCTGCAGGTTTTAGATCTCACCCTGGGTCAACACACCTGAATCACATGATTAGTTCATTACCAGGCCTCTGGAGAACTTCAAGACATGTTGAGAAGGTAATTTATCCATTTAAATCAGCTGTGATGGATCAAGGACACATCTAAAACCTGCAGGGACACCTGTGTTTGGTTGTTGTCAGTGTGTTCAGCTGCGAGCTGGAAAGCTGCAAGTGTGCGTGTGACTACGTGTGACTGTGAACAGCAACCGAGAGTCAATAAAAATTCCTGAAAAGCGTATGGATGCGTCGCCGGGTCTGCCGTGGTTTGTTACAGCATGTCTTAAGGACAAAGGCCTAGATGACCTCTAATTTTCTGCCTCAAAATTCAGACAAAACTGAGGTTATTGTACTCAGTCCTAAAAATCTTAGAAACACAGCATCTCAACAGATGCTTACACTGGATGACATTGCCTTGGCCTCCAGTAACACTTAGAGGAATCTTGGAATCATGACCAGGATGTGCCTTTCACTGAGGGTATTACATGGATTTGTAGCACTGCTCACATTTGTGCAATATCACTAATTCTAGAAACATCCTGTCTCAAAGTGATGCTGAAATACTAACTGATACATTTATCACTTCTAGGCTGAACTACTGTAATGCATTATTTTCAGGCTGCAAAAATGCTACAACGACAGTACTGACAGGACAAGAAAGAGAGCATGTTTCTCCCATATTACCTTCTTTTTACCTGTTTAATCCAGAACTGAAATTAGAATCTTTCTTCTCCCTTACAAGGTCTTGAGTAATCCTTAAAGTAGTCCTTAAAGACCTCATAGTATCATATTGTCCCAATAGAGCTCTTGGCTCTCAGGCTGCTGGCTTACTTGTGGTTGCTAGAGTTTCTAAAGGTAGAACAGAAGGCAGAACTACCAGTTTGGATTTGGGAGACAGACACTATCTCTACTTTCAAGAGTAGGTTTAAACCTTTCCTTTTTGATAAGCTTATAATTAGGACCGCATCAGGTGACTCTAAACCAGGGGTAGGCAACCTTTCTGATGGCGAGTGCCATTTAAAATTTCCTCAGAAGTCAGTGTGCCATATGATTGCATTAGCATTAAATTTAATAACGCTCTATATGAACAGTTACACATTATATAGAAACGCTTTATAGAATTTTATTTGCAAATGTTGGCAGCTATCAGCGAATAGTTATCAGCTATTTTGAAACAAAAAAAAGACACTTTTTATCCATAACAAGAACTCCATAACAGCAAATGAACTGTACAACAGAAAATACAAATGCTATTTATGGTCTCCTCACAACAGTGATAAGAAAAATAAACTGGGCCAATATGGTATGTTTGTTAATACAGAGACACACATGTTAATGTGATCTCTGGTCTCCCACTCAGAGACACAGGTCTCCGAGTGTCCAGCATTCAGACGGCTACCTGAGGACTCGTGAGAGAAAATCTGCTCACACAGATATGTAGAGCCAAATACTGTCAATAAGGCCTGTGCAATGTTCTGAAGACAGTTAAACTTGTCAGGTAGTGATGTCCAGCAGGTGAAAATGCAAGCTCCATGAACACGCACAGCTGTGGATTCTAGCTGCTTCGATGTCGCATTAACTGGCATTAACTCAGCCAGTTAATGCGAGAGAAATCTAGCTGCTCATTAAAGATTTCTGGTTTGATCAGGAAATAAAACATTGGTCCATACACCTGAAAGTCCCAAAAATGCATTGTGTCTCGAGTCTCTGGATGCATTTTGACTAAAGACTGGCACCCCAGATATTAAAGCCATAAAGCCTTTGAATGAAAACAAACACTGTTGTGACAGTGATGTACACTGTGTTGTTGGTAAATGTATGATTTCTATTCATTTTACGTCAGATAAAAACTTTGGTTGTAAGCTTCAGATAATTATTTAATAACAGCCAGACATTTTAAATGAGAATAAGAAAGTATTTCTTTGTGCCCCCTTTCCTGTTAATGCCCTACCTGGCCCCCTGGCAAAACTTTGCTAGATCCGCCCCTGCACAGTTACCAGCTGTCAGCTACGTAGAAAAGGATGCTGGTGTTATTTGTCTCTCAGAAACAGTTCATAACTTCCCTTCAACCCATTCATGTCACCTAAAAGGTAAACCTGTTTCTCCATCACCTGTTCAGCTCTGATGATTTAGTAAGGACATCTCCTGGTTTCATCTGCATGTTTCTCTCTCACCAGATATACAAACCGATATCATGACCAGCAGCTTTCACAGCTGTGGCTCCAGCAAACATCAGCTGATACTAGAAATTAATATTAAATAAATTCTAACAACAGCTGACCAAGCTTAAACGTGCTGCTGTTGTTTAGTGCGACATCCAGCGGTTTCCTCTTTCTGGCGCAAAGTGAGCGATAAACAAACAAGAGAGAAAAGCCGATCAGCTGATCATTGGGACGATTCCGTTTGTAAGGAACGGTTGGCAACTCTACTAACTAACCTTATGAATAAAATAAAGTTCACTATCAATAAAATCATAGCACCCGCCCAGCAGTATATAAATTCCGTCATGCTAGCTAGTACGCAGTACGAGTTATTGTAACTGACTGTAAAAAGTCAGCACAACGAAAATAAACTGCACCTAAACTTGGTTTATATCTGACCCAGATAGACTGCAGGTCATAACTTCTTACCTGAAGTTTAGTTCACCTGACGCTCCGACCGGCGGCTGCCTCGGGTCTCTCCTCCTGCCTCCCCTTCCCTCATCCACCTGCTGGTCTCCACCACTTGTTAATTTTACTGAATCTGTGGAAGCTACGCCATGGCCAACACCAAACAACTGAGTTATTTTTACACACCGACCGGCGTCTGGCCAAACCACCACCCAAAAAAATCAATAAAAAAAAATAAAAAAAAATCGGGCCACCGAGCAAATGCCTGGTATGCCCGATGGCCAGTCCAGCTATGGTCGTGCGTGCCATGAGTTAACCCTTCGCGTGCCAACGGTGGCACGCGTGCCTAGGGTTGCCGACCCCTGCTCTAAACTATCCCTTAGTTATACTGCAATATGCTTAAACAGCTGTGGGTTTCCCATGGTGGACTAAGTGTTTATTCTTCATTAAAGTCTTTTTCACTCTCTATATATTTATACACCACTAGTGCATTTATTCATTCATATAGTAAATAATTTTAAACTGGTTCTCTCACATGTGTATTTTGCCCTGTTTCCCTCTACTTGCCTTTCTTTCTCCTAACCCCCACCTGGTCGTGGTAGACTGCCCTTCTGAGAGTATTGTTCTGCCACTGGATCCTTCCTGTTAAAAGAGAGATTTTCCTTCCCACTGTTGCCAAGTCTTTGCTCATAAAGGGCCATCTGATTGAGATTTTTTATGTTATAGGTCTTTTACCTTACAATTTAAAAGCACCTTGAAGCCACACCTGTTGTGAATTGGCACTATATAAATTAAACAGTTCTCTTTATCATTTCAAACCACTCTGAGGAAATTGAAATCTGATTACTCATCTAAATATTCTGGGGTTTTTTGTTTCTTATGCGTTTTTCTTTTTAAATTTGTGTTGCAAAACAAGGTACAATTATCAAGTGAGGCTACAACTAGTGTGCCAACTTCCCTGTTGGCAACATCTATTTGGAAAGGCACAAACACAGCAACCAGCTGATCTGAGCAGAGTCGGGTAAAACAAGTAATCTGCGACCTGTTGTGGCAATAAAGCAAGATCATGTTTAAACTGAATTGTCATATTTTCTTAGTAAAGAATTATAAATAACCCCATATAAATAGATTTCTTTAACATTTGTTATGTTTCATCTGTATGAAAAGCAAAAAAAAAAAATCAGCATGGCCAACTTCTTGGCAACCAGTTGGTAGCTACAACTACTTGCAATCAGTTGCCAAATGTGACAAAGTTAAACACAATCACCAGGCAACCATTGACCTTTCCTGGTTGCAAGAAGGTTGTTGTCTTATTTCGACTCTAGACTGAATGAGCCATAACACAAAGACCATTTAGCTGACAGCAAATTATGCTAACCTTTACTGGATAAATATCATAAGTAACGCCAAGGAGTTAGAAACTATGTTTCGCCCACTTTGTAATGAGGAACTGTGCACACAAATTACACACACACCTCTATTTACCTTCTCCACCTGTTTCACTTTCTAATCAAAAAGGTGCTCCCACGCATACCTGTCATAATCTATTCTATGTCTTTTCTAAATATTAATGACCAACAAAAATATGCAGTGCTACTTTAACATCCCACACTAGCATAAACACTTTAAAGCAAATGGACGAAAACACCACAACTTGCTTAGACCCTACCTTACAGGTAGAGCTGTGCGATAGAACGATAACGATATGTATTGCGAAATCATTTTAGATCATTTTAAAACATTGTCATTGCTGTTATTTCATGCATAGTTTGGTGATTTTCCAATCCCAGCATACTTTAAAGACACCTCAATAAGACTAATTAACTGTAACTACTAACTGTAGCTATTAATAAGCCAAATCTTTACTGGTTTCTGCTGTATGATGGTTTACTCTCATTTTGTGCTCTTGGATGTTTGGTCTGGCAACTGTCTTGTTCCATATGAAATAATATTAATTGAAGAGAATATCTGACAAAGTAAAGCAAATACCAGTCCAAAAGAAAACTAAGCATCAGACTCAGTAGCATTCAGACAAGGTCATTTGCATCAATCCCCAGTCTCTTTCATCCCTGCAGGCTTTCAATCTTGAGCATACTTTGCAGATGTTTACACTACTCTTGGCTCAAACACAGCTGCTGTCCATTTTTAGCACAGTTGGCTTTTGTGTGTGTGTGTGTGTGTGTGTGTGTGTGTGTGTGTGTGTGAGAGAGAGAGAGTGAGAGAGGGAGAGAGAGAGAAAGAGCAAAAGTGCCTAGCATAATTCGAAAGTAGTGCACATTAAAGGATGGCTATCAGCTAAACAGGTAAAATAATATTAAATTACAGTGGCATGAAGAAGTACTTGCCCCCTTCTTGCTTTCTTAGTTTTTTGTTGCATTTAAATGTTTCAGATCTAACAAAATACAGTTTATAAATGAACCTACATTTGTATTTTCTTTGTTTATTTATTTATTCATTTTTTTTAACCATTCAGAGGTGGCCTTGCTCGTATGTTCAGAATTACTGTAAAGCTGCATAACCCGAAAGCAATTGAGCTTCAGGGGATGAACTCTCCTTCAGGATTTTCTGGTAAAGAGCAGCATTCATGGATCCATTAATTATGCCAAGTCACCCAGGCCCTGAAGCAACACAGCAGACCCAGACCATCACACTTCTACTACCATGTTTGCTGATATGATGTTCTTTTTACGAAACGCTGTGTTAGTTTGTTACAAGTTGCAGTGGGATTAAAATCTTCCAAACAAGTCCAACTTTTGACTGTCAGTCCACAGAAATTTCCCCAAAAGTCTCGAGGATCATTATGGTGTTTTAAGGCAAATGTGAGATGAGCCTTTGTGTTCTTTTTTGGCCATCAGAGGTTTTCACCTAAGAACCCTCAGATGTCAATGACTTTCTTTTGAGGGATGTCTTCATTTTTGTTATATCTTTTATTGTTATATCTATTATATCTTGTTGTATCTTTTAGCCTACCTTACATTGTCAGACAGGTTCTATTTAACTGATCCAGCAGGTCTGGTAGCAATCAGGGCTGAAAGATTTGAGAAAGGGCCAGAAAGGTTTGGGTGGCCGTTTCCTCTTAAGAAATTAAATTATCTTTTTTTTTTTAAATACCTTTTATGGGTTATGTTAGACTAACATTAAACTCTTTTCAATGATCTGAAACATTCAAGTGTTGTAAAAACAGGCAAAAACCTAAGAAATCAGGACAGGGACAATTACCTTTTCACATACAGCAACATATTTAATTCATCCAGATCTTTATTCCTGTTTTAACTGTTTACATATATATATATATATATATGTATATATTTCAAATTGTTTAACGACTTATGGAAAGATGGCTAAACGCAACTTTAGGGATAGCTATAGTGACATCACTCGCTGATTTCTTAAGTCCCATTGTGAAGCGGTTTCCCGTTGCTCATCTTTGCATTTTGAAACTGGATGTGAGAAGTTAGGGGTGGATTTGTGAAACTGCATGCTCACTGGCTAAACACTTGCCCATTACAAGTCATAACCTGGGTATTATAAGTCATATCCTGAAACGTACTTCTGAAACCGAGCCCACAAACTCGTCAGCACAAGCCCGGAGGCAGTTTTCTCATGTCTTTCAGACCCCAAAGCCATGTTCACCTTTTTTATAATGTCTAATGGTCAGGCCTTCTGTCTGCTGGTCCAGAGAGTGTGTTGTTTGCTTTTCTTAAGGTAAATACTAAGACTTGCACTTTGATTTGAGAAAGCCAGATGAAACTTGATTTTATGCACATACAACAGTCAATACTATATACATCCATACATACATAAAAGAAATGTTTAAAAATACCCACTTGTGCTGGATGTCACATACCCTACAAAACACAGGCAGCTGTATTATGAACACAAATAGGCACTCACTGAGAAACACGTGCATGCACACACACAAACCTAATACTTTGACTAGCAGGAGGCTCCAAAAGACTTATAATGGTTCCCTTGTCACCCCAGTTTCCTTTCTAGCCTCACCAACAGAGCTCTGCCTGCTCCTGCCAAGATACACTGTTCCTTATCAACCTTTTCACTGCCTTGGTGCACTTCCAAGAAGATCTACAATCGCTGCCAGTCAGTCAGAATACTGACCATTTAAATTATCTAGGTTCTAAAATGCCTTAAATTGGAGGTCATTTCCAATACTTTGAGTGTTTTTAAGCAGATTTAAACTAATTTGTTCAGTCAACTTTAATTTGACTTTTTATGTCTCGTCACTATATGATTCTTTGTTTTGAGCAGCAGGTTGAAGAGAAGAGAAGAGAAGAGAAGAGAAGAGAAGAGAAGAGAAGAGAAGAGAAGAGAAGAGAAGAGAAGAGAAGAGAAGAGCCCACACCCTGGATCCAGAAAGCCAACAAGATGAATCCAATGACTCAACTGTTCAGCATATTTCATAGGTTCATACGGATATGAAACGGCAATAGTTCTTCCAAAGCTTGTTTCCCAAAAAGGTTTTTTGATTTCAACATGAATATTGTGCGTGTCTATGAGATGCTACAAATGTGAAAACCAATATAAGTTACATTAACTCTGTCAAGGAGGAAAATAAAGTAAGCTCACGTTTAGCCTTAAAATGCAGCCAGGTTCATTTTGAGTATCTTCTTTCAAGACTACAACCTACATCGTCTACTCATTTAAAACTATAACTCAACACAAAGCATAACAGTAGTGAAGTGGTGAAGTCTGTGTATCCCCTGCAATGGCTCACACACTCTAGTTTACGTTAAGTTGAAAACAGGAGGATATCATGTTAATCCATGTGTAAAAATACACACACTAGAAACACATGCCTGCTTCTTTTTTTTTTTTTTGCTTCCCACTGCTATCCAGCTGAACGGGCTGTTCTGGGCTGCCAGCTGGGCCCTGTGTGCACCTCACGAGGGAGAGGAAGACACAGCCAGACACAGGCAGAGCATTCAGGCTTGCACCACAGTCCTTTTCAACCCGCCTCACAGCACTGATTTCAGCCAGGCGGAGATAGCAGGGAAAAAAAAGGAGCAATAGAGAGGAAAAGTGACAGAAAAGCTCACCTACTACAATGGGAGTGTAACAGTACAGAGCAAAATCAAAGAAACACACACAGAAACAGTATTTTATTTGTACTGTGTGAGCATCTAATTATCATCTTCATACAGATTCACTGCAGGTCAGAGGCCCCTGGTTTAATAAAGTGGTATGAATGCTCTCGAAAGACTCGGGCTCAACAATAAAATGATCTCACGTGACTAAATAAAATACGGCAGGCCTGCCTTTAATTTCACAAACACAGAACTGATTGCAACAAACTTGTTCACTGTAAAATACTGAGCTACAGCCATGGATTGGCTATTCACAGCTACTTACTTCGTGGTGTTGTCTCTGAAAAATAGAGGTATGGCTTTTAAAGTAAACCTGACACTTATATGCGTGTAAACATGCATGCAACAATAGTTATGTGTGATAAACATATAGAAAATGGAACCGAAAGTGAATATGAATTCTTGCTTTTGCATTTGTCCCTAGCTCAGTGATGAATATGTATGTCAAAGTTTCTGTTGTTTAGTGAATTAACAATAAAAATGGAGCAATTTCTTATCAAAGTCGAAGCCCAGATGCAGGGAAACAAAGCAGTGCTGCAAGAAAGGAAAAGGAAGAAATAAAGCGTACAGCATCTATAACTCAAAAGAAGTGTGCAAATGGTCTGTGAGTAAAAATAGAGAGGTAGGTACAACCCTTATAAGATGAGCAGCTGAAATGACATGATCTAACCCTGCTTTTAACATGCAAAGTTTCTGTTTCAGGTGACTTAACATTGAATGCTATTTTTGGATCACACAGCTAAAAATGTGTGAGAGTGTGTGTGTGAGTTTCTGCTCAGTCTGTGTGTATTTAACCTTAAAATAGCTCTTCTTTTTACTGCGTATCAAGGAAAAAAATGAGCAGTGCATACAATGTTGTCTTGCAAGAGGCGCAGATCTGCATACTGATCTGAGCTCTCGGCCTGTGGTTGTTGATGAGATGCTATCTCTAGCTACAGAGTATGAGGGCGTGGAAGTGGACTGAACAGTATGTGGATTCTAATTTATTCAGTCTGTCCCTGCTGGGCAGCTAATACTAACCAGCTGTCTGCGGATATCAGGCTAATGTCTTCTCAACACAAACAGTCCAGATGATTGAGTGAGCCCACTTTTAGTTTCTGCTCAGTCTGTGTTCAGTGTTTTTGTGTGCACCTAGGTGATGACACAGATTTTAATGGAGTATCACAAGTGTTTTATGCAACGTGGGTATTCATCTAATGCAACTGAATGATTAAGAATCAAATAGAAATCAGCTGCATCCATACAAGGTACAGTACAGCTAGCTAAATATAGCTTGACAACAGTCTGCAGACATTTATTTACCAATAAACTGCTTCCCCCTACAGTTAGTAAGAAGCCTCATAAACTGAGGACGGAAATACATCGAATCCACCAAGTCATAACATTTAAAATCCAGAAGGTAATCAGGTCTTTTCTATACATTTTTTTTAATTAAAATTGATTAACACTGAACATGAGGATAGCTGTGACTCGGGAAGAAGAGCAGGTAATTTCTAACCACAGAAACACTTGTTCAGTCCACATGTTGGAGTATCTTTGGGGACGATACCCTTAATTGCCCCTGATGCATCCATCAGTGTGACACAAATGAGCCCAATAACTCCATAAAGCTCCAAAGAAGCAGTACATGCAACAAAATCCAGTTGTGTAAACTTAATTTTCAAGTTCAAGTTGAGGCCGATGCAGACTTGCCCAATTCGTCAGTTATTTGGCAGAAACATTATTTCCCACAAAACTAAACCGTTATCAAACGCCCGGAAACTTTTGAACTCTAATTCATACATTAGTTACATTAGAGTCATCTCACCCACAGCACATGCACTGAAACACTAATCCACAACAGTTGGTGCCCTCGCCATTCAGTCTACATCAGTTATCCAAAAACAGGTGTGTATGAGGGGTGTTACTCGCATTTCACTCCAAAGCCAGATATGGAAAAAAAACATCTGAACAGTAGTGATAGAGGGAGGCGCTAAAGTCAATTCAGTTTCACATCTTTACTCTGCTTTATTGTCTTTAGTGGTTGATATTTATTATTATGGTGCAAGGGCCTAATAATAATATAATGTAATGTCATATACTTATTTTAACTGTGCGATATGCATGTCATTTATGTGTTTGTATTTGGGGGAGTGGGTTTGGTATTTGTTTATTGGTCACTTTTTTGTGATCGCTGTTTACTTTTTTGATTGTTAGGTGCACTTTACAGTAAGTTGGTTCTTTCTTTGCTGATAAAGGAAGTTTAAGATGAATTTTTTTAATCTCTGCGAGCCATTTTCCAGATAACACATCAGAGAAGTGGCACGGCCCAACCTTAGCCTCTCAGCGGCTTTTTAAGTTGTCTCTAAAGTCACAAAAGTATAGATTAATGTTAAACAGATAACATAAGCATTAATTAACATAAGTGATGAATGAAGTGGTTCCTCATATTATCAGCACCACATAAATTAACAATCATAGCAATCTCCATATAGCGGTCTGTTTATCAGACAAATAAAGTACTTTATCGTGCACAAGCATCTGTAGTGAAACCAGCGTTATGTATGTTATTGTGTAATGTGGAAGACAACACATCATGCATAATGCTTCCATGAAGTATAGCTGTGAATGCGCTGGCTTTCCTCCTCTTCTAATATAGCTGCTGATGGTTAATACAACAAATATTTACATAAAGTCTAATCTTTTTTTTGGCTTTGTTTTGTTCTTATCGAGCGCATGCGCCAAATGCATTATCTGCAACGAGCTTTGCTTCGTAATACCGGAGTTTCAGGAAATACAACAGGAAAGATCAGCTGACCGATGGAAGCTGTTCAAGCTCACAGACAGACAGACAGACAGTAGTCGTCAGCATTAAGTGAGAGGAATATGACATATAACTTCTGGTCAGTTTGTGTTGACACAACTTGTCTCATTAAACAACTGACAATGTGCAATGTTAACAGTAAAACACACAGCAGAGAGGAAGCTGTAACACAGCACACACTAATTCTGATATTTTGAAATCAGGGTCAGCGAAGTTAGTTTAAAAGGCTGAAGGGGACTACCCTGGAAAATGAGGCCTTTTGCGAAATGTTATTAATGTATTTAAACAGCTAGTTTTGTTCCAAGGTTGTGTTTTGGTAGTTAATGGGTCCTGCAGGGCAGACTGCCTAATATATGTATTATTTCAAAGAAATAATAATTAAGTTATTCCAGGCAAGAACTTCATAACCTCCCTGGTTACTCCCTTGGCACGTGACAATAACAGTACAGCAAATACCTGCAGGACATTTTGTAATAGCTGCTACAAGTTTCCGTCTTCTTGAAACAATGACAGCATGAAAGGCTCGTTAAAAGCACCGTCAGCATAATTCTAATATCTGCTGCTGATCTTATGAAGTTATTGACTTGTATATTAATATCATATATGCCTTCAGTACATGCTTGCCTATTTGACCTTATATTCATGAGGTCCCCATCGCACTGCATAACATACGGAAGGACTGATCTGATCTGATAATGAGTGCATTGATAAGTATTAATGTATGTCCATATTCTGCACTACAATGACAACTGCAACATCTACACACAATCTGGCATGCTTAGCATTCACATTAATTTGGCTCTTCCATGTGGATATAGGCAAAACTGCTACCTGTCAGCGTAGCCTATTAAACCACACCTGTCCCTGAGCAGGCACTAATCTATTTTTCTCGATTAAAACGTGCGAAGCTCGCTAGCTCCAGTGTTCACTTACTGCTTCAGTTAGCCCTCACCAACCTGCCTAACGTTAGCTAATACAGCTATAGCAGTTATAGCCTCCAAGTCAGACCAAAATGTTTAATCGCACAGTGAACAATTCCCCAGACACTTCAGTCAACACGACACAATCAATGCAAACTCTTAGGTAAATGGGTTGCAAATAACTTTAAGATAAATCCGCTGCCTGGCCCCGCGATGGACACAGTGTTCATACAGGCCATTACAGTATTATGGCTGGATAGCTAACGCCTGCTAGCCATGCTACTCTGGCACTTCCAACCAACAAACAGGTATAATTCCTCCTGACCAGGGAGACAGTCACGCTTAACCTCGAGTATAAATGCGTGCGCAAGTGCAAAACAGCTTACCTTGGTTCCCACTTTTATTTTTATTCCAACGGCGGCTGGCACAACATTGCACTTCCCAAATAACATCAGCAGCCAACAGCATCCAGCCGAGCTGTAAACACAAGCCCAACCAACCCGCTGACAACCACACTGCGCATGCGTCTGTCACTGCTCCTCAGTCTATGCAGAAAGGAGGCGCTGGCTGGTGTGAAGCTTTGACTGATAACACGAGTCTGTTTTGTTTTGTTTTGTTTTGTTTTGTTTTGTTTTGTTTTGTAAGTCAGGGCCCATCTTAAATGAGAAGTGTCAAACACACTGGGCCAAGTAGGGGTCAGGGGCCCGTTCTTCGTACCTCGCTTACTACATCCAAGATCAAATGACACATCCAAGATCAAATCATCGCGCTAACTTTGAGCTCGCTAATCCGGTTCTCCGAACACACCTGTTGTTGACGATTAGTATAGCTGGATGAAGTAATCTGAGATCACTGGGTGGCTTAAAAGGGGCTACGCATCGATAGTAGAAACATTGATCGGCAACCCTGTGATTGGTCGGCGAAGATGTCGAAGGAGTGCGCACAGTATTTCACGGCAGCAGACCAAGAACTCTTGATTGAGGGATATCAGGAGTTTCAGAGTTTAATTAAAACGCAGGGGAACACTGCAAAGGCTGCAAAAGCAAGGAGAGAGGGCTGGCAGAAAGTTGCTGACAAATCAAACTCGTAAGTGATCCATGATATTATATTATATTATACCACATTATATTATATTACATCATATCCTCTTTCACATTAGAGCCACAACAGGACCCACTAGAACATGGGAAAAAGTAAAGTGAAATATAAGAATATTCCACAGAATGGTAATATTTATCACTTATATTGCTTTTAGTCTATGACAAGAGACCCTGGAATAATCTGTTTGTTTGTTTATAACAGCAACCAAGAAAAGGGCAGAGCAAATAAAGACAGGTGGTGGTCCTGCACCCCTCGTCACACCCCTTTTTGTACTGTGACATTTATTGACATTGTGGGTTTTTTGTGTGTAGTTTGACATAACACTCCATCACTTTTACCTGTTCCCATGCAAGGGGTGACTGAAGCATGCACAGTAAGTCGGGAGTAAGTATATACAGTACAGTAAGTATATATATATATATATATATAGAGAGAGAGAGAGAGAGAGAGAGAGAGAGAGAGAGAGAGAGAGAGAGAGAAAGTAAATAATACCCTCACGGGAGAATCGATATCTCTCTATGAGCACACCGTCGCGCTGAGCTAAAGGATCCTGTCTATCCCGCAATATACGCTAAATTCTGTAAACTCTCCTTATCAATCTTGCACCTTCCTTGCTCGCGTACAAACGGACAGGACATGGCTGCGACAGACTTCCCAAATCCACCTTCGCTTTTATAGTCGTGGTCTCTCATCTTGATTGCACGTAGTAATTTACTATTACTACCCTAAAATATGAATTACATCTGACATGATCTACTACATGTAATAGAATGATTAATAGTACATTTCCCTTTTTTTCGGAAATGACCTGTATGTATCTGTATGGAATCAATAAAAGAATCAAATGCTGCATTATCTTTAGTTACATTGATAATATTTATTTATGGTAAAACAGTGGCGAAATATCGCTCTTGCTTTCATATAACTGCAGCGGACATACCTGAGTGGCCGCGATCTAATCCTGTTTACATAAAGTAAACCTGCTCCCGAGCAGGTTTACGCTTACGGATCTGTTGCTATGACAGCAAGTCCCAGATGAGCTTCGGAGAACCGAACGATCCAAGATCACGCGAAATCGTCAACATTCAAATCCGGCTAACTTACTTAGCGAGGTACGAAGAACGGGCCCCAGTTCTCCACTTTTCAAAATAAATGCAGTTGCAAGTGGTGTGAATGTCTGTGCTTGGCTCTGGAGGTTTTTATGGTATAGAATAAGGTTTCTATATCTATTTCATAGTTTTTTTCATCTATTTCATATCTATATCATATACAGTTGCTGCTGTCAGGTGAGAAGGTAGGTGTAATCATGAAATATTCAGGGTGTGCAACTACACATAGACTTCCTGTTGCTTTATTCTTGGATTTCAGCAGCTTCAGACACTAATGTTTCACGTCTTTCATGACAAGGCAGACTGGGGTTTCACAGAAGTCCCAAGTTCTTACCTTTGAGTGCTAAATTGGACTGAAGTTCACAAATTTACATCTCAAAATGTTCCACCTGAAGTTACAGATTTTTCACCTTCACTGGTGACTCATTCCTTTTCTTAGTGTTGTAAACATATGTGGTGCTGATGCTGACCAAATAACTCCTTGGCTCAATAATACAATAGTTGGTACAATCATAAAATAATGATATGTTCTCCTCTTGAAGAACCTTTGTTTCCATATCTCCATAAGTTGAGTCTGTTCATCTGGATGTAGCGTTTTCAGTGGGAGAAACGTTTCGTCACTCATCCAAGTGACTTCTTCAGTCTCTTCAGTCTCTGTTTCCATAGTTCACACTCAAGTTAATCAAATGTAAACCCAGAATTTTGCAGTAGTTCAGTGTAGATGGTGTCCAGGGGTATGTATAGAAGGGATGAGCAGGTTGTACATGGTCCCTCTGAAATATGGTTGTCCTTCTCTAGTTGCCCGCACCCCAAATGCATTGGACTAGAGTACAATCCCACCACTGGATGAGAGCACCCATTAACTCAAGTACATTACTCAGGTTTTATGTAATTATACTTCATTTAACTATTTCCATGCACTTTATATTTTGAGTGCAATTATAGATCAAGTCACAGAGCAATATATCTGTAATTAAAATCATCAACAGCTGCAATGTTAAAGATACATACACATAAATATATCTAAAATAATTGAAATATATCATACATATGATTCTAAAAGTGCCATTTCACGTGAGTACATTTCCTTCAGGAACTTTAAATATATTTAAATATACATCATGTGAATTACTAAGCTATTTAAAAATGATTCTAACTTTTACTTAAGTAAAAAGTCCAAATACTTTTTTTTCACTTTGCAAAAAACACTCCATTAGAAGTTTATGTTTAAATTCATATGCAGCTCCAGTTTTCACATAATAAATCTGTGTAGTTTGAAATTGTTTTTTTGATCACCAGTTTTATACACTTATTAAATATCTCTCGTCCTCGTGTTGCACCCCATTAAAAAAAAACAAAAAAACAGTCTTGATGGCGTCCTTTTGTTTACAACATATTTTGGGTTTAAAAAAACAACAACTATGTCCTGCTGCAGTCAGTTATGAGAAACACACCTACTGTTCTCATTGTGTCGGTGCCATGCTGGCCCTTCCTGTCCAGCCTGTTGTTTCATAAAGGACGTACATGTGAACACAAAGCACAATACTCAGTTTAAATATATTGAAAACCAGGTCACCACATCAGAGCAAGCTCACACACATACTTAGCCTGTTAGGAAATAAGAGATTTCTAATGAATGCTTCACAATAACACTGACCACCTCATGTTTAAGTCCACACTTTCAATAGCCACTTTGATTTGATTAGTTTAAATGCACTGCAACAATCACCCAGGAAAGAATGTATAATCGTACTGCATTTTGAAGCAATGTGGGTGCAACATTGTCATATTCTACTTTAAAAAAAGATCCTAGGAAACCACATTGAAAAGAAAAACCATTAACACAGTGGTGTAGCAGTTAGCATTGTCACCTTGCAGCTCAAAGGTCTCAGGTTTGAATCCAGCCTGGTGGCCTTTGTATGTGGATTTTTAATGTTTTCCTCATATCTGGGTGGGCTCTCTCTCAGTTCTCCAGCCTCATCCAGCATGTGCTTAGGTTAATTGGTGGTTCTAAATTGGCTGGTTCCTTGTCTCTGTCTGAGCCATGACACTGAATAAGTAGAAGCGAATGGATGGGTGGATCTAAGAGGTCATTTTTTTGTTTTAGGGACCAAAAAGCCCAAGAACCCAGGTGTAACAACCCTGTTTCTAAAGTCCGTACATCCCAATCAGATCAAACAGACCCTTTTTAGTTGACAAAGCTCTATACACAGATGACCAGTAATGCAACCCACCCCACGGCCTCTCAGGTGGGAGCTGTTAGGCATCAGTGGATTTGACCTTTTTTGGTGGATTTTACCTCTTGTTGCTAATTGTTGTAAATGTGCTCCAGCATCTAATCCTATAACAAGACAAATCAAGACAAGATTCACACACACAGTACTATTGTTGGTTTATTATAGCATGCAATTTCATGTGCTAAAATCTTCTTTTTCATAACTTAACGTCTCAGTGCAACCCCGAAGCAGTACGCCGCTGGGCCAAGCTGTCTGTAAGTCATTGTAATACATTTGAACAAGCCAGAAAATGCACCAGAAGAATCAGTCAGTAAAACAAAACTCAAACAGTTTCATACATTATTAAGAGCACATAAATCATCACCACCATAGGTTAGACTTTACTCCAGCCCTGCATTACTGCACAATTAGTAAAAGGGAAACCTTTCACGACGTGATATTTCCAAGGAAATAAATGGAATACATAACAGTATTATTCATCTTGGGGACCTTTTGGATATACCGTCTCTTAAGGATTGTAGTTTCCTCATTCTGAAACATTACACAACTGCCCCAATGACTTAAACATTTAACTATATCTGATTATCACAGGTTGTATAAATGAGCGTCTATACTAAAAGTCCATCTAATGATGGTGCCAGACTGTATACAATGACGGATGTGTACCATCTCTTAATAGTTTACATTTCAATCGAACAATAGATTCGCAAATAAAATGTCTAATACAGACATGAATAGTCAGAAAACATCAGTTCATATGTTTCACAATCAACAAACAGGCTTTCCCCCCATATAATATAGAATAATGCAACACTTTTTTTCTAATAAAAAACATTTTTAGCAAACTTTCATATCCAAAAGAAGCAGACTTCGAATATACCAAGAAAAAAAAATACCACAACAACCAAATGTGGTTATAACAATAATAATATAATCTCTATTAAACAATAATTGATTTTCATGAGCAAGCAATTAAAATGCTGCAAGCAAACTTCAGCACTTGACGTGGCCACACAGTGGGCATGTGCAGAACTCTTACAGCGCTGGGTGTGTTGTATCACAACTACAGAATTGTCATTACTCCTCCGCCATCACAAGAGGGATTAGATCGCATGCATGACGCAGGATGCAGGGAGGGCCAAGGTTTAGGAGGAGGGTTGAAGGGAAGTGGGAAGGGGCACTCACTGGGTGCGATGGGAGAATCAGTGCAGTGCAGTTAGCCACTACAGCAGTGCTCCAGACACTTTATAGGAAACAGGGAGTATCACTTTGACATTACTTCAATACTCACAATACTGTTTTTACATACAGTAGTGCCCAGCCCTTTCTCATGTGAACACAAATAGCACAGCCAATACTTAATACCGAGAGGCAAAGAAAACACTGGCAAAGTAAACATTGGCAAATAACATAATCAGTGCTAACACTTTAACCCACGTATGGTTGGGGTGAAAGGGTCAGTTATCAGCAAAGTGAAATTCAGGTAAATACTTCCACATAATATTCAAAGTGATGGATATAGAAAAAGCCAAAGTAGCTGAGCAAATTAAGACTTCCCTGAGCAATTCAAAACAGACATGGGTCCGCTAGCCCCCTCTAATGGAACAAAGCACAACTACAAGAGAAGTATCTCACTCCTCGACTTGACAGAGCCTCTCCCTCCTCGCACAGTTTACAGGGGAAGGAAAATTAAAAGCTGTGGGTCGGGGGGCGGATTTCAGAGACTGATTGTACTGTACCCAACGTGGCACTTGACATTATTATGTTGTACTTCAGAGGTGAAGCTGTAAACAGATGCAGAGTGACAGTATAGGTAGCTGAGCTGATTTAATAACCGTCTGGAAGCAGCTAAATCCCTGTGCCTGCCCTTGGCTTTCAAGGTCAGACAAAACAAAAAATAAATAAATAAAAGTTTTTAAAATTCTAAAGAGTATCACATCAAGTTATAATGAAATGCTCAGACCAATTTATCCAATTCCCTTCTCTCTCTTTCTCTCTCCTTTTACTTTTATAAAATAATGAGAGAAAAGATGTTAATGCTTATGTTACTGAGTTTGTTTTTTAAATAGGTACAGTAGCGGGGATAAGAGGAAATTAAGGAAGGAGCTTGAAAGACTTGAAAATCAGTTAGCTCCCCCCTCTGATTCTACATAAATCTCATAAGATTTAGAATTGTATGTAAACAAACCTCATAACTTTATATCCCATATATATATATATATATACATATATATATATATATATATATATGGGTTCATGTTTTGTATTTATTAAAGTCACTAAGAAAAATTCACTCATGACAAGAAGCCTCATATTTATAAAAGCAGTGAGGCACAGCAGGGCTGTATGGAAATCACCCATATTGAAACAAAGCCACGGTGAAGTAGCACACAGTACTGTAACACAGACAAACATTAGAAAGCAAGTCTACCGTGATGCAAGATGCAACCAACAACAAAAGAGTGGCAAAAATCCTATACAAAAATACCCAAACAAACAACTTCACAGAAGTTAGTTAAATGAAACTAACCAAAACTTTTCAAAAAGTAAAACAAAGGTTTATAGCATGAACAGATGCACGAAGTGGCGTCCCTGTCTTGGGTAGGCTTGACCTTTAAACATCACGCACAGCTGGTAAATATTGTTTACACAACACACACACATACACAAACAAACAAAAAATGACCGGATCGGAAATAATAGACGGTGGACTTTTTAAAAGGCAGTTCCGTTTTAAGATCACATTTGTGTTCGTTAACACCTTTGAAATGGTAAAAAAAAAGAGCTTTTGTGTGAGCGGGGGGACCAATGTTACTGTAGAGCACATGCTTCGTTTTAGACCACGCTAAGGAGAGAAAGGCCACTGTATTGCATGTTTGCGTGAATGGCAGTCACATGACGGCGTGAGACTCTTTAACTTAATAAGAGTAGCTGATTAGTGCCACTACAGGCACAAAGAGATAAAACGGACTTGTAGAGAAATTAATTACATTTTCTCTAGCTGCTGCTTGAACTACAAAGTCTGTTCCAAAATAAAATACATTTATGTTAAAAGTATTGTATCATTCATTTAAAAAAAGAAAAGAAAAAAAAAGTAGAAAACTGACCTCAGGTGATCAGTGATCTTTTGAAAATTTAGGTCTGTATTTTTGTGCCTCTGATCCCATGACAGGACTGGAAACCAGAGGCCAACGTTTAAAAGATCATATGACTCAAAAGACAGAGGCTTGATTCTCTATCAGCACTTTTTAAAGACCTGTGCTGCTCTTTTTTAAAAATTTTCTCAGAAGGGTGCCGTGCCCTTTCTATTTTTGGTCTCAGTATAAGTAACATCTATGTCTTAATCTTTTCAGAGACGTAAAATGAAATGTCAATACGAAACATAAGGCTGCTCAGAGAAGGCATTTGTTATAGCCTAATAAGACATGGAAAAATTTCTTGTCTGCCTAAAAAAGGGATAAATAATCCCACTGTTTACCCTTTAAAAAGTTATGTGGGCCTTGACAATAAACCAGCGCCTGCTTTGACACTTTTGGAAATGCATGTTTTCCAAGGCACGAGCTAAAAGCAAATTACACACAGCGAATTAATGTCAAAGCATTGAATGTATGGGACAGGCGTAAGTAAATGGAGGGTCTGCTGCTGCAAATGACTTCTGTTTAATTTCCTGTGTACCTAAATGCTGTACTGGGAGAAAGGATCTCAGTAAACTTGGCAAAACTGAAGAACATTCACTTATCATATTGTCACCCATAAACTTTAGCTATCTGACAGCTTATGCGGAACAACAAGAAAAAAAAAAATGAAACAAATGAATTCAAGCCTATGTGACCAATCAGATGGTTTAAGAGCTCTCCAACCCTCCTTGTAAATATGACCAGATTTGGTACGGCAAACACAGACAAGTTCAGCATCTACTATATGGGAAAACTGGCTATTTACCTTCCTAGCCATAAACAGCAAAGTCGGAAAATTAGTAAAATGTGTATAACCCTTGCAGCGTGGCACAGCACAGGCTGTTGACCTTTATCTGTCAAAGTTTCAGTTAGGCATGTGATCAACATATATGAAGGCTGGAATTAAAAGGTTTTCCATTCAACCAGGATGTGGAACTCAGGTGTAGCTCTTTGCAGGTCAGTGGCTGACTTTGTGTCCTCTTAGCTTCGATTGAGCAGCATCTCTGGCCCAGGTGTTTCGGGACAAGCCCGGGTAGAAGTGTCACCCAGTCGAGGGGGTCCAACCTGGAGCTTCGCGATGCCCAGAGCTCCTGAGACTAACCCTCCTGGAGACAGAGACTTCCTGCAAAACAGGAGAGAGCAAAGATGTGAGACAGGAAGACAGCGAGAGATTGTGCGTCACTTAAGTCAAAAATGACTCAAGACTCGGGGCAATCCTGTGAACAGTGATTACCATGGTAATTCACCTGAAGGCCATTTTTTTCAACAGGTGAGCATCCATCTTTTCTGACTCTGTTTGTGGGTGCTCTGCTGCAGGAGATGAGATGAGGGTAGAGGAGCACGGAGGTGAAAGGAGAAGGGAAGCATCCTGAGACTGTGGGGTGACCAGGTCTAACGACTCCTGTGAGGCAAATTGTAACACAAGACAAATGATAAAGAGGTTTCGTCGATAATTAAACCATTTTTTTTCTCAACGTGTTTTTTCAATGAGACTGTTCCCAGTTCAGAGTTGGGCAAATTCCACACCAATCTTCAGAACATGAAACTACATATAGCGTCAGCATTTACAAAATCATACTGACCTGAGACTTTATTTCCTGCTGGTCCGAATCCTCCATGTCTAGAGCACAGAGTTCGAGCTCAATGTCTCGATCTGGGTCTGACTCGCTCTCAGCTCGGTCTTGATCCTGGCTAAAGGTGGTCCGGTGAGCTTGCAGATCAATTTTCTCTCCGCTCCCTATTGAAGTTCGTCTGGCATGTTGCTCTGAAGCACAGAGCTGCTCACTAAAGCAAACACAGACAGGCACAGATCAGTTTTTTTTTAAACAAAGATTACTGTGTGGTCATGTACAGTCATGTGAAAAAATAAAATTTCCACAGGCCTTTAGGAGCTATAACTTGAAGTAACAGTTTTCTGTAGGACTTTATCAGTCTCTCACATCGTTCTAGAGGAATTTGCTGCAATTCATAGAGGTTAGCACGCATTTGTTTTTGCACAGCTCTCTATGGTCCGGCATTAGAGAGCATTTCAGTCAGGTTTAGGTATGGACTTTGACTGGACTATTGTGACACCTTGATTCCTTCATAGCCAATGTGTTGAAGAGTTGCTGCTGCGATTGATATCACTGTAATGCTGCATGACACAATTAGGTCCGAGTTTAAGTGGTCCAGCATATGACCTCACATTTCACTCTAGAATATGTTGGTATCCACAGGAGTTTATTGTTAACTCAAGATGCTCAGATCCTTGGGCTCGCAAAATGAGCCTAATTCATCACCCCTCCACCACCGTGCTTTACAGTTAGTGTGAGGTGTCTGTGCTGATATGCAGTGCTTGATTTTCTTCAAAGATGGCGCAGTGCATTATGGCCAAACATCTCTACTTTGGTCTCATCTGTTCCAAGGACAGGTTTGTATAGATGAAACTTTGCAAACCTAAGCCGTGCTGATATGTCACTTTTTGAGAGAAGAGGCTTTCTCCTGGTAGCCCTTCCAAACAAACCATACTTGCTCAGTCTTCTTCTAATTGTTCCGTCCTGAACTTTAAAATCCTAACTGAGGCTTGTAGAGTCTGATTTCTGGCTCTGACTGTTGCACAGCTCTGACTATTTGGGGTAAATCTGATGGGATGCCCACCGCTGGGTATGCTCCCAAAATTTAACCAAACTCCTGCATTTATCTCAGTGGTCTCTCTTGGTGATGATAAGTTAATCATGTGCATTTGATTAGCAGCATCTGGCTGCTACTTACCCTCTTAATTCCTATAGAGGCAGTAAAGGTGTGCTTAGCCCTGTGAAAACTTCCTTTTTCACATGAATGCAATTAAAAAAAGCTAGAAGGATAGAGTCTGAATGTAAATGCTGTACCTCTCCAGGAAACTGGAGTGGCTGGAAGAGTCTGATCCTCTGGAGCTCCACCTGTAGTCACTGTGATCCAAGTGAGCATTGTAATCTATGAATGAATGAAGAGTTGTAAAGTAAAACCTTTGTAAAAACAATGGAATCACACCAAATAAAGCAATATAACAAAAAAAACATCAGTTTGCTTACAGATTAATTGTGCTTTAAGTCTTTTCAAAGAAGGTACTGATGTACTTTTAAACATTTCTTATCTTTTCTTTTCTCTTTTGGTCCCTTTTGAGTTTTTTGTACGATATCTTCTTTCGTTTTTTATCCCTGCTCACCTTTGAAGTTGATGGGAGTGGTACTGGCGCTCCCTTGGCAGGCTGTTGCTTGGACAGGGTCGGTGGTGTGGTAGCCTGTGCGGGACGCCCTGGAAATGGCCCCCCACTTCGAGATAATGGGCCCCTCACTAAAGGGAATGATCGGGTCTTCGTCTTTCAAGCGACGGTAGTTGTCCAGCGAATGCAGCCATCGCTTCCCGACGCCGCTATCTCCGACGCCACCGCCTCCGCTTTCGTTGCTATCCAACTCCTGCGTGGGAAAAACACGTGCACATTTTAAAGAGATCACACACATCTGTACACAGCCAAAAATTCTGTGTTTTGCAAAAAACAATTGATCCTTTTGTATACATGAAGAGCCTTACCGAGTGCTCAGAGCAGGCGTGAGATGAGGTGTGTGCAAGCGTTTCAGGCTCAAATGGGCTGAGGCAGGGCCCGATGGTACCACAGGACCAAGGGGAGTAGTGAGCCAAGCCTTCATCACCTCTGAACCTGCATCCCACACACTGACCTCCACTATTTTCCACATGCTGAAAGAGAGAGATAGAAAAACAGTAAAAAATCATGGTGAAATAAATTACTTTGCTTGCTGTTCATTGCTCTAGATTTACTTGCCCAAAGGTCAAGGAGATTTATTTATTTATTTACTTTAAGATTTAATTTTCTGTCTTTCAGGCACCTGAGGAGAACAGCTACAGCTTTTTTTTCCTCCACTGATCTTCGGCCAGGAATATGCCATGAAATATTCACCTATGTGAATGGCATGCTGGTTCAATATTTCATATGTTGCATTTGATAAATCATGCAGAAAAGCTAACATATTTTTAAGGTGTCCATTCTCTTTCCCAGTTCATTAAATACTGCCACCTTGCCTGGTTTCCTTTGGCACCTGTGCTGTGAGACACCTGGTTACAGCAATAAGAAGCTGGTCTTAACTCACCACATATGGACACTTTTTAAGGACCAACTTAAAGGCCTTGAGTAGCTTTTAGCATAATTTGTAAATGATCCTGAACTTGACAACCAAGAGCAAAATTAAAGTGTAGATCAAAACAAAGTGCTAAACACAAAGAACAGAAACCACTGTTCCCAAGCTTAAGAACTGGTAAACGAAAACCGCACCCACCCTTTTTTGCTTCCCTATATGGACTTTGTCACTCTTTAAAACAGAACAGTTATCTCCCAGCATACAATATTGCTGCAGCTGGTGAGTCAAAGGACACTTTGTTCATATCTCAGCAATCTGACAGAACGGCGGTATTTGACACCCTGAGTTAAGAGCGTGTTGGTCATCCCTGTGACAGATTGGCAGCCTGTGTGTGGGTTTAGATGGGATTCACTTCCTCCAAGACCATGCAAAACGCAAAGTAACGTCCTTAAAATATAAGGCTCATACTCTAACACAGCAGCCACATGTACTCACTAACTTGAATTTCTGCACTTGCTGCCAGTGCTGACACTTTGCAAAAATCACTGCGCCGACAGCCAGTCTCCTCGGTCTTATTTGCTTATTCATGTTGTGCAGAGTCTTTAAAATTTTACTGAACGTGTTAAGCAAACAATTAAAAAAGTTGTGCACCTAATAAGTGGTCGATTTGATCGTGGATGTTTTCACAAACAGACATCTGCCAAACTGTTAAACAAAGCTTTACTCCGCTGAATGCCTGAGTCACTGCTTGGTGAAGTCTTGCTTTCTCTTTTTCTCTCTCACTTTCTCCCGCACAAACACACACACATACACACACACACACACACACCCACACACGCCACAATTGTGCATTGCTATGGTATCTTCCTCCACAGTTGCTAGGCAACTATCTCCCACTTAAATAGCATTGGACACAGCTGAAGCATAAGCTTTTGGGATAGGAATTAAAAAACAACATAATTTAAAACCGTTAAAACACATAACCAAGTCACCCCTTCGTAGCTTCAGCCGCCTGCAGTGAGCACGTTAATAAATATTTAATAAAAAGAAGGGCAGTTTTACTTGTCATGCCAATAAATCCCCTTAAAAGTGTTGTGTGTGTGTGTGTGTGTGTGAATAAGGAGAAATGGGCATCTCTCTTATTTGCTTTGATACCTCTGTTCCAAAATCGATGGTGAAGATGGGGGAAGACTGGGAGGGTCTGTTGCCACTGTGATGATGGTGATGATGAGCCCACTGCTCCTGCTTCCTTCTGAACAGATCCTCATAGCCTAGAGCAACACGTCCGTAGTCCTGAAGAGGGAAGCGATGGGCAGAGGAGGAAACATCAACAGAGATATTACAGCATATTTAGAAGAATAATATGAATAATAACATATCTGAACCCATTAACAGTTTAGCACTACTTAGTAGCATTCAGAACAAAATGGTAGTATTGATACAGCCTTTGCAGTCTTCTGCATTTGTGTGGCCTAGGTCTGAAATTGGTAGCAGCCAGGGTGGAAACTGTAAATAACTATGCAATATAATGTAATGTCCTCTATGTGTCAGAGGAATGTTCACAGTGGTTATTTTTTCTATTACTTTTCCTCATAATGTGTACATGCAAGCGGGGGAGTTGCACTTAGTGGATTCATTTTCTTTTCTTGGCTTATAGTAACGCATAATAATGCTAGATGGGATCATGTTTGTTTGCTCTTTGCAGATTTTTTTTACACTGCATTTCCTCATTTTCACTTTTATCTCCACAAATAAAGCCTACAAAACAAGTCTTATTATGTACGACAGGTAATGTATCTCTGTCGGTGAAGCGTGCTTTAGCACTGCAGCAGTATTGCTGGTAATGCTATACGATGATGTGAGAAGGAGACAAGTGAGTGGGAGAGGCAGAGACATATTCGGGTGAGAAGTGGGAGGATTATAAAGGAGGTTGAAGCTCCATGCTGCAGCTCTGTGACTGAAGGGAAAGGTAGAGGTGAGGCGATATGTGGGTGTAAAAAGAGTAAGAGAAGGAGAGGAGATGTTGCTGAAAAGAAGCAATAAATCTGTTCAGTGTAAGACAGACCACCACCAATTAAAAATTGATAAGGTAATGTAATATATTGGGATGTTACCATAATTTTTCTCAGTAGGGACCACTATTTTTTAATTACAGCATGACTCAGTCAATTATCTCTCCTCTGTATGCCCACTGATCAATAATTCAAATATATAGATTTTTTTTATTTTAAAGACTTCTGCTCTTCAAATGAGCCATGTGGGAAATTACAATATCACCACTGAATTAAATGTCATCTCCCTCTCCCTAAGCGTCACACTTATACATCAACTAAGTGAGATGTTATTGATAAGAGCAAAGTTTATTTTTCCAGCCAATCAGTAGTGAGTGTTGCTCTCGGCAATGGTGAAGATGTGCTGGAAGATAAAGGGCCAAAAGCTGCAGTTCTTCAACAGACCACTTGGGGCTGGCTCTAAAAGTGTGTCAATTCCTGTAGACCCCCATGCTACAAATGCCCACTTAACTGAAGAGATAAAACGTATTTACAGCTTTGTTCTATCATTTACTTACCCCCTCTCTGACAGCTACAGTGCCCTCCATAATATCTGAGCTTTTTCCCAGCAAAGATTTTAATGGTGATTACAGTAGCAGTGTTGCTGTTTTGGATGCTAGAAAAACATTTTCTTTTCACTCACTGTGTCGGTAACGACTCTGCCTCTTTGCTCTGAGTGTGCGTAAATTATGACATCATCATCTTCGCTGCTGCTGCTGCATTATCAGTCTTTCTGTTTAAAAAGTGGGGGCCGTGTGGGCTGTTGTTGTCATACTTTTTATTCACATGCCTGCTCCGAGATACGTTTCTATTGCAGGTCTATTTTTAGTCGCAAATGTGGGTGAAACGTTCACATTTACATGGTGACAACTGCGCTCTACAAACTCATAGATTAAACAAAAAGAAACACAAAAAGTATGTCATTTATATACAGTCTATGGTTGTTTCCCCTACCCTGTGTAGCCCTGCACGGTGTTCAGCTCCAGAACAGTAGTTGCTGTCTAGAGAGTTGAACCTCTCCCTGAGTGGAGGTTGGTAGACAGAGGAATGCAGCACCTCTGGAGGCAGTGAGTTACTCCTGGCGTCCTCTCTGTGGTACAGCTGCAAATGTAATCATCAACATTATCAATAAAGTCGCAGAATTACCGCACTTTATGGTACTATGATAGTTAAGATTGCTCACCTGAGGCCTCCATACTCTCCTGCTGTCATAGAGGGGAGCGTAAACTCCATGAGCAGGGCCCAATGGGTGCCCTGGGTGGGCATGGAACGTGGGAGGTCCCATTCGATCTCTAGGCGGGTGTGATGGGTACCCCGAGGAAGAAGAAGAAGGTGGGTGTGGAGTTTGAGGTTCATTTGGGTAAGAAGATGGAGGGCCAATGGAAGGTGGCAGAGAGGATTCTGGGACGTTGGAGGATCGCAGGAACCGAGCCATACAAGGTTTGTGAGGGGGATGAAGACTTGATGGGTAATAGGAACCTGCTGGAGAGTAGGAGGAAAAGAAGAAAAACAGATGCTATGAGCACTTTCCGCCTATCGCACAACAGTGAAGTATTTCTGTACATCTAACTTCATGTAAAAACAAACTCACAGGCTGGCTGATAGTGGGCCGTGTCATATGTGGAGTGAGGCTCCTGGTAGTACACCTCGGACGCCTGAGAAGGATGTGATTGACGCAGAATAAACTGACCATGTTTGGGTATAGGAGCACCACCATCAGACCGTCCAACTGTGGTCAAGGGAGACATCACTGATGAGTGGCTGACTGGAGTCCTGGGAGGAGAGAGAGGCTTCCTAATGAACAGAATGACAACACACAGAGAAAGAGTTAGTACAAGATTAGGACTGAGTTGGAAATTCATATGGTGCTAGAGTTTTCACTTGTAGTTATTCTCTTAGACATATAAACAGCAGTGCTATGCTTAAAGCAAAATTAACATTGATCACAGGGTTAAATACCAACAACAGAAGATGTAAACATCAGCAAACAGGTGGAGAAAAACTCTTACTGTTCTGCTGACCCAGATGTGGTTTTGTTGGAGCCAGACACATTGGGCCCACTAGTTCCATTTGGCACAGCTCGCTTAGATTCCTCCATCACATCAAGCCCTCTGGAGATCAGCTGAGGGTGATTTAGGCTGGGAACTCCCTCCGCCATGGTGGCTGTGCTGTCTCCATTGCCTTTGAGCCCCTGTCCTACTCCTCCAGACACATCAGAGTGAATGCTGCCCTCCATGGTGAAAGTTTTATTCATTCCCCCCTGCGCTAAAGGGAACCCACGGCCCACACTGCTGCTCTTCTTGTTCCTCAATCTAAATCTATCGAGTAAAGGATGCACAACAGGAGCATTCAGTATAACGGACATGTATTAGGTGCTATTTTTTTTTAATCATAGAAAATGGAAGTTATGTAGTTGCACACTCACTTCTCCAACTCATCCTGTGTGTGCGCAAATGTGCAGCTGGTTCCTCGGGGACAGCCTCCCTGCTGACGAAGATCTCGGCACATGCTGGTCTTATACTTGCTGTTTGCCTGAGGCTGCAAAATGCACAGACCCAACTATTAAACTACTACATTTATGTACATAGGTAAACCTACTATAATGAACATATCTCCCTACAACAACAATTTCAGTGCTTTTCCAGGCGCACGAGACTCACACGGCAATTTCAGTCTCTATTCGCCTGGCTATACTTCATGTGTTTTTAAAGACGAGGTTCAGTCCTCTCTACTAAATCTGTTAGCTGTTAACAGCTCTACCAGCTCTTTAAAACAAATATTATGTTAATGGTCTTTTACAAACTTGCAGCACATCCCACCTTATACCTGGTTATCTGTTTTGCGACTATAACTGTTAGCCTCAGGGTACCTGTGGAGTTTCATGGCTCTTCTTGCTGAAGTTCTGTATGAATTCCACTAGACCATGAACCACCAGCTTTACAGCCAGCATCACACTTTCGAGCTCTTCCCATGATGGCGCGGAAGCATCTGCACACAGAACGACAACATACAGTTTGTTAAGCAGAGGTTTTTATTACTAGAAATCCACAAAATGTAATTTACTGCGCTGTGAAAAGGGTTGAATTACTAGCCCTGACCCATATTTCTCAACCAGTTGCTTCCTAAACCCAATAGTGGGATTAAAACAGTTCCACCCAAAAGTGAAACTGTAATTTTGGTAGGCCAGCCAATCCTGAGAAGGTTCACTAGTCTTCTGGGTTTTCTCCATTTGTGGATAATGACTCTGACTGTGGTTCACTGAAGTTCCAAAGCCTTGGAAATGATTTGTGATGCTTTCCAGAATGACAGATGTCGACAGCATATAACCAGCAGGGTGAATTACTTCTCACACAGGTAGGTTTGGATAGCTTTTTTCCACTGATAAATGAAATCATCATTTAAAAATGCCTTTTGTGATTACTTAGGTTATCTTTGCCTAATTATTAAATTTGCCTGATGATCCGAAACATGTAAGTGTGAGATACATGCTATATTACCCAGAACTAAATTACAGAAAGCCCAAGTAGAATTCAACCAAGAAATTTGTAGTGTAACCCTCTGAAAATATAGAATAAACAACTGAGACCCTGTTACCATTAAGTCAAATTAATACTCTCTCCATCTGGAGAGTTATTTCTATCTTTTTGGATGTTCCTACACAGTCTAATAACTAAAGAAGATATGAAAGGGGGAATGGTAAAGCTAAATACTATCATAATGAAATGTCACAGTAATATTTACAGCATTCAGATCTTGGCTTCATGTATTAAGATGTCAAGATTTGATAATTAACACAAAATACAAAGTACATCTGAAGGTCACATGACTATTTTGTTTGAAAAGCACAAGCTTCCAGTTTTTTGCTGGAGGTAGCACAGCAGCAGCACTGCAGAGGGATAACACCCTACATGACACCAAAGAAAGTATAGCCACTTGCAGTAATGCAGCATGTATAATATATTGCCTAATGATTTGTCATATTGTCAGAACCATGTTTAAGAGAGAGGCACAGTGCAAAATACATTTCTGAGTGCTGAGGGTGTATTTAAAAGTCAACTAGACATCAAACACTTAGTCATTATGTTTTGATTAGTAAATGTTTAGCACACACGATGAATCATAACTTTCCCTCTGTCTTGCACTCGCAATTTGCCTTTTGGCATGTAAGCAGCACTTTTTTCACTCAACAATCCTTCTGAAACCCTAATAATTAGAACCATATGGATACCGCTACCCTGCTTCCCACCCTATAGCAGCTGGGATAGACTCCAGCCCTCCTGCGACCCTCATAAGGATAAGTGCAAGAAAATGGATGGACTGATGATGAATACTGTTCTCTGTGTGGCAGTCCACACCAGTGGCATGTTGAAGCTACTGTAGGTGGAGTCACTGGGGATATCCAGGGGTAGAAATATGGAGTGAACTAATGAACAAAAATATATGAAAGAAAATACAAAAATTGAATACTGTGGGCAAAATAAACCAAGTTAGAGAGGCAAAGCTGAGATGGTTTGGACATGTGCGGATGGGGGTAGTGGAGATATTAGACAGAGATTTTGAATGAGGACAAGCATTGGGTTGATGTGACAGAGGAGGATGCTAGGGAAGCAAATGAACAAACAAACCTGATGCTATTATCCCACCGTTTATTTCACAAAAATCTGACTTTGGTCTTATTTTGTTGTTAATCAATGATACAAACTGTGGCGTGTGGGGCATGTGGAGAAAACCAGAAAAAGCTTGAGATCCTTGGTGTTAAATGAAGGGACGTACCTGGGTTGTGGTCTATGTTGGCTAGCAGTTCTAGGTGTGGTCTAAGGCTTGTGAGGTTGGCAGGATCTCCTGTCCTCTGCAAGACGATTGTCAGCTCCTGAACACTCTTTGCAAACGACTCTGGAGACTGCAACTAGAGCAGATGAAAGAAGATGACGGTCGTTTTTCAAAGAATTAATAAACAGATGATTGCATTATTCCTCTGCTTCCGCTCTCCAGACGCTTGTTATAAGCACTGCTTGAAATTTTAAAAAGCAAATTCAAGCTGTCACAACCTTGCACGCAGTCACTAGAGGTGAGGACACGAAGCCTAATGGTACCTTGTCAATGATGGACTGCATATGTGACTTGTGGACCAGGTCTCCATACAACAGAGAGGACCACTGCTCAGGTGAGATTCGCAGGCCCGCTTCCATTGCGATGTGGACGATCTGCGCGTCATGTTCCCTCCTTAGGGCCTCGTATGTGCGAAACTCCTCCTTGAGCTGCATCAGGGAGGAGTCCTCATCACGCTTTGTCACCTGATGATGAAGATGGATGAGCGAGAGAGGGCATGAGAGACAGGGGAGTGAGAAGAAGAGACAAGGACACAAATGACTTTTGTCTCCAATACGATTAGATAGACAAAAAAAATCAAACTTTAACACGATTTCAAAATAAAGCTTCATGTACTCTTGTGTATATTATACATAGTGCACTTAAAACGGAGGCACAATTTTAAGTTATCAACACCATCGACGTTTTGTAGTGTCAGAAAATGTAATGATTAAGGCTACTATGATAATTTTGTACCAGCAATGAAATCATGTTGTTATAATGCACACCTGCATAACTTCTTTGGAAAAATGTGTGCCTGTTTTAAATTCCTGTTAACTCATGAGAAAATCTCATTGTCCTTAAATTACAATACATTTCTATCTGTGAAACCTCAAATGCTGAGTGTCGTGTTTGCAATTAGTCTCGTAAATGAAACAGAGCAGTCACTTTGTCAACATGTGGTGTCTTCAGACTCAAACACTCAAATTCAGATCACACAAAGGGACTCTCCCCTTCTCAGAATCTGCCCTATGAGTAATCATCATAAGACACCAACGCACTCACTGCCAGCTGTTTACAAATATAAAAACACAATCAAATTTCACGATCAGGTTTTGTCTTTACTCCTTCATCTATCTTTGCATCGTTTATCTTTCTGTGTGTCTCTGTGATGTCTCTGTCGGTCCTGCGAGGCGGGGCAACAGGTGCAAATATAAACTGCCGTTGCATCACAAGCAGATAGCTGGCATTTCTGCCCTGCCAGCGATGTCTGTCATCAGATAACAGGCATAAAAATACACACGCACGCACACAGACGCACGCACACACGAAAATATATTTAAAGAAGCCCATCTTCTTAATAAAGAAGTGGCCTTTTATGAATTATTAGTACCAGTATTTAAGTGGTGAGGATTCACACTGTAATCCACTGGATTGTGCTCCTTTTCATATCCATCCACAGCTGAAAGGGAGTTTTGCAAAGCTTTCGCAGACACTATGACTAATTTTAAAAGAATCGTTATTTTTACTTTTTTTTTTTTGGAAAACATTGTACTGACGAGAATGTAAGTTCTGGAAAGTACCTACACAACCAATGCCAAAAAGGGGATATTAATCTGAAGCACCGCCTCTTCAGAAAAGAAACCTGTGGTCATACATGACAATCTATTTAGGTCCCCTCCATTAATGAGGCCATTTATCATGGCTTGGGTTCTTAGTACAGCACCAAATTGTGATGGTTTTGTAACGTTTGACATAGAACAAATTCAGTGATCTGTGGTTTGCTTGTTCAGTTCACTGAAATGTAGAACTTGTCATTGCAGCATGTTTACACATTCCTGTAAGTGTGCATACATCTACTGCCTGTACCTTGAAGCAGGAAGCCCTGTAGAGCAGCTGCACGACGTGGCCTATGCTGGTTTTGGAGGCCTGGGGGAATCGAGCTTCGAGCTTTTGGACTACAAACAAAACCAGCACCTTCCTGGACAGAGCTGAACCGTCCTCCAGAGCCAGTAAGACAAGCTTCAGTGCATCTTCTTGCATAGCTGATGGACAACGAGTTGGAGGGTTGTACAGGGATTGAGAGATTGATAGGAAAAAGGTGGCAATGAAGGGGGAAGTCAGAATGAAAGTAGCAGTATATGAAGAGGAAGTGGGGAGAAAAGAGAGAACTGTTTAGCACAAACACACTCAGTGACATGGGCAGCATGCACATGCTATACATATTCGAATTTTCAACACTGGTTACATAAAGACTAAACAAAGGTAAGTCTATATCTAGTAAACAAAGGGTTTTGAAGGTGTCCTCAGACTTAAATGAACTCATTGTGTTATCATGACGAGAAAATCTTTCCCAGTCAGAATCTGCCCTATGAGTAATCATCACAGGACACCAGGTTCCAGCACCAGCAGTCAGTTTGATGAGGCAATTTAAACAGTTCTGGACACAATGAGTCCACTGACTTGATAAAAGATGACAGAGTGACACAAATCTAGACTAACAGCATGAATCAGTGTTAAACTTTATTCTTCTTTTATCTGTGCCACGTTGCACTTTAACTTTTTTTTCCGGGTAAGTAATATTAAGGAAAACTCTTTAACTGCACTGCTTCCACCTTTAAAACTTGAGTGTCTATTAATACAGAGTGTCAAATGTTTAATAAGTGATAGTTATAAGACAACATGTTTTACACGTTTACATCTTTAGCATACTTTACAGCACTCCAGTGATGATGCATATACATTATGCAAATGGTTGGAATTTAGCTGTGATTAGAAAGTGCTTTCCTCACAGGCATGAGTATAGAGGCACTATTTGATATCACTAATATGTTTCTGTCATCCACACTTACCGGGTCCCAGAAACTGGCAGCCCCGTGCCCTCACTGCGGCCCAGAGGTTTGCAGAGAGCTGCTGGGGGTTCTGGTGCTGCAGGATGAGCTCGGTGACTGTCCTTTCCCCCAGAGACCGGCCTGCCCGAACCGCCCGCACGCGACCCTCCTCCTCCACCAGCTGGCAGTTCACCAAGGTCACCAGCTTCCTCTGCATGGGCCTGCTGAGCACACTCGGGCTCAGGTTTGCCACACCTGTATTAAGCGACAGCTCCGGAGTTAAACCCACTGTTTCTAAAACCAAATAACAATGAAAGCATTCACTTTAGTCATCAGATATTTAGTTTCAATTAAATAATAGCTCAAGAAAAAAAAATTAAGAAGAACTTTATCCTCCTACACAAAAATAACAGCTAAGCAGTCAGTGTTCTTATGCATCTAATAACCTCCAACCAAACCCTTGCTTTTCCTTCTTAGCAAACCAGATATGATCACTTATGAGCAAAATGATGAACACTGCCCCAATCCCATAAACCGGAAGTGTATGAACAAAGAACCAGTCTTTTTCAGTAATAAAATCTTCTTTTTATATAGTCCGCAGAGAGATGAATGTTACTTCAGCCTTATAAAAGCACACAAGCTTCCAGCATCGTGAGAAGTGTGAGAATCATCAATGCCAAGTTACACAGGCAGCCCAACTGCAGTCCCCACGCACTGAATATAAGGAGCTTAATTCTTTTTCACAACTGCCCAAATGTACCATACAAAGCACACATACAGTACCTTTTGCGCCGCTGATGGGCTTTAGGTAGAGAGCCAGCTCTTCTACACACATCCTGCAGACCTCATAGTGTTTAACCTCTGCTGCACTGCTCAGACTCACGGGTTGAACATCAGGGACCTGATATCATACCAGGGATGAACACAGAAAATATATATAAACACATAAAGCTTCAGGCTTTTCTCACTGTGACAGTGTCACAATCGCTCACACAAACAGGAATTCACTCTTTTTTGCCTCACCTGAGCGCCAACCAGCTGCAGCAGGGCGCAGTTGACGGGCAGCAGGTCGATGTCGGTGCTGATCGGCGTCTGATCAAAGGGACAGGCCTTGCGGTGCAGTTTGTGTAGGCAGGTCTTACACACCGTGTGGGAGCATCCCAGACTGATGGGCTGGTGGCCGCTGCTGTCAAACTCATTGTAGCAGATGGGACAGGACAGGAACTCTGTCCACTGGGCCGCCTGCACTGGCATCCTGCCACCACACCACCGAGACAGGCGATGCCGAGCTCAGGTGGAACGCATGTCAACGACCCCGACAACAGCACCTGCTCACCAGTGCCAACGATGACTGTAAGGAACAGGATGTAAAGATGTGAATTAGCAATTTAGGGATCAATTAATATATCTCATTTGAACTTAAATATCATTTGGACCGATGTGCATGAAGCCCAGCAAATGTGAACACTGGATAGCAAAGTACAAAGGCAGATGTCATAAAAGTTATACATTTATTATTTCCAATGAGGGCAATAAAAGAGTTTAACTTCCTAAAAGAAGTAGCTGTCACTGAGTAGGTGTGTGTTCCCCAAACACACACTGCAATAAATGGCACCTCCTCAGCGAGAACACAGTTTCAAGTCCAGGTCTATATTTCACTGATCTCATTGCAAAAGCAACAACAAGCAGGAACAGACGATGACAACAACAGCAAGTAGGAAAGAGAATTTAACAGCACTATTTGTGAACCTGTTATGAGAGTGCAAAAGTTGAGAATGTATATTAGTAGAGAAGCCAAAATAAAGGTTTTACATGAACGTGAGACTGAAGTCAGTCATGCTGAGTCTTCCTGGTTTGCTTTTTATAACATACCGTACCTTCTCTTGAGTGTGCATGAGTGTGGAGATAACTGATAAGCACTGACAGTTGTGCACAGACTGCTATGCACACAGGGCTGAATAGTGCCAGAATCATGTTTTGGGAAAGATTTATAAAAAGTACTCTTTATTTATGTGGAATGTTCCCAAACATCTTTTACGGATGACTGTATTTTATCTTATTGTGAGGACAGTTTCAAAGCCGAACACTGCACCAATACACACAGAGTATCATGAAAGGTTAAACCAAAGTAATTCTAGATCACTTAATACTGGTTTTAATATGCATTCATTTTTTTTTACAAAACTTAATTATACATTTTTAAATATATTTTAAATCGTGCGCACAGATAATTGGAAATACGCCGAAAGCCGCTTTCAAGATTTGAGTCACTTTGACATAATGTGCAGGATATAATGCCAGGAAACTCTATTTTACTACATTAACATCCAGATTACATTAGTGCTTTAATAAAATACTGCTGTGATTTACTAGAAGAGTCAGGCTTAGACAGAATTTACTCACTGTGTACAGCATGAGAGAGGAGGAAAAGTATCAGGTTTATTTTTGAATTAATAATGGATGTTTGTTTATGGGATAAAGTAATGCTGTGGTTTTATTTTTGTTTTTTCTGTACAATATTGCATGGTATTTATATATGACATACTTAGTATATTATAGCGATGTTATGACTAATCTGAAACTATGATTAAAAACATCTTGTCAGTAGATGATTCACTTGACCAAAAAATCCATTCATTCATATATTTTCTTAGCTGCATTTTCAACTCAGGGTCAGCAGAGCCAAGCTGTCCTGGAAGGAGAGATGGGCTACACCCTGGACAGGTGGCCAGTCAATCACAGGGCTGACACAGAGAGAATCAACTGACAAGCACACATGCAAATGTGCTAATATTCCATGTAAAAGCCTCATGACTAAGCTTCTATACATAGCTGGTTATTGACCTCTTGCGCATAATCCCATTAACCAAACGCAAAATCGTTCATAAAATAGACAGAACCACAAAAAAGAAAAAAACAAACGAACAAAAAAACCAACAACACGATCCTTCCGTCTCCACTATACGAAATGTTTAAGACTGCCTTCAAATGGTGAGCACCTGTTGCATTCATAGTCTGTTGCATCTGCTCAAAGTACAACATTCACTAAAATAACAACAGCTGGTGCCCTCACTCAAACGGATTTAGAGATACAATAAAATAACTTTATCACGCACACGCTAACTGAAAAAAGACGAAGATTAGAGAGAGCAGTAAACCGGCTGGACCGGTTTTTGTTTACATGTGTAGGTACTGCATGTATCAAACTAATGGAGAACTATTATCCAAAACCAGAAAAAGACACCATTTTGAATTTTATTTTAATTGGTATTTTTTGGAAGCTTTATGAAAACCAAGTCTGTTAACAATGGCAACTTTCCAGCAGAGACGAGGTCAAAAAAAAAAAAGAGGAACTGTGCTCATTACGCACGTGCTGTACTCCGCGTTAAACAGCAAATATGCCCAAAAAGTCGCCGCAAACTGCATAGCCATAATCACATAAATGGCAGCCTGCCAGATATACTGCAAAACAAGACATACGCACCTTCGGAACAATCCACGACTCGCCTCGGCAGCGCTCTCTGCTTGGCCGCGTGGATAGCCCCGCTCTGTCCTCGCGCGTCATATTTCCTTCCGCGAGAAGCCCAAATATAACACCGGTTATAGCTTTTGTAGCCCACAGACTGCTAAAGAGTGAGGTAACACTCATGTGATGAACCGGCTTCTGGGGGCTTTTTGGAAAACCAAGAAGGTGGGGAGTTTTACCACGGCGCGTGAGCCGGATAAAGTCTTTCTGTGAGCGCTTGCAGATTAAGGGGGGTGCAGCCTCTGGGGGCAACTGTTTAACCGTGATTCACTGTCTGTAGTCACGTTGACAACCACCTGTTCCTGTTCTGACAAACTGCTATCCCGTCATTTTTTTTTTTCAAAAATAAGCCTGGCCTAAGCCCCAGCTACAACTGTGCCTGAGTGCTCGAGGTACAGGAGTACTTCCCGGGTTGCTTGATGCAAGCCTACGCTTTCACACCACTATTAAATTAAAAAGCATGAGTACCTCACATCACATGAGTGGCAAAAAAATAAATCAATGTCATAATAGACACAAGATTTTTATTTCTTGCATGAGTGCATCACTGCTGAATTTTATGCAAGGCATGCCGCATGCACATACAAACAGACACAAAGCCCACACAGTCATGAATACTTCCAGTCTTGTGACAGAAAGAAGTGGGTGTGCATTACAGCAGACCACAACTTCCTCATCGAGGTCCTCTCCTTTTCTGATTACACTAAAAAAGGGAAATTAACCTATGAGCAATGATTTTTTTTATTTTTATTCTTTCGGGGATGCCTGTGGCAGAAGCGCCTCGAGTTCTCACTTGAGCATGTGACATTCTGAAGAGCATGAACAAAGAAGAGGGTCAATATAAGTGAGCTTGGTGAAATTTTAAAAACACAAGGATTCCAAGGCCAAAGCAGTTTTTTGTTTTTCCTCGCATGGTGCTGCTGAGCTACCCACTCTGCTCAGTTGAGGATGAGAAGTACATTGTGTCTTTACAGCCAACAGTTGGCGAGCTATCATCTGGCTGTGAGTCCTCGCTTGGCCCCCTCTGGGTGGGGGGGCATCTGGAGTTTCCTTTGGCGTGTCTCACAGAGAGACGCACAAATAGACAAAGATTGTTAGGGAGTGTTGTACAGAACTTGAAGTAATACTTCAACAGCGGGGTGACATTTAGCTCATCACATGGGTATTTGCAGTTTGATTTAGGCTTAAATCGACACTTATGCTTGGACTAAGACTGAGTTAACACAGTTGAAGCTCCTAGAAAATATCATGCCACATAACTACAGTACTGTGAAAAATACATATTTCTGAAGCCTAGCATACAGTGGCACAAAAGCTCAAGTCCTTGTTACAGTTACAGGTTTTCGCTACAAACTGAAACCTAAGTTCTGCTACTGAAAATGGCAGCACATTTGAAAGGAATAGCGGAAGTAAGGAGCATGCAGCAGACAGCCAATGAGACTTCAGTCCAAGCAGAACACACCCACTAGCCACCAGGATTAGGTCATAGCTGGAGTGAGAGCTAACGGGCATGTAGTAACAATGGATGGGCGAATTTTGATATGCGGGCCTTACACCTTACGTGTGCGTCTGTTGCCGCCAGCGATTCCTGAATGTGTTGGGTCATGATGTTTTAACTCTGACTCCCACTTAAGTATTTCTGTCGGCCCAGCGGAGCGATGTGGCACAGTTACCTCTATTCCACCCCCAGTATCTGCAGAGAGACCCTTCAGGGGCAGCACTACTTCTTCATACACTTCAGTGTATGAATATTTATATTAGTATTTCTAAACAATTTTAAGGCCAACATCGCACAGTAAAAGTGAAATAGGAAAGCAGTTATGTACTGCTTAGAAAATGCAATCTTAAATTGGCTGTGACAGCTACAAGTTTAGGGCCTCCTTGTGGCTTTGCAGTCCAAGATGTTCAGACACACAGATAACTGTACTGTCTCTAAGCCAAATTCTGACGTAATGTATTTGGATGCCTGACATTCCCTTTTATTGTCAATCCACATTTCCTGTATCGAGGCTTCACAATACAATACCAGCATGACAAGACCCCCCTGTGATTCATCACAACATCTGTGTAAACAGAAAAGAAGAAAAAAACACAGAAGAGGCACAAAGCACTAATTATGTATTGATACACTGTGCTGTGGTGTTAGTGTCAGTGTGTATTATGACTGCTACTGAATAAGGCACCACAGTCGCTCAAGGTCACAGGTTCAAAACCCAACGCCTTTTTTTTGTGTGGAGTTTGCATGTTTTCTCTGTACACGGTTTCCTCTGGGACCTCCGGTTCCTCCTGCCATTGAAAAACATGCTTAGTTAATGCTGCTTATGAAGGCCAAGGACATTCTCGCAAAACATATCAATGCTTTCAAGAGTTTTACAATAAAGTGGAGTTGGGTGGGTGGGGGAGTTGTTGGGTTCCCCTACTTTTTCCACCGAAACGTAATTTACTTGGCAGGAAATCACGTTTTAATCCCACATGTTTTAAATATCAGTAGAGTATCTGGCAAGAGTAAGTGGTACGATACATATTGCTAAATCAGTATTTTGTCCCACGTCTATTCTAAACTATAAAATCAAGGTAAAATAAAAAAAAACAAAAAAACAAAACTACAAGTGAGAGGTCCGTGGCTTGACACCATAAGAGGTCTATACTGTATGTGGCTGATAAAGGCATTTATTCTTTCTTGGACTCATGCTCCTGTTACTCTAAGACCATTTTTATTACACATGTACTAACATAGATACACTGAATGGGATCCTTAAGAATTCATGGGCAAGCAAACATTACTCACAAAGCTTTAGAGGCTGAGTTGAACCTAAACCAGAGGAATTTAGAGTAATTTGAGGTCCGCTAGCCCCTTCTCAAGAGCATTCCAGATACTGTGAGTCTATAATAGGTGCAGCAATATGCACATAACCCACATGCTTTTACCACATTAGTGCTAGATAAGCAGATATAGACCTCAACACTCAAGAAAAACATCACTACAAAGCAATGAACACAGTAATGAACACATCACAGCTCTAGTTTATTCATATTTAATGCCTCTGAAATATGTCCACACAGTATATGAAAAAAGGCTGAAATATTTCTAAATACTCGTGACTTTTAACACTTTTCGCCAACGTGCCAATGACCTGTTAAATTCAACCTCACAAATATCACAGCCATAATTTTACCATCCACTCGTTTCCATAGCCTCGTGGGAACATCGAAGCACAACAAGGCTGAAACTTTACGCCCACCACACTGCTGCCAATAACATTTTAATAACATCTCTCAGTGTTTACATTTTAAAGTTTAATGGATACTTCAAAATCGCAAATCGGAAAACCTCACTTCACAGTGACAGTTTTTATATGAATGAAAACTTTCTGTTTGAGTAGGTAGCAGCACCTCTGTGCTGTAAAGTGGAAACAATAAATGCAAATGACAGTCAGCTTCAGATAAAGGATGAAGGGAAAGTTAGACTTTAACACTGAGAAATGATGGCGCCAGGTAATTGTTTGCAAGACTCTCAAAGGGCACAGAAAATCCAATCTGCTGCGCAGGGAGCACAGGACGCTGATGCACTTCGAGGTTGCGATATAAAACCATAACATAAAGTCGCACCAATACACTGGAATTACCACACATCTCGTTTTAAATCTTGTCATAGCTTCGCAACTCTAGGTCATAACAGTGCCAAAATAACCCTGTCGTGAGTTTATTACATTTCATATCACTTGTTTCACCATGTCATGTCACTTGTTTTTTCAGTGTACTGTAGGGGTATGTGGGCTTGTGTGATTATTTATTCATTACGTCTGTCATCACAGTGTGTGGGGGTAGTGTCTGCATGGGAGGCAGGGCACTCATGCATCTCACAAAGCTGCTGCTGGTTGTTTTACACAGCATATATACACACTGCACCATAGTCTTTTTCACTTGGCCTGTGATTTGTGTCTGCAGCAAAGTGGAGGGAGGGCTGCTGCACCTTTGGTTAATAATGTTAGAACACGAGGTTGCTTCCAGTTGCAAATCAGCAGGTTATACAGTAACCTTCCCTGCAGGGCGGCCATGCTGCATGCTTAAACTTTACGATGACAGCGGCGGTAAATAATATGCAACACCTGAACTTGGAAGCTGCTCTGCTACGGCTCAAGAAGTCACTCTCTCAGCAACAGCGATGTTACTCCATAAATTTCACATTGGCTTGGAAGCGATCTCCGCGCACTAGAGCCAACATTAAGCAGTCTCCACCATTACAGCAGCACATCTACTTTCATATCGCTTCACATATTGCCACTGAGTGCCTCAACTCTTTCCAGAAAAGCCCCTCGTTTGTATTCCCAGCTCACTTAAGTGCTGTCACTTCATTTCAACTACAGCCCACCTTCTTTTAATATAACACCAGTGCCAATTCCAGAAATTAATGCGCTAGGAGCATGATGGTTACTATAGACATTGTTTGTTTGTTTGTTTTAGATCAGGAGCCACGATACAAGCTCTTATTTGCAAACGAATGGGGAATAAAAAAGCTAAACAAAAACATGTAAACAACCCCGAGATGTCAAAGGCATTGCAGAAAAACTGAGCAGCGGGAGAAAGTAGCGCGCACCTCTGGATAAGTCACTTACCTCACGCGTTACACCAGAACACCGGAATAAACATATTCATAGCCATCCACGTGAACATGCCTTCAAAATTATTCTTCATCAGTTGCAAAACAAGCACAGGGGAAACATTATTTTTAATGCGACACTGACACGGCACGGCATCCCAGAGCAGTAGAGACAGGTGCCTTGGTCCGCTTTTAATCCTCTGCCCCCCTTTCGCAGAATACGTGACAAGAGACGCTCGCTCCTCTCAGGTACGGTGAGCCACACGCCCTCTGCTTGACAAACCGAAGCTGAAACGAGGAGATGGTGGTATTGCTCCGCCACTGATGGTTCCCGAACTGGCCCTCATCATCGGACTCAGCACCGAGCTGCACGGACAGACAGGGGCACGCTCCTCCCCAGATACGATTTACTAACTGCACCGCGGTTCGGCTTCAAAGGCTGGTGCGTAAGGGTCAGGGGAGCGATGTGATGAGGATGGCACTAGTTTAATGTTGTGAGCAAGGATAAAAAGATGTAAAGGGGCAAGCCGGAACAAGCCGCTTTTCGAGGCGTGGGCTGTGAGCTTTTAAAGGAACAGACCGAGTAGCAGGGTAGAGGATGCGCATCGACAAGTGCGTCTGCGAAGAGGAAGTTCACACACGAAAACACAAGCAGTTCCCGCTTGCTGTTGCAACCATGTTCGAAGCTGTGGAGTAGCGGAAAAAAGCATGCTTAAACTTAATTGCTTTTACCACTGTATGAAATGTTTTCAAGCCCACAGCCGTGTTTAACAATGCTGAAAAGCTTCTCTTAGACATTTGGATAATATCTGGAGTAGGTCTAGGTGAATACATTTATATATTATTATATATATTACGTATATATTTAATGATCCATTCATTTTACATTCATTTTATATTTTTGCTGTTTACGAAGTAGCAGTCATGTGTGAGCGCATTTACAGACTTTAGTGATCAGTAAAACAGGTTATTAGTGACTAAAGTCATTATGACTGTAATCCTGATCTTCAATGAGTTTAGCCTTGATTTTTAGTCGAAATTTGCACGCTTTCACATTATTGTAATTTTTTATATCTGAATCACACTTTTGTAATAACTCAGGCTTTTCCCTCAGTGAGCTGCTGTTCACTGCAGGAGACGTGAGCCTACTCATTATGATTCATACTGGAAGGCTAAATCTGTTCCAAAACACATTTTGAGCTGTAAACATGTTATCTTACATATAGAATCAAATTTTCTTCTTGTGCCCCAAAAGCCCTTGATGTACGAATTTCTGTAAGCTGAAACCTTTTACAGTAAATATTACAATCACGCTGTTATGAAAAGCAAAAATCTTTCCAGCATGTGTTACATGTTTGATGTCTAACAATATAAGTGGTGCACTGAGGCTAAGGATGTTTCCTCAAAGACTTCTTTGGACCTGCAAAACTCTACCTTGAACAGTATTATTTTTATATAAACCAAAGTAAAGGTACAACATAATGTTTAACACCTTGCATTCAATTTGAACCGTAATAAAACAAACAGTACTAAACTGCCACAGTTTTCAGGATAATAGTAACACGATAGTTTTGAATGTATTCTCCAGTTTAAGTCTGAATTAGGGTTCTTTCAACTATAAGAAGATAAAATTCAGCTGTTTTTTTTATTTTGAGATTTGCAGGACTTTGTATGACCACAAAGGCTTCAGAAAATGAAAGGTAAAATAAAAAATAGCTTTATATCCATCCACCTGTGGACTATCAGGGGGGAACATTGAGTGTGTCTCCAGGCCAGTTGAGAGATGTAATCTCTCCAGCATGTCATGGGTCTGCCATGGGGCTTCCACACAGTGGGACATGTCTGCAACACCCCACCCAGGAGGTGCCCAGGGGGCATCGTAGTCAGATGCCTAAACCATCTCAAGTGGCCCTTCAATGTAAAGGAGAAGGGGTCTACTTTTTGCCCTTTGCTAATGACTCAACTCCTCACGCTATTTCTAAGAGAAGGGCCAGCCACCCTTCGGTCATGTTACTGACTTGTTGCCAATTAACCTTATTTGTATAGCACCAGTTCAGAGAAAAGGCCATCTCAGAGTTCATCATACTGTAAGGTAAGGATCCTACAGAATTAGAGAAAAACCCCTGTGAGCAACCACTTGGGGGCAGTGTGGAGGAAGAACTCCCTTTCAACAGGAGGCCACTGCAGGCAGAATCAGACTTTTGTAGGGGTAACCACAGAGCAACAATAAAGAAGACAACCATTCATAATATGTAATAATGGCATCTGTGTCACCTGATCCAATCATAACTACACAATTTATCAAAAAGGAAAGTTTTAAAAGTAGAGAGGATGTCTGTGTCCTGAACCCAAGGGGGAGCTGGTTTCATAGTACAGGGTGATAGCTGAAGGCTCTGCTTCTCATTCTGCATTTAGAAACTTTAGGAACCACAAGTAAGTCTGTAGTATGAGAGTGAAGAGCTCTGTTGGGATAATATGTTACTAGGATTTCACTCAAGACTTTGTTTGTGAGAAGGTTTCTTTTCTAATTCAATTCTGAATTTAACAGGGAGCCAATAAAGATAACCTAATAAAGAAGAAATATGATCTCTCTCACAAGTCTCTGTTAGTACTCTCACTGTGGCATTTTGGATCAACTGAAGGCTTTTTAGAAAGCTTTCAAAACAGCCTGATAATAACTTACAGTAGTCCAGCAGAGGTAACAAATGCATGGACCAGTTTTCCAGCATCACAAACAGGATGGTTATAATTTTAGTGATATTGCACAGATGAAGGAAGGTACCTGAATATTTGTGTAATGGATGAGTTAAAGGACATATCTTGGTCAAAAATTCCTCACAGTGTTGCTGGAGGCAAGAATAAGTATCTTATAATACAAAATATTTTTGAGATTTAGGTTCAAAACTGAAATTAGAAGTACAAAATTTCACATCAAAGCTTTTATAGCTACAAATGTATTTGAATTGTGTCATTTGAAGCCACAGAAGGCACAATTGTATAAATAAAGTTTGGTGTCACTGACATAGAAATGAAAATGTATGCAGTGTTCTTTAATAATATTACTTAAGGGAAGCGAGTACAACTTAAAAGCTGTCAGTCAAAGCATGACAGACTTTTATGTGTGAGAAAGACACATAGTTTACATGAACAAACTAGAGTCTGTCAGACAAATATGATTAAAACTAGCAGCATGCGCTTCGCTGGTCTCTGCAGTAAAATAACAAATGCGATATCACATTCCTCACCGAGCAGCACAGAGGCGAGTCCAAGTCTGATGAAAGCAATATTTACTTATTTCTCCCAGTTTTCTGTTGACACACACAAAACAGCTCCTCTGTAATGAAACTGTGTTCACAGTGAGGTCAGTTTTGATAAAGCCGTAATCAAATGCACTTAGCCATAATCCTACCTCAGAATACAGTGAATATTCCATCTCTTCCTCTTGGCTCTTTCTCCCCAGTTCTGTCACAGCACAATGCCACCTTATTCAGTACTACATGAAAACAAAGCTTCATATAAGTTTGTTCAAACTTATATGAAGCTTTTAAAAAAGGGTAAAGTTTTGTTTTAAAGGTGTATTTTCGTGCAAAGTACACCATTCACATGGTGCTGCTACACAGTAGCTTACTTGACTAGGCAGGTGACCCACTGCTGAAAGGCCACTGGGTTCAACTATTTTCTGCATGTCAGTCCCCCTTGCTCTTTCTCTACTTTCTTGGCTACTGTCCTGACAATTTCAATCACTGCATCAACATACTACATATGTATGATATAAACCCTATACACACATCTCTTTTAGTGTTTTACATGTTAATAACCAACACTGGGTTTTGTTTCATAATATTTGCCTATGCAAAAATCAACTCTATTAACTCTAGGGATGGTCCATAAACAAATACATAAACAAACATTTATTGTCTCCAGGATACGGAATCCAAATCCAGTTTTCATGATCCTCTGGTTTTTCCTTTAGAGTTTCCATGAGTTTTACATTTTTGAGTTTGTTGTGAAATGTTTTGACATCTGTTGAATCTGCATCCAATTCTTCGTGGTACAAATATCCAAATCATCCCCAGATGATGAATTATATCCAGAATTCATATTTTTCTGTTATCTGCAACAGATTTTCTAAGTATGTAAGTAACTGCTAAAACAGTTAACATGGTAAACATTGCCATTGTCATTCTAAAGTGCTAGATGCTTCCTCGATGCTTTTTATTGCTCTTTCCTTGTGGCTTAACTTGACATCTGGTCATAATGTGGGCACAGGAATATGAAAACCATCTTTTCCTGAGACAGTCTTGGGTATGTGTATATGGATGCTGTATAATTTTAATTATAAGACCAAAGAAGCTACTTTTCCTTAATATAATTACTCTCCATCAATATCTCTACCACTACTCTTCCATCTTCCTCGTTGCCTTCATCCTCCCTGCTGTTTCTCTCTTAGCATCTCATCCATAATGGACGTGCTAAAAACCTTACATACATGGATTTTGTTTATGTGTGCAGTGGTGTGTGCAAACACATGTGCGTGTATGTATTCTGACCTAGTTCATGGAGGCAACACTGGTCACTGTTGAAGAGAATTTCGATCCCTTCTCAGTGACTTTAAGATGTTTTCCTTATGTTCGCTTTCTGTTTTTCAACTATAACTCACAAGATCACCTCTTTATGTTGATGTTTTTTCTGACTAAGCTACTTTATGCAAGTTCAAGTAGATAGATCAATGCTTGCTTAATTTTATCTTCAGCTATATTTATGTACATTCTTCCTTGGTCACACACAAACGCACATTTGCATGAATTTCTAAACTGAATACCTACACCAAAGCCATGCATTCACTGTTTGTCTGCACACAGAGCCGGTGGCATTTCAGGCGCCCACTGGCTAGTGTTCCATTCAGCAAGATGAGTGACAATGACATTTCTGGGCCAAAAGGATAGCTGAGGGATAAAAGCAGACATGTGTAGGAAAGGGATGGAGTGAGAGAGCATGGAAACCCTCTCTGCCAACCGGGAGAACCCACTTGCCGAGTCATGCTCAGTGAGCTGTACACAATTTCTAGAGGGTCAAATGGTGAAGCAGTTGCTTTTCTGTGAGCTCACTCTACTCATGTTTTTCAGAACAGTAAAGACTTTTATTTGCTCCAAGTTTGCTCTTCAGTTTGTTGCAATCGAATAATTTTGTTGCAATAAAAAGCAGAATGCAATGATTTGCATTTTCCATAAACCCATATTTTATTCACAATATAATACAGAAAACATATCATATCATAATGTTTAAACTGAGAAAATGGGCCATTTTAAGAGGCAAGGACATTTTGAATTTGATGGCAGTGACACATCTCAAAACAGTTAGGGAGAGGGTCATATTTACTGCTGTGTAGAGCCCCTTCTTCTTTTTAAAAACAGCCCATAAACATTTGGGAACGGAGGAAACCAGTTGATTAACTTTTAGGAGAGAGATGCTGCCCCATTGTTGTCTAACTGGCTTCTAGCTATTTGACAGTCCTGGGCCTTCTTTGTCATATTTTTTGTTTCGTGATGCAACAAATGTTTTCAATTTATGAATGATTTGGACAGCAAGCAGTTAGTTAAGCACTTGAATTCTTCTACTATAAAGCCAAGCTCTTTAAACAGTATATACTTTTAAGCACTGATGGTGTTTTTCCAGATGTGCAAGCTGCAAGTTCCAGTACCATCAGAGATGCAGGCTTTTGAACTCCTCTTCCCTTACCTCTTTAGTCTGGAACATTGTGTTTATGTTTTCCAGCAAGAATTTTACATTTCTAGCCGTCTGACCACAGAACAGTTTTCCTTCACTTCAGTCTAATCCACCAAGAGAAGATGATTGTGTTTCTGTCACTTTGACTCGGATTTGTGGATGACACGCTGAACTGGAGGTGTTCCTGAGTCCATGCAACGATTTTAGACTGAATCATGAATGTTTTTAATGCAGTTCCAGCTGCGGTCAAAAGGTGACTGGCATCAAGTTTTAAAATTCATATTTTTCCCTCGTGTGTAGAGATTTCTCCAGAATGATAATATCATGTGTAGCCAAGGATATGGTATTCACAGTCTTCACAACTTTTCATTAGGAAATATTGTTTGAAAATAGTTCCGCAATGAAAACACAGTTCTTTTGGCAGACTGGTGAACCTCTGGCCATCTTTACTTTTGACAAACTTAGTGTTTCTGCATTTTTTTCTTATGCCCAGTCATGTTATAGAGCTACTGCCAATTCACCCAATTAGCTGCAAAATGTTCCTCCAACTGTTGTTTTTTTTTTCCATCTTTTGAGATGTATTACCATCAAATTCAAAATGAGCTAATGAAACAGTATAATGTCTCAGTTTAAACATTGCTCATATGTGTTTCTACAAACAATTGCATTCTGCTTATGGTTGCATTTTCCACAGCAACTTTCTTGGAATTGGGGTTGTAAATGAGGAGGGAAGATAATAATAATGGACAGAGATCAAATAAATAATAACAATAACAATGAAAAATATAAGTAATTATAATTTGTGCAACTGTGCAATTAGTTTCAATTGTATTTTTGTGCATTTAACAACATTTTCTATTGTGATGTATGTATTTCTTCATTTAATTTTTGGACCTCCAGGTCGTAATGATAAAGGAACACCAAGAGCAATAATTAAATAACTATGCTATATCTTCTATTTTAATGGCAAACTCACATTTTGCAGCTAACTGTTACCATAACTCTCCCTTAGGTGGCACCAGAGGCCTGGGATTTGGTGCTACAAGCACAACAATGTATGCTCAATTGGCTTTCTCCCATGTATGGAGATTGAAGTGGTGTTGCAGCATGGCCTTCTGGGTAAATGTCATGTGGCACAGAGGGCATCTGAAAGGCTTAAAACCAGTGTGGATACCTATGTGAGTCAGATTATTCTTCTGAGAAAAGACTTTTCCACAGATCAAACAGAAATACTGTCTGTGTTCCTTCAGGTGGCCCACGTAGCTCTCAAAGTGCTGAAAGACTTTGTCACACTTTCTGCATAGGTATGGCTTTTGGAACACTACTGTATCTGAGTTATCTGCAGCAAAATGAATCTTGGACAGAGGTGTTTTAGGGTGGCAAAAACGACTAGAGGTCCTTAGCTTTCCACTTTGTTGCAGTTGATTTGCCTGTGGCATGTACTTCTTTTCCTCTTCTGGTGAATCTTTAACATCTTGTTCGTGTTGGTTTTCGGAACTATTTACCAGTTCTGTGTCAGCTGCAGAACTGATCATGGTGGCTGTGGAAGAAATTAGGTCATGTAAAACTGCAGAAGGGTGCGGATTACCTGCAGTGTGAGGAACATGAGATAATGGGTTGCTTGTGTAACATGTCAGAGCATCTCCTCCTTTGCCCGACTTCATCATGTCAAGACAGCATTCTGCATCTTGAGATAAGTCGATTTTAGCTTCTCTGAGTTCTCTCAGTCCTATAGTATCCACCTCGGCTTCTTGGCCGGCTGTCAACCTGGGGTTTGCCACCACTGTTCCAACTTCCTTGCTATTTGTTTTGTGGATGATAGCGTTGGGCAGGGCTGCATCCCTTTCCTTCTGATTATCAAAGCTGGAACCAAGCCACCTGCTGCTGAGCTGCTGGGTTTCCTTGTCTTCTGAGAGTCTAGTCAGATTCGAGAAAGGCCTGGTGGGACTGAGGTACTGTGAAATAGCCTGGACACACTTCTCCACCACCTGGCTCATCTGGAGTACACTGGCTGCAGTCAAGTAGCTCACCAGTTCTCTCTGAGGGACCTGCATACCAGAAATGGATGAAGCAATAATGAATATTAAAGAAACAGCACCAACCGTAAGAAAAAGGGGACTTATTATACTTCTTTCTGAGCTCCTGAGACCGTGAGTCATGCAGAGCTACTATAATAGAATGCAAGAATAAAAATATAGATCGGAAAATTTGTACAATAGGTTCCCCCTTAAAATAATATTCCTCTTGTTCACTTTAAATATGAATCCTATTATAAAACTATATCCAGAACCTTTCAGTATAGTACAGAAACGAGTGATTATACAGTAAAACAAACACCGCAGCTCAAAAGATTTTTGATATATGGCCATATATCAGCTCTGTGATTACAGAAACACTAGATCTTGCACCTCTAGGAACCCTGTGTAGCAGGACAGGAGTAGTGTCTTGGCAACCTTCACGTTGGAAACAACAGCCAGACTCAGCTCTGATCGGTCTTTGTGAAGCAGGAACTGATCACGCAGGAAGTCTGAGGATGCTGCAAGCACCACTCTGTGACCTTGGAACTGGAGAGGATGGACAGTAGAGTCCTGTGGCCTGCCCAAGATGAGCGTGATGTCACAAAAGCGATGTTCTTCTCTAAGATCATTCATTTTGCTGAGGATGGAGTCCCTGTGGTTGGGCAAACTAAACTGCAGAGTCTCAGAGCAGCCTGGCATGATGGTCTGCCTATAGTAAGAGCATAGTTCTGTTATCATATGGATGCAAGTGTGAGCTGCATAGATTACCTTTAATTTTTCATGTTTATAAGAAGGCTTCAAAATGTGGATAACAACCATGTTTTCATTTTCATTTTTCAAATAGGTTTTGGGCCCTGTGTAGGAGTGAGTATACTGCACGTGTGAAATTTAAACACTGTAAAAGTTTTGGCATTGTTGGAGATAGCATAACATTAGCCCTAAATAACATGATTTACTGGCAAATTCAAACGTGTCATAATCAGTCAAATCAATATCTAGCGATCCAGCCCCACCTTTTACTGCAGCCTCATGCCGTGGTAACGGTTCCTGGGTGAGGAAGGATGCTTTGCTTGGACGGGAACCCCAAATAACTTTGAGGAAACACTGGCCTCTCTATTCACCTGATCTCCTTACGGGTTCTGGCGTTCCTGAGGTTTAATTAAAGCTCTGCAGATGCGGAAGGATTTATTTCGGTGGAGAAACGGGCATCCTGACTTCCAGTGGCTCTTTGCTGAGGAGGCTCGTGGCAGCAGTGTGTGTGTGGGTGACTGTGTGCGTATCCACATTATGCAAGAGGGCATGAGGTAATTAACCCCTTCAGTGCTTTTAATTCAGCCTATATATATATATATATATATATATATATATATATATATATATATATATATATATATATATATATATATATATATATATATATGTATATATATATATACATATATATATATATATATATATATATATATATATATATGTATATATATATATATATGTGTGTGTGTGTGTGTGTGTGTGTGTGTGTGTATATATATCTATATATATAGATATATACATGAAGAATTTGTTGTTCTGCAATGATGCTCAAAACACACTTTGTTCATGTCCTCCTCGGCTTCTCAGTGTGCATACCTATAGGTAAAAGCTTTACATGTTTGGGACCTTGAAATTAAACACATTTGGTTTACTTAAACAAAACAAAACAAAACAAAACAAAACAGTTTAAATGGGTTGTGTTGGTATTCACTGTCCCACCACTTGCAGCCTTGAAGCAAAGTGAACAGATGGACTCAATTTCATGTGGCAAATTGTAATGTGCTGCAGACTTATCATGCTTTTCCCTTTTTTCTGTAATATTTTCTCAGTTTGGTCACCTCAAATGTAGAGCTCTGGCCTTGTGCACGGAAGCCCCTCCCACCTTCTGCACTTCAAAGAACTATTTTTTGCCCTCGAAAAACATGAAGCAATGATTTAGAGTAAACTGCAACTGAAATACACACTATCAAGGGTTTATGTATTTCAATAATCAATCATAAAGGGAAATATGGTTGGTATAAACTGAATGCATTCTAATCAAGTTTTAATCAATTTCATTTGATCAAATTCCATTAAATTTTACATTTTAAATTGTACTTATGTTACAAAATTACATGGAAAATTAACATGTAATTAATTTACGTCAGATTTAAAAAATCTTTTTTTTGGTGTATTCAAACCTTCTTTTTGCCCGGGTTAGGCAATTAGAAGAAAATCTGTCTTAAAGTAAAAGGTGCTAAAACACCTTGTTTCAAACAGTGTAAGATAAACTTTGAGCAGAGATTAACCTGAGAATTAGCACAATAGAAACCCTTTAAGGCAGAAAACTTCACTTATATAAATGAAGAGCTTTTACAGTCATAGTACATAAACATGTTCTATCATGTTATCTATTTGAATGATGCACAAGTTTGAAGACCAAATATGAAGATTGTCTTGTTTGTCTTGCTTGTTTTGCAAGTTTATTTTGAACATATTCTTCTATTTTTAGCACAGAATGTATCTCTATATATCTTGAAAAATATAGATAAATTGTGTGGTTAGCTGTGAAATGCATTTGGCTTCTTTTAATAATGTGTGGACAGAGTTTTGCATTCCAGTGGTCATATGGCGCAAATAGATTGAAGTTGTTGATCTATGCGAACCACCTCAAGGCGTGGCTTTGGGGCTGCACACAAAATGTGTATTTATTGAATTAACTCAAAGAAAAACCATGTGAGGATCATCAGTGGCCGGGTCAGGTCTAAAGAGCTAATAAATCTGAATCTGGTTGCTACGCTATTCCATTTTGTGCCAGAGGATAATATTTTTGTACTTTTAAAGTGTCCCAAAGGAGATGAGAAAAAGAAAGGATTTAATCCAAAACAGAATCTTGGAGAGAGATCTCTCTGTTTTTGGTAACAGAATGTCTTTGTAATATCAACCATTCATCACAGAACATTTTGTTCAATCAGGTAGAATTTGAATTTTACATATACATATGTTTCCCTGTTGCAAATGGGCCAAAAAGTGGGAAGCAACAAGGTTATTGCTTTCTGTTTGACCAAATCTTGCTAAAATTCCTGTCGCCTGTGGTTTTTAGGTCACCACTCATCCTGTGGTTATTTCAGTCAACATTGTGGTGCAGAGGAAATATTTCCTTGCACGTTTATTTATGTAACCATTTTGATTTAGACATAGACATAGACTTTATTTAATCTCACACTGCTGTTACAGCAGCACAAGTGACAGGAAGAAAAGGTGAATTAGACATGGATTAGAAAACAATGTGTCATTTAGCTAAAAAAATAATGTGACTATTTGAACTTTTGTAGCTGAAGTCTCTCTCTTATATCACTGTCCCCAGTATACTGGATAAAATTTAGCAGAATTTGCAGTGCTGGGGACGGTAATCAGCAATCTAATAAAGCAGTGGTTCTCAAACTGTGGTATGTGTACCGCTGGTGGTACATGGGCTCCCTCTAATGGTACGCCAGGGCTCTAGAGTGCGACCAAATTTTTCAGTGGTGTGACTAAAAAAAAATATTTGGTTGCACCGGTGCGACCAAATATTTTCGGGTAACAAAAAAAAAAAAAAAAATCTCTGCAACTCTCCGTGTGGTCAACAACAGACACACATTATGCCCGTATCGTGGACTAAACCAATCAGAGATAGTCAGGGCGGGACCTCTCTGATTGGCCGTGGTCCAGTTGAAAGTGCAGGTGGAAGAGAGAGGTCAGTAGCTTGAATAAAGCGATATCAATTCATTAACGGATTCCACACAAAGACGTAAACACAGAGCGGACCCCACGCATCAGAATCAGCTTTGTCTTTCTCGGCTTTCTCACCCCACGGCCCGAACACGGACACGCTGTCGGAGCTTAACGATTCTGATGCGTCGGGTCCGCGCTGTGTTTACGTCTTTTTTGCGCTGATTCTGAGCTGCAGGTTTTGTCTCTCCAACCAAAATTCACCGAGCCAGCAGCAAAAGAAGCAGCAAACTACGCTTTCCATTTGATCAATGTCGTCATGAATTCCCTCTGAGTTTTGCTGTTTTGCTTCCACCACGATAAAAATCACACTTCATGCACAGCTCTCTCTCTCTCTCTCTCTCTCTCTCTGTACTTCAAGAACAGTTTCCCGTCTCAGATCTCTGTTTTCTGCATTATTCATTCGCTTATTACCCACCAGTCTACCGTTGTTTACAGCGCCGTCTTTTTCTTTTCTTTTTCTTTTTTTCACTTAAATGACCTCGGACAAGAAAGCCTAATTTCTGCTGTTCAATACTGAAGAAATTTAAACTTCTAAAATTATGCAAAATTGCAGAATATTGCAGAATATTTTTAAGGTTATCTGCTATAAAACGCCAGACCAGGAAAATCTCCTTCATGTTTTTCTGTGTTTTATTCTCAGTTACTTTCACACAAAGGCATCTGCTGTGATGTTCACAATTCTGATGAAGTCTCATGTGTATCAGTACTGATAAATGATCAGAATTATAATATTTCTGACTGTCTGAGGCTAAATTGAATCGAATCAGGACTTTGAGAACCGGAATCGAATGGATTATAGAAATCAGTGATGATACCCAACCCTAGTGAGCAGCCTAGGCCTGACAGAAGTGGATGTAGCTGTGGGTAATAAGAAAAGATGAAAAGAACTATTGATAACTTCTTTGTTAAGTTAAGGACTGATCCGTCTGAAATTCATAGCCAGCTCTGACACGGCGCCATCAATCTTTGAATGCTGAAAAAACAGCAGTGTATCCAGAAAACACATTATATGCTGCAATAAATGCACTGCCCAAGTGTCCCCTCTCCCCACTGCCTTTCAGCAGCAACAGGCAACAGCAAACAGGTCGTCAGAGGAGCCGAGATGATGATTAAGTTTAACATTTTCTACAATATTGACAAAGCAATTTAAGCACAAGTTTGTTAGTTAATAATTTAGAAATGAATATTGTCTGTATGGACTTCCCCCCAAAGAAAGTGCACATGTAAAACTGCGGTGTTAAGCGATGCGGTTGAAAAATTTGAGTGCGCCTAACTTTTGTGCCGGTACGCCTAACTTTTTAAAGTTAGGCGTACCAGTGCGCCCATGTCAAAAAGTTAGTCTAGAGCCCTGTACGCGGGAGGACTCCCCCCAAATTTTTAAGATTAAATATTATACCATGTTCTGTTTGAGGGATTTCGGAAACATTTAAATGTACAGCTCTGCTATCACTTCTGACATAAATAAAGACAGAAAACTAAACAGCAGTGACGTTTGTAGGGTTACTGAAATTGGGCTAGCTGGTATATAATGATGTGCTGCGTGGTGGCTAGCAACACAGTCATTAATATACTGCTGCATTGGCTTAGCTGTAGTTACATCATAAGGTTTTAAAAACTGAGCTTTAAAATAAACAGTGGTAATGAAAACCGAGAGGCCGACAGTGATCACTGACTGTTTTAGGGTCTTGTTCAGATTAAATAGAAGAAGATACAAAGCATTAAAACATGTTAAAAACACAATAGCCTTAATAAACGCAGAGTAGTTTGGACCCAGAAGCAGGGTTCATAAGTCATCATTTAAAGACCGGATATCCCATCTGCTGTGAATGTTTTAATGCAGTACAGATGTTATTTTTATCATCACTTGTTACATCCTGTTTATGACAGTTAAAATAAATAACATTCATATAAGAAATAACATTGTCTCATATAAACTGTATATGGTGTTAAATAGGCCTATACTACTGTACTCTAATGTCGGTCATAAAGGTGGTACTTTAAGAGCCATATATTTTATGAGGTGGTACTCATTGTGAAAAGTTTGAGAACCACTGTAATAAAGCATTAAGACCATGCATCATTTGGTAAGCTGTAGACTGCATGGTAAAAAAAAAAACCCAAAAACCTGGTGCTTTTACTCAAAGTGCTTTGCCATGTCCTTAATTTCCACCCATTTTATCAATTAACTGAGTCCCAAATTATACAGAAAGTAATATCAGAAAAACAGAGTTAAAGTATTGAAATTGTCAGGGTCTACAGAGGATGGTTTGAACATGGGAAAATGTCCAGGGCAAAAATGCAACAGTAACTCAAATAACAATTCGTTTCAACCAAGGTATGCATAGGACATGTTGAACACACAACACAGTGAACCTTGAAGGAGATGGGCTTCAACAGCAGAAGGCTACACTGGATGCCATCCACAAACAGACTTTCTGCTTCGATATTCAAATGGCAGGGTGAGAATGTGGCATAAACAACATGAAGACAATGATTCTCCCTGCCTTTTATGCATGGTTCAGGGTGCTGCTAGTGGTGTGGGGGGGTATATGGGTACACCATAGTGTGGTCTCAATAAACATATCCATCAGTGCCTCGTCAGGCAGGTTGTGATAAAAACGAACAGATACTAACACTATGTTTTTCTTAAACTATATTTTTATTTTATTTTAGTTAGTTTTTCCAAGATCACAAAATAATTTCAGCTAGTTTTAATTCTTTTTAAAAGTCTGTTTTTTAAAAGTTTTTATTGCAGTTAACTAAAATGTTTTTTCAAACCTAGCTTTAATTGTTAGCTTATTTTTAGTTAGTGATAATAGTCTTGCATATTGATCACAAAACAGAAGAAATCAACCCCCATTTACAATTGCGATGAATAAGAAAGATAGCAGTAAATAGTGACCAAACAAACAAACAAACAAACAAACAAAACAAAAGCATTCGTGAAAATGGAGAAAGGATGCCCAAACAAACTCAATAAACTGATCTGCAAGGCCAGTAATGTTGTGGGGATGGAGCTGGACTCCCTTAGGTTGGTGTCGGAGAGGCGGATGTTGTCCAAGATAAAGACAGTGTTGGATAATACCTCCCACCCACTCCATGACATGCTGGTGGCTACGTGAGCACATTCACTGAGAGACTGACACAGGAAATCATTCCTGCCCGTGTCCATCTCCCTGTACAACTACTCCATCTAATAAACTGTAAACACTGCAATACAGGGAGTGCAGAATTATTAGGCAAATGAGTATTTTGTCCACATCATCCTCTTCATGCATGTTGTCTTACTCCAAACTGTATAGGCTCGAAAGCCTACTACCAATTAAGCATATTAGGTGATGTGCATCTCTGTAATGAAAAGGGGTGTGGTCTAATGACATCAACACCCTATATCAGGTGTGCATAATTATTAGGCAACTTCCTTTCCTTTGGCAAAATGGGTCAAAAGAAGGACTTGACAGGCTCAGAAAAGTCAAAAATAGTGAGATGTCTTGCAGAGGGATGCAGCAGTCTTAAAATTGCAAAGCTTCTGAAGCGTGATCATCGAACAATCAAGCGTTTCATTCAAAATAGTCAACAGGGTCGCAAGAAGCGTGTGGAAAAACCAAGGCGCAAAATAACTGCCCATGAACTGAGAAAAGTCAAGCGTGCAGCTGCCAATTTGACTACCAGTTTGGCCATATTTCAGAGCTGCAACATCACTGGAGTGCCCAAAAGCACAAGGTGTGCAATACTCAGAGACATGGCCAAGGTAAGAAAGGCTGAAAGACGACCACCACTGAACAAGACACACAAGCTGAAACGTCAAGACTGGGCCAAGAAATATCTCAAGACTGATTTTTCTAAGGTTTTATGGACTGATGAAATGAGAGTGAGTCTTGATGGGCCAGATGGATGGGCCCGTGGCTGGATTGGTAAAGGGCAGAGAGCTCCAGTCCGACTCAGACGCCAGCAAGGTGGAGGTGGAGTACTGGTTTGGGCTGGTATCATCAAAGATGAGCTTGTGGGGCCTTTTCGGGTTGAGGATGGAGTCAAGCTCAACTCCCAGTCCTACTGCCAGTTTCTGGAAGACACCTTCTTCAAGCAGTGGTACAGGAAGAAGTCTGCATCCTTCAAGAAAAACATGATTTTCATGCAGGACAATGCTCCATCACACGCGGCCCAAGTACTCCACAGTGTGGCTGGCAAGAAAGGGTATAAAAGAAGAAAAACTAATGACATGGCCTCCTTGTTCACCTGATCTGAACCCCATTGAGAACCTGTGGTCCATCATCAAATGTGAGATTTACAAGGAGGGAAAACAGTACACCTCTCTGAACAGTGTCTGGGAGGCTGTGGTTGCTGCTGCACGCAATGTTGATGGTGAACAGATCAAAACACTGACAGAATCCATGGATGGCAGGCTTTTGAGTGTCCTTGCAAAGAAAGGTGGCTATATTGGTCGCTGATTTGTTTTTGTTTTGTTTTTGAATGTCAGAAATGTATATTTGTGAATGTGGAGATGTTATATTGGTTTCACTGGTAAAAATAAATAATTGCAATGGGTATATATTTGTTTTTGTTAAGTTGCCTAATAATTATGCACAGTAATAGTCACCTGCACACACAGATATCCCCTAAAATAGCTAAAACTAAAACAAACTAAAAACTACTTCCAAAAACATTCAGCTTTGATATTAATGAGTTTTTTGGGTTCATTGAGAACATGGTTGTTGTTCAATAATAAAATTATTCCTCAAAAATACAACTTGCCTAATAATTCTGCACTCCCTGTAGTTACTCTTTTTGGATACGCTCTTTTCTACTCCAGAATATTCTTGCCAATTTTCTTGATATTTATTTATAATCACCTCTATTAACCCTTGATATTTATTATTGAGTGATCTGTATATATTGTGCTATTTCTTATATCTGTAAATCTGTAACATATTGTATTGTTAAATAGTCTAGTCTGTTTTTGTTTCTGTTACTGTACTGGAGCAACTGTCCCCCACATAATTTCCTTAGGGATTAATAAAGCATGCTGATTCTGATGTTGATAAATGAATGCATACAAAAGCCTAAATGGGAATAAACAAAAAAATAAATAAAAATATACAGATACATATTTTCTATAGTTGTTTGATTTAACTGGATATTAGGCTCATCCAGCAAGGGCATTTATAAATTTTCTCAATTTTTTTAAATTATTACTTTGGTCCTCCATACCATACATGACCAGAGTGGCGCTCATTATGGAGAATGCCGTTTATTTTACTGTGCCAGCTAGAGCACCATCGATCTATATTGCTTAAATGAGTAAAAAGCATTTTAATATCGTGGCTGGGAGGGATTTTTAGGCTCATGACCTTAAAAAAGGTCAAAGCTATAAAAACGTGTTCAAGGAAAAGTAGCCCACAGTATTTTCATATGAAAGGAAGCGAAGCAGACCTGTAAAGGGGCCAAAAAAACGTAATTAATCACGCATCCAAAAGTAAACACTGTAGCTGATGGCTGATATAACGACGTTTTATTTATTTATTTTCTACGTCAAACGCGGAAGGAGCTAAGTCACGGGCGAGGTCAGAGAGACAGAAGCGAGTTTAGAAAGAAAAAAGGGGCATTCTGCTCCGCCCTCAAACCTCCATAATCTGTCGCTGCATCAGTGTGTCCGCTCATAACAGGAGGTTTCTACAGTGGAGGTTTCAGTCCGGGCTCTATTTGACCTTAAAGCAAACATGTCGGGTTAAAAAAAAGAAAATACGGAGAGCTGACCTACAGTGTAGTTAGTGTGGAGAGTAAAACGAAGCAGTCGCAGGAAAATATGTAAAGACCAACAGGATGGCGTTTGAGGGAGAAAATAACGAAGCAGTGGGTACTTTTATTGACAGCTATGGTGAACCTTCAGGAGCCGTCGTAGCTTAGCTGTAGCGCGAAGTTGATCCAGCGCTGGACTACACGCAGACCCGCAAACCCGAGCGGACGGAAGGGAAGCTGAAGCAGCCGTAGCGTAAAGGAAGGAGAGTAAGTGCGAGCGTGTGTGCGGGTGATGCTGAGAGGTGTCATTGTTGCTATGAATTTAATCGTGCTTATGGTTAGCGCAGTAACTTGGCTAGTCGAGCTGGGCTACATCAGTTGGTGTGTGGCAGTCAGACTTGCTAAACTTTGCTTTTTTTACAGAAAGGTTTTGCTGAGCATGTGCCTGCCATACTTGTGTTTACGTGGTAAATATAGAAACGGTTGCACACAAGAAACTTACTAAGAAAATCCATTTAGTTAGATTTTCACTGCAGTCTACTCTCAGTTTATCAAACATACCTGTCTTACTATGACATTCCTTTCTATACTATGACATTCCATTCTATACTATGGCATTCCATTCTATACCACGACATTCCACACCTTACTATAACGTTCCGTTTAGTATGACATTCCTTTCTATACTATGACATGCCTTTTTATACTATGACATTCCATTCGGTGTACAGTCAAATTGTCTATTAAACTGAACTGTACAAACATATTTGATTGTGGAATTTGTGGAATTGTATAAAATGTTTGTATATGCCATATACATGTTGGCACTCACAATGTCTCATCAAGATTGGTTCACTCGTCTAGGAGGAGATACGGAGCATACAAACATGTAGAGTATGATTTCTCTATTTTTTTTTAACCTTTGGGTGTTCAGGAACTAATTCACTGGGGAGCTCCATCCCAGAATTATTAGAGTTTTCTATACTCTTACTTGTTTGTCCTTCTTACCTCTGAGCTTTTTCTTAGGATTTAGTTTGTTTTCAGTTAGCTCCCAATGAGGATTTAGCATATTTCAGTTTCGTCTTTATGGTCTACAAGCGTGTAGTTTTACTTTAGTTTTTATTACTTTCTTTCTTAGTTTTATTTATTTATTTTTTACCATTATTAGGATATAGAAACTATTCATTAGAAGCATGTATTTTAGAACTCAAGAATAATGCAATTTTTAATGGTACTTGATTGATGATCATATAGAATAGACATCCCAAGTCTCACCAGGACACAAATGCATGTCTCATCAAGTGTGTTGTGATGTTGTTACTTCTCATTTTTCTCATAATTCTTGTCTTTATTTCAGTTAGCCTTGCTCATTTAGTTTTGTCCATCCATCCATCCATTCGCTTCCGCTTATCCTTTTCAGGGTCGCGGGGGGCGCTGGAGCCTATCCCAGCTGTCATAGGGCGAGAGGCGGGGTACGCCCTGTACAGGTCGCCAGTCTGTCGCAGGGCTAACACACAGGGACAGACAACCATTCGCACTCACAGTTTTGTATTTTAGTTTATTCTTAGTTAACTCCAGTAACCTCCCTGTACCCTTTTCAAAAGGTCAGTCAGTATTTATTTTATCAACATAATCACTAAAGGTGAACAGTAATACTTAGAGATTTACTGAATGAAGGCCATCGTTTGGACTAAGCAAGACATTTTATAGCTTAAATACATAAGCTATAAAATGTATTTAAGCTATAAATACATAGCTCAAGATACGTCTATCTTGAGTGCAAACTACACAACAGGTACACAGTCTCTAAACTGATTTAAGCATTACATTAGTGTGTCGTACAGTTCCTCATTACAGACTGTCTGTGATAAGCCTAATTATTACAGAGGCCTGTAGACTGAACTCATTGTCATGTTGGAAACGGCTTAATTGTATTGCATGACATATTCGTTGCACCCCAGTACAGAACTAAGTTTAAATTGGTGTGAATAGCATGTCTAACTAGTCCAAAGACTCAAACAATGGAGATTTGTCCAGCTGCTTACTGCCTTTTCCAAAGTCTCCCCTGCTTCCTTTTAATCAGCACTTTAGTGAAAATGTCTGGCAGCTCCTTCCATATTGTAACAGATTTTATTTGCTGAAGGTTTTTAGGCAGTAATCATTTACTGCTTTTACATCACCAAGAGGAGCCTCCTGGGGAACCTTTGAGTGAAAATAACTAAGAACCGGTTGCTTCATTTAATGCTTGCAAGAGCTCGCAGCATTCAACACATATAAATGCAATGTACAAAAAATAAATCAACCATCATCTTAATCTAAACTTGTGTCCTCCCTGAAAAGATATTTGTAACAGCTTACTCTGATTTTTATCAGTAAACGGGAATACTCTAATAACTGGAAATATTTGTTGCTCCAATTGAAAAGGATACAGACCAGTTGAACAGGAGAATGATCTTCTTTATGTCGTTGAAAAATGAGCCCAAGTATGAATAAACTCCAGCGATAAGGTCGGTTGCACAGTATTAGACCGTTTTGGTAAGATGTAATAAAAGGGGATTCCCTCATCCCTTTAATCAACAGCGCTCTCAAGAACCTTTGACAAAAACCCCAACTTTGAGTCTTCATGGGGGTAGGGTTTATTACAAACCTTTTACATTACAAAGCTAGCTAGATTCATGATTTGAATGGATTCTTTATAGTACTGATGATTAATTTTGCAAGCCTGTACTCTTGAGAACAGTCAGTTTCCAGTTCAAGCTTTATAATTTTAGAAATGTTTGAATCATCTGTCATCAATAATACTAAAAAGAATTCTTATTCTGACTGTATACCATTTGAAGGAAAGTGCAGGTGATAGAGTAAAGACAGGTTAGGGTCAACATTTATCACAACAAGGATATACTGAAGTAGTATAACTATGTTAGGTTAAATATGACATATATACAGTTTACCACTGCTGTCTTATTTTAGTTGTAAAACAACCACTAATAGCCCTGGTAATGTTTCAGTTGTGTATGTAGGCAGTGCTGGTGCAGTTTTCAAAGACAAATAAACAGTTTTATTTACTGGAAGGACAACATCAGTGACACAGGCATGTTATGGGGAAAGTACATTATTCTTGCATCAATGTGTGCAAGTTTTATCCAGGTCATGTACAAAGAACCGCACTGTCAGCTGTTGCAGTGGAGAAAAATTAGTTGAGTGGTTAAAAATGGAACAGCACGATGAGAGCTTCTTGTTGTTTCATATCACAGCTTTCTTTAAATAATGTTTATGACCATTTTAGGAACCATCACATCACAGAGAGACATGTGGCTAGATTAGAGCAAGGTCCAAGAATGACAAACACCCCGTTTTTGTAGGGTTTAGTGTGCAATGCAAATGTGAAATTGCTCATTTAATTTGGACCCTGAACTTTATTATTTTCAGACAGCTTAACAACCTTCTTCACTTGTGACTGAAAGTCTGTGCCAGCACGCTATACAGTTAGTAACTTACTGTGTGTTGTTGTTTTTAAATAATGTACTCGATGATTTGCTCGTCACCTCTTATCTGTGTGTCATTGCAACTCTCTTACTCACCACTGCATTCTTTATATTTTGGTTGACTGACCATCATTGACCATTTGCAGGAAACAGCACTGGTGTTATTTTTAGCCAAAAAGTCACATTGGGTAAAGTTCCAGCTTACCTCTGTCTCATTTTCTCTATCTGCTGAATTAGTTAACCATAGACGGTATAAAAGATGGATGTAGACACTGTGATGTCAACCCCCTTGTTGAAGCCTTTATGTTAGCATTTGGTGCAGGAAGTCATATTTGGCATACACGTCAGCTTATTACTGTTTAGTAGCAGAGTAATAGCAGTGTAACAAAACAGCACAAGTTTATTGGCTTCGCTGCGACACTCGGTGAGCCCTTATGTTTGTCAAATGATCCATTAAAATGATCCAAAGGGCATAGAGTAACATAGATACAGTGAAGGGGTCCAGTTCATTGACTCCAGTTGGAAAATGTGAGGCACACCACAGCATCAAGGTGGATGAGTTATCAAAGAATACCTCTTTACCCTCTTTTGAGTTGTTGTGAAAGAAGGGAACCCAAATCAGTTTGTACCAGCCTGTAAACATGCTTTTTAATTTTGTAAATTTATGCATTATAACATAGGAAACTATGGGTGTCGCCTTTATTTTTCTGTTGCTTATGATGTTACTTGGCAACAGATCTGGGGAAAACAGCATTTTGCCGATTATGTACTTTTCATATGAAATAGCTAGTGTAAAGAACTAAACTTACACTTGCTTAGACCTATAATGTATACCTATACCTAAAGGATCATAAAGAATGTGCTGAAGGTGGTCATTGTCAGTAGATGTTGTTGTTTTATGTGGCTACTACTTGATCCAAAAATCTTGTGTAAAAGAGATGGTACTTTCTGATAAAATATAGTTATATAAATAAATCATGTAGGGAAATACCAATCTTGACTTTTTCCAGTTTCGATTTAATATTAATACCATGACTTTAGGCTTTCTGGAAATATCAAGTACTGATCTGATACCAATGTTAAATTAATTATATAGAATCCTTATTGTGAGATTGAAAATCCTTCTTAATGGATAACATTAGTCTAGACTTCTAACATGAATGTAGATAGATCACCTACTCTAAAGTCACTGACTCTGTTTTCTTATTTTTTTTTAAGTGCATTTTCCTTAAAACAGTTTAGAAACTGTGTCCCTGTTGTGTAGTTTGCACTGATTCCAAATTACATATCACGCATTACCAATACAGTCCAGCCTTCTCCTCTTAATGCCAGAACAGTTTCTCTCGGGTATGTCCCTAGCCAATATTTTGATGGTGAAAAAAAAACAGATTCTTGGTCGGTTCAGTCCACTTCTCTGCATTCCTGCCACAGCTAGCAGCAGAGCTAACATAGCGGAGAGGAAGCGAATAGCTGAGGGACTGTATTTTGGAGGTATTTCACACTTCTGCTTGTATGCTTGCAAAAGTTTTTAACATTGGTCAAAGTGACGTGATAAAGTGAGCCCTCCTCATCCTCGTCATGTTTGGTCAGAAACCTTATTTGAGAACACGGAAGGACGTGGTTTTTGTGTAACTCTTAGTGGTGAGCCTTTATTACGCCAGACACGGTTATTTCTCTTCACCTGTTTACTGTCAGCTCCTCGTCTGTGTGTGAGGAATACATATTCCTAATTAGACACCGATCTCCTATTGATACTCTGTATCAGCAGATAACTACAGCTATCAGAAAAAGGAACCGGAAAAAGCAGGATGATATTGGATCATGCCTAAATTCTGTAAGACAGCATCAGTACGGGTAATAGGATTTACGTAACCTTCAACAGCTGTGAGATGTTTTTTGCCCACCAGAATCATCTGTTTTGGCTTCATATTTGCGGTGCTGTGCTATTGCATTTTGCACATACCTAAGTGAACCCCAGTAGCAAAGAAACATTTTTCTACTCAGTGAGTCCCCGCGCTCATGTGCAGCTGGTGAAATATCATGGACATGAGCAAAACTCTTCCAGTATGTGTGGCAACTATTCCTATTCGGCAGGTCGACTAATTTCTTGCTGAAATCAGATTTTTTTTTCTGCTGTTTTCTCTTTTTGCTGTTTTTTTTGAGGGTTTGTTCCCCTTGTAATCAAGAGAATTGAGGTGGGGTGCTATACTGTTTACAGTGACTCAGCTGCTAATGATGAATACGTGATTCCAACAGGCAGCCTTCCATTTATCTTTTTTCTTTGACTCATCCAGCTCAAGGTCACGGTGAGACTTGATTCTTTCCCGCTGTCATAAGGCGAGATGGAGGATACACCCTGGACATGTTGCCAGTATAATTTCAGCTCCATGTGAGAGTCTTTGCTGCATACAGTTATTATATGTGGTGACACTGGGTTTGTTTTGCTCTTTTGAAGCTTTGAAGCTTCTCACAGTTTTACTAAAAGTTGAGTAAATAATAATAATCGAGTTTACAATTTGTTGTGTTACTGCAAGCACAATAAAAGCTTCTCAACAGAAGGAGAAGCCGACACGGGAGGCATTTCAGTCTTGTCTGCTTTCTTTATCACCATTTGTGTGTAACTCAGAAACTGTTGCAAACATATAAGAAAATGTTGTTGCAGTTGTTGGAGTTGTGAAGCAACTTAACTCCTTATTTGCTTTTATCTGTTGTGTGTTCTGGGTGTTTTCTTCGTAATGTAATTGGAATAGTGTTTTTTTTTAAAGATGTTAATGGTATAAGAAAGGGCAGTAATGTTTTATATAGCACAGCCTTGAGTATGGGTTTTCATTCCTCCTCTTCACTGAGTTGGAGCATTTCTACATAATAGCAACAGAAGTAATGTAGGTAAACATGCACTGCTCGACTTCAGTAGAAAAAACGTGTTTACTTACATTTTCTTTCCCACAGAGTATGTGCAACTTCTATGTTTTGTGCATGTTTTTGGGGAAGTGTCAACATACTAAAGCAAACACAGCATTGTGCCAGTATATGGTAAGTGGATTGAATGTGTCTTTATGAACTTTAGTCACAACACTGTTTGCTCAGTTACTAATATTAAATCCCATAGTGAAACCAATCCTTTCCAGTTGCGGTTTGTTGGTCTCTATTCTGGTGTTGTTTTCTTTTAATTAGTTTTCCTTTCTTCTGTGGGAGAAAAAAATCATTAAAATATTGTGATATTTTGTCAAAAGACAAAAGGGGGATTTTTTACATGTGACCTTTTAAGAGATAACAGGCAGCGCAGGTTACTTTAGCAGAGGAGCGAGTGTTGACTTGTCAGAACATAACTATGGCAAGATAACTTAAGATATAGTTTATTTATCTTAAACGTTGGGAAATTACTGTGTTACAGCAGCCCAAACATTAATCACAACCTATTAAAAAGTACCTTAGATAAAGTGGAATAGCTCGGCGACATAAATATAATATGATAAAATTAAATAGCTCGGACAGTCAAGATAACACAAAAGATGGGGTCAGTGAGTAGAAATTTAAATATAATACAATAAGAAGCTTAATAAGTAAACATGTAAAGAGCTGATTGAGGACTTGGAAAAAAATAAATAAATACAGGTCTAGGAGCAAATAGTCAAGATTATTACACAGGTCAAACAAGCCTCTATTTAGCTTGACATCAATAGTGACTTCAGAGTGTAATGCAGCACCAACAGTGCATCAAGCAAGGATGCAACCGTCTAATTGTGAAGCCAGATTAGTTTCTATAGATAGCATCGGTAATGGTAAGAAGGGGGACTTTTGCTTAGCCAGACAGTTGTGCTTGTTAGTTGGTGTTTGTGAAATCAGATGTTTTCCTTCCATCAAAGTCATCAGTTTTTTTGTATTTGTCTGCAAAGCTCCTGAATAAAAGTGGCATTTTTACACTCTCTTCTTGAACTAGTGAAAGATGGTGACTGAGAGAAGTACAGCTGGCCACTGTGATTTTATTTTCTTCTGTTTTCTCCTTTTGCTGTGTATGTTTTGGAGGTTTCTTTTGTTTTTCAATTGAATTGGGGTGTGGTGCTAGCTGATGTTTTGGACCCGTGTGAAGCCTCATGAGTAAAGCTAGCAAAGAAGTTGTTATACTGAATACTAGGAGTCTCTCAAGTGTTGCAGTAAATGATAGTTAAGTCATTCCAGCTAACAGCTTTGGCAAAGCGAATAAAGAGTTCTGTTTTGTTTTTCTCATCCATCTGTTTTCTTTTGCTCATTGAATTCAGGATTGCAGTGAGGCTGGAGCCTATCCAAGCTATATTATGTTTCTAAGCCATTATGGAAAGCTTTGGCAGCACCTAGAGCAGGGATGGACAACATTCTGTGCCACAATAAACAGAAGGAAGCCAAGAGCTTTCTGTTAAAAAATGATACACTGTTCAGGCAAAGTTCAACAGCTCCGCTGTCCTGGCCTGCAGCTGTGCTTTGAAGATGCTCTGAAATGTGGAGTGCAGGTTCAAGTGTCTCTATTCCAATCTCACCAAGACTGCAAAGACTACCATCTCATAGTCTGGTTTCTTACTGCATTTAATATGTAGCTGAGCCTCCTTTTGAATCCACACTCACACGTGATTTTTTTTGGCAGGAAGTGGTTTAGTTTAACTTTTAGTACATCCAAGTCATGGTCAAAATTCTTAATGAATGGGAATTACGCTGTTATAAAGCTGTGAATGTTAAACCACTAAAGTTTTATGTTCTGTGTCTATAAACCGCCCCTCCTTCTGAGTTGTGTTGACTAAACAGGGTCAGCTGAGGTCTCCTTTGCTGTAGCCTGCTCCTGAACTGTGTTGAGCAGCAGAAAGACATCTGTGTTAGACTCATTGTAATTAGCTTCCAGTGGTTTTGTAACCCCATTTGAATTGGCGATTTTGTGTTTTAGTTTCACTCCTGTGGTCCTGTCTGTACATAACTAATTGCTTTTATGGTGTCAGAACTGAGTTAAGTTACTGCTGGAAGTCGTATCCTTGCTGTTGTTTTCCTCAAGTGAACTGGCACAATTGCAGCTTTTTCTTAATGTTTCAGCCTTCAATTTGCTTTTCAGGTTTTGTTTTCTGTCTCGATTAGTCAATCTAACTTTGATGTATTCGCTGTGATAATGTCACTAGTCACTTAATAAAAAATATTTCAGTATTTCGTTCTGCAGCTGTTTACCCAGAGCATGTTTTCCTGTAGCTTCCAGTATGTCAGTAAGTTTTGATACTATATTAATTAAGATTGTTATTGAACAGTGTTGAGTCTGCCTGGAGTAATTTTGTGCCTGCATGCCTTTTTTGTAAGCCTATTTCCAATTTGTGTGTAGTATTTAAAGCAGTGTAATTATATCAGGCATACTTATGTTATTATTAGCTGTTATACAGTAACAAATCCACTGCCAAATTTCTGTTTCTATTTCTGTCATCTCTCTGCTAGTCCTTGTATATGCCAGTCCTCTCTCTGCAATGCACTGCAGTAATTTTAGATAAAAATAATACTGTAGTACTAATTCTTCAACTTTTATCAGCTCCAACTAAGGCAAGATCTATGCAGCACAGTCTGCTTTTTTTTAAATACACAAAAATTAGAGTTTTGAAGTTGTTAAAGAGCAATGCAGACAAATAAAACAGTTTAGATAAAGGAGGAATTCATTTTTAAGCTGGATTTTACTGGCTCTGTCCAGTAGAATGAAACAATCTATTCTGAGATGTGTTTGAGAAGTTGTGACCAAAAACAAAAAAACCCCCATACTATTAAACAGTCTGTTTTGTTTAATAAAATATAGAAATATATATATAAGCATTAGTTAAAAGTTTCAATAAAATAAGATGCATATAGCCACAACAATGATAGAATGGAGAAACGGTTAGGCTTAGGTGTTACAGTAAAGGTTAGCTTTAGGTTAGGAGACCAAGGAAGGACGAGATAAGTGGTTTAGACAAGAGAATAAACTACTTAAAGACATTTACAATTAGATGAAACCGAAAGAAGGATTGCAGCGTAAGAAGAGGCTGCAGTAAAAAGAAAACTTAGAGAGCAGCTCAGATCATGAGGACTACCCCTGGAGAGCAACTGGGGGATATCCGGAGTTCACAAAGGAAAGCATATTTTAGTTTGCAGAAAAGTTGCTCAGACAGGACAACAGTCTGTACAGAAGGACCTGCAGATAGGAATGTCCACTGGAAATTTGCACGGTAGCCTCTGGCAAGCTTCCAGCCCAGACAGACTTTCGTCACACACCTTATAACTTTATCTGTGGTCAGCTGCCACTGCAGCCAACAGTCTGAAACTCAGAACCATAACCTTGAACTGTACAGCAGACGTTCAGCTTACTTTAAGATCTACTGCTGATAATTATTTTAATTGTACAAAAAAGACCTTTAATCCTGACTTTAACTAAATTCCAACAGAATCAGCCTGGGCTTCTGGTTTTAACTGGCGTCAGAACAGAAGTGAAACCAAAAAGTCATAAAAAGTAAAATGTGTGAGAGCTGATAGCTCTGACCTCAACTTATACCAAGGCCCTGATAAGAAGCAGCAAGGAACTGGTAAAACTGTGTGTGTGTGTCTGCTGTATGATAAACATTTTGGGTGTGTAAACAGAACTGTTTTCCTTTTTTTCTCTGTTCTTGTACAACATGTAAAATAGTCCCCAATGATCAAACAATAACAATAATAACATCAATACAGACCTGAAACAACTGGAAGAATATTATTACTGCAGCATTTAGTGAGCTGCTCTGCCTGGAACTGTAAAAAAATAACGTGCGAGTCTCTCTTTTGTCATCAACTTTATACCTACAGCTCCCATTGTTTTAATTAGCTTGGCTATATTATAGTTTTATTCTGCTTAAACTGTTACCAGCTATTACTGTCATTTAAAATAAGACTTACATGGAGCTACAGCTATGATGAAGCAAATCTAAACAAATGTTGAATGTGCTGAAGGGCAGTGGCCAGAATACGAGTACCACTAGTAAACAACGTTTGTTCAGTTGTTTGATAAATTGAATCTGTATCATTAATTGGAGTAATTGGTTTAATCCAGAGCTGCTTACACCCCTGCTGGCACGATACTTTGACCCAGTAATAAAATAGGAAGTACCCATTAACTGAATTTAGGTCATCAAAGATTTAAACGTTAAACAACAGTTTCAAAAACATTTTGAAAGCATGGCTACTCAAGTATTGTGAAAACACACAATTCTCTTGTCTGAGGTTTGTGCAGCAAATGAACACTCAGTACTTGTCCTCAGCTCTAAAGACCTCTGTAACCAGGCAGATATCCATGGCCAGACAGGGGTCAGCGCTTATCTGAAACAGGAAGGCTTATCTCAGTCAGTAATGCTGCATACCTACCAGAAATATTATCATAGTTTTATTTGTATAGTACTTTTTTTGGATAAAAAATTGAAAAGTAACAGTATTAAGCTTTGCCAAAACGGAAAGCTCAACTATAAAAATGTTTTCAGCAGTCACTTAAAAAGTACCACTGATTCAGCTGATTTAATAGGACTGACTTATTTAAGTGATGTGATGTGATAGCGTTCTCATCAGTGTGTCTTTCCCACGAAGTTGGGAAAGACATTCTAATTAATTTTTATGAAATCCATGTTTACTATCTCTCTGCAGCACTTGTGCAGTTTTTTAATGTCATGTTTGTTTTAATATTGTTGCGCTTCCTCTTTGTTTTTACAAGTCAGTAATAACACCTTTGTTTGACACTGTTTTGTTGTTGTTGGCATTAAATATAGTTGAGGGTGTAGAGTTGTTATTCTTCTGTTGGGATGACTCTAATTTCCAAGGAGAGAGGTTTAACGTTTAAATCAAGAAACTACACTGAAGACTTCTTGTCTGTCTGTGTGTGCACGCTGTGATATCCTAGGATGAGTCGACAATCCTCACAGTGAAATATTGTTAAAAACTATTACGCTTTGAGCTAGGGCTGATTTATCAGTGGGTTGATATTATCGATTTGCAGATCTATCAACACCAGTAAATGGTGTTATATTTGGAAAGTTGGGGTTATGATGCTGAAGGAAGTGGCGAACTTGAAAGTGTCTAAATAAGCTGGACCGAGGGAGGTCAAATTTTTGTGATAAATCCTGAAAACTTGCCAAGACACCGTCTATGTACATGTCAGAAAAATTGTGGATGCCTCGTCTCTGCCAAAGAGCAAATTCAGAGCCTAATCTAGTGGGAGGGAAAAGATGACTATTATGATTAGGGCTCAAATGGAAAAGATTTTTAAACCCAAAGTTCTTTCGAAATTGATCCCATATTTTGAGGGTGTTAATAACTATAAGACTGGTGGTGTACTGCCGTGAGGAAATTGGAAGGCTGGAGGTAACCAAGGCTCTAAGGGAGGTGGAAATGCAAGATGCTGCTTTAATTTGGCACCAATCTTCATCTGGGGTGTGAAGCCAATAAATGATTTTTTTGAACATTTGAGGCCCAGTAGTAATGGCTGAAATTTGGAAGGGCTAAGCCATCTAGGTTTTTAGGCCTCTGTAACAAATCCAGCCGTACTCTAGGCTTTTTCCCATCCCATATAAATGAGACCAAAGCTTTATCAATAGATTTAAAAAATGATTTTGGAAGGTAAAGTGGGATACACTGAAATAGATGAAGAAACTTGGGGAGTACATTGATTTTTATACAATTTACCTTCCCTGCCAACGATAGATGAGGTGGCTTCCATTTCTTTAAGTCCGATTTGACCTTTTCAAGTAGTGGGCAGAAATTTTCTTCATAGAGATTGTGCAAATCTCTTGTTATATTTATGCATAAATACTTAAAGCTGTTTTTGACTGTTTTGAAAGGTATAGCACTGCTCTGTATTTGAAGAGCCAGGTCATTAACAGGATAGCATTCGCTTTTACTGAAGTTCAGTTTGTACCCAGAGAAGGAGCCAAAGCTGCTTAGGGTGTGGATGATATGGGGGACACATGAAACGGGATCAGATACATATATTAACAGATCATCTGCATATAGGGACACTCTATGCTCTTTATCCATCCTACGAATACCTGCAATTGATGGCAAGGTTTTGAGTGTAATAGAGAGGGGCTCTATGGCCAGGGCAAATAACAAATATTGGTATTAGTCTTAGAAAAAGCTGTATCAGCGGGGGAGAAGTTATATGTTGAAAGTGATTAAGACTTTCTAAATGTCTTTAATCTCCTAGGACAGGGGTGGGCAATCTCAGTCCACGAGGGCCGGTGTCCCTGCAGGTTTTAGATGTGTCCTCAAACCAACACAGCTGATTTAAATGGCTAAATTAGCTCCTCAACATGTCCTGAAGTTCTCCAGAGGCCTGGTAACGAACTAATCATGTGATTCAGGTGTGTTGACCCAAGGTGAGATCTAAAACCTGCAGGGACACCGGCCCTTGTGGACTGAGATTGCCCACCCCTGTCCTAGGACCTGGCGTCCACATATGTGGACATCACATTTTGGGTTATTTAGACCAAAATACTCAATTTTGCTCTACAAGGGCCTGATATCCACTTACGAGGACATTATACTGCTACTGTTCTATCAAAATTTTAAACGAATATCCTCATATGTGGCTCTGATTTTTCATAAAAACAAAAATAAGGTAAAAAAAAAAAATCTGGTAATTCTTTGTTTTTACATTCATTGGGCCCCAATAGGACCAAATATCAAAGAGAAATTAAAAATGCATGCTGTGGAGGAGTTCGGGTCTTAGGAGGTTAAAGGTCTATCTGGCTGACTTGCAACCTTCGCTCTTCAGTGTACATTTGTGTTTGACAGTGTTGGTGTGCTTAGTGATCTCATTTTGCAGAAAAAAAATAACTGAAGTGAGATAAATACAAAAAAAAAGGTGATAAATTGCAATATTGTTTCAAAATGTTATAAATGGTAATAACATTGTGTCTTCAGCGAAGCATTGTGATAATATTGTATTGTGGGGTATCTGGTGATACACACCTCCAGTATTTACCTGAAAACAACAAAAATTATCCTTCACATGCTTGTAGCATGACAGGAAAGTTATTGCATCTTGGGACTCCTTGAATATCTGAACCAAATTTCATATTTTAGTGTATATTGTTATAGTCTGAACCAAAACAGTGGACCGACTAACCAGTGGTGCTATCACTAAATGGAGAATGCTTGTTGAAAGCAGCTGTTTTGCAGAGCAGTGGAGCCACATGTGCAAAAAAGGGTCAATGAACTATTGGAAGTTGAAACAAAAAAAGTACAGAAAATAGTATTTTATTGTGAGCCATGGAGCCCATCGTGTAGAGCAAAGGCTCTCCGGAGGAAAATGCTAAACAGACGTGTGTCTGTTTAGCATTTTCCTGTTGCTATAAAACAAGAATAAGTCTTTCTACTGAATTGATCGCTGGACTGCCTTCATGGCGTAGTGGTTTATTATTGTGACCCCCCCTGAGCCCGGGCTCAGTGGGCCACAAGCTTATATCTGTATCCTCAGTACAGCCCGGATGCAGTAAATTGGAGGGCTGCTTTGGAAATGGCATCCGGCTTAGAAGTCTGTCTCAAATCAAACATACAGATCCAGCCCTCTGGGAAATAAGGGAGCAGCTGAAACTACCTAGCACTGAATTGCTCTGCAGTCTATCTAATGTTCTGGTGTTACAAATGGACAGAAATCAGAGACTTCTGAGTGAATCATTCCAAATACCTGTGACTTCCACATACCAGTGTTTTGCATTCATGATGCTTCACTTGCTGATCGAAGCAGCTATCATTATTTTAGAGTTAATGCAAGTTAAAGTTAATAAACAACAATTAAATGTGCAGCTCTATTCACATTTAACTCTAGCTTTTCTAGTTTGTGCTTGCAGAGCTCTTCTTAAATCAAGAACTCTGCAAGCAAAGGGCGTTTTAGCTGAGCTACACCACACAATGCTGACTACAGGTATTGCTTGTATATAGATCTCCAAAAGTTGATTCTGTTCATCTGGACGTAGTGTTTTGTGGGAGAAACGTTTCGTCACTCATCCAAGTGACTTCTTCAGTCTCAGCTGACTGCAGGTTTCCCCAAATCTTATAAACAGTACATTTGCATAATGACTGAAACCAGCCTATTTAGGAACAATGGGCTGTATATAGATATATATATAGATATATAGAGTTGTATATAGATATATTTTCAAATAAGGCACAGTGAGACAGTGTTGTTTTTATTAAGATTGTTCAGGTTGTTGTATTACATAAGCCGCTTCATTCATAAAGTGTTCCATCCAATGCAACATGTACTGAATGGCCAGTTGTAAAGTAGTATTTATTAGCAGTTGCTGCAAAGCAAAGCTTGAATAACCAAAAAAAACCAACCCTAAAATCCTTCTCTGCAGCAGTGCCTCCTTAACATTGTATTTCACTCTAAGTTGTTCCTTTCTCATTTTTCTCTTCTTTTTCACCTGACAGGTGCATGTCTATTTTTAAGCGGCACATGGCCTGCATTCTGCTGACAAACATGGACCCGCCCACCACAGAAAATCAGAACGGCCTCCCGCCAAATCTCGACTTGGCCACTGGACCGAAGCGAGACACGAAGGCCACCTGTCTGAGCGTCTACCAGTACTGCGAGAAGAAGGAGGGAGGAGAGGGCGGGGCAAGTTATTCAGAAATTGTCCTCACATTTCCACCTGGAGAGTACGTAGCAGAGGAACTTTGCATCTCTGCAGCGAAAGCGTGTGGTGAGTCACAACTGTGTTTCAGTTCACGTGTTTGCCCACACATGCAGTATATAGTTTCATTTACACATCTGACATTCTTTGGTTGAGCCATTTTCTAACCTCAGCTTAACAAAAAAATTGTTTTAAAGAAAACAACAGATGTTAACTGCGTTACAAACAGTGCATAAATTCACACTGAAATCCTCTTAAAAGGTGACTGGTGTCTTTATAACACATTTCTTTCTATAAGAAGCCACTTGAACTGTAAATAGGTCACAGTATGGTTAAGGATTGTTTTAATTAAGTGTTTATAGTAATGAAATCTAAAGGTTCTTCTGTATCCAAAGATTCTGGCAATGAAATACCATCCTTAACCAACAAGACATTTTTGGATTACAAATTTCACTTAGAAATGTTGCATAAAAACAGCACTCCTTTCACATTCATGGTGTACAACTCTTTCAATGAAAATAAAAGGGTCCTTTTCATTCAGCTAAACTTAGTGAAGTATTAAATCAGCAGGCCACTGCTTTTAATTTTACATTGTGCCACATTCCTGTTATTTAAAGCAGATTTGCAGAAGATGGCAAAATATATTGTTTCACTGAATTCATTATACCTGAATAATGGATGTTATTTACATTATTTCAGGATGAATAGGCTGATGCACTGTACAGCACCTGAGTTGATGCTGGATATTCGTATTAGCAACCACTGTAGCCTTTATCAATTTTAGGGTGTTTTCAGGCAGTTGAATAAATTAGCTGAGCTGCATTTTTGGGAAAAAACAACTTTTTTCTTTGAATATGATTTGTTCTTGGTTAAAATTGCTCTAAATTGGAAGTACTTCTGCTTTGAGATGATAACTCTTTGCCTTCTGCCCTGCCAGAACAATGTGAGCCCGTGATCTGATTTGTTAACTTTTGTTTGGTCTGGTGTTCCAGTGCATTTGTTGTAGACATTAAATACCATACCTTTTTTGTTCATCTTTCATTTATTCTTTATAAATGCAAGAAAAAACCTGAAGAAAAACCAACACAAAAACTGCCAGACAAAAAAACAATAATGTGCTGAATCATTGTCAGATTATAGCTGATGGTTTGCAGACTGCATTTTGAACAGAATTTCCTAGGAAGGGGAACTTGCAATAATTTTAACTCCATTCTGACAAGAAATTATTTGACTCTAAATTAAAGATTTCTACATTCCCAAACTACTCTCAGATGATTGTGCATAATTGTGGTAGACTTGTGAAAATGGTAACTTGAACTGTCAGAATTTGTACTTAACACTAACTTTGTACTTTTAAAAAACCTAAGCCCTAATTACGCAGGCCTCAAGACTGGTGAGCGACCTCCTGGCAGCCATCAGTCACAAAAAAAATCCAAAACATTCCCAATCAGATCAGAGTAATGGCCAAGCTGAAACACAGGCTCAAATAATATCCTCCCACACACAGCACATTAACCCTAGAACACTATCGCCGGGTGATTTACACCCGGGAAAATACATGTACATGATTTCTCTCTCCTGCAGCTGTTTGCGTGTCGAGGAGCCTGTGCCTTCACCAGGGAAGTCTCAAATTTCCCAGGAATGGGTGGACCAAAGACCAGCTTTCCAGAGTCATTATTTTGTTTTAGGAGGTTTTTTTTTCATTTTGTTAGACATGGCACAGTTGAAAGTAAAAGAAGACCACTCTAATTTGTCATGTGTTGTCATATTTTGATATATTTGATTACTTTTTATTGGTTATATTATATCGGGTAAAAATCACCCGGCATTAGTGATTGTGTTACTATTTATAGCGATAGTGTTCTAGGGTTAAAAACCCAACAAAGTTCACACAACTGACTGTTTGTGTTCTTGTGAAACTAAATCAGTACAGCCCTCTCCACCAAATATTTTAAAGAGGTGGTTTAATCCCCTCAATTAAGAAAAGCTGTAAAGGAGCATTGAAGTTCCTTAAATTGTCTTTTAAAGTAAGATCAGAATTAGATTGCGTAGGCCAGTTTTTAGTTGTGAAAACAGAACTAAGATAGTCAGGCCACTTTGTCATCTTCTCCTTCTAGAAAACTCAGATCAGGAAGTTGTCTCACTGTGTGTCTATTTTCCCCTATGTGCACCCTTCCTTCTGGAACGGTTGAATGAAGTCTTTTTACCATGAGCTCTATTTATATTTCCCTACTTTTTATAGTTTTTATTTCATTGTCTCCTTTCTGCCTCTTTGTCGATTCTTAAACTTGTACTTTACCTTCTGACTGTCTCTTAAACTGTTTCTTTTGTTGGTTAATTGCAGTTGAATTTAGCTGAATAAGCTGAGTAGTTTGATACTAGGATATTATTTATTAGAGAATCATTGATGTTCATTTAAATGGGTAGGGCAGGACATCTTGCTACCAGACTGAAGTTAATTATACCCTCCTTCTTTGCAGTCATCCCTAGTACAATTTCTTCCTTTTAGTCCTCACATAGAAAGAAGTTAAAAAGTAAGATGCAAGGATGTTCTGCTTCATTGTTCAGTTTCTAAAAAAAGCATACAAAGTTATTAAATCTAACATACAGTACAAATATCTTAAATTGTAAAACTGCAGTAGTTTAGTCTTCAGTGCACTTGAACTTTTTATACTGTTTTGATTGTAATACATATCACAAGGTAGGAGTTGCCTGTACATTAAGCTTGTTAGCACTTTGACTTTACTTCCCTTGTTGTGGTTGAGCCCATTTCCTCCTCGGCAGCGCTTCTGTCCTCACGCTGTTGCTTCACATGTGTGAGGGCTTCCGCATGCGTGATGACATTTTATGCCCTGTAAGTTCAGTTCGAACACTGATAAAACACCAGTTGTTTTCTTCATGGGACTTTTTATGCCTCAGCATTGTAGACCGCCGTGGCCTGACCCAGACGAATAAAGTTCATCAATCATGCTAAGGAGCTCAGTCAGGAATCCACTATCTCAGGAACATCCAAGGGAAACATTTTCAGATTTGGCAAAAACATTCATTTTAACTTAACCGGCTTTCCTAGTTCAAGTTTAAGAGTCTAGGCCACTGTCCCGGTGTCCATTGTGTTCTTCTAAACATTACACAGTACATTACCACGAAAAGCTGGAGAGGCTTTCTTTACACGGGGCCCAGACATGAACAAGATTGAAGGATGAACTAGTTGGACGTGACAAAATACAATATTGTGCCAAATACAGTGTTATTCTCTTAATATTTTGCTTCCATTTTGCCAGATTTGTTATAATTTTTACCAACGTTTTGAGCAATACTTTGCCAAGCTTTCTGAAGGTCTTTCTGAGTTTTTCTTTGGAGTGTTGGCGACTTTCAGAGGAAGGTTTTCTTTTTCTTTTCTTTTTCTTTAAAGACACTTAACAATGACCTGTGAATCATTCAAGCATAAAAAAGCACCGAAGTAATGAACAAGTGTTGGATCCACACGTAACAGGCAACGTACCAACAAAACAGAGCCCGCACTTCAACATCATTGAAGCAGTATGGGATTGTCTTGACAGAGATTCGGACAATAGGCAACCAGCATCCAAAGAAAAGCTTTAGATTTCCTTGAAGAACCCAGGAGAAATATTCTTAATGAATGCTTATAGACATTAAAAGAAAGTCTAAGAGTCACAGTAGTCGTACTAAATACTGACCTTACTAGAGCTTTTTAGAATTTTACAAACTTTGTTTTTGCCCTATATACTCTATTTCCATGTATATATACACAAGTTTCAACAAATTAATTTCACCATTTCCTACAAAAATATAAATACATGATGGGTTATCAAGCATTGTTACATAATACTGTAGAAATACTAATTACTACAGATGTATATGAAGTTGTCCATCCGTTGTTAGCCTATATGCATCATCATCATTATCATCAAACTTCTAGCACACAGGGAAATCGCTGACTTTCAATGTGGGGGGAAGCATATCAACCAGCGGTAACTAAAGAGACACTACAAAGAGAATATTTGGTTGTTGTTGAGCATCTTAATGCAGTTGTTTGCAGTCTGCAGTGATGCCACAAAGCATCCTGCATGTGTAAAAAAAAAAAAATAAATGTCTAAATATCAGCAGTTTGTTTAGTGAAATAGTTTTTTTTATATTTAGGAACTGGTTATTGATCTGTGCAATTAAGTGTTTACTGAAGTGACTTTTAAACACGGGATGATGTTAGACACTGTAGGACGAAATGATTGGAAAATAACTGCTAACAGAGTTAAACTAACAGCACCTTAAACATTTAAATGAATGAATTCATTTAAAACAATATGTATATTTATTCTTTTTCCAGGGATTTGTCCAGTGTTCTGCAGCTTGTTTGGCCTAATGAGGGAAAGTGACCGGACATGGTTCGCCCCAAATCATGTCTTTAAAGTGGACCACTCATCCTGTGAGAAACTGCACTTCAGAATCAGGTAGACAGTTGTACTTTTTAGTTTTTTTTCTGATTTCTGATTTTTCTGATTTCTTAATCTGTTTCAGATTTTTCAACGTTTTTTCCTCTCTTTTTCTCTTTTCTCTTCTTTTCCATGATCACCCCTCTTGTCCAGATACTATTTTCCTGGCTGGTACAACAGCAACAATTCATCATACGCTCATCGCTATGGTTTGTCTAAAGGGATGGAAAGCCCTGTGATGGATGACTGTGTCATGGCTTACCAGTTTTTTCAGGTTAGTCTTAACGCTTTATACCTCATAAAGAACAGTAAGACAGTCATTTTGTTTTTGTAGAGCCATAGAGTCTGCAGGGTCTGTTTAATGCCTTCACCCTTTCTTTATCGTCTGCGCATGTGGTTTCTTTCTCTTTTTTTTGAGCACTGTTGGGTGGGAGATAAAATGTGCTTGTTTCTCTGTCTCTCTGACTGGCTGCCAGTCTGTCTGTCATGTCAGCCCATTGTTTGGTACAAATTAAGAAAACAGGAAGTGGGGTAGTGAGAGTGTTCAAGAAGCACAAAATGGGGAACAGGTCCGGGTTTTTGTTTATGTGTGTGCATGCACACAAATGTTTTTGTGTGCATGTTTTTAAAATAGCTTCTGTTACTTTTTTTTTTTTATCTTGTCATGTTTGTGCTAACCTCACTTGCAGGCATTGTCTGTTGAGTTTTGTTTTTATCACCATTGCCACATTGACACCCTGAGCTGTGCGGCAAAACAGACGAGTTTGTTTTGGTGGACTTCTGCAATAATTCAGCCACGTAGTTGTTTGCTGATGAAATAATGGATAAAAAGAGTTGTGCATTAAATTTGTGCATTTTCTGTCATTGAGGCTGCCCCTCCCTAAGCCTGCTTCTGTTGGAGATCTGTTCCTGCTAAAAGGGAGTTTTTCCTTCCCTCTGTCACCAAACACTTGCTCACAGGGGATCATTGGATTGTTGGGTTTCTCTCTTTAGCACACATTGGTGGCAGTTCTTGAAGCATGGGTAATTTTGTAGGTCTGGTACATGGGAAGATGCTGAAACAGTTGGAAAAGATGAGAAAACATTTTTTAAATGGGCACAATTTTGTTTCCTGTTTTGACTTCTCATTAATGCTGAATCTCTCTTTTTTTGAGTTTAGTCAAACATTCTGGAAGTAATAATATAAATGTCTGTAGAGCTGTGTTGATGTCATAGTACATCACAGCATTATATTATGGGGTCTTTACGATATGCATCCTCCATATCCTCCTCCGATTTTTAACTGATGCTATGGAAGAAATTATAATCATTCTTTATATTAACATTAAAATAGCTGCTCTCTTTAAAAGATACCGTTTTTTTCGGACCATAAAGCGCACCGGATTATAAGGCGCACTGTGGATGAACAGGTCTGTTTTCATAAATAAGGCGCATTAAGCAAAACAAAACAATCAGATGAGTCAAACTTTACTCAACTCATTCTTCTTGCTTCCTCCACTTCCGTACCAGTGATTCATTAATGTTGAATTCTCTCGCAGCTGCTCTATTCCCATGTTGTTGCAGTATATTAATAACTAACCTCGTATTGTGCTTATCTCAGTTGTTCTCCTGACTGAAGTTTGATCCGTTTATAGCATCCTGCCATGCGATTGCATTTGTCTCTAACCATCGGGAACCCTCACCTGTCTTCATTTAGACAGTTTAACTCTCAGTGATGCTGCAGTGTTCATTTGACTTTAGGACCTGAAGCGAACAGAGTTTTGGACCCAGATTACTTTGCAAAGCTCCTGACTACGGTAGCAGTAATGCTCCGACAATCCATCAAGCGGTGCGGCTTCGTAGCTTTCCAAAGTCATACTAAAACATGTTTTGACAGATTTTTGAGCGCCGTGCAGCACTTAAAATCGGTTCGAGGTCAGTAAGCACAACCAGAATTCATACATAAGGCGCACTGTCGATTTTTTAGAAAACTAAAGGATTTAAGTGCACCTTATAGTGCGGAAAATATGGTACTTGGTTTCTGTTTACCCTGCTGCTCCTAATCTGATTAAGTTTTAGCTTTAGTCATACTTACTTTTTTTTGTGTGTATCATTCATCAGTTTCCTTTTGTTCATTTTCTTTTGTCAGTGGCGTAGTGACTTTCTGAATGGCTGGGTTGATATTCCAGTTAGCCATGAAGCGCAGGAGGAGTGTCTGGGCATGGCCGTGCTGGACATGATGAGGCTCGCCAAAGAGAGGGGGCAATCAGCAGTGGACATCTACAATGACAAAAGGTAGCTTGCCGTCTGTTTCTTATTTTCCAATCTGCTCAAAAACAAAATTTTAGCAGTCTTTTATAGTTTTACTAACCCATTAAGACTTCCTGGATTGTTTTTTTTAGGGCCTGAGGACACGAAGTGTGAATGCCCTGTTGTATCTGCTCCATTTATTATTTATTATTATTTTATGTCTTTGATCACCTTTTTCAGATCTTCCATGAAATTTTGCACATTTTGCAATATTTGACAGGTCACACCTAGTGGGAACAGGAAATGTCATGTTTTACACTTACAGGTACTGCTTCAAGGCAGTTGACCCCAGAAACCCCAGGAAGTCCTGAAGGAGTTGGTTTTAGGCCCAACTGAAAAAAGAGTTTTCATCAAAGGGCATGACCCTGGTGGCATAGGGAATTTCAATGTTTTGCCATGAAGGATGACATTGCTCTAACTTAAAGACATCTAAACTAATCTTCTGCAAAAAAAAAATCCTAAACATTTAAAGTTGGAGCCTGAAGATCTGTTAGTGTGTGAAGGAAAAGCCTTTCCTTAAGTGTTGCAGATAATGATGTAATCAAGCCGTGTTAAGAAATAGAATAATTAAAAAAAAGGAAATGAAAATGAAAATGGAAAAATACATTTCCTGTAAAATGAAAAAATACTATCCACTGGAGTGGAGGGGATTTTTTTCAAGTTGCTTAAGGTTTTAGACATTGTGGGGCTTTAGTGGTTAACTTGCCTGTGCAACATTGCATGGAAGTTGGCAACAGTGTCCTTGGATTGGCAAACTACGGTGGTGCTTTTTAGGCTGTGCTCGACCTAAAGGTTTATTACACCCCGTACCTGGCCAGAACCAACCTGCCAGAGCCATCCTGAGGAATGGCATCAAACAGACCAAGGAGGCCTACAAGAGGAGGATAGAAGTAAGGAAGGATAGAGGGCGTCTTCACAGACAACAACCTCTGCCAGGTGTAGAGAGGCATCCAAGCCCTCACCAACTGTAAAGGCCAGAGCCCCCCAACCCCTGACAGCAGTTTCAAAGTTGCAGCGGAGCTCAACACCTTCTTTGCCTGGTTTGATCCTTGTAGTGCTGCGTTTCTTAGCCCCTACTGTACGGCCTGTAAACACATGACTGTACACCAACCCAAACAACCAACGTCATGGTCAAGTATGACACCACCATAGTTGGTCTCATCGCCGATGGAGATGAGACAGCGTACAGGGTTGAGGTAGAGAACTTGTCCTGCTGGTGCTCAGAAACCTGAAGCTGAACATCCTTAACCCTCTCAAGGCAGGCGTTGCAGATTTGCAACAGTTAAAACACTAACAACCTGATTACCCCACATACATATTTTATGAGTTTCTTTTACTCAGAAGTACCACTGTAGGACTTGGTTGTGCATTAGCAACTAAAACTTAATTTGAGCCTGAGAGGGTTAAACAAAAGAACTCAAAATAGACTTCAGGAGGCACAGACAGGTCCACTCTTATTATAAACAGAGAACAGGTGGAATCTGTCTCCACCTACAGGTTTCTGGGCACCCACATCTCAGCTGATCTCACCTGGACTCACAACCTGGTAAAGAAGGCCTAACAGCAGCTGCACTTCCTCCGTGTCACGAGGAATAATAACCCGGACCGAAAGCTGCTGCTGGCCTTTTACAGCTCCTTAGTGGAGATTGTGCTCTCCTATTGTATGGGTGTTTAGTATGCAGGGGCCACGACTGAGAACAGGAAGTCTGCACAGAGGGTAATTAACACGGGCCCAAAAAAATAGTTGGTTGCCCTCTGCCACCTTCGTCCTCGTCATGGGACACAGGACTGGGCCATCATCATCTTAAGGATAATCAAGGATTGCTGGTATTTTGCTCAACTAGTATACATGTAATCTGTGGATTTAGAGAAGGCATTCGAAGGCGGTATCCTATCCAGATTTCTTAACGAGTATGGGTTATTGGGTCTGTTGCTGCATGCTGTTCACTTTTACTGTAGTGAGAGCTTGGAGTAATTCAGACTAATTCCCTGGGGGTATTGAACTGCCAGGGCTGCTTTTTATCACCGGTTCATAATCTTTATGGACAGAATTTACAGCCAAAGAGCATGTGAGGTAAGGTTCAGTTATCTGCTTAGGTCATTCGACTAGAATGTGCAACAGGAAAAAAGACCTTGGTTGCACCCAGAACTTCCTGGAAAGGTTATATATCTAGGCTAGTGTTCCACTAGAATACCTGGAATAGGTGGTTGGGGAGACCGATCAACCTCTCCTTAGACCTGTGGCTATGCAACCCTTGTGGAAAACTGTAAAATATGGTATTCATTTGTTAAAAATAAAAAAAGGGACTGAGTGCTTTAAACTTTAGTGAGGGATACATGTATGAGGTGCAATCAGGAGAGTTTATCAAAGAAGTAGATCGAATTTGCTGCACTTTAGCTGCAGCCAATAAGAATCTGGATAAGATCACGGACAGAACCAACTGAGCTTATTGCATGATGTAGAAATAACTGCAATTCAAGGGAAATTCAGTCCCTTGCATATGCTGCAAACTTTTTGACCTAAATAATTAGAAATGCTATTTCCTGTGCTGGTGTATGTGGTATAGCTTATGAATAACAATATCAGAGTAGTGTGACAGACACGGTGTTCATGCAGTTAAATAAAATACCTGTATGGAAAATAAAGTTTCAGTTGAAAATATTTCATCTGTACTAGGCTTGATCACAGGGTCCATATTTGATATGTACATCATATATATATGTATATATATATTTCTGCCTGACTAATCATTAGGATGAATTATTTGTAAAGATTTTAGACAGATCCTCCTGAATGACCTCTCTTTTTTTTAGCTACAAGTCCTTCCTCCCAGTGTCCATGCGAAGCCGCATCCAGGAATATAACATTTTGACTCGGAAGAGAATCCGCTATCGCTTCAGGAAGTTCATCCAGCAGTTCAGTGAATGCAAGGCCACTGTGTGTAACCTCAAGCTCAAATACTTAATGAGCCTTGAGATGCTGTTGCCCTCGCTCTACTCCGAGCGCTTCCAAGTCACAGACACCTCCTCAAATGAGGTTACCATCATTGTCACGGGAAATAAGGGCATCCAGTGGTCTAAAGGGAAAGAGGAGGACAGAGCAGAGGAGGTGAGAACAAATTTATTACAAGTGTGTTGCTGTCATGGGTGTGTCTTATCATTGATGCTTGTGTGCATTGATTTAAAAAAAAAGAATACAAATAACTATTTTTAACTGTTCTTGTGTGTGTGTGTGTGTGTGTTGTGTGTGTGTGTGTGTGTGTGTGTGTGTGTGTGTGTGTGTGTGTGTGTGTGTGTGTTGTGTGTGTGTGTGTGTGTGTGTAGGAGCTGCAGACATACTGTGATTTTCCAGAGGTGATTGACATCAGTATCAAACAAGGCAATAAGGAAGGATCTGCAGAGAGCCGCATAGTTACACTCACCAAACAGGATAACCAGATCATGGTATAGTAAACACTTCTGCTGTGTTATTGGTCATTCTCTGCTGTTACTGAGAAATTTAAATTACAGTTCACTTTGGTTTAAAACTATTTAACTTTCAGTACTGTCTGTTGACCATGTTGCCTTTTGTGGACAGATGGAGGAATGTTCTTTTTAAGAACCACATGTCCTCAAGTGGCGTGTCACAGCATTGAATTTTTGAAAGGGCAACATCTGTTCTTTATTCATTTGAATGAAGTATTTAAGGATATGAAGATAAATAGTTTCAATGGGCCAACATGACTTAAATTCACAGTACACATCCTCCTCCTCCAGATGCCCCACATAATGAAACCATGACACCACCAGAAATCTTAGGAGCCGACACAACAGACCAACAACTAGCTAAACATAACATCTAAACATAAGACCTAATTTGGTTTTAGTTAAGAAAATATGGAATTAAATTAAATCCAATGAAGCAGGATCCCCACACCCTAAAATAATACAGAGAAACTCCAGCAATCAAACATCCATCTATGAGCAAGCGCTTGGTTCCAGGGCGAAGGAAACATTCCCTTTTAACAGGAAGAAACCTCCAGCAAAACCAGGCTCATGGAGGGGCAGACATCTGCTCCGACCTGTTAGGGGTGAGAGAGACAGGACAAAAGACACACTGTGGAAAAATAAATTGTTTTCCTACCAGTTTGAAGTTTATTCTGCATCTCCACATCAGTTTAACGGCCTCAACATCAGTTATCATGATAGATGCTCAGCAGTTCAATAGATATGCTCTGTGGGCAAAACATGTCTACTCTTCTTAATCTTTGAATACAGGTATTTTTAGTTCAATTGATACAGGTGTATAAAATCAAGCACCTCACCATGCAGTCTGCCTTTACAAACATTTGTGAAAGAAAGGATGGGCCATTCTAAAGAAGACACTGAATTCATAATAGGTACCACCATTTCAACAAGTCAGTTCCTGAAACTTCTTCTTTTTTCCTACAGTCAGCTGCAGATAGTATTACTCCAAAGTAGGAACTTTTAGAAACCACAGCAACTCATTTATCAAGTGGCAGACTACATAAAGTTACTTGGTGACTCACCGAGTACTCACAGCTCTGCTGACTCAAAATCTTTAGAGTTCCAGACCTCCTGTGGCATTAACGGCAGCATAAACACTGCACCAGGAGCTTTGTGGCATGGGTTTTCATGGCTGAGCAGCTCCTGTAGGTGTAATGCACTTATATTTACTTAGATTATTTAGTAAATATAGTGTATGTATTCAGACAGTTGAATGAACGCTTAGTACTGGCAGCAGATAACAGGCACGTGTCACCAGTGGCAGCCATCATGGATCAAGATGGTAGCAGTATCAACTTGGGGACTCTGAGCTGAACTCTCACAACTAAATGATGTTAAGTTGTCCTCATTTGCTCATGTATAAGATACTTTGTTGCTTCCAGCACACAAAATAAGTAAAATCCTGCATCTGTATTTCTGTATCCCTCTGCATTGGCTCACAATGAAGGAGCTGGAATTTCGCTCGCTCTCAGTGGCCGTGTCATTCGTGTCACTGATTGATGGATACTACAGGCTGGTGGCCGATGCCCATCATTACCTGTGCAAAGAGGTAGCGCCGCCACGGCTTCTGGAGTGCATTCAGAGCTACTGCCACGGCCCTGTGTCGTGAGTATCACACGCATGCATATCATGCATCACGTCCCACATGCACAGTCATGGACACATGAAATCAGCAAAAAACATTCTGTCCCTTTTAATCGCAGGATGGAGTTTACAGTCAGTAAATTGCGGCGCTCTGGTAACCATCAAGGCCTGTACATGCTTCGCTGCAGCCCCAGGGATTATGATAAATACTTCATGTCTTTTGTGGTGGGGGTAAGTAGTGTTAATGTTTGTGGGGAACACTCGATTTCCCACATTACTGCTATGCAATATAATTCGCTTCTTCAGCCTATGACTGCATACATCCAAGCAGATATAAAATATGAAGTAAGATGTTTAAAGTCACTACAATGAAATTGCACAGCTGTTTCTGAAAGTAAACCATGTCCACTGGTTTCCAAAAACCGGAGAAGCAGTGCACACCTGTCTGCACGTGATTTTGATCACATTTTCAGCCACTAGAGGGAGCAATAAGGTTTGGTATCTACTTGCTGCAGACGGTCTATATCTCCCAGCAGGTCACCATACTGTGACTTACTGGATGTTTGTTCTCTGTTTGACTTTAAGTCTAAGTTAGGCTATTTCAAAAATGTGATGTTTCAAGTTTGTTTGACTGAGGGAGGATTAAGACAAGTAAAAATGACCAGTTTTCAGACCATGTATGGCTGACTGAAACAGCAGTAAGGAAGGGACACAAGGAGCGTCCTTTGTAACATTCAGCACAACTCAGCTGTGGTAACTTTTCTTTTGATTTTCAGTATGAAACGATGGTGGACTATAAGCACTGTCAGATCACAAAGACCGAGTCAGGAGAGTACATTCTAAGTGGAGCCAAGAGGAGCTTTGGTTCACTCAGGGAACTTCTGAATTGCTATCAGAAGGAGGCGCTCCGCACTGATGGGTACACATTTCAGCTGATCAGGTGCTGCCCGCCCAGCCACAAAGGTCAGTGTTCACATCCAGAACATGTATGTGATGAAAACGAAAATGAAAACGTGAAATACAAGCTATTTTCTCATTTCAGAATTGAAGGCACAGTAAAATGCATTTCCACATGCTTTGAGTTTTTAAAAAAAGCATTTTAACATTTAACTATGAAGCTATGAAAACAGTGAGCAGCACGCGTTGTTTAGCTGTAAAACATTAGATGACACTGATAAAATCAGCAAGTAAAATGTGTTTTTCCAGTATCCTCAAACTTGTAAATCCTGTTTCAGTGGCACCGATGAATCCTATGTTAGTCACTGTTATTTTAATTTTGTAACAGTTTATTGTTTACTGTTATTTTGTAACTGTTTATGTGTGATATCCTTTGTATCCCTGCTGCAGTCAATTTATCATCTTAAAGCTTCTGCTTTTATTAGATGCTTTAAAAACATCTTAAGAAAATGAAAACCGCATGCTGATATGTGTTTATTGATAGAGTGCATGTAATTAGACTATAAGCCAAAGAGCAGATCATACAAAGGTAATGTGTTGATGTTATGAAGAAATGGGTACTGATAGTATGGTATCAATAATGATTTAGCTTTGCATGCATATGGGAAAAGAATTAATGATATTTTTATTGGAACAAAAATCATTTTTTATTGCCTCGTAAAAAAAACAAACAAAAAACATGTGTGGAGAAGTTAGAAATGAAACGAATGATTCAGTAAACTAATCCGAGTTTCTGGGTACCAAAACTCTGATTTATGGTTTATGGTGAAAAATATAAAAATACACAACATAAAGTTTCATATCCATGATAAAAATTCTGAATGTAATAATCCAGGTTTATAATTGCTGATCAAATTCAATATTTAACAGTGTGAGTCATCAGTTTCCTTTTGTCATTGTCTAGTTTTAGTCAGGTGTAGTGTGAACCTGTCGTTGATTCACTAAAACCTTGTTAATCTTTACCTTTCTTCAGATAAGTCCAACCTGCTGGTGTGTAGAAACAATCAAGGGGCCGAGATGCCCACATCTCCCACGCTCCACAACCAAAACATCAGCCAGATGGTCTTTCACAAGATTCGAAAGGAGGATCTCATCATCGTAAGTAAACCTTCTCTGGCTCCTGACTTCAGCCTCTCCTTTGACATGAAAACGCCAGGATTGCAAATGCTGTTTCTCAAACACACTGGAAATACCAAACAGTGTTGAAAGGCCTCTTTTCTTTGTCCTAAAGAGATATAATTTAGATTTAAGACTTCTGAACAGCTCGTATTTTAAAGGCTGGAGCCTTTGTGAATGTAAACTTGAGTGAGAGTACCAGAGGTAAGAGAACTGTTGTGGGATCAGCCAGGATGCTTCATACAGTTAACAAAAAGACTCCGTCTGCTGTAGCTCGACATCAATAGCTGTCGCTGTTTTTATTTTATTTGAGCATTTAAAGTTTTGTTGGACAGAACTATCATAGGAAAACCTCACAACTACAGGCTGTTTATTTAGCCAAGCTTTAACTGTCAGATAGACGACTCTCTGATATACAAAAGGTTCTATGGATCCCAAACACTTGCAAAAAAGTCCAAATCATCCTCCTGCAGTACTGTGCTTGTGTTTGTGCTGATGTGCTGTGTCTGGTTTTTGCCAGACCTGGTTTCACTGAAGTGGTCACACTTGCTGGGCAGTGCACTTGATTAGCAGCACCTGACTGCTAACCTCTTATTTCCTATGAAACTAAGCAGTGTGCTTAGTTTTTAGGGCTGTATAAATTGAGTGTATTTTTTTAACTTTCTGATTTGCACTTGATGTTTTTTATTAAGTTAGTTAAGAGCTTTATTACAAGACCGCTTGAAACCCCAAAAGATTACTCTATCATTTATTACAGAAGAAAAATATTATGTTCTGACAATTTGCCTGGAAATGATAAGGCGTGATGATAGTGCCAATATATCTGATCTTCAGTAAATCGGATCCAGGTGGTCGATAACGTTTAGCTGCCTGGGTCACAGCTCAGCCAGGCGAACATAATATTTCATTTAGTTCCCAGGATGCATGTGTGGAGGCTTGAAAATTTAATGGTATTGTTCGTTACTCTTCACTTCAGAGAATCCAGAAGATCCCAGCTTTAACTACGAATAAAAGAAGGCAGGAGTAAAGATTTGGATAAACGTCGGTGGCAACTTTGAGTTTTCATTAAGAAACGCTAAAGGGATTGGCTCTGATGGATGTTAAAAGTCAAAGTTTGTCATCTTTTTTGTTTCATGCGTCTTACTTCGGATGAGAAACTGTAGTTTTGAGAATACTGCTCTAAATAAAAAAACCTGCATTTCGGTGTATAGGCTGTTTTGGCTGCATGACTGTATGACGCTTGCTATTCAAGCTAATATATTTTGAGGAGTTTATGAGGAGAGGACATTGCCTAGGGAACTGTTTAGAGTCAACCAAACAATGTGGTTTTTTCAATAAACCAATAAAACTGTGTTTCAGAAAGAGAGTCTGGGTCAAGGAACGTTCACCAAGATCTTTTGCGGTGTGAGGAAGGAGCTTGGAGACTATGGGGAGATCCATCAGATGGACGTTGTTGTCAAGATTCTGGACAAGGCGCATCGCAGCTATTCAGAGGTTAGCTTCTTAAGGAAGAATTTATGTGACTGTTAATCTTGTTGATTAATCAGGTTCATGGACTCAAATTTAAATTCTCTTCTCTCATTTTTTTCCTTGCAGTCATTTTTTGAAGCCGCAAGCATAATGAGCCAGCTCTCTCACAAACACTTACTTCTCACTTATGGCGTGTGTGTTTGTGGAGATGAAAGTAAGCGTACAACACAAGCACAACCTTTACTGGATGGTTTAAGATATTTAAGATGTAGACGAAATGAGCAGCAACACACTAATTATACCAGTCATGTGGTAGGTCCACGAGGAATAGGCTCCCAAAATAGAAAAAGAGACCGTTCACACATTAAACGAGCACCAAATGATGTCAAACTGTGTTCCTGTGGGCAGCTGAGATGATCAAACAGAGAGGGCAGAAGGTTTCTGACCTACCGAGCAGCTCTGTGTCCCCGACCCTTCGTTCAGACTGGATTAAGCCCTTCGGATCAACAGGTCACTAAAGGGCTACTGTAGTCTTTAAAGCAGCTCACACGTGAAGTAGTGTATCTGGGAGCTGTTGTCAAAGTCTTTCTTCTTTTACATGTAATGGATGCAAAAAGTCAAGTGTGTGCATGTGGGCTGAGGGAAGTGTTTAAGTGTCCGTTCAGTTTTATGAAATATAGATAAACACCTCGAAATCACTACAAGAGGTAATCTCAGAGAATTTTACATGGTAACAGGGGAAGACCTCTGGGTAAGCACGTGTGCGTTACTACTCAACACAATCTTCAGTGAAGCACAAACTGCTTTATTTAGTGCTTTATTTGTTGAAAAGAGTTTCTTCATAAACAGATGAGTAAGTGACACGATCTAATCTCAATCTCCCGGTCAGACATGATGGTGCAGGAGTATGGTAAATTTGGTTCACTGGACACCTACCTGAAGAAGAACAAAAGCTGTGTTAACATCACCTGGAAACTGGAAGTGGCCAAGCAGCTCTCCTGGGCTATGCACTATCTGGTAAGACTTAGCAACTTAATGCTGTGTGACCCATACAGATTTTTTTTTTTAAATTAGAAGATTATGGACACATTTACACATTTTGAAATGAAGGGAAAAAAGAAACCAACATGGAAATAAACCTTTCATTGGGACTTTCCTAATGCTGCATTGATATTTATGTTGTCCCTATTGTAACTGAACACAGGAGGATAAAAACGTCATTCATGGGAATGTTTGTGCTAAGAATGTCCTTCTGATTCGAGAGGAGGATCGGAAAACAGGCAGTCTTCCTTTCATCAAGCTCAGTGACCCCGGTATCAGCATCACTGTGCTGCCCAGAGAAGGTGAGAACGCCGACATCGTGGTCCCGAGGCTTGCACCTCACACCTGTGTGATGTGGGAATGATGCTCACTGCATGGTTTTTCCTTGGTGTGATTGTCAGAGATACCTACGAGGACATAATTTAGTCACCTTTTGCTTCCCTTTTCTCCATCTTTGCTCTGCATTTCCAACATTTATTATATTCCTGCATCTCTTTACATGTCTGACCTGCAGTGCTAGTGGAGCGTATCCCATGGGTGCCTCCTGAGTGCATTGAAAACCCTCAAAACCTGAGTTTAGCTACAGACAAGTGGAGCTTCGGGACCACGCTTTGGGAGATCTGCAGCGGTGGAGACAAACCTCTCAGCACACTGGACTGCTCAAAGGTCCAAAAAAAACAAAAGATGCATTGATACATTTTGTAAAATATTTAAGCACTTTGGTTTTGAGACATAATGAGGTTCATTAGAGGGGCTTAGATTTGATCTAATTAACTGTACAGATGTGAGGCTGGTCAGTCTGTTATTTTATATTCCTGAACATGTGAAATTCACTAATTTCTGTTGTGAAAAGACAGGTTTAAAATGTTAATGTTAAACTTTTAAAAACATGTCTTCTTTTCCAAGCCAAGAACAATCAGGTCCTTAATTTTGTTCTTTCCTGTTCTGTAGAAAAACTTGTTCTATGAGGACAGACACCAGCTGCCGGCTCCTAAATGGACAGAGCTGGCCAACCTGATAAACAGCTGTATGGACTATGAGCCTTTACACCGGCCCTCCTTCAGAACAATAATCCGAGATCTCAACAGTCTCTTCACACCAGGTAGGAACATGAATGGAGTCGTGTGTCAGAGAAAGATCACCATGCATCACTTGAGCACGCTCGTTATTTCACCCAGATGTTGTTGAAAGTGACACGGCCGTTTGTTGCAGACTATGAGCTGCTGGTGGAGAGCGACATGGTGCCCAACAGAGCACGAGGCTTCGGCTTCCCGTGGGCCTCCGAGAACCAAGATCCGTCACAGTTCGAGGAGCGGCACCTCATTTTTCTCAAGCAGCTGGGCAAAGTGAGACATGCTCTATGCACACATCACTTATTTTTAAAGTTGGACTCCCTTCTCATGTCATTATAAATGTATATTTGTTATGTACATAAACAAAGCCATTTATAAACAGCTTTTTTTATAGTGAGTTATTTGTTATTATTTCCTCCCCCCCCGGCTCATCACCTTCTTGTTTCCATTGGAGAAGATCCAAAAATACTATAATGTGCTAATTATTTATTATAGATGTAAATTATAGCGTTTCTCTTTTAAAATGCGTGTTTCTTGTCCGTTTGATCCCACACTTCAGGGGAACTTTGGCAGCGTGGAGATGTGCCGGTACGACCCGCTGCAGGACAGCACAGGGGAGGTGGTGGCTGTGAAGAAACTCCAGCACAGTACAGCTGAGCACCTCAGGGACTTTGAGCGGGAAATTGAGATCCTTAAATCACTTCAGCATGAAAACATTGTCAAATACAAGGGAGTGTGTTACAGTGCAGGTATGAGCACATTGTTTGTTGGCTATGGTGTTATGAAACATTAAGCGACCACTTCCTGATTGCTTAGATTTTATTCGTCACGCTTAAATGTTTCAGATCATCCAACAAATGTAAATATTAGACAAAGATAACCGTGCACTCGTGGAGTAGTTTGATAAGCTGGGCAGTCCTGGCGAGGTCCACCACTGATCCTTTTCACCATCGATGGACGTCAGTGACTTTGTTTCGTAGCTGTTTTTAAGGGACGTGTTGCTTTTTGAGCTCTTTCAGCCAACCTCAATTCATCTTCTCAGCATGAAATTCAGCTTTCCAAAAAATGTGGTTATTTAATTCATTAATAAATATTTCCACACAGGACCTGGTACTGTTGGATAGCTTTTCTCCCATAATCAATGAAATCATCATTTAAAAGCTGCTTTTTGTCTTTACTCAGGTTATCGTTGTGTAATATTAAAATGTGTTTGATCATCTGAAACAGTAAGTGTGACAAATATTGTAGACAAAAACTTAGAGAAATCAGCAGTGTGCTTTTTCACATTACTGTGCACGTGCACTTGCATTGCTCGTCATCTCCTATGACTTGGATAACCTGGATTACAATAAAAAAATTAAACGCTGTTGGTTCTATTTCAGCTTATAATTAAAGTTAGTAAATGTTGCTGTTTTGGTATAAAATATTGTTTCTTTTGTATATTTATGTTGTGCTGTAATTTTCCTTAATAATGTCAAGACGAGAGATTCAGTTTTTTCTTTTTTTTCTCTTTTATTTAATGCAAACTTCCGTGAGCTGCTTGTTCCTTGATTTAATATTCCCACCCCTGCACATTTTCTAATGCATTATGCTGTTTTCCACACATTTGCTGCCTGGGGCATCAGTGACTATGCCCAATGAAACAAATAAATCTGAATTAGCTCAGAAAACCCACTTTAGGCGAGGCCTCCACTCCACCGCTCACATCGTATTCTCTTTCTCTAGTAGCGAACTCAACTCCCTTTTCTCTGCAGGACGAAGAAACCTACGGTTGATCATGGAATATCTCCCCTATGGCAGCTTGAGAGATTATCTCATCAAACACAAGGACAGATTTGATTCCAAGAAACTGTTGCACTACGCGTCACAGATTTGCAAGGTAACACAGTGCTATACAGAGATGCTTGCAAAACACTCCTTCACAGTTCTTCTCGGAGCTGCTGCAAAATGTATGCATTTGGTGTAACACATGAATTCCTTCCAGGGAATGGACTACCTTGGCACTAAGCGTTACATTCACAGAGACCTGGCCACAAGAAACATTCTGGTGGAGAGCGAGATGAGGGTTAAGATCGGTGACTTTGGTCTGACCAAGGTGCTTCCTCAGGACAAAGACTACTACACTGTCAGAGAGCCTGGGGAAAGCCCCATCTTCTGGTGAGGACCATGCTTAATCCTATCTTAATATCTTTTGCTTTTACTAGCTGTTACTTCCTTTCTTTAAATACTCTAACAGTTGTGAGCTTTAAAAATTTGCAATTAAGTAAAATCATGATCCACGTGGAGGCAAAGATTAGAACTCGTTTTTATGCATCCACTTTCGATGGTCTTCGGTCAGACCTTCAGCTCTGTTTGATTGCGTTTAATAGACAGCTGTATTTTTAAAAAATGTTTTTAGTGGAATGTACATAAAACATAGATGTGACTTTCCGATCTGCCTTAATTGAACATAGTTTTTTTCCTGATAACGACCAGCTGGGGGCGACACAGAACCAAGTCTGATTGTATAGAACTCTATGAGAAAACAACGCTACTGCTCCTCCTGTATGACCTCAATAAACATGTTCCTCGTGGTTTAATGGTCTTTATTTAAAGTTTAACATCATATTGTGATATTGACTTTGGAAATTAACTGGAGTAAAAGACAAGATCAGAGAATCTCTATGGTTTGGCTACTTTTTGATTGGTTTGAGATTTTGATTTGAGCCTGCAGTGTCCTCGGTTTCTGTTTCTAGCAACATCGAGTTGAGGCTTTAAATGTGGTATAACGTCCGTCTTTTATATGCAATCTGTGTATGGGTTGCGTTATATATATGCTTGAGTCTTGAATGTGCGGTGGTGTCTTGCAGGTATGCTCCTGAGTCGCTGACAGAGAGCAAATTCTCTGTGGCTTCAGACGTTTGGAGTTTTGGGGTCGTCCTCTATGAACTCTTCACTTACAGCGACAAGAACTGCAGCCCACCAGTGGTACTGTGTTTTTTTTTCTAGTTCTGCTAAGTGTTTCCCTCATTTTACTTTTAATTTCTTGGTCACTTGTCTCAATTGCTCAGTTGATTTGGAAAACAACCCTCACTATAATTAGGCTGCAGCGTGGGTTAAAGAATCAGTTGATTGAGCACTCCTCTCTGTGCGATGTACTCAAAAACAGGAACCACTTCATTTTTTTTTCATTTTTTTTGAAGCATACTGCTTTTTCTTAACCAAACACAATGAATTTTCTTCTGTTTTAGGTCTTTATGAATAAAATGGGCAATGAAAAGCAGGGCCAGATGATTGTCTACCATTTGATTGACCTCCTAAGAAATGGCTATAGGCTGCCTGCACCTGATATGTGTCCTACACAGGTCTGTTACTTTCTTCAGCCTCACCATAAGCTGCTCATTGTTTTGATAAAATGTCTTGTGGTTCAAAGCCAACACAGATATAACTTGCTTATTAAGTTTAACAACGTGAGTCTCACATAAGAAATTCATGTGGAGTAAAGAACGTATTAAACATAGTCCTCAGTGGCCTGGAGACCCTGAGAGGATTAAGATCAGCTAAGATGAAAATCATATCTCAACAACAGTGAACTAAGCCAGATGACCGTGTAAAATGAAGCTTTGAGTTAGATGCACACACAGTTTAGCTTGTGTTCAACAGCCATTTTATTAGATACACATTGCTGGTACTTGGTTGGAGCTTTTATCCTCCATAGCTCACCCCTAAAACTGCTGGGTTCCTACAGAAGACTTCATTAGTAACACTTCATCTCTTTTGTTTTCTTAGAACTGTGTAAATAATGCTGTCCTGATGCCTCCACAGATTCACAAGATTATGATGGAGTGCTGGAGCAATGACCCTAAACTGCGGCCTACTTTCAAGACATTAATCCTTAGTGTGGAGACTGTACGAGACAGCGAGGATAGATGAGGAGCATCGATCCGTGAACCTTCGACCTTTAGGCGTTGAGTCGCGTGAGTCAGTCCTCTCTGACCTGAGCAGAACAACAAAGTGTCTGATTTACTGCAGTTTGGAGTTGAAGTGATGTTAATCTTCTTTCTATGGTCACATGAAGTATTCACATGAACTGATGAACGAGTACACTACACTTCTGGTGCTTTCGGGAAGATTTCACCCTGGGACGAATTGTTTTCTTTGATGTGTTTGCACGTGTTGCGTTTTAAACGCTGAAATTAAAACAGTGATTGACTGGAGAGAGGCGATAAAAGTTTCAGTGTGAAAGTCAGTGTTTTTTCCAAGAATGTGAAAAGAACAAGCACCAACAAGCAGCAGTTACTGTGTACCTTTAAAGCTGTAAAATAAGCAGAAAGCTTTTTTGGCATAAGAAAAGAGACTATGAGGGAACAAAGGCTCTGTATTCTTCACATCACTGAGCCTAAATCGCCAGAGCTGAACCGCTGTGCACGTGCTCATGAGCAGCTCTACTTGAATGAGCAGATTTCTTCCTGCCGATGCCCATGTAGATTTTTTTTTTAGGGTTTTTATCCATGTCTGTAAGGAGGAGATCCGCCATTGCGATCTTTACGAGATTTCTGCTTCTACGGTGGAAGTGACAGTTTTGAATGTGTCTGTGCTGAGAACCTGTGAGGCGACTGAAGGAATGAGCCGACTCCTTGTTTATAAGGGGCAGGTTATGCTATTTCATTGAGGTCACAGTTAAAATTTCACAAGGCATTGGGAAAAAACCCCAAACTATCATAAACTCAGTGTAATTTTTGTTTCAGTGAAAAGCAGCCATTACTTTGTGAAACCTTTATTATTAAACTGGTGTATTTTAATAATACAGTATGAAGTTTTAAGCTTGTGCAGTTTGTAGATATGTAAAGTGATGTAAAGTTGATTTTTTTTGCACCTGGAGGGAAAGTAATGATGGGAAGTGCCTTTATTTTCTGCAGGAGACTCGTTGCCAGTCATGCCTTTTAATAGAAAAACTGATTCGATTTTGTGGTCACGTCTTCGTTTTATACTTTGACATCTATTTAAAGATCCAGCTTGTGTGTTACATGATTTCGTATTAGGTTTAAGATTGTCGGTCAATGTTTGTGGAAGACAGACTGTTTTCTCTTCGTTTCTAATCCCAAATGCTCTCTTTTCAAGTCGTTTTCTGGTGTGAAACTCAAATAAATGTATTATTAGCAATGAGACAGTGTACACTTTAAATGTGTGTGTGTTCTCCTGTGTTTTAACCTCCTTATAGGCCCCCTGAATATTTCTTTCATGATACTTGACGATTGTCAGTTTATTCTGTTTTTTTTTTTAAATTGCAAAACGTTTGGGAGTCATCTTTTTCCATACCAGTATTGTTGTGATGTATGTATATCAAATATGATTCTTCTGTGAAGTTTGTATCATTTTGTATCCAAAGATTTTCATAAAAAGTTCAAAAAAATTCAACTGATGTTTCTTTTTCCTTATTTGTTTTTAATTGTAGTTTGTTTCAGACAGGCTGCCATTTAAACTATGCTCTGCTGGTTTACATGTAAATATCCGAAGATGTGAAGTTTATATATGTAAGGTGTTTGTGCTTTTTTAGTAGACAAGTCATACAGCAGCCATAGCTCCATCTAAGAGCGTTTTTTAATGTGAAATTAATGTGTAAACTCCATGATTGCCAGCAAGATTTGAGATATTTTTATGTTTATTTTATTGAGGCTGAATGGGTTTAGGTGGGTGCAACAGTGTTAAAAGGACAAAAACCCTGCTCCTGTGGAGTATTATCCTCGGGCTGTTTAGAGAAAATCATCAGGGTGGTTTAATGCTGTGAACAAGGCCAGCAATAAGTTCACGGCAGCCTAAATGACATTAATGTACAATACTGTCCAGTGTTAGTATGAATGCATTTCATGAATGTGGTCTGAGAGTCGACAGGCCAAAATATAGACAGAAAAAATCTGATGCTGTTCAATATGTCATATATTACAGTATTTAAAATTTATTGACAAAGATAACGACATATACGTACAGATGGGTTAAACAAAATATCAAAGGAGAGAGGAGAATGAAGAAGACGTGAAGCTGGGGGAATGTTTTTCTTGTACAATACAGCATGAGTGGGAACAGCTTAATCAACACCAGACGTTTTCTGTACACTGTCCATTACTGCTCATCATAATGGCTCCATGAACGAGCCCCGTGCCATCGCCCACCCACCCTGCTTCCTGCCTCAGCACAAGCGTCCGATATCATTCTTGGTGCAGCCCTGGTTACAGCACATCCCTGCCACGCCAAGTGAAAAGTTCCTCTTCTTCTTGCTTGGTAGGATCCAGTCAGCTGCACCCGGGGTCCCGTCTTGCTCACCTGCAGCTGCAGACATCTGGGAGTCCCCCAGAGGGGCCGGGAGACTCAGCGGCTGCTGCTGCTGTCTGTCACCTGTGGACCCGTAAAGAGCCAGGAGGTCTGCCAGGGAGTAAGAGGAAGCAGTGTGAAGAGGAGAGTGGTTTTCTGCGAGGTCTGCACCACGTTGCCAGGTGTGCTGGCTCTCCTCCACTTTAACATCAGGGAGGGAACTCCACTGGAACAGATCTAGAGACACAAAAAAAATGATCAACGACCTCAAACGCGGGAAAGTGTACTGTAGGCCAGAAAAGACAAAGAAAATAGGAGAATAATGGAAAGTAGTCACTAAAAGGAGCTGACTGTGGTGCTGAACTGTCGTGCTATACATGTGCCAGGGATCATCAACTAATAAAAACAGCCTGAACTCATTCCAAAGTGCCATAGGTCAAAATTTAACAGGAAGTCTTTCACAGTCCTCCACCTGTGGAGCATCTTTAGTCTTAATGATAAATCAGTTTGTCACACTCTTCACAGTTTATCTCTCTACTATTCACTGTAGTTTAATTTTTTTTTTTTTTTTTTTTTTAAATACATCTGTATGTCTAATTAGTGCACACAAATTAAACAGTTAGTGAAAGTATAGCAGCATTAACTCACCCAAGTCCCCCTCCGTGGACCGTCTCCACCGGGAGCCACCGCAGGTGAAGATGACCGCTCTGATGAACTCTCTCCCACACAGTTTCACCCCATAGTCCCTCGGTACGATCAGTCTGTTCATCACATCAGCGTTCTCACAGCTGCACAGGCTGCCGACACACACCACAGCCACGGCGAGAGTCAGTCTCCAGTGCATTGCTCACCTGTCCTGAAATTAAACTGCCTGGTTTGAGGTGCACAGGTGGGAGTCAGCTGGGCTCAGGTCTGAGGTGTGCTGCAGGTCCCGCTCGCTTCCTTGTTTCTCTGTCAGGAAAATGCTCTCGCAGACTCTCAAACTGGGAAAGCTGCTTCTATCAGTCTGCTTTGTGTTCTTTTCTTCTTCCCTCTTTGGGAGTGGACCTTATATAGCCCTAGACACTAGTTCACTCAACAACCTGCCTCCCTTCCTCTCACACGCGTCATCGTCTTTCAGATTGATGACGATGACGTACGTGGAGTTATTTCTCTTGTGCAGTAATATCAAGTTTGAGTATGCACTCATTACTCACACATTATTACAGAAGACAAATGTTTAACATAGGCAGTGATTATTGTCGGAAACTTTATAAAAGCACTGAAAACATTTGGTGTCTTGTAAGATTGTAAGTGCTTTAGGCTGATACTAACATAATTAAAAAACAAAACAAAACGAGGTAGGTTATTGACTTTGCAGCATTGCATTCAGGGGGTACCTTTGCCGCAAGAGAGAAACTAAGATACTGAAGTCCTTTAAATATCTTTTACTGAATTCACAGCTTTTACATTTTTTTTTACTTTATTTGTATACAATACAGAAAACAGGACAAGTTAAAATAAACAAGATAAAAATGATAGATATTGAATTTAAAGCTTAGATTTTTCTTAACTTCCACTTTATGCTACTGTTTCTTTTTCTGCCTTCCTTAAAAATATCATAAAAAACAAATTTAATGGGTTGTAATTACTGTCTTCATTGATTTTTATTTTTTCTTTCTTTTTCTTACTTAATGTTAATTAACGGGTTAGATCTCTAAATCATCACAAACAGTGGTGTCGAGGCAATGTTTGATTTTAGTTGGGCTCATCTTTAATTTAAATCTGATTATATTTGTTTTTTCTGGTTAAGAGTGCATGTGCACCATGTCATTCAGTACTATCAGCTAGAGATTACATTTACCATTTCTATTATGGAAATGTGATTTAACCTGGTTGCAAACACTGATGTGAATAAAACATATGAGAAAAGCTTATTTATTACAGGTAAGAGTAAATCTTTGAGTAACTCATTCAGCATTCTTATAGATGAATAGTAAGCTATTTTTAGTGCACAGAAATGTCCTAAATGTTCTTAATTTCCTCAGTTTGCAGATTTTAAGCATGCATGGAAATTAAAACTGATGCAAAAAAAAGAAGAAAAGAAGAGGCAAGAATGAAAAGAAGGAAGCAGGTGGAGGACAAGCACTACTGGAAGTGACAATCTGAGATGAGAGAGTCTCTGTTTGTTTTGTAGCCTTATTTGTCATTCTTTAGACAAATGTTCCCTAGGTGCTGTCAACCTGGAGTCCAAGCAGGAAGCTCATTGGAAAAATAGGTTTTTCTTTTAATGGCCCTAAAGAAAAACAGTGATAACGAGAAGACAATAATTAACTCTCAGCAAGCGATAAAAAGATAAATAAGAGCACAAGACAGAAAAGTACTTAAATGAAATGGAAAAACAACAACATCTAAATACTGCAAAACAAAAATGTTAAAAGCCATTTAAATGCGGGCTTGGTGCCACCTGTAGATGACTTGTGCCTTTCTTTTAGCAAGACTGTAACCTAAACTTTATGCGACTGCTTTGTCTAACACTTAAAAAATGTCATATACTGACCTGCTCTGGTAAAGGTTAGTATTTGACATCAAAGTGTGATTAATTCAATAAAAATGTTGTGAAGATTCGGCTCAGTAAGGTTCACACTTTGCAGGTGTGTGTGTGATCCTGGTCTGTGTGTGTGTGTGTCTGTGTGTGTCAGATCATCTGACATCTGTGAGGTGTTACAATCTCACCCTGCAGTGACGCCCACTGTGACCGCTATAAACTAGGAGCGATAATATTTTAAAACTTCACTGCCACACACAAACGTAGAAGAAAGAACGTAGCTGACGTCATCAGGCATAGCAGGCCTTTAAAGTCAAAGTATGGACACTGCCTTTACAGTAGCTTCATTGTACCTTATAACAGAATATTTTATTATTATAAAACATTTAAATTCCGATATCTGCACTGGCCTAAAAAAAAATCCTGTTTGGGTTAGTCTTTGTTTTCACCATAAGCTGCAGATATGAAAGGTGTGAGACAGACAGAGGGTGAAAGGGAAAAAGAGACGGCCAGTCCAGTGTCACAAACCCTGCGTCCGCGCTGATGAACCTCAGCCACACGACTCTTTTGTCTGCCGTTCCTCATGTGACACAGTCTCACATCTGCACACACACAAACACGTGCGCTGCATAACAATCGCTGCAGAGCACGACTGAGTGACATTCTCGTCTAAAAAGGCCTTTATTCTCAAAAAGTGCGGGTGTCAAAGATGAACAGGAAAGCGGCGTGACCTCAGTGATGATGAATAGGTTAAGAAAAAAAAGCATAGTTTGACAGATTCGATATGTCACAGAAAAAACTAGTTTGAATTTCATTTTCTGCTCATTTTTGCCAAATAATTGTGTGTATCTGTCCTGATATTTGTGGAGATGTATCACTGGAGCTGAAGAGAAAATTAATAAGTGGGTGGAAATGGAAAACAACTCCTCGAACTGCTGTTCTCTTACCAACCAATACGTAGCTTCATATTCTCAGGCAGATACACTGTTCCCACCTCACACTTAAAGACAGCAGACGACCGAGCTTTTGCCGTCAGGGCTCCTTGGTTGTTGAATGACCTCAGAAATACACTTCACCTCATTAGTGTCTTTATTATGTGAATTTATATTATACATTTTATATATATATTTTTTTTTTACCTTAACTAAACAAATATTTTATGATTATTCCTAATCTGCTGTCAAGTCTTGTCATTACTGTGAACACAGATTAGAGAAAATCCATCATTCAGTGCAATTCATTTCACTTTCGTTGAGTGACAAACTGTTGCAATTTCCACGTTTATTAGGCTGTGGGAGAGCGTAACAATGAATCTGAGGCAATGTGTCGAGTTTATTTTTTTAGCTTGTGTTTGTGATCATCAAATCACAAGGTTATCGAGGGTCTCCAGCATAACTCTGGGGTTTTTTTGCAGAACAGCAAAAGTACTGTTAAATATATATTTTTTAAATAATTTTTGACTGCTCCTATGATAATGTCTGATTGGAGTAGGTGGTGCTCAATCAATCCATTTTGTGCAGAGGAAGAGTCAAATTATGTGAGCATGCTCAGTGTGTGAACCACAGAGGCTGGGTTAAAGTGGAACTGGGTCTAGCAAAGCCAGCTAATACAAAGAAAGCCTGGCTTTGTTAATCAGAGACATGACGTCCTTTCTCAAGGTCTCAACAGAAAACATAAAACAGGATGACTACAGATTGTAACTACTCAGTTAGCTTGATAGCTCCATGTAAAATAAAGGCAATGAGTCTGTGTTACATTTTTGAAACAAATCTACACAAGTTTGGGGTGGTAAGAGCCAAAATGCTCATTACCGATCCCGATTCAAAACCAGTTCAAAGATTAATGTCTATTCTGTAAGTCAACTTAACATTTCACTTAATATTAAGAAGATTCATTAAACAATAACTAAAGTGAACATAAGTTTACTACAAAGCTACAGAGAAATCTGATGCAGCCACCTGTATGGTTCTATCAAACAAAAGTAATAAATCCCTAAATCAGCCAGGATGACATACAGAGTGGCAGTCTCTGTGTGAACAAGTCAGAGCCAGTTTAACAGCATTTGTGAGGGAGTTGGCTACATATTGACCAACTCCCAGATTAAAATGTGTTTAACTTATCAAGCAGGATGAATAAATGCAAGCATAATCAGTTAGTCTTCCTTAAGAGCTTGACAGTAAGCAGGAGAAATGTTCTCTATCCTGGCAACAAGTCATCAGCAGAAAAGCGGTGATCAGTTGTATAGCTGGAATAATGGTCCTGTGACAAAATGGGTGAGAACACCATTTGTCCATATTCTTAGTTAACATTCTTGTTTTGATTTAGCCATATCTCATATGTATTCTGTAATAGGCAAACATGTACTATCCCGGGTTTGTTTATGTTTTGCACTTTTACAGATTATACAGCATAACATCTTGGTTTAAATCAATTGCGACAAAGTTTGTTAAGTTAACATGGTATTGATTTCAACTGTTGGTTTAGTTTGAACTCTCCTTACCTACCTGTCCTCCAGGAACAAAAGGAGAAGATGTAGTTTCACTTCTTGTATTTATAGCTTCCTGGTTAATCAGAGGTCACAGGAAGAGACCAGGTGAAGAAGGGGGAGAATCTTTGCAATTAAAGTTGATTTTATAGTGTCTTTATAGAGAAATGGATTTATTATTGTAATATTGTAATATATTGATTACACCGTAGAGTTTTTATTGCTAGGAAAGAGTAGCAGTATACATTTGAGTATAGAAATGTTAGACTTACTTACCTAATGGAATAGTCCAGGGTGAGATTGTATCAGATGAATGCAGGTGTTTGGGGGAAAAGGACCAGGTCAGTGTAGCTGTGTACATTTTGACTTCAGTTTCCATTGAGTTAAGTTCAGTTATGTTTATTTGTACTGACTTAACTATGGAGTTGAGTTTCTTATTTATTTTTTGTAAATATTGTTTAGTCACAAAATGGTGAATAAATCACTCGCTACACTGGACAGCATCTGTCTCCTGCCTTTCTTTAGCTGCTTAGGTCAAGTCCTACCACAGGTCCCATCTCAACAATATAAATTGGATCAGGAGTGACGACCCCGGTCTGCAACATTCATCAGCTGATTGTACACCATTTCCTTAGTCTGTATTGCTCTCATGTTGATCCAGCTCCACTTGACCTCTGGCATGTAATCCTTTAAACACTCATATTTACATATATATACACAGAGACATGTGGTAAGTACACAGGGACAGGAAAACAAAGAAAGTGGGGCTGCTCATGTGTCCTTTTTTTTTTTTTTTTTTTTTTTAACAATTTTTACAACAAGAAGATTTTGTAGTTTGAACCACCTGTTCAGGTTTTGTATGCCATCTTTCACAACCTCAAAAGCACAGTCACCTTTTGTCTTCAACCTGGATCTTGTCACGGTCCTGGGTCGCTGACCCAGTGTTTTGTATTTTGAATTATTATATAGCCCTTTGAATTCATTATTTATCATTTCTAATCTTTTGGTTCAGTGTTTTCAGTCCTCAGTCTTCTTGTTTCCGTCTCTGTGTTCCATGTTTGCTCCGTTTACCCTGTCAGCCTTGTCCCCCTATCAAGTTCCTGTCTCTGTGTTATGTTTCCTGCTTTACTTTCACAGTCTGTGTCCTATGTTAATGTTTTCGGTTTTGCTTCCCCTTGCTCATGTTTGATTACTCCCAGCTGTGCTCTCCTCCTGTGCCTCATTTCCCTCGTTATCCCTCTGTGTATTTAAGCCCTGTGTGTCATCCCGTGTATCATCCTCAATGTTTATGTTTCAGACTCCTTGTTCCCAGTGTTCAGGTTTTTGTAACGTTTTCTACTCTCCTCATGTTCTTTTGTTAGTTTAAGTCCCCCACCGTGCTCCGCTTTTGTTTGTTTTTTTGTCGTGCACTATCAATAAACTCACTCACAGCTATGCTGTCATCAGTGCCTGCACTTGGGTCCACACTCCTCTCACCTCCCGATGATCTGCCTTGCAGATCGTGACAGATCTACAGCAAACAAGCCCTGATCAGCAGACCTCAGAGAGACGTTATGTATGGCTGTAGTAGCTCACTGATCTATGGAGGCATCTGACCATGGAGGGCTCTGAAAGGGATCACCAAAATTTGAAACAGTGTTACGAAGACAAAAGTGTGCACTTGTACTTTGTAGATGAGGGTGGCCGTTTCTGTTGCCCATCTTTTTCTTTTTTTTTTCTTTTTTTTTTACATTTAAGTCTTTTATTGATTTTGCAACATATACTTAAACCTGTATAAAAGGGAGAAAAACAAAAAGACAAAACAAAACAAATCCCCCCCCAAAAAACAAGAAAACTGCTGGTGTGCACCCCTGTTCTTACAAGAGAAACTAACTAACAGTCGGTTCCAAGAGAAGAAACACAGAAATGGGCAAATAAAATTGACGGTAAAGTAACATTTGGACCGGTGGTCACAGTTAATAGGCCTTCAGATTATGTTAATATGGTCATGATTTCCTGTTTGCTTCAGATAGCTCCAAAAGTATTTCCAATGTTCATCTTTGTCTTCTGTATCATTTTTAAGTTTACTCAGCATGGACTCATAGGAAGCAGTCTCTGCCATTGCTCTAATCCGGTCTTTCAGTTCAGGACGTACTGTAGTCTTCCAGTGCCTAAGGATAATCCTCAATGCAGTTACCAGTCCAACCATAACAACCGTAAAAATATTATTATGAATTCTTGGAATATGAGAACGGTCTCCTAACAAGCACAATTCAGGATTTAAGGGCACTTCTAATCCTGACCAACCTTTTAAAAGTGTGACGACTTCCTTCCAAAAAGGAGCTATAAGGGAACATTCCCAAAAACAATGTAGGAAAGTGCCCGCCTCAATTTTACATTTCCAACAGAGATCGTCAGGCATAAGCTTCATACGGTGTAATCTTGTTGGAGTATGATAATATCTATACAGAATTTTATATTGTATGCATTTGCTCCTCGCCTCCTTAACATAAATCCCATTTCCGCCAAAATGCCCATCCATTTTTCGTTTGGAATTGGTGCATTTAAATCTTTCTGCCACAAAGTTTTAATGTTCAAACATTCCCCACTTCTATTATCATTTACCAACCTATAAAAACATGATGCTGTGTGGTGCTCCTGAGGCATATTTATAAAATTTAGAGCAAGATTTTCATGTCCCCTTCTGAACTTCAATGTCTCACAATGTCTAATTTGCAAATATCTCCAGAAATTTTCCTTCCCTTCCAATTTGTATGTTTGAACAAGGTCTCTATAGTGTGGACCCAAGTGCAGGCACTGATGACAGCATAGCTGTGAGTGAGTTTATTGATAGTGCACGACAACAATTTACCACTACAGTTACGTTTGCTTGACTCTGTGGATTGTTTTAAAAAAACAGTTAAAAACTTTTCTGTTTAAACAAGCCTTTTGTTGATCTACATATTTTATATTTTTTACATTATTTACATTTGATCTTTTATATTGTGTACATTGTCTATTGATTTTATTGTTTATTTTAATATTTGTGTACAGCGCTTTGTGATTGTCTGTCTGTGAAAAGCGCTTAATAAATAAAGTTTACTTACTTACTATAAATTCCCCATCTTTAAATAAGTCGCTAATAACATTTATGCCATGAGACTGCCACAATTTCCAAAACACAATTTTTTTCCCTATACGAATAGCTGGATTGTTCCAAAGAGATGAGTAAAACTGCACATGAGGTGATATTTTAAGAATTCTATGTATATTGGCTACCTGGCTAGAGTGAAACAAAATTCGGTTCGTTGAAATGCAGCTTTGAGACGACATACCTTTTGGATCGAAAGGAGTATAAATCTCAGACTCTATACTTAGCCATTCCTGTCCGGCTTGACTGCTGACACTAATTGGTGAGTAATAGTGAACTTAAGGGTGCCTCATTAAAATTACACAAAGGTGGAAAGGAAAACAAGAGCAGCACATGTGGTGAATGAGTCAGGAATGTAATTATGAAAAGAAATGCAAAGGGGAAATGATCCATCCATATCCATTCAGATGGTCTACAGCACAGGTGTCAAACTCCAGGCCTCGAGGGCCGGTGTCCTGCAGGTTTTGGATGCGTCCTTGATCCAACACAGCTGATTCAAATGGCTAAATGACCTCCTCAACATGTCTTGTAGTTCTCCAGAGGCCTGGTAATGAACTACTCATTTGATTCAGGTGTGTTCACCCAGGGCGTTATCTAAAACCTGCAGGACACCGGCCCTCGAGGCCTGAACTTCGACACCCCTGGTCTACAGGAAGGGTGTGAAGGGTCCAGTGAAGGGTGACGCAGTTTCTGATGGTCACCTTTGTGATTGTTTTATCTGGGACACAAAACAAGAAGTAAATTGGAGACAGAGGATGTTTTTCTCTAATAAACAATTTTTAAAATTACTTAAGCAAGCAAGCAAGCAAGCAAGCAAGCAAGCAAGCAAGCACCCCCCCCCACACACCTCAACATGGCTGCATTGTGAATAACTGGACGTTGCTCATCTTTTCTCTTTTCTCCTGAGCCAGGAGTTTGACATTAGTCATGTAAGTTCATCTATATGAGCAAAATATCACATGAGAAACAACATATGCTGACATTAAGGTGCATAATTATCATTTCACACGATTCTTATATGGGACTGTGTATAATAATGGCTATGATTCCTAAACACTTCATGCAATGCACTTTTATTACACCCCTTGAATTAAAGCTGAAAGTCTGCATTTCATTCATGCCCATTTTAAATTATTCCACTCAATATGCCTGAAAATTTGGGTACCATTGAATATTTTAATGGAAAAAATAGCAAAATACCATAAATACCATAAAATCATCAGCCGACCTTCTGAACTTTGTTGATAGAAGGAGCTATGTTTAAATTTCAGCTGCCAAATAAGTCCTGAGGTTTTATATCCAGTCATATATAAGTCTACATCAAAAACCTTCAGGGACTATGTAAAATATTCTGTATCTCTTTATATTTTCAGTTTGCGCAGAATGACCGTGAACCAGTAACAGACAAATGGGGTTAGTGCCCAGGATCTGTTATTGTACATATGTGATTCAAACTAGACAAACATCATGTCTCTTGTTGGGAATATTGAAAAGGATAACTGATAGATTTTATTTTGGTGAGCTTGGACAAGCATCGGACTCTGATTATGAGACAGTCACTGGAAAAAGAAGTGAAGACAAAGTGAAAAGAAGAAATGAGCCGCACCGCTCTGAAGGTGACAAAGTCAGAGCAAAACCAAGCGGGAAATTCACTGACATTTACGAAAGCTGCAAGCATGTACACAATACAGGGGACTGCTTGAAAAACATACAAACAAATCATCACAGTCTGCATACTGGAAGAAGGGAGAGAAGGGCGCATATTACACACACATCATTATCATATTGTCCAAAATCTGAGCAAGATCTGATCTAATGTAAAGGATAATGTTCCTAACCGCACTAGCAAATCCACCAAGAAATGACTTGAGGAGAAGATATCAATGGATATCCAGAATGCCTCTTACTCAAATCTTTTATTTTTATTTCTTTCAGAATTGTAGATAGCCAATATATGCAAGAAAGAATTTTGTAGTTGAGGTAATTTGAAATGGAGTGGTCAAAAATGTTGGAAAGCCAGAAATTGAAGGAGAAATATGGAAGAAAAAAGTTAACCCTGCTAAAGACAGCTATACTAACATCTTTTTGTTATTCCCGTGTTTGGTTATTCTACTTTTATCTCCAGACACTGTCCAAAATATTACACAAGTTGTTTTTTAAAGAAATCTAGAAATTTAAGAAATTGAGTTGATCTGAGCTTTTTGACACTATGCCACATTAAAAGTCACTTAAATCGCCCTTCTTCCCGATTCTGATGCTCAGTTTGAACTTCAAAAGACCACCTTGATCATGTCTACCTGCATAAATGCACTTAGTTGCTGCCATTGCTGCCAATTGATTGATCAGATATCCGTGTTAACAAATAGTTAAACAGATATGTTTAATAAAATGTACATTTCTGTGTATGATTATTAATCATACACAGAAAACTGCCTCAGAAGTACTGATGTCTATCCTGTGAGGTATCTCAGGGTTTGTTATCTGATTAGAAGCTTTTAGCCATGTCTACTGCTGTTTCCCTTTCCCTTTGCTTACCCATTTATATTCTGCCGAAGTGCATGTATGCTTTGTGATTTTCGAGCTACAAAAAACTAAAACTCTTTTTTGTGACATGTTGTTGCATTATGTACAGAAGGTGAGTGCAGGGTTCAAAACGCTATAAAAGCTATCTAATACATAAGGAAACCTTGGCTCACCTTCTTTACTCTCAGACCCACTAAAGTTCAATTACTGAATAAAAAGCACAACCCCATTATTAGCACCCAAGACCCATTCTTAAATGGAAAATTAACAAAAATGCTACTTGCGTCACATCACAGCTGCCATCCTTCCTCAAGACATGCGTCACACAATCATATTAACTGAATTCCAAGTAATGCTTAAAATGGAGGGCATGATTCAAACACAATGGCCATTGACTTCAACTTGGAGGTTCACAAGGCCAGAGGATGACAAGGATCAATTAACTTTGACTGATGTGACTTGACAAGCGGTCATTTTGGACATCTTAATGCAGGGGGAGGCAACGGTGTATCTTTAAAGAGATATTGCAAAATTGCTAGGGTGAGTCGTAGTCATCATATTTGGAGTGAAAATACAATTTGAATGCTACATTAGCTAAATTATTTTATTGTTATTTAAAATAACAGTTACTCCCTGCAACCCGGAAATGTTCCTTTTTAAACGCTAGACATTTCAGTTTTGTTGGATAGAACTTTAAACAGATGCATGATTTAGAAAATGTCTTCATAACTCATCTTCTAATGTGAATTTTAGAGAAATCTATTAATATGAAACAATCTGTAAGGAAAGCCAGTAAAACACTACAGCAATGCAGAAACATGCATCCAACATTCACCCATGAGTCATCATCACAACGCAATTGAGGGCGCTCTGAAATTCAATTGCCAAACCTTTGCCATCGCTGAATATTATTAGTCATCATCGACCACATTTACAGCTGGGAAAGCGCGAGAAAATTAAGGGGCGGACCACACAACAAACGTTTTGGGTCTAAGTCAGATAATATCATTGGTTTTATGACAGTCACACATCCCACCTGGTACTCGGCGGCTCGCAGGCATGAATAAATCACAAGAAATTGGCAAAACAAAAAAAAAAGAGGGGAAAAAAAACATCCATCCTTTGTTTAAATGAAAAAACCCAAAAATAATGAGGGCAATAAAACATGTGGTCTCTGAACGGAAACGCAAGGATTTGAACTGAAGCCCGTGTCTCTGGTGTGATTCAAGGAGGAGAAAAAAACGAACCAGACTGACAAGACAGATGGTCAGGACAGATCGGGGTGAGTGATTACCGTCTTTGTACCGCGGAGTATGTGGGCCATGCTCACAGGTACAATCGGTCCCATTAGCCCCATGTTTGCTTATTTGGGAATTTGATCAAAGATATATGTAGTCATTACGTCATCTGACATTTTGGTAAAACTATATAAAAATTACAAGTAATAAGATTCACACAAAACAGCTGCCACACAGTGAACAGAGGACTTACGGATCCAGCTTTTACTGGCGGTGTGACATCGGGTTTCTGCAAGCATCTGTGCAGAGAGCATGCTAACACAAAGCTACCAGGAAATCAAGAGTCACTTCACTGCTGGCACGACGTAGAATTTTGCTGTCTTGGAAAGCTCCTCATCCTCTAGCCAACGTGATCCGGCTGGAGGATGAGGAGCTATGAGGATGTTATGTTCTTTTTAAAAATGGAGAAAATAAAATTCAGACTCAGAGGAAATGCTAGTAAGTTCTCACAGATGTGGCAGCCTTTTATCATTTACTTCAATTCATTGAAAACACTAACAACAGACTAAACTTTAGTACCATGGGGTTTTCCTTTTGTTCTGGTTTTAATGGCCTAATCTGTATTGAGATATGTCTTTGTATCGGTTGGTACTTGCTTTATTGGGCCTGATATGTCAACTTACATGTAAAAAAAAAAGAAAAAAGAAGAAAATCAAGAGTCATGTTGAAACTAAGGGTATGCTAGTGGCGTTTGCTGTGAAATCTCTTTCGGCTGGCATTTGACTTAGTTTTGTGTTGTCGGCTTTTCATTAAAGCTTAAACACCAAATGAAAGGTCATATAAATGTCATGCATGACCTGCAAATGCTGCCGATATCTCATGTACTGTCTCATATCACACATAAAAACGTTCCACACGTGCGTTTGAGGTTTAAAGTAGCAGAAAAAATATTCACAAACGTGTAGATTTATATTTACACAAATATATGTAGACCTGTAGACTTGAAACTCCAATTTTACTCATCGCTTTAATTTTTTACAAATTAAAGCCTCTTAAATCAGTGACTACAACTGCTCAAATGCACCTTCTCCAGTCACAAATGCCCATATTGAAATCCATCATCTAATTAATAACGGTGCTAATGTACTCAAACAAAGGTTTGTAGAAACTTGCCCTAGCTCTTTGTGCTAGGTGGTTGTGAATCTAGCAGGAAAGCATGGAGCCAGCTCAGTCTTCTGCTTTCTGATTGGCTGATCTCTATGTGAAGCCCTCCTCCCAACAGCGCAGGAATTCATGAATTTGTGATTGTAGAGGGCTCATTGGAGCAGTCGCATTCACTAATTTTAGAGGTTGTGGTTGAAAGTAGCAAAAAGAATAAATGTGAGTATATTTTGAATTATAAGTGAGTAACTCTCTGTATATTTGTATAAATATCAATCTGTAGGCCTACTTGTGGATATCTTTTCTGCTATTTTATAAATTAAAAAAATTAATTTTCAAAATACAATTTTTTTTTAATTAATGGATTTATTTATTCACATATTCTTTCATTTTATGCTGCAGTTGCTCACATCACCATATAAAGAGTATATTTACCAGCATATAGGGGACAACCGACCAAAATTTAACAGGGGGACATTTTCTATTATTTAAAAAAAAATTAAGTAAAATCAAAAGAGTAAGTGCAATAATGCACTTTCTGACCACAGAAAACATGCTATAAATTAAAGCGCACAGCAAGACATTTACATTTATAAGTGTGTTCTTCTGTAAAGCGTCCTTGGGTTTCTTCAAAGGCGCTATACAAATACAAGTTGTTATTAATAATATTATTACAACAAGAGTCAGTCTTATGCACTGGGCTACCTTTACAGGCTACACAACAAAAAAGACCAACAAATAACTTACTATAAACTACACATGGTACACTTAGCTTTAACCATGCACAGACAGTACATTAGAATATGGCTAATGTGGACCCAAAATGCAGATTCAAAGTCAAAGTTAAGGTGAACAAAAAGCAAAGTACATAAAAAAATGAACTCATTCATCACAGATGGCAAAGGAAACACATGAGCTGACAACAGTACAACAAGACAAAGTGCTAAGGCAAACTGAGGCTTTAAATAGACACGTGAGGTAATTATGAAGTAATAAAAGTAATGCACAGCTGGGGAAAACAAGGCACAGGTGACAAGAATCAAACGATCAAGACAAGGGGGAAGTAAACTTAATACAGGGCACGAGATAGTACAGAGTGCCAAAATAAAGCAGGAAACAACAAGACACCTACAGGAGCACATTTAACAGACATGGAAACCACTGGAGGGCAGAAAAATCGAAGGTCATGGAATAAACTATAAAGAAAACTCGCTATAATAGCAAAGAACAAAAGGAGAAATAACCAACATCTAGAGTCTAGAATGCAAACACCAAAATGACCAGCACTAACAGCAGACCAACCAGAAACATAAAATAACTAGAGAACCAACTTCTGCCAAGGCAGCCTGCTCTCTGGGCACGATTTACTTTGAAGGGAATAATATTGTGTATTTTGCTCTGACCTGTCCCTAGGAAGGTCTGTGCGTAACAACCAGGCGGACCCAAAGATCCGTGCGTCAGCAGACGTGTACTGGGGACACTCAGTTTCCCTCCCTAATGAAGGTGTTACACAGCGAAGCCGTTGTAAAGCAGTGTCTTGTTATTAAGTTGTGTGTTCATGAATCTTTACAGTAACGGCTAATTCTTTTGTCAGGTGAAGATACAAATGTTGCAAATGCTTCATGCTTCACTCATCATTAGATTATTTTTTCTATTTCTATTATTTTCTTTAATGTTGGTTAAGTGATCCATACTCTGTGACAGCCTCATGTAAAGAACGTGTAAAGAGACCATCCAGGTCTCTAACTGCTGTGAGTTTTCTGTGCTTGTATGAAACGTGTGCTGTGCATGCCATTTTGTGATCTACAGAGCCCCTTGTGGACATTTTGAGATAAGTGGTTTACTATCTCAGCAAAAGTTGATGTTATTGCAATTAAAGTCAATTGTTTGTCTCCATTTTCTAGGAAACCACATTATCACCCACATGATTTCTGTCATGACTGCACGGAATTTAATTACTGCTGGAAAGAAGTTTAATGTAAACAGTGCTTATAACACGCCTGTGGGGCTTTATCACAGACAGTTAAGGAAACTCTTGGATTGTTGCACTCTTTCTGGCAGAAGACTTTGGCCAATTTGAATAACAAACCACAGCAAAAAATGCCACTGAATGGTCAGGTACAAGAGCTAGACTGAAAATGAGCAAAAAAGCACCCAAAGTCATATGAGTCTAATGTAAGATTGAAAAAGAAAAAAAGGGTTATCCCCTTAATCTATTTTGAATGAATTTTGAGCTTTTTGGATAAAATTGTTTGGATTTTTAAAAAAAGCTACTAGCAATGATATTTGAAGGGCACACAGGAATTCAGAATGATTTGCAGTGATTCACTGTGCAGCTCCACAGCAGACATAATCTTCTATACTATAAGACAGCGGTCCCCAACCCCCGGGCCTCGGACCGGTACCGGTCCGTGAGTCGTTTGGTACCGGGCCGCGAGAGTTGAGGCTCGGGTGTGAAATGTATTGTTTTCAGGGTTTTTATCGGTTTTCAGCGTTATTTTGTTATCGTTTTTATCGTTAACTCGGTTTTCCTGGGTCTTTTCACGTGTGTTGTGAATAAATCTTCTTTTTTTCGGTACCGGTACTAGTTTTGTTTTGTTGTGTTTATCCGCGACACCTTAAAGGCCGGTCCGTGAAAATATTGTCGGGCACAAACCGGTCCGTGGCGCAAAAAAGGTTGGGGACCGCTGCTATAAGACATTTATAAACAGCAAAGCCAGTCCTTGTTTCTCCTTTCAGCTATGCTGAAAGGTTACAAAAAATACAACAAAGCAGTTCAATAAAGATATATAAGTGGACAAAAAGTACTGGATTGATTAGAATGTAATCTCTTAGAAAAGGTGTGTTGAAAAATGACATAAAAATGTGTTGTCACTTCTTGTCACTTCTCTCCTCTAACTGCAGAGGGCGCTGCTGCTCAATTAGTGGAGACGGCTTTAGGAAACATTTCTAAAAGTGAGGCTTTGTTTTGTTTAAAACTAAAAACAAGCAAAAAAAACAACAACAACAAAAAACAAACAAGTAAAAAAAGGCGTAATGAGGGAAAAGTAGAGGGAAGAGGGAGGTCGTTTTTCATCAGTTTGAGAGCAGAAAAAAAAATTTAAATGGTCACAGTAGCCAAGGAGTATCAACTCAAAAAAACTCAAACTAAAACCAGGCGAGAAGTCCCACTCAAATATTGTATGCACAGGTGCGACAGAGGTGCTCTAGCACCAACCATCAGAGAGATCACTCTTTTCATATCTTCTTATTAAATGTAGCTAATGTCCGATAAACTGAAATCTGGGACATTACTTAAACTCACTAATTTAATTAAGGGATTTGTTTTAAATTATAACGTAAAAAAAAACAAAACAATACACAATGCAAGAAGGTTGTGCATGTAAATGTGCTGGCTGCTGTTTGCATGCTGTGTTCTCTGAGGGTGCTCCGGCTCCCTCTCACAGTCCAACAACTCGCTTTTTTAGGTTAATTGTCTATTCTTTTGGGAATTACAATCATTTATTGGGAATGTGATTCTGAGCGGTGAACTGTCAAGTGTGTACCCTGAGTTTTACATTATGGCAGCTGGGATAGTCTTCAACCCCCTCTCCAGCAACCCTTAAGTGCTTAAGAGGAAGGAAGAAGGAAAGGGAGGAAGGCAGAAGGAAAGGAGGGAAGGATAACTACACTTTATGATCTCAGCTGTGATTATTAAAGGTTTGTGCTTTCTAGACATTCCCTGTAATGGAAAGAGCAGAGGGGCACGGCACTGTGGAACTATCAAACAAAAGACCCCAGTGCTGATAAGGCAACATGCTGTCCATTACCACCAGTTATGAGGACATAAGGTAGGTGGAAAACTCATCTGATCCAGCCTCAGTCGCCCTAAATGAGAGTAAATGTGTTACTTTTCTTCAAGTCCTGTCATATTATTTTGTATGTACAAAAGTTTTAGAACAGAAATATCTTTATGCATGCTTAATCAACCAGGTAAGGGAATCCCAAAATGTTGATTCTGTTCAGCTGGACGTAATGTTTTCAGTGGGAGAAACGTTTCATCACTCTTCCAAGTGACTTCTTCAGTCTCAGCTGACTGCATGTTACCCCAACCTTATAAACAGTACATTTGCACAATGACTCAAACTAGCACCACTGAATGAACAATGGGTTGGTAGGTCAGTTCCTTGATCATTACAATGCAAATTTGAATGATCATTGATCAATGACCATTGATCAAAGGACATGGTTACCATTCACAGAGATTTGGGGAATGGCTGCAATCACCGGATTGTAAGATGATGAAAGCACAGAAATATTTAACTTAAAAAGATAAATCCAAATAGATTAAATCACTGTTCCCATTTTTTTACCTTCCTGAATTATAGCTACATTTTCAGGAGGGTAAAATTAGTACTTCTGTAATGGAAGTGCCCAAGGTGACTGAGAACCCATGATTGCAAGGTGACTGAGAAATGTTCCAAACTAAGAAATCATGTTTGTTAAATATGTGTAATTTATATGTTTTTTTTATTTATCCTTCTCCTTTTCTGTGGTTTTTCTTTCTATTTGTTTTATCTATTTAATCTTCTGTAAGGCACTTTGGTCCATTGTGGTTGTTTTGTGATTTGAGGCTGCCTTTAACAGCCGATTACGTGACAGCCAGGCGACAAAGGCTGCTCCAAATGTGACCCACAAATGCATCCTCCTTTTACCTGGATTTGAACGATGATTCGGGTGTATCCCTCGTGGCCCACCCTATCCCAGGATTCATAGCAGTGGCAGTGGATAATTTTTTGATTTAAGCTTGTTCTGCAGCCACAAGAGATAGGCACCTTGCAGTCGACAAAATCCTCTGTATGCCAGAGTTTTCTAGAGTCAAATGTGAGGCCATCTGTCCGACAGCTAAAGCTTCTCTTAAATTAGGTCATGCAACAGGATCATGACCCCAAGCACAGCAGCAAATCTACAGCATGGAAGTCCAGACCTCAACCTGACTGAAATGCTGTGTATAAAGGAATGCTTGCAAATGTCAATGAATTGAAGTTATTGCTGCTGACTGAAGGTTCTGTAAAATTCCTCAATCATAGAATGATTACGATATTGAACTAAAACAAATGCCTGAATCCTAAATTGCGGATATCCTATTATGGTGATCTAAAATGTAACACTAAATGTGATTAAAACACTAAAACACTGGACTCCTGGGCTGAACGACCATGAGAATCACCAACCCGAGGAAAACACACAATACATGAGTCCATGACAAAGACAATTCATTCTTGAATGAAGACATTGTTCAGACACATTTAAAATGCAGCCAATTGTGTTTATTATTAAATTATTGAGGAAATAGAGGGGAGGGGGGGGTGTTTAAGAAGAGGGTAAATTAAAGGGATAGAAAAGAGGAAAGAGATAGAGGACAGAAAACCCCAACAATCCCCTCTGAGCAAGCACTAGGTGCGACAGTGGATAGGAAAAACTCCCTTTAAAGGAAGAAACCTATGACAGAACCAGGCTCTAGAGGGGGCAGTCAACTGTCGGGACTGGTTGGGGGGTGAGGGTGAAAGAGAGAGAGGGGAGGGAGATGGGACAGTGTTTTTGCACTTCAAGAGGGTAAATTAAAGGGATAGAAAAGAGGAAAGAGAGGACAGAAAACCCCAACAATCCCCTCTGAGCAAGCACTAGGTGCGACAGTGGATA